>NC_140084.1:47691337-48266406 GCF_964194135.1 Talpa europaea
CACATTGTCGGAGCTGAACCGCGAGGTTCACTGGCACTAGCGGTGCTGACGAGCAGAAGTGCCTAAAGAAGAGCCAGGAATGCACATTGGAGGGATCTTTCTAGAAGCTTATCTGTGATTCTACAGCAGGCTACATGTCACATTTTTCTCTCCTTTTTTTTTTTTTTTTTCTTCAGAATGCCAGTTGGAAGTTCTGGAAAACAAGAAAATGAAGTGTTAGTGTCTTAATTCCAGGATCACTCTGTCAGCTGCTAATACATGACAGGCACCTTCGAGGGGCTCGGGATACCACCCTGAATAAGGGGAACAGGAAACCCCGGCTGGCCTTACAACTTGGGCGAGGGGAGTGGATATGCTATAAACTGAAACGTACTTCCCTCCTGATGGGGACAGGGACCCTGCAGGAAACGGGTGAAGTGCTAAGACAGCAGGAGGAGTGGAGCCTCACTGGGCCATCAGGGAGGACCTCAGGGTCTAAGAGCCAATGATAAGGAGCCAGATATACAAAAAAAGCCCACAAAGCCAACCAAAGGGACAAGTTCCAGACCATGGGAACAGCAGGTGCAAAGGCCCTGAGGTGTGATCGAGCTCAGCCTGGTCCAGAACTTGAAGGGAGGACACTGCAGTGGGCAGAGTGGACTGCGGGGTGGGTGAGGAGGCTGGAGGTCAGCTGTGTAGGCCGAGGCAAGGAGCCACTTTAAAACAGAGGCATGGGCCTCCCCAGTGGCGCAGCAGTTGAGCGCTGGGTTGCGAAGCTGCCCGCAGCCTCTGCAGAGCCGGTTCAATCCCCAACCACCAGGGGAGGGTCCCACATGGTGTGCAGACCTCTCCTGCCGCCCGCTGCTCCCCTCAGCAGTGTCCGTCATCAGTCTGTCTGCTCTGGCTCTGGCGAATTCTCTCACCCTCCCGCGCTTCTGACTGTACCCAGTGCTTGTATAAATAAATATATAAATCTTTAAAAAAAAAAAAGTGGAAAAGACATTAAAAAAATAAATAAATAAAAGAGATGCACACTGATCTTCTGGAACTCCAGGTCACTGGCTCCTTAAATCGCATCTCCTTGTCATGTTCTAACCCAGGGACAAATCTGCTGCGAGTCAGTGATGTCCAGAGCGAGCAGACCTGAAACTGACGATCTGAGCGGGGCGGTCAGGTTTCGGGCTTCTACCGCACAGGGTGGACAGGGAGGCACCAGACAGGCCGGCATGCAGGGGATGACGCGGCGGCCCTCTGGGTACAAATGGACTGATGCACGCACGTGTCAGGCCAGGCTGGCCTGTGGGGACACAGAGAGGCCCCTGCCCTCACGGAGCCCACCCCACAGCTGCCACCTCTGGGGCCTCTCGGGAAGAGGATGGAGATGAGACCTAGAGATGGATGAGAAGGGCCCTGGCAGCACCTGGAGGGATGGGAGGGGGCGGGGTGTGGGGAGGACCGAGACAGAGTGCTGGGAGGAGGAGGTCACCACCCTTCACTTCTGGAGGGTGTCACTGGTGCGCTGGAGAGCCTGCCACCCCCACAGGCTGGTATTTTGGGAGCGCCCTGAAGGGGTGGTGCCAAGAGCTTCATGTATGTATTGTATTATCGGGCTTTGGCCCTGGGCGCTAAGGAGCGATCTCAGGAAGGGGGAGCACTTGCAACCACATGCTGGCAGGAAGAAGTCCACCTCAGGACACCCCAAGGCGTGCTGGGCTCAGCCTCCTCATCTGCAGCTCTGCCGACATCACGGTCTCGTCCTGGGCGCTGTGGGCCTCCACCCTTCAGACGCCACAGCCACAGGGGGCCTCCCCCGCTCTGCCCCCCCCACCCCGCCCTGCCAGCTACCACCGGCCCCCCTTGAGACAACATCGCCTCTGCGGAGAAGCTGAGGAGACAATCCTGAGTTTGGTCTCAGGCGCGTGACAGACATCTCCAGAGGGCAGCCCGGGCACGCGCAGCTCAGCACATCCGCGTGGCCAGAACTCGCCGAAAAGGGCGCTGAGTTTACTTCTGACCTGAAAGGTCCAGGAGGCGCTCAGGCAGCGCTGGGACAGGAGCAGGCCCAGCCCAGGCGGAAAGCCATCTCGGTATCGCTTCTGAAGTGAGAAGGCCACCCAGAGGCGCAGCGCACAAGGGCATACCCGGGAAAGCCGGCAGGGGCCCGGCTGCCGGTTGTCTAAGGTGAGCCCTGCACCACTTGGTGCCATCCAGGGCAGGCACCTTCTGCGTTGACAGAAGTGGCGCGAGACAGAGCACGAAGTGAAGACAGCAGAGGCCGCCCAGGGCGCAAGAGTGTGTGCGGGGACTCCGGGGAGCAGCCCAAAGGAAAGCTGAGACCGCCGGGTATGGGACGGAGGAAGGGGCAAGAGAGGCAGACAGCGTGTGGAGGGCATTTTCCAGAGCCCAAGTCCAGTCATTCGCAGAACACCCCTCCCCTGGAAGTTTCCAGTTACAGGAACTGATCAGAACCGCCTTGAGTCAGGCTTCTGCTACTTGCCACTCCTGGGGTTTGAAAAGAGAACTCTGTGGGAGAAGCCAGGGTCTCCTGGGAAGTTGGAGGAAACATCCAGGGGCACCTGGGGCTGGGGTGGGACAGGGAGAGGGTTTAGGGTGCACACTTTTCCCACCGGAACCTACCTATGGCACCATCTCGAGGTCTATGGGGTCGTAGGGTGAGACCCGGAGGTCCTGAAGCAGGGCTTCTAGATTGTTCCTCAGGAGGGTGTAGGGCGGCTTCTCCTCATACTTGAGGGCCATCACCACCTTCAGGTACTCCTGCAGGGTCTCTGTGGTCAAGATACCCCCCAACCATGGGAGAGGCCTGAGAGAGGCCCCCAAGCCAGGGCCTGGGGGCCTGGCTCACAGACCTCAGGCATGGTGCCCATCAGCTGGGTGCTCGCTACTGTGCTTGGCATTGCCAGAGACACTTGAGCTTGTTTTTGAAACTTAAATTCTTGGGAAACATCAAACATGTTTTGGTTTTCCCCTAAATAAGCACCACACCATTGTCCCATTTTAAAAAGTGCCAGTTAAGATACCAACAACCCCATTTCTAACAGGCCTGGCTTGAGCAATGACTGTTGCGGTGGGGTCTGCTAAAAATCTTTGCAAGCATTTGAAACTGAGACATAATTTGAAATACATTTTACATTGTAACCCGCTACCACCTATGCGCACACGCATTCCCAAAACAATGATCTCACAGGCACTTCCTTAACTTCTGCAACTTTCTATTATTGAAAAAAACTTAGTGGGACATGTGCACACGTAGAAGAGGAAAAATGTAACTGCAAAATAAAAATTAAAAATTAAGTTAGGGCCTCCTTGGTGGTGCAAGGGGTTAAGACACAGCACTATGAAGCAATGGCAGCCACTGCAGCACAAGTTCGATCCCTGGCCAAGGAGGTGATCCACATGGCACAGCAGACCTCTCTTGACTCTCCTGCTGCTCCCCTCAGTAGTGTATTTCAGTCAATCTGTCTATTCTGTTCCCCACTCTGTCTCTGGTGAATCCTCTCACACCCGGCACCTCTGGCCTGCACCTCAGTTCTTGTATGCATAAATAAATACATCTTTTTAAAAAATTAAATTAAAAAATTCATGCTGATGTACAATGGAATTTTAGGACCAATATTGTAAAAATAAAAGCCATTGAGAGTAGATCTTAAAATTGTCCTTCACAGCAGGAATTTAGATAAGGGACCAGGAAAAAGACTAATTATAATAAAGTAAAAACCAAAATCAACCAGTGTCAAAATGGGGGGGTGGGAATTGTATGGGGAATAAAAAAAAAATTGTCCATTGTAAGAAAAAAAACCTCATATATATCAAGTCACTATACTGACAGCTGAAACCAGTATAACGTCAGATGTCAGTGACAGCAGAGTAATAAACAAGAAAGGTATCTCCCATTCTTGGCTATTCAACTGACTGCATGACAAGGAGTCACGATGGTAGTTTAAAAATATAGGGATTCTGAGTAACCACAATTTAAGAAGAAACTGATGAATTCTTATAAGCAATGACACAGAATATTTCCAAGCCACCCTCTTTGTAAATGAAAACAAGAAAGCAGGGCCTCGCTGGTGGCACAAGAGGTTAAGCAACGCACTATGAAGCAATCCGCAGCCTCTGCAGCACGAGTTCGATTCCCAGCCAGCCAAGAAGAAACCCACATGGCAAGGCAGACCTCTCCTGTCTCACCCGCTGCTCCCCTCAGCAGTGTATTTCAGTCAATCTGCCTGCTCTGTCTCTGGTGGATCCTCTCACCACCCCGCCACCTCTGGCCTGTACCCCAGCTCTTATCTGCATAAATAAATAAATCTTAAAAAAAAAAAAAAAGCAAACAAAAAAGCAACCTGTACCGGTATATTCTAGACAATGTGGTTCCACTAAACAACCCGCTTCATATATGGTTGGTGCGGTGTGAGGCTGGTTCTGGCCCCGTTCACGGATGCTTCTGCATTTTGGGAGAAGGTTTCTGTTTTTCCGTGGCGACACAGAGACACATGCAATTTGGAAAACTCACTGGACAAAGCCAAGGCGTGGAGAGGGAGGTAACCCCAAGAGAACAGCCCAGTTGTGCCACTACAGGACATACCTGAGGGGCTGATCCAGCGGCTGCACTGTCCCACAAGGGCCTCCGGGCTGTCAAGAAACCTGACGGGACAGAGCAGATGTTAAGGAGCTTCCTTGCGGGGCGCAAACTTCGGGAACACGCGCCTTGTCCCACTCTCTGTGTCCTGCTCTGTCCCCGGGACCCGGACAAGTGAATCGGGACCTGCACTTTCTGGGAACACAGCATGGGGTCCCCCGAGCCTGCAGCCACAATACTCATCCGCTGGCCACGATACCACCTTGCTCTGTGCGCGTCTCACTCAGACACCTCACCTGACAGGACGTTGACTCGTGCTCGCTGAGCTCGCGGTCAACAGCACGGAAACTCGCTCTGACATAGGCCCCTCTCCACAGCCCGCTGCGCTTAGGACCCTAGTTTTGTGCCGGGCTTTTGAGGCAAGTAATCACCAGTAGAAAGCATGACAATGTGGAAAAGGAGGCTGTAGCTGGGGCAGACTAGAGCTGTCCAACGCTTGAGTGGCCATGCAGCCGCGGGCGATTCTGCAAACACCTGCAAAGGCAGCCTCATCCAGGAGCGGGAGAGAACCACCCTGGGATCCAGAAGCTCAAAACTATGACTGTGAAGGTCGGTGGGTATCCAGATGCCAGAGAGCGGGCAAAGGCCGCTTGCGGATCCAGAGAGGACAAGATCTGACCATCCCCTCAGCCATGCCCACAAGCGCTGTGCCATTGGGGGGCACATCCTGTGAGCGATTCTCCCACCATAGCCTGCACTGTGGGTTCCAGGGAGAACAGGGACCAAATCCGTCTCCTGTCTGCGCTGTCCCAGCTGAGGGCTCTGCACGCCTAAAGGTCTGGGGAATCAAACTCTGTCCTCTTTCTTTTAGTCATTCGTTCCATCATGCACATTAAAAAAAGATACATGGTAAACGAAATGCAAAATACCACGCACACCAGTCATTCCAGAGCACAAGGAGGGTTCAGAAATGTGCACGGGGCGACATCGCCCCCTCGTGGCCACAACTAGGGTCACAAATGTGCGCGGCGCAACGGCGCCCTCTCGTGGCGCCTTTGGTTGCTGCCTCGATCACTGGAGAGCGGCTGGGACAGCGCCTGTGACAGTGAGGGCAACACCAACACCCCTTGGAGCACCTTGACCTGCCCAGCCCTCGCCGCGGTGGTCAGGAGTTGGGGCTCTGGACCAAACTGTTACTCATACCGAAATCATCAATGTAAGGTGATCACTAGGATCGCCACCGGCACTTGGAGAGTGCAGGCCTCCAAATGAGGTTCATCTCATTCACGGGTTATCTCGAGCTGAGGGGAAGGTCAGGTAGAGAAGTGAGGCTGGCCTGTTCTTAGGAGCCAGAAGAAGTAGGAGAGGAAGGATTCAACCTAACAGAGCCTCAGTGGGTGGTCTCACTGATGAGAGTGGGGAGCTGGAGGGACCCTCTGCAGATGCGCCCCTGAGTCTCCACCACCGTCTGTATCACTGGCATGACACCTGCCCTGGTGGGGTGCCCACCCTGACAGGCTCTGCACAGAACCCTCAACAGCCTGCCTGCTTACCTGCTGTGTGGTTCACTCTCTCTTTACTCTGTCTCCCCCCTAGAATGTGAGTTCCCTTAGGGCAGGGAGGCTTGTCTTAGTTATTCCAGTGCCCCTGGGGCCAGAATGGAGCCTGGCACACAGGCACCCAGCAGGTATTTGTTGAGTGAAGGAAAGCTGAGTCCAAGAGCCACAGTCCACCTACGTAAGTCCTGGGGGAGGCTGGGGGATGCTGGCGGACGCTGGCATCAAAAGGGGATGTCCCTGCAGTTGAAGAACATGGGACTGAATCCAAAAGCTCTTACTTGGTAGCTCTACGACTTGGTAGTTCTGCACCTCAGGTTAGAAGAGCGCCACCTCAGAGCTGCTCTGAGGGTAACTCTGGAAGCCCTGGGCGCAGTGCTGAGAGCAGACAAGCATATGGAAGCCATCACGTGTAGGCCGGCGTGGCAGGGACAGAAGACTTCCTGAGTATGGGCAAGCAAGAGAAATGACGCAGTGGGGGTGAGGGCAGGGCTTCCTGAGGAGTGACCATTAAGTCAAAACCTGAAGGAAGGTGAGACTCAGGGCAAGGCACCATCAGACCAATCCAACACCCAACAACATGGACTCTGTCAAGGATACAGACACGTCTAAGGAAACCAGCTTAGGTCATACCTACTTTTCAGACAAAGAATCTCAGCACTATGAAGCTATCAGCAGCCACTGCAGCACGAATTTGATCCCAGGCCAGGGAGCTGACCTACAGGGCGCAGCAGACCTCTCCTGTCTCCCCGCTGCTCCCCACTGCAGTGTATTTCTGTAGATGTGCCTGTTCTGCTCTCCACTCTGTCTCTGGTGAATGGTCTCACCCCCTGCGCCTCTGGCCTGCACCCCAGCTCTTGTATGTATAGATAAATCTTCAAAAATAAACTAACCCATTCCTGCACTTCAGGCATGGACGGTCAACCATTTCCTGGACATCCCCACCGGGATGACTCCTGGGCAACTCTCGCCCTCCAGGTCTACAGCTGCCTTTGGACTTGCAGGGCTACCCTACGCCCAGCTGTCCACAGTCCGCAGTGCTGAACCACGCTCCAGCGCCTCCCTTTGCACCCAGCTCTTCTGCTGTTCCTGGTGCTGAAGCAGCACTCTGGGCATCTGTCCTTGGTGCTGAAACGCAAACCCCGTTGAGCCCCGATCACCTGTCCTTGGTGCTGAACGCTTAAAACAGTCAGCAGGACCAGGTGATTTTATGGGCAGAGGAGTGTGGACACGGGGGGCTGGTGTGGCCTGAGGCCGAGCCTGGCCCATGTCTTGCCTGCTCAGGCTCCCCATGTGTTTATGAGGGGATAAGTGGTTTCCTGTGCACAGAGAGCATTTCACACAGGCCAGAAGAGCACCATACACAGACGCGTGCCTAACTCCTCACATCCTTCCACTGCTCTCAAGTTGGTGCCATCAGGATTCCACCTCATGGAGGACACTGTGGTGTGTGGAGGCTGAGCTGCACACACTACACCCTGTCGTGTGGGGTGTGGTGGGACAAGAGTCCCCAGGCAGCGTGGCCTCAGAGCCCACACTCTTGACACACCTGAGAAGCACAGAGGCCCTGCTCTGCCAGGACCAGCGCCCCTCCTTCCTGTTCCTGTTGGGTCTGAGCTTCTGCCCCACCCAGAGGCATGCCAGGCTAATGCTGGCTCTGCTGATCCCCAGACTCACTTCTGTTTCAGCTTCATGATATCCTCGGTGTTGGGGAGGCATTTTGTCCATGGCAGGAACCCATAGAGCCACTTCAGCATACAGTAGCCCAGGGACTGGAGGTCGCTGCGGCGGGAGGGTGCTGGCGGGGGAGGGAAAAAGGTGCTGGCTCAGTGTGGAAGTGACACTGGCTGACACATCAGCTCCTTCCCTTTCTCTCACTGACTCAAAGGAGCTCTCCCGCACTCAGCCGAGGAAACACAGGGTCTCATCCATGTCCTTTTGCTTTGCCTGATCTCACTCAGGAGTCTCTCAATCACTTTCCACCCCCAGCAATCCTTTCACCTCCTCTCTCGTTATCTCTTTCACTGTCACTGCCTTACCTCCTTGTCACTCATCCACACACCCGTGCATTCAATGAGTCCTCAGCACATGCTGCACGAGGCCCTGACCCACATTCAGTCCCAGACATGAGTCTGGTCGGGTCCCAGCTTTTAAGAGTTCAATGGGGAGTAAGTGGGGTTACCAAAGCTACAGAGGAGATGGGGCAGGGCGTGAGAGGGCCCACAAGGGTGGACACTGAACCCAGCTAGTGGGGAGTCAAAGGAGACCATGGGTTTCTCTTATGCTTCCTGAATCATATGATTTAGACAACAATTTGTGTAGATATTCAACCACCACTGAGAGTGTGCTATGCCAGCCCTGCCCCCTGATGCTGGAGGCACAGGTACCATCCACACCTGGGAGAGCCGTCTCGGGGAGTATGTAGGTAGGCACACGGGCTTTAGCTGAGGACCACTAAGATACACAGGCACCTCCATCCAGAGTTTCCTTGCTCCTGTGCTCTAGACATGGACAGCCAATGGCCTCCTCAGCCTCTCCTGAGTTACTCCGGGGCAACTCTCACCTTCACGTCTAAACCAGATGCTGAATCTAAACCCTGTTCATGGTTCTGAACCCAAATCAGGCTGTCACTCACTCCTCTCTGGCCATCTGCTGTCGTGGCTGTGAAAACCTAGCGCTACCCTCGTGTGAGAAGTATGTCCTCATGGCCCTGAATCCCTTCAATGCCTCTTACCACATCCCTTGTGCAGGTCCATGCTAATGAACTCGAGGTCCCCCTCGTGTGGGGTCCTGCTGCCTTCAGTGTAAGCCACGTGTTTGCCGCCTGGGGAATAGCGGAAGGTGAAGCCATAGCCTGCCAGGGTCACCTGTGTGGACATGGGGAGAAGCTGTACGGCTCGGAGGACAGGAGCTCAGCTGCTGACGTTTAGGATTTCAATCGTGGGTGCAATTTGAACTAACCCAGTGCCAAATGGAAGGGTATGAAGTGAAAAGAACATGAGTCAGCTAGCACCTGGGCTCCCTAAATCTAAACAAAAAAAACAAACAAAAAAATCCCCCAAAAAACCTACTTCCCCAAAATAAAAAAAAAAAAAAGAAAAACCTACTTCCCAGAAGTAATTACTAGTAAGTTTCTTATGCAGAGTTTTTTTTTTTTTAAAGATTTATTTTATTTATTTATACAAGCACTGGGTACAGTCAGAAGCACAGGAGGGTGAGAGAATTCACCAGAGCCAGATCAGGGAGCAGAACAGGCAGACTGACGAAGTACACTGCTCAGGGGAGCAGCAGGCGGCAGGAGAGGTCTGTGCGCCATGTGGGACCCTTGCTCGGCGGCTGGGGATCGAAATGGCACTGCAGAGGCTGTGGGCAGCTTCGCAGCCCAGCGCTCAACTGCTGCGCAACTGGGGAGGCCCTGTTTTTTTTTTTTTTAAGATTTATTTATTTATGGAAGAACTGGGGCACAGGCCAGATCCGCGGGAGGGTGAAAGGATTCACCAGAGACAGAGCGGGGAACAGAAGAGGCAGACTGACGAAATACACTGCTGAGGGGAGCAGTGGGCGAGACAGGAGAGGTCTGCCGCGCCATGTGGGATTCTTGCCTGCCGGCCGGGATTTAACCCATACTACAGAGGCTGCGGACAGCTTCACAGTGCGGTGCTCAACTGCCTGCGCCATCAGGGAGGCCCTCTTATGCATAGTTTTAACTTATTTTCTTTAAATAATTGATAAATATGCGTGTCTGGAAAAGGTCTACTTTCCAGAGAGGGTGACAGGGCACTTCCCGTTGGACACCAGATCTTTGCACTTTCACTGTGGTTCAGGGTAGTGGCTCTGGACCCAGAGAGCCCAGGTGCACATCAGCGCCCCTTTCACGGCCCTTTTCATAATCATGAAATTTTCCACGTCTTGATTTCTCCATTTGTAAAATGATGACAGCAACAGCTCCCACCTAGCAGGGCTTAACAGAATTTAAAAGATAAAGTGCTTATCTGCCAGTCCCACAAAGTCAACCACACCTGCTTTTCCATGGCTGCAACACCTGCTGAGCGCATGGATGCCGGAGACTGTGGGCTATCTGTGCGAGGCCTGTACCCGTCTCCTGGTCAGTTTGTGACAGGTGATGGGGCGCCTGGACTTTGGCCAGATGTTATTCTGGGTATGTGTGTGTGGACGTTTCTGGATGAGGTTAACATTTAAATCGTCCCCAGAGGTGGGTGGCCTCAGCCAGTTGCTGGCCTGGGTAGAGCAGGGAGGCCAAGTGAAGGGAAGACTGCTTGAGCAGGACAGCTGGTCTTTTTCTGCCTTTGATTCAAATTGAAACACTGGCCCCTCTTGGTCTCCTGCCTGCGAGATCTCAGACCAGAACTTACAATGAATCTCCCCTGATTTTCAGGCCCTGGACTGGGATTAGAGGCACACTCGAGCTCGCCTGGATCTCCAGCTTAGCAACTACTCTAAGCTCTTGGGGCTCCTGGCCTCCGTCATCATGAGAACCACTTCCTTAGAGTGATTCTTCTGTGTAGACACACAGGGAAATCCTTGAGAGCTTTGCTTTATAATTTCAGGATTTTTCTCTGCGATCTCGATCTCTACCTCTTAGTCCATATATTTGAGTCAGGGAACACCTGATCCGTTTCCACTGGCATTTCTAAACTAAGGGGATTTTAGCTTAACTTGCTGGCAGTGATTCTGTCACCATGAGGGAAGAGAGACTTCCTGACAGTGAGTGAGCAATGCAAAGGCTGCAAAAGCTGGATCCCCTGTCAGGGCTTGAGTCCTGAGATTCAGCCATGCATGAAGGCCAGAAGTCCTGAATGTTCCCTGCCATGGAACAGTAACTTGAACCCCCTGCTTTTCTTTTTTTTGTGGGACCCTCGCAGGTGGCTGGGGAATGAACCAGCACTGTAGAGGCACAGCCCAGTGCTCAGCCACTGAGCCACCAGGGGAGGCCCTGCACCCACTGCTTTTTAAGGCTTTTGTTTTTTTAACTAAGCAATGTTCAATTGGGGCTCTCACTTGCAATTGAAAGAATAATCAGAATTTACTTTAAAAATCTACTTCATCAGCACCCTACCAGGAGCATATATTTAAAGTGTTTCTCATTTTAATCTGCTGTCAATGTCATTGGAACCTTTTGTATATGTATCTTTGAATAGGCACATGAATCTTAGAATTTATAGCTGGGATGCATTCCTAAAATAGATAAATGGGTGGATTAAAAAAGTATTTAAAATTTTGACTGCTATATCCAAATTACCTGCCAAAAAGGTTGCCAAATTTACATTTCCAACAGTATATAAAAAATTTCTGTTACCTTACATCCTTACAAGCAATAGATATCATGCTTTTTAATTCTGTCACCCCAAAGGATGAAAAACAGCACATTTTCATTTTCATTTCTATAATTATCAGGGAGGTTGAGCACCTTTTCATGTATTTAACTAACCTATGGATTTCTTTTTCTATCCTTTGTCCATTTTTTTTTACAAAATTGCTACATTTATTTATTCAAAGGAGCTCTTTATATGTGATGGATAACAATTCTTTGTCTGCAATAAGAATTGTGAATTAAATGTAGGTTTGGAGGGCCTCCCTGGTGGCACAAGGAGTTAAGACACAACCTATGAAGCTATACACAGCCATTGCAGCATGAGTTCGCTCGCCAGCCAGGGAGCTACCCACATGGCACAGCACACCTCTCCTGACTCGCCCTCTATTCCCCTCAGCAGTGTATTTCAGTCAATCTGCCTTTTCTGCTCCCCACTCTGTCTCTAGTGAATCCTCTCACCCCTCTGGCCTGTACCCCAGATCTTGCATGCATAAATAAATAAATCTTAAAAAAAAAATAAATGTAGGGCCTCCCCGGTGGCGCAGCGGTTGAACGCTGGGTTGCGAAGCTGCCCGCGGCCTCTGCGGCGCCGGTTCGATCCCCGGCTGCTCCCCGGCCACCGGAGGAAGGTCCCACATGGTGCGCAGACCTCTCCTGCCACCCGCTGCTCCCCTCAGCAGTGTACTTCAGTCCTTCTGCCTGCTCTGCTCCCCGCTCTGGCTCTGGTGAATTCTCTCACCCTCCCGCGCTTCTGACTGTACCCAGTGCATGTATGGACAAAACAAACAAATATAATAAATAAATAAATAAATAAATAAAAACATGCCTCTATAAAAATAAATAAATAAATAAATAAATAAATGTAGGTTTGCAGATAGATGAGATCCTGAGCCTAGAGAGCCCCTGGGGTAGGAAGCACAGGTCCTTACCTGGCACAGGTCCTCTGGATTCACATAGATATTCTCAGTTGTCACATTTCCATGCACATACTCGTTCTCATGGAGGAATTCCAGGGCATCCAGCTGAAGGAAGAAAGGAAGCACCTCCATGAGGAGCATGAATAACACAGAGTCTGATGCAGGGTCCAGTGAAGGAGGCCTCACTGGTGAGCCTGGCCTCATCAGGCCCTGCGGCTGGGGGGCTAACCCGGACTAATTCTGGGTGAAGCATTAGAAGCCCACCCTGATGGCACACCTAAGCACATCTCATAATTAACCTTCTTAAAAATTGAGCATTAGGGGCCTCCCTGGTGGTACAGGGATTAAAGACAGCGCTATCAGCTATCGCCAGTCACTGCAGCACAAGTTTGATTCCCCAGCCGGCCAGGGAGCTGACCCACATGACACAGCAGACCTCTCCTGTCTCCTCACTGCTCCCGTCAGCAGCCTATTTCAGTGTGCCTGTTCTGTTCCCCACTCTGTCTTTGGTGGGCTCTCTCACCCCCCACACCTCTGGCCTGTACCCCAGCTCTTGTATGCATAAATAAATCTTTAAAAAAAAAACAAACAACTCAACATTAAACCTAATATTAGTTTTCTCATGTGTGTCTTTTATCTAGTTCTTAGTTGATTGCAAACTCAGGAGGGAAACAAGTTGGCTGCCTACTGCCCACCTGCTAAAATAACTGAACCACCTTATATATCAGTTTATTCTTTTTTCCCCTGTGGAGCTAAAATACCTTTCATTAAGCAAGTCACACATTTCACTATATTTTATACTGACTCCCTACTGAGTTCTAGACTCATATATTGAACTGTCTCAGTGCCAGCTATATCCCAGCCCCAGCCTGAGCCCAAGACTTTACTGTCTACCACGTTCTGCTGGTTCTACAAACTCCACTGTCCACCCCCACCATGCCACCCCCATGCAAACTCCCACAGGGGCCATGGGGTCCTCCTAGCCCTCCCCCTCCACTGTTGTCCATCCTCCCAGGGCCATGCAGATCCACAGCCCAGAGTCTGAGCTCAGTGTCTGAGGAGCTGCACCATCTGGTCTCTGCTGACCTCTCCACACCAACCGCCTCTGACCCACTCTGCCCTTTCCACGTATAACTGCAGACACTCTGGTGCCCCTCCATGCCCCTCTCTTGGCAGCAATTTAAATTGCTGCTCTTCTCTGTCACAGCAGGGGACTTTTCTATTCTGCGCATATTTGCCATCTGTGCAAATGTTTAATATCACCTTTCCCACTGGACACAGGAGCCACGTCTGTGCCCCCACCCTGGGACAGTAACCCCCAGCAGGGAGCGGATGTTGAATGAAAGGATGCGTGAGGGAGGAACAACTGCAAGGTGTTCCTCTCCACTTTTGCCCAAGCTGAACTGTGGGCCTGGAACGCTCTCCCCACCTATGCCCACTGCTGATCCACTCGGCGTCTTGCCACTTCCCACTCACCCCACAAGCCTCGGCTTGAGAACCTGCTTCCAATAGAAAACCCAATTGAACCCCTCAGTTTGACGCTGGGGTCCTTTCCAGCTCTATGCTCCCCTGAATGCCGCTGCGGTAATGCTCATGTCTGCTCTGAGACCCGCGTCAGTCAGCGTGCCAGCAGGGTCCCCAGAGGGGGCGCGGGGCGGGCATGCTGATGTATAAGCCCACAGTAACCAGGACCCAGAGCCCCGAACCCGAGATGGGCACAGAGCAGCTGCAGGCACACACCAGTCGGAAGGCCACCTGGAACGCAGACCTCACCGACATCACGTGTTTTGGGCTGTCATCCAGGGCCGACTGAAGGCTCCTCCCCAGGCTGGGGAACACCAAGAACCTGGAAGACACGGAGACCCCATGAGGTGGGCGAGGTGACCAGGGAAGGGCACAGAGCACCGGCCAAGGATGGGCCGTGGCTGGGCAGCTACAGATCCCAGCCCCTGGCAAGATTAAGGGCTCCAGCTGGCTCAAACTGGTGAGGCAAGGACGCTACCAATCCAGCCAAGGCTCCGGGGCCCCAGCTGTGCCCAGGAGAGAGCAGAGGGCCACGGAGGTGGGCGGCGTGAGGCGGCTCACCTGTACCTGTCCTGGTGGACGCCAAAACCGACACAGGTGGGGATGGCCAGTAGGGGGGTCGAGTACAGCTTCTTCCACTTGTTCACTGTGGGAGGCAGGGGCTGCAGAGGTTAGCTCACCTAGTCCCAGGCCCACAGGCACAAGGGCCTGTTCTCAGACCAGAAGCACAGGCTGCCAGGCTGCCCGGGCTGGTCAACCTGCTCCCCAGTGTGGAGATGGCATCCCTGCCGGGGATGATGGTGAGGGGTTGCAGCAGGGTGAACCCTGCGTGTCTGTGATCTGTCTGCTGGTGACAAGGGCAGAACACGGGACATGCAAGAAGGCGCATCAAAGTAGGGGCGAGTGAAAGGACCAAAGACAGAATCACTTCTGAATTTGTAGATTAGCTCAGGCAGTGTCCACAACTAGCCCCTGTGCCACAAGGGGCCTGTCTATGTGTCAGGACCCCAGTTGGATGGGGTGGATCCAGCAGTGAAATGAGGGGCAGGTACAGGCCGGCCCCAGCCCACGTTGTCTGTCCTGAGGCCTGAGGTCTGACAGAGCAAATCTAGGCCCTTAATTCCCATCCTTTGCACCCCTGCTGGGAGAAGCTAACTGTTTTGACCCAGTGGCACCCCCAAGTTCTCTCCCCTTGCCTGCATCCCTGAGGATACCTTGCAAAGGCTTGGCGGCCCGTTGGAAGAAGTTCTGCTCATTGAACAAGCGCCCATCCTTGGCGTCCTAGTGGGGGGTGGAGAAGGCTGTCACACTAAGCCAGATGTGACAAGGTGTCTAAGACAAGGTGTCAGGCCTCACACCTCAGGACCAAATTCCCTAGGGTGCTGCACATGAACACCTATCAGAGAGGGGAAGTTGTCTCTCCCTGTCCTTTTCATTCTTCTGACAGGATCCATGTGTGTTCCCTGGACACGCAGTCTTCAGCAAAAAACTACATTTCCCAGCCTCCCTTGCAGCGAGGTATGACCACATGACTGAGTTCTGGCCAATGGGGTACGGTAGAGAAGGTGGGCGTCTTCCAGGTTCTGCATTTAAGTGGCTTGCTTGGGCTGGCTCTCCTTTCACTTTTCTGTTCCAGTTGACTGGAATGCAGATGTGACGGTGGGAGATGGCGCAGCCACCTCTGCCCATGAGGGGGAGGTTATGGCTGAGGATGTTGGAGTGACAAAGGAGAGGGAAAGTGGGCCTCCATCCTTTCAGTCCTGAACCTCTGCCCCAGGCTTATTTAGATATTATTTACAAGTAAAATGTAATTTTTACTTATTCTATTGTTAATACCAGGTCATGTTTTCCCTAACAATCAGACCAAATA
Organism: Talpa europaea; assembly: GCF_964194135.1. Taxonomy (NCBI): domain Eukaryota; kingdom Metazoa; phylum Chordata; class Mammalia; order Eulipotyphla; family Talpidae; genus Talpa; species Talpa europaea. Next base: position 47,707,110 of record NC_140084.1, read on the forward strand.
TTTTCATGAAACACAGTGAGAACATCTGGTTCTTACGAGCACAGAGTCAAAGATCCACTGTTACTGCATTCTTTTTCCAAAGCACCTCTTCGGTGCTGAGTGTTGTTCTGGGGTACTCAGGATCCAGCAATGTGCAAAGCAACCTGCATGCTGGTTGCCCAGGGTTGCAAGGGTTGCATGCTCCCATTTCCGCATCTGTTACACAGGGAACACAGCGGCGACCCCGCAGGCTTGTGGGAAGCGCTCAGGCCAGGGCCAGGGCCAGAACAGGCTCTTGACAAGCAGGTGCTAGTCCTCCGCGTGAGCCTGGGCTCCAGAACCCTGGTTCTGAACCACACGCAGCCGCCACCTAGCACTGAGCGAGGGCAGCCGGTACCAGTCCGGGTGTCCCGGTTTTCTGAATTGGGGGAGCGGGGGGCAGCCTGGCTGTTCATCACTTTTTCCTCCGAGCCCCCCTCGAGCGCATGGCTCCCATCTGCTAAGGTCAGACGTGACTCACTGGTCCCCAATACCTGGCCCTGCCTACACATGGGTGCTTAGTGAACAACTGCTCTGAGGCAGGCAGACAACGAGCAGGCAGGTGTGCTGTGCTGTGGGTATCACGGGCGCCACCGCACGCGTGTGGAACTGGGCTCTGTGGGGAGCTTGCCGGCCAGAGGCAGCTCCAGCCGGGCTCGAGCGACTGCAGCTCCTGAGGGGTTTGATGTGATGAAGAACCTCGGCCCAGAGGGAGACCTGCACCAGCCAAGGTCAAACAGCTCCTGCAGTCCAAGGCTTTGCTCTGTGGCCTGCCCCAGCCCACACAGGGGCTGGAGGTCAAGGGTGCATCGGCCAAAGCCCCAGACTCCCACTCAGGACGGCCCTCCCTCTCCCTCTGTCCCATGCCCACTCACTAGTTTGAGTGAGAATCTCTGTATCTTGGGATTCGAGTTGCAGGCGGAGGTGGAGGCGGAGGCGGAGGCGGAGGCAGGCTCGGCTGTGGATGGGCAAAATGAGCGCTGTTATCACATGCGGGGGGATGGGGGTCACGTCTCAAGCAGCAGCAGCTCTGGCTCCCTCACTCCCCAGGACAAGTGCACCTGTGGCTTTCAAGACCTGCTCTTTCCTATTTTCAAATTTGGTTCTCTTTCCCCCTTGACTTTACTCCCTCCCTCTGTTAACATCCAACTATGAAAGACAGGGAAGCAGATGGCCTGGCCAGGCTCTCCTTGCAAAGACCCGCCAGCAGGGCTGGCCCTCGGTTGGCATCTTGGAACCTGTGTTTTGGGAGGGTTTGGCATTCCCTAAGCAAGAAGACAGGGCCCAGACCTTAACCCTGCAAACATGGTTTCTGCTGAACTTCCCTTCCCTTCTGCCACGTCTGGACTCTGGGGTGCATGCCAGGCAGAGGGGGCCTATGTGGTATTACTCAATGAAAACTCAGCTCTGGCGAGCTTCCTAGGGAGAAGCAGGTCACATGTGTTGTCCCGCCCAGTGGCTGGGGATTGAGTGTGTCCATGCAAAGCCACAGGAAAAGATTCGGGGAACTGGGGCTGGTCTCCCCAGGCTGACCACGCTGTGGAGAGTCACAGCCACGAGGACTACACGCTGGGTCCTGTGAGCCTCAGTGAAGTGCTGAGCCTGAGGTGGTGCTGGGAACCCCAGTGATATGCACTGTCTGCATATATGGGCTAGATGCAGACTCCCCTTCAAGGATGCACTTGTGACCCCGGCCCTGCCGCACCTCAGGAGGGCCGTTGCTGGCAGCTTTCGGCCCCTCGGAGACCCCTCATCTGCACATCCCAGGGCAGCCCGCATGACGGGAAGAGGGAAAGCCCCATGGCCCAACATGGGCCCATGCTGAGGGGCCACTCCTGCTCCTTGGACCTACTGGGGCCACTGTGGCCACATCACAGCGCATGTCCACTGCCCCTCTGGGTACTGATGGCCACGGGGCGCTTCCTTGTGTGGGCTGGCGAGCCGGTCCAGCTCTGCTTAGTCACAAACCCTGCCACATCTCTGGCCCTGAGCTCAGCAGCGTGGCCTTCACCGCATCGTTTCCCTGACAACGGCCCAGGAAGCAGGCCACCACGCCGTTCTCACTGCTGCTATCACCCTGAGCCCTCTGCATGGATGAGAATACAAGGGACTGAAGCTGAGCGAGGTCACTCAATGCGGGAGGTAAAAGCTGCGCAGAACTTAAAACAGGCGCCCCTGTTTCTCCCACTCTTCCGACTGGCCCTCCCACCCACAGCAGGCCCTTCCCATGAAAGAGGCGCCACCGGAAGCCCGGGAAGGGCAGGGGGCATGGCCAAGGGCTTAGCCATACAGGCCCCTGCTAGACGCCAAGAGCAGCCAGGTGAAGACCCCACTGACAGGAGACTGGCACTGAGCAGGGGGCACTGAGAGTGGAGCGGGGATGCTCCTCTGGGGCCCATGAGCATCAGAGGCACAGGACGCACTTGGAAGGCGCAGCTTACCACCTCCAAACCCTGAGGGTCAGTGCTATCAAGATCTCCACTTTGCAGGTGAGGAAACTGAGGCATAAAGTCACAATGTCAGTGAACAAGGTCAGACGAGCAGACGGTGGGGTAAGAGGTGGGCTTCCCTGTCTCCCCAAGCCTCTCTGGGGCCTCCAGGCCCCAGCTCCCTCTGCTCCCTGCTGGCAACACCAGAATGCCCCACTTCCTGCTGGGTCTGCCGCCCCTCTGGAGGCACTCACTGCCCGACTGCTTCATCGTGGTCGCTGGAAAGGCAGTGCGTAAAGCTAGTGGCACCACCTGACGGCCCCCAGTTGGGCAGCCTCCTGGAGGCATGTTCGGGGTGAACAGCCGTGGCCTAGATGGAGACAGTTTGGTAGTCACAACTGGGGGAAGGGAGGCGTGCTACTGCACCTAGTGGGCAGAGGCCAGGGGTCTCCCCAAGTAAGAATTACCCCGTTCTGGTGCCAGTGGCGCCGAGGCCGAGTCCGTATGTATGAGGGCAACTGGCTTATGTAAATCTGACACTAGGGAATCCCAGGGTGGGGGGGGGGGCATTCTCCCAGAGCAGCTGAAGCTGAGGGAGAAGGAGAGGCTCTGGGGCTGCCACAGGGAGGGAGAGAAGCAACGTGGATCTGGGTGGACAGGATTAAGTGAAGGATCCTGAAGGGCAGAGGCTGTCCTTGGTCCAGTGCCTCTGGAACTAGGGGGGTGGGAGAGATCTGACTCAGAGGAGAGGGGATGGGGTGATGTGCTGTGGAGCTAGAGGAGACCTGGGGAATGTGGGTGGCTCTGAAGGGTGGAGCGCCTCCCCTGGACTCTAACGGCCCTGCTCACACCTAACTCCACCCCGTGAAGTTGGTTCCAGACTTCTGACCCCCAGAACCGTCAGGGTCAGAGTTTGCCGTCTGAAGCCTGGTGTTAGTGGTGGCCACAGGACACCGATACAAGGCCCCAAACTCCATGCAGGAGGGCCCAGACCGGGAGCGCAGGTCTGGACTTGAACTCCACCTGCACCTCACAGCAGTGGGTGGTGCGGGCGGCTGCAGTTGCTCAGATAATGGTTCTCTCAAATGCTCCGGGGAGGCGGGGGATGATGGTAAAGTTCAGTACGTGACCACGGAAAAGAGTAGCAAGCCCTCGGGCTGCCGTGGGACGAGATGCATTAATAGATGTGTAGGACTTCAGATGGGCCAGAGGGGCTAAATGACAGCTGCTGCCATGGAATCTTAACCCCAGTGGCCGCTGTCTCCCCATTACTGTTGTGAACAGGATGTGAAGTACCACGTCGTCTGAACTGGGACAAACTGGTGGGAGGTCAAGGCCATCCGGCCGGGGTAATGACCAAACCCCAGCTGCTGGGTTTGGCCCCTCTCACTTCCTCTTCCTCTCACTTCCTTTTCCTCTCATTCCAGATTCCTTCCATTGCCCCTTCTCCCACTCTCTTTTGGCATAATGGCTGAGAAGCCAGACAACCAGGATTTGAACCCCAGCTCTGCCATGTGCTGGAACCCACACCCCTGCCCCACCCGATTCCTTCCCTTTCTTTCTCAGGGCATTTCAAACCTGTTCTCAGAAGCTTCAATTATGTAAGCAATAGACCGAATTTCATACCCTCCGGGTCTGTGTGAGATTGTCATTAGTCCTGACATCCAAGTCATTTTTTTTTTTTTTGTGGGGAGAGGAGCAGCCATTCAAATTCTGCAAAGGAGCTACTGCATGGTATCCTTACCACTCAGCCACACCAGGTCTGCACCTCTGTATGACAACAGTAGGTAGAGCTGAAGAAAAGGGTCCTCTTAGGATGCATGCTATGCAATTAGCCACAGTCCCCAATACTCCAAATTGCCTTACTCCTTTACCTTCCCTGCAGGTAGGTAGGTTTTCAATCCTAAATCTAAGAGAATTGTCTAGAGGCAGGTATGCAGCTGGGATATGGCTTCCATTCCCATTTTCAGAAGGGGTCACTTTACCCTCACCCTGATCCCTGATGCTGAAAAAAAGGTCTGCAGACAGAGAGTACCTTCATAGAGAATGCCCTGGTCATCCCTGCCCTGGAGAAATCCCAGCTTCCAGAGCTGCCCACTCTTGTCTGTCACCACCATGCCCGAGGGCAAAGCCTCGAGGGAGGAGGTCACCCGGCTCCGCTTCAATGTCTGAGGGCTTCGCTTGGTCGTCTGTGGGCTGCTTTTGGGGGTTGGGGACCGGCTCCAGGACCCTGCAGGATGTCAGAATAAAAAAGTGGCATCCAGGAGAGAAAAGGTGGATGGGGAATGAGACAACACTCATGATACTGTTCACTTATTCCGCTAACAAATGCTTCCTGAGGCCTTTACTTGGTCAGGTCCTTGCGTGACAAAGCTGGGGACCCAGCCATAAGTCAGAACCAGCACCTACCCTGAGAAGCCCCTAATTTAGCGGGGTAGTTTGACCTGGACACAGCCAGTCAGAGCTGAGTCTGAGAAAAGGCAGTATACAGAGATATGAGAGAGCCTGCCCCTGGAGAAGTCAGGGAGGCTTCCTGAAGGAGGGAACAGTCAAGCTGGGACTTACTGGATGAAGAGAACTTTGCTGGGAGCAAAAAAAGACATTCCAGACATGCAACCAAAAACACCCTGAAACAGGACCGGGCCTTGTCCTGTGTGTGAAGAGAGCCCTGAAATTTATGTTAGACTGAGGCCCTGCTGGCAAGACAGGGAGGTGGGTGCAGTGAGGAGACAGGCTTGGACACAGGGTGGCCAGGGGATGTGTGGCCCGAAGGATGACAAAGAGGCCACCACTTCAGATCAAAGGGCTGGCGGTGGGGAAACAGACTCAGCCAGAAGCCTCCCACACGCGCTGGTGGGCATGGGGCAGGGCATGCAGATGGGTCTGCCTGGGCCCTGAACCCTGAGTGTGGGGAAGACGGCACCACACCAGGCAAAGGGGGAAGATGAAAGTGCCCTGGGCACTTTGCAAAGAACAGAGGCAAAACTTGAAAAAATATTTTCAAAAATGGAGTTTTCTGCATGCAAGGTTGTGGTGAGCTCAAACAGGAAGCAGACCACCATGTGAGAGAGGCCAGGCCGGAGAGCTGAGACTGTGGGTGATAGGCCCAGGATAGGGCTGTGAGCCGGGAGGGTTGGGGTCGGCTCAGGCCATGGGTGAAGCGGAAGCCTGGAAGCTAGGAGGCGGCTGGGGGTGAGGGTCCAGGTAAGGGGAGGTGATGCCTTTTTATCCTGGTAGAAGGAATGAATTCTCCCGAGTTGTCAGATGTATGACCTCTTCCCCAAGAAGCGTCAGACCAGACCAATCCCAGCTCCTACCTTTGGGTTTCTCACAGGAACTCAAAGTCTCCTTGGCCACAGAACTGTCACAGTCTGTGAAGAGGGGTGGCGGGGGAGAAAAGACAGCGCCAGACCACTTCATATTCTTGGGAGAGACCTCAGAATCAGCCTTCAGCGTTCTCCTTGAGCCTAGAGAAAGGCAGACCCAATGCAGACTGGATTTAAAAAGGAACCTTAATTCTAACACCTCAAGGGCCTATTCAACCACTCCCTTCCCTTTGGCCTGCACAGCCAAGTCTTGTTTCTCCTTGTTTCTCATCTAAATCTCTGAGCAAAGCTTTCCTTCCTTTAATTCTTTCCAAACTCAAATCTGCCTGATCACTTATGACTAACTTTTGTTTCTTCATTATATTTTTTAGTTTTTTTTTTTAAAGATTTATTTATTTATTTATTTATTTACACAAGCACTGGGTACAGTCAGAAGCACGGGAGGGTGAGAGAATTCACCAGAGCCAGAGCGGGGAGCAGAGCAGGCAGAAGGACCGAGGTACACTGCTGAGGGGAGCAGCGGGCGGCAGGAGAGGTCTGCGCGCCATGTGGAACCCTCCTCCGGTGGCCGGGGAGCAGCCGGGGATCGAACCAGTGCAGCAGAGGTTGAGGGCAGCCTCACAACCCAGCGCTCAACCGCTGCGCCACCGGAGAGGCCCTATTTTTTAGTTTTTATATCTTTAAACTTGTAAAATGGGTCCTTCACAGATTCTTGTTTGCGCCAAGGTCTCCGGTCATTGCAGCCTGATTCTGCAGCTCACTGCTTCATTGCTTCTGGTATCTTTGCTGATTGGCTGGGAGCTCACATGCCTGTGGGAATTCTCTAAGATCTCTTTAAAGAATGTTCTCCAAGAAAAGATTGGCTTCTGCTGGGGAGTGGCACCCACATCTTATCACTTTACATTAACTAACATTAACTCTGGGTTTTTGTGAGGCCACACAGATGAGGATGAACTCTGGCCCTAACTGGTGATAATGTGAGTTCTTTTTCTTGGTTAAGAATTCTCAGGGGGGCCTCCCCGGTGGCGCAGCGGTTGAGCGCTGGGTTGCGAAGCTGCCCGCGGCCTCTGCGGCGCCGGTTCGATCCCCGGCTGCTCCCCGGCCACCGGAGGAGGGTCCCACATGGCGCGCAGACCTCTCCTGCCGCCCGCTGCTCCCCTCAGCAGTGTGCTTCGGTCCTTCTGCCTGCTCTGCTCCCCGCTCTGGCTCTGGTGAATTCTCTCACCCTCCCGCGCTTCTGACTGTACCCAGTGCATGTATAAACAAAACAAACAAACAGACCAGCAAACAAATAAATAAAGCATGCCTCTATACAAAAAAAAAAATAAATAAAAAATAAAATAAATAAAAAATACTTTGTTAAAAAAAAAAAAAAAAGAATTCTCAGGAGGGCATTTTCAACTAAGGTTGAGATAGAGACAAATGTTTCCAACAATTTTCTCTTTGGAGTAATTTTTTTGGGTCCCCAGGAAAGTGAGCGTGATTTCATTTATCAATGAAACTTCTGTGCCTAGGTTTCCACTGGCCAGGACCTCCTGCTGACACTTCATTCCTTGACTCAGTCCATCAATAAAGTTTCCAGCACCCAGCTGTGTGTAGGCGTGGTCCTGGGTGCTGTCCAAATTGCAGGTCCCAAACCACAATCAACACAACTTACAAACCACAGTACACTCCTGTCCTTATCGAGCATAAGGAGGAGAAGCATTATTGAAATAAAACACTGTGTTTAATATCGACACTTACTAGGACACAGACGCAGTGGGGAGGCCAGGAGAAGGTTCTGCAAAAACATTAGAGAGAGTGGAGGGTGGGGTGGAGCAGGGTGAGGGGAGAGGAGGTGGCAGGAAGTGGGTCAAGTCAGCACTGATTTTAAAGGGAGGGCTAACGAGGTTTTCTGTGGCCTGGAGTTGTGTGTCTGTATGTGTGTGTGTGGCTGGGAGGGTGTGATGAGGACTTAAGGATGACTCTAAAGTTTGGTCTGAGAAACTGGGTAAATTATGTGGCCGTGGGGGATAGGGAGATCTATGGGAGGGCAGGTGGGGGCAGCAGTCATTTCGGGAACTCAGTTCTGGGATGTGCAGATGCCGACAGGACATCCAGTAGACACCAAGCAAGCAAATCTCTGGTTCTTACCTTGGCAAGATGACACACGGGGCTTGACGGAGGTCTGGGCCCCCTCATGCTCCTCTGTAGGCAGAGGTTTCCCACAGTAAGGGCAGAATTTGAATGCTGCTTTGATATTTTTGCCACAGTTTGGACAGAAGGTAATCATGCTAGAAAACAGAAGGGGGTGGGGGAGACAGTAAGCTGAGAAAAACAAGATGTAATCCACTGTAGCAGATTAGCCACCCAGGTCCCCCAGGATGGAGAGACTGCAAAACGGAGGAAAGTAAGCCGTGACCTGAACACGCTTCTAAAGTGAGTTGCTGGGCCTCCCTGGTGGCACAAGGGATTAAGCACCACACTATGAAGCAATCCTCAGCCTCTGCAGCATGAGTTCGATCCTGGGCAAGGGAGCAACCCACATGGCGCAACAGACCTCTCCTGACTCTCCCACTGCTCCCCTCAGCAGTGTACTTCAGTCAATCTGCCTTTTCTGTTTCCCACTTTGTCTCTGGTGGATCCTCTCACCTCCCGCATCTCTGGCCTGTACTCCAACTCTTGTATGCATAAAGAAAGAAATCTTAGGGCCTCCCCAGTGGCGCAGCAGTTGAATGCTGGGTTGCAAAGCTGCCCGCAGCCTCTGCAGCGCCAGTTCGATCCCCGGCCGCCGGGTGAGGGTCCCACATGGCACACAGACCTCTCCTGCCACCCGCTGCTCCCCTCAGCAGTGTACTTCGGTCCCTCTGCCTGTTCTGTTCCCCGCTCTGGCTCTGGTGAATTCTCCCACCCTCTTGCGCTTCTGACTGTACCCAGTGCTTGTATTAATAAATAAATAAAATCTTAAAAAAAAAAAGAAATTAAAAAAAAAAAAGTGAGTTGCTATCCATATTCTGAGCCTCTAGCCACCAGGGTAGGCCCAAAGCAGAACAAACTGAAACTGCAGGCCTCACAGGAGAATGTGGAATGGCTTGAGGTCATGGAAAGTCAGGTTGAGAAATCATACCCATCACAGAATCAGCAATGAGCTGGCAATTAAATTGCTGGGGCCTCTGGTGGTGGCACTGGAGAAGCCACTGCTTGTTGCTCACAACTCTGGCTTGGACCCCAGTCTCTGCTCAGTGGATGCTATCTGGGGCAAGGCAGATGACACTGGGCCATGTGCCAGCCAGTAAATAGTTTCTCTTTTTCTCACTTCCTGTGTAAATACTGTTATTATTATTTCATACTGTGCCTATTTTCCTGTCGTGTCCTGTAGTCATAAGAGCCTGAGTGAGGACCCACCAATTGGGTCATTTCCCTGGGGGTCTGCTCAGTTTCAGTTACTCCTGGGAATGAAGTCTGGTAGTAGCAAGCCAGAGGAGCAGGCTGTTGGAGGGAACAGGATGTTAGGGGTGTGTGTGAAGGTCGGGGAAACAGTACCTTTATGGGGTCTCAGCTGGACCTTGGATTCACTGTGCTGGCAACTCCATCTTAACAGCGACCTGCAAGAGAAGGAAGGTGGAGAGGCTGACTCAGGTGCATCCCCTGCACATGAAAGACAACAGTTAATGTTTAGTGAGCATTAGCTATGTGACCTACATGTGCTAAGTTCATTTATTCAATAACTATTCACTAAACCAGCCTATGTCAGGCACTGACCATACAGCAGCAAAGGACAAAACACAGGATGGGCCCATGCCCGTGGGGGAAAACAAGACAACACACAGAGGACCGAGTAACTGTTTAATAGGTCAGGAGGAGCAGGGCCACCATAAACGCTCCATAAATGGGGGTGGAAGAAAGCAGGGAGACTCCTGGTGCTGAAGTCTCCTGTCTAAGGTCACCTGGCTCGTTCCGGGCTTACACCCGACACATTCACAACAGTGTTTCTCCTTCATACTGGATTCCCGCAGGACGCGGGGCGGGCAGCTGCCTGGGTGACCGCGACTCGCCTCGGCCCCGCCTCCCGGGGGGGAACCAGCGTGACGTAGTGTCGAGGCGGGGCACCTGTCAAACGCTCCCAAGCCCCGCCCGTCTCCCCGCGAGCCCGCCCCGAGCCCCCCGCGGCCCACAGCGGCCGGCGCGGCCCGACGCGTTCCTCCCTAGACCCGCGCCCCAGGCCCCGCCTCCCGCAAGGGGTGGCTGACGTCACCACGCGGCTGGCGGAACGGACCTCCCCCTGCTCCTCCCCTCGCCCTCGGACTAGGTGAGCAGGGAGGTGACCCCGGTGTCGGCGGCCAGGTCCTCCGATCCTCCGCGGGGACTGGGACTCACCTTCTCGGTTGCCCCGCGGAAACTTCCGCTGGGGCGGGGAGTGCTGCGCGCGCATCCTCGGCCCAGTGGCAGGACTGCGCCCGCGCAGACGCCGCACTCTCCCGACGGCCCCCGGGCTGTGCCTTACATTGGAACTACATCTCCCAGACGCCCGCGCGGCAGCCCCGCCCCTTCGGACTCGTAGCCGGAGGAGGGATTATGCCATCATCGCCCATCTCCATTGGGACGCTGCTTGGTTCTACTGCGCATGTGCGACAGAGGAGCCAATCGTAAGCAGGGATAAACTTTGCGGCATCTCTGCGCCAATCGGACAGAGGCCATATTTTCGTTTCTCCGGCCTCAACTCCGCCCCTTGCTCCCGAGCGCCTCCTCAGGAATTCACCTTTCGCCTCAAAGCGTTTCTCTGGTAACCTCCACTTGTCTCCATCAGCCATGGAAAAGCCGCCCAGTCTTCTAGAAAAGGCAAAAGATGCCGTTTAGGTTGTCCTTCAGGGTAAAAGCTGGACCACGAAACCCAGGCGCCCCCTAACTTCGAGTCTTTTTACTCTGTTTCCCAGAGTGCTCAGCGGGACCTCTAAGAACAAGGAAGCGAAGGGCAGGCGGCCGCACAGCCCCCTGGGAAGCGGAGTCCTGGCGCAGGCGCGGAGACTCCCGGGGGCGTGGCGGAGGCTCCTGGGAGGAGATTCGCGCGCTCTCGCCAGTGGCTGCGCGGAGGCGCCTGTGAGCGGTTTTGGGTGACCGGCTCCCTCGGGGCGGGGTCGCGCCTGTTAATCCGGCGGACGGCGGCCCGGAGGTGAGGCGACGCCGAGGCTGGGGTCGCCGAGGACTCTGAGGCTGGGGCGCTCCATCCTTCGTGGGGGTGACGCGACGCCAAGGGGGCGACTTGGGCAAAGGGCGCGTCGCGTGGGGTGGCGGGGGGCTCCGGGCGAAGCCCCTTTTGGACCCTGCCCGTCGTGGGCCTGGCTCCCACCGGGGGGTTTCCAGCCTCACCCGCAGCCCGGGGGGGACTCGATTTATGTTCTTCAGGGTTGAGGACACTGAGGCTGAGAGGGGCTGAGTTGCCTGAAGTGGTTGGCACAGCTGGGCGGGGACGAATGGCAGCCCTTGGGGGGGGGGGGGGTCCAGGCATGTGACAGGTATTTATTGGAGCGCACACTGTGCGCCACGCCCGCCTTGTTCTCGTATTTTCTGACTTAGCCTGGGCGGCAGCGGAGAACACTAAGTACAGCCCCTCTGTATTGTGGGTACCCCTTGGCACCAGGGTCTACTGGGAAATCAAGAGTTTTTTAGATTTTAGAATGTCAATCGGGCACATAGCTCGTAATCAGGCACCCTCTGAAGGGCGATCTGGGACAGCTCTTGGAGATCAGTTTCTCAAGAAAGGTGTGAATATTCACATTGGAGGGAATCAAGACTGTCCCTATCCTGTGGCAAAATGTAGGTTAAGTTTTGCCACTAGTTTATGGATTAAGTTCTGGATTCCAGAGCATTTTGGCTTTGAGAATTGCAGATCTGTTTATTTGCCCCTTTTGGACCTATGGTAACTGAAGTGCAAAGAGGGTCACCCTAAGAGGCAAAAATGCCGACTCCAGGAACCAGGGTTTTCAGCTCATTATTTTTTGAGCTGAGGTCAGACTGGGTGACCTTGAGCTTCATTCCAATTTCTTCTCCCAGGGCTGGGAGTGTATGGGAAGTGGACCCAATTAGACAGGTCTTAATTCAGGGTGAAGAATAGAATCTGCTGAGGGTGAGGGCAATGAGGATATTGGGGAGCACTTTCCCCATCCAAGGGGGTAGCTTTAAATGGGCTCAACTATCTAATGTCATGGGAATGCATCCCCAGTGCTGCCAAGTTGTAGAATTTTTCATAGACGGGAAATAAAATTTGTAGATGAAAGTTCCCAGTTTTCAAGTTCGGAGATACTTCAGAGAATCTTCTTTCTAAACATCCTTTCTGCCAGCAGGGGGCCAGTTAAAATTGATGAGTAAGGGTGACTTGGTCTAGGCTTAGCATCTTCCCTTATCAGCAATCACAAAATCTTGAAAACTCCCAAAATCAAACATTTTTTACATGCACCTGGTCAAACTGCTGTGATGTATAACCTTTAATTATCCTCCCTATGCTCTAGAAATACCAACCGGTTCAGTTGCAAAATACTCCCAGCCCCACACTGCACCGGGCTCTTGTTCATATTTTTTACTGCAGTAACATTGTGTAAATCAACATCTGTTGAGACTGCGTTATCTTCACCACTAAAATTTCACGTCATACACACGTCTGTATACACACCCTCATACAATGGACTCCTTTTACTTGGCTTACCCACCCTCTACCCTCTTCCCTACTGGTATACACTTATTTGGTCTTTGAGTCTAAACATTTTTCTCACGGTGATTGCAGTGAAATACACTAAGCGACCACGTGGGTTGCTTTTTCAAAATCGGGACATTTTCTGAATTTCAAATTATATCTGCCCCAGAGGCTTAAGCATTGTGGGACCGTGTGCTTGCTGCTTCATGACGGGAGGCTCTGAGCACTCCAGACTACTTGGGAAATACGGTGGCTACAAATGTGCGGGGAAAAACCCATGGCGCAGTGCTTTGGCTTTTATAAATACATGCAGTAAATGCTGCGTGTTACAGTAGAGATATGACTCACTTGGCAGAGACCATTTTTTTCTTTTCATGAAGTAAAAGCAAAAGAGACCAGAATGGGAAGCTGCTCACTGCCTTCTGCTTAGTGAGATTGGGGAGCATTGTCTCAGGGAGCTTTTGTTTTGTTACATTTGTGCATGAGGAGTCCTGGTGATAGAGATTCCCTTCATTACTGGGGGGTCATGATATTTTTTTAAAGAAAAGCTAACAAACTCTCACGTGGTAGAAATAGAAGTTTGGAAGCTGACTGGGGTTGAAATCCTAGAGATGATGATCAGAAAGCCAGGTGCATGGCCTTTCCTTTAGAAAGACGCTTTGTTCTGTTAACAGATACTTAAAAAGCGCCTACTGGGGCCTCCCTGGTGGCACAGCGGTTGAGCACTGGGCTGCGAAGCTGCCCGCAGCCTCTGTAGCGCCGGTTCGATCCCCGACCACAGGGTGAGAGTCCCACATGGCGTGCAGACCTCTCCTGCCGCCCGCTGCTCCCCTCAGCAGTGTACTTCAGTCCATCTGCCTGCTCTGCTCCCCGCTCTGGCTCTGGTGAATTCTCTCACCCTCCTGCGCTTCTGACTATACTCAGTGCTTGTATAAAAAATAAATCTTTAAAAAAAAAAAAGGTAGAGAAAAAAAATAATATAAAAAGCACCTACTGTGCGCTGGGTACTGTGCTGTGCTGAGACAGTGGTGAGCAAGACAAGGTCCCTCAGGGATGCTAAAGCGTTGTGGCCCAACTCCCAGCGAGCACACTGACTGGCAGCGCCGAGAACACTTGTCATGTTGCTGGTGGGCTCCGCCAGTGGAAATGTGAGCCTGGGGTCATTTCAGTAAATGCAGTTGTAATTCTTGTAGGAATCTTGGCCTTTCTACCTCTGGACATTTTGGAGGCTCATCCAGCATGGCCAGGGAGTCCGCTCTACGAGGAAGAGAGGCTTTTCCCCAGCTCTCTTACCCTTCTTGCAGCCCTGCTGGCCGGAAGCGTGGCGGGGAAGGAGGGGGAGCTTAAGCCAAGACTCCAGCCCCCGCCCCCCAGTTGGCTATGACTGAGGTGAGTCTAGGGTCCTCTGTCCTAACCCATGGTCCCCAAAGGCTAGTGCGGTCTCGGGTTTCAGGTGGAGTCAGGTGGTGCCTGGGATTAACTGGGAAAAGTTTCAGTAAAAAAGAAAGGGGAGGGAAGAGACTTTATAAAATGGACAAGGGTTAGTAGGACTGGAAATTGGGTGATGGAGACGTGGGGTCTGTTACGTGTATCTGTACTCGCCTGTGTTTGAAAATGTCCATCCTATTTAGTCATGAGCAATCACTAAAGTCAAGCAAAGCCAGCACAGACGGGTTTTCGGATCAGCCAGTCTGGATTTCAGTCTTGCCGAAGGGGCCTTGGGGACCATGATGTCCTCTCTCCAAGACTGTCCTGACCTATAAAACACAGGGCTGTCCACTCATAGGAGTCAGGGTTCTCACTAGATGATCTTTGCCAAAGACCTGGCACCTTGACTGCGGGTGGGAGGGGACGCGGAGTGAGCTGCACCCTGCCCTGAAGTGCCTGACAGGGTGTTGCATTTCAGGAACTTGTGACCCTAAAGGACGTGGCCATGGACTTCACCTTGGAGGACTGGGAGCAGCTGGGACTGGATCAGGGGCACCTGTTCTGGGACACGGCACTGGACAACTACCAGAATCTCTTCCTGCTGAGTGAGTGTCCACCCTAAGCCTGGGGTCGGGCGGTCGCTGCCCTGCGTCACGGCCACCCATGGCTCCCATCACACAAGGCACCCCTCTTAGCAGTTAGGGAATAACAGGAATAGACTTCGGGATATGAAATCGGGGTTCCCAGACGCCAGCCTTGCAACTGTATTAACCCGTGAGCCTGCCGTGTGGACCCTCTCACCGGGCGTGAACGCCGGCATGGGTCCCGGGCAGCTCCAGGGCCACAAGGCCCAGCTCCACATTCATGTCCCCTCAACCTGGTTGATTCATTTCCCTTCTGTAGTTCCTCAGTTCTTTCTTTTCCAAAAGCAGAGAATAGTTTCAAAAGATAAAAAGAAAATCTGTATACTTGAAGCTCTTTGTTGATGTGACTTCACGCTGGGGCTGGTTTTCTCCCAACTGCTGAGCGCACCATGGACGCAGGTCTGGGGGGGATCTGACCTTGGTGGCTTTCGGATTTTTGAACCACCGTCCATGGTAGAAACACATTTGCCCTCCTCCCTGCATACGTGTGAGCACATACGAGTGACGCGGTCAAGGTCCTGTGATGACGGGACTGGCGGGGCGCACGTCAGCACGTGGCCGCACAGACCCAGGTGCAGCCTGTCAGCGCCACCTACGAGTCCCAGGTCACCCTGGCCGGAAACTCAGTGACGAAACTCAGTGACGCGGCGTATAACTGCCCCAGGCTCCTAATGCTGCCTCCACGCGCGCCGTCGCGTTTGAACAGACACTTGAAACGAGGCACGTTTATCCCGACCGTTGGGGGTCACCAGTGTGAAATGGGTCTGAGGGGGCAAAATCAGGGTGTTGGCGGGTGACGCTCAGGGAGAGGATCTGGTTTCTTAAGGTCAGGTGCCTGCCTCCACGGCTGGCTCCAGCCCTCATCCTCAGCCCACCGGGGCTCGTCCTCCCCAT
This sequence comes from Talpa europaea, assembly GCF_964194135.1. Classification (NCBI taxonomy): domain Eukaryota; kingdom Metazoa; phylum Chordata; class Mammalia; order Eulipotyphla; family Talpidae; genus Talpa; species Talpa europaea. Next base: position 47,722,516 of record NC_140084.1, read on the forward strand.
GGCCGTGGCCCTGGTGATGACTCGGCCCTTGCTGGAGGAAGCTCCGCCGTCACAGGGCCTGGCCCCGGAGCTGGGGTGAGTGCACCCGCCACCGAGTGGGTGGGTGTGCGTGACTGAGCATGTGCCTCCGGCTGGCAGAATGCTTGTCGCTTAAGGGGCCCTGCAGGTCCTTGTGTCCCCAGCCCCAGCTGTCATAGCTCTGCCCGCCCTGGTATGCCTCAGTCCCTCCTCCACCGGACCAGGAGCCCTTAGGGCTGGCATCCTGGGCCGGCCCAGTGCAGCACTGGCTCTTAGCGGTGGGCTCCCGAGGAAGCATCTGTTGTCGGGAGACCAGAATGTTCCTGCTGGATGGGCCGCCACATCCTGATTGATGAAAATGCTGTTCTCTCCCTGCAGACCCCACCAGGCCCAGTCTCATGGCCCACCCGGATGGTGGGGATGAGCTGGAGGCTCAGCAGAGAGGAAGCCTGGAAGCCACGGGCCCAGGTGAGAGGTGGGGGGGCCGCCAGCCACTGGGCTGAGAGTGCAGGTCCTTTGTGTGCACTTTCTCCTCAGAACTTCCAACCAGATGTTGCAACACTCACGTTCTGGGGTTCACGCTCACCGGCTTCTGTCTCTTGTCCCCAGCACAGCTGCATGCCTGCTTGGCCATTCCCCACAGCCTTCAGCATGTGGCCGTCTCAGTGCCTTTTCTCTGCTCCCTCTTCAACCCTTCCAGACTCGGCGTTGGTGGTGGGGTGGGGGGAGGCGCCTCACCTTCTCCCTGCGCCCTCTGCGCATTGTTCCCCACTTGCGTCATCCAGTCTCCCCTCTGGCCCACAGGATACAGGAGATGGCCACATCTGTTAACTCATGCCTAGGCCTGACTGCCCTCTCCCAGGCCACAGCCTTCCTGGAGGCTCAAGTTAGGGAGTGAGGAGTCCAGGCATTCCCCTGGTCCGGACGGCCCCCATGGGAGAAACCAGTGATGGGCATCACTAGGTCACTAGCATGCGGGAAGGGCCTTTACTGGGAGGCCATGCAGCACCGACTGACAGCTCCTCTCAGCCCCACTGCCCCCCCCCCCCCGCCACTGCACACAGTCCCGGGCTTGCCTCCCTAGGGCGTGTGCCTCACCACCCTCCCCTTGAGCACACTCGTCTGCAGCAGCTGGGGTCTCTGTCTCCTCCACCTGGACATGTGGGCGGCCACACTCAGTGGCAACCAGATGTGTCCACTACTGGTCGCTCCGCCCCTTGAGCAGCGCTGAGTCCCCACAGAGTGGTACGTCCCTGGGCCCGTGGTGGCCAGCAGCCCTCCTGAACACAGCTCTGTTCCTTGGGGTGCCACAGCCAGGTCACACTGTGCACTTTCTCCTTTGTCCCCTTGACAGACGGGCTGAACTCAGGACCCATCTGTTCCCGTCTGGGTTCGCACTCTCCCACTTCTGTCTTTTCACCCTGGGCGACAGGAGCCATTAGAACTTTCTTTTCTTTCAGATGCAGCTGAGGCCAAGAACTCTCTGCCACAGGACTTTTTGGAAGAAGGACTCTCCCTGGAGATTGTGGAGACATTTTCCACGGATGGCCTCATGAACCCCAGTCTGGGGGAAGCCAGCATGGGCGAGAGCTGGTTAAACAGTTTCCTAGAAGATCCAGAAAGTGTTCTGCACTTTGACGTTGTCACCAACAAGGAAAGCCCCACTGAACGCAGGAGTCACAAATTCCAGAGAGCCCCGAGTCCTGAGTCCCTCCTTTTCACAGGCGAGGACTTCATGCTGCACGGTCTCCCTGATGAGAGCCCCGCACCGGCCCAGTCTCAGGGATGTAGCAGTGACTTTGGCCACTGCTCAGATCAGGCCCAGCAGGAGGCGGCCCAGCCGTCCCGCGGGGAGAAACCTTATAAATGTAGTGAGTGCGGGGTGAGCTTCGGCCACAGTTACCATCTCATCCAGCACTGGGTCTCTCACACTCGGGAGGGCCCCGCCCTGCACCAGGAGTGCCAGGATGGTCTCAGCCAGAGTCCCTGCCTCTCCGTGCCCGGGGCTCACGTGGGCTTCAGAGCCTGTGTGTCTAGCCGACGTGGGCAGGACCCCGGTCAGGGTACACAACTGAGGCCAGAGAAAGCTCACTCTGGAGAAACACCCCCGAAGAGCAGCCACAGTGAGCATGCCTCAGGGCACGGCCCGCTGCCTGCAGAGCCCCAGAAAACGCAGCCAGGCCGGACCTACCAGTGTGGCGAGTGCGGGAAGAGTTTTGGCCGGGCCTTTCGTCTCAGGCAGCACCAGAAGACCCACACTCGGCCACGTTATGCGTGTGCCAAGTGCAAGGCCACGTTCGGCTTCCGTAAGCACCTCCTCCTGCACCAGAAGACCCACGCTGCGCAGGCCACCTCCAGGCGCCGGGATTTGGGAATGGCCTCGGGGCAGGGCTCATCGCGCGGCACGGACCTGTCGGCGCCAGGGACGCCTCATAAGTGTGCTGAGTGTGGGAAAACCTTCCGCCACGCCTCAACTCTGAAGATCCACCAGAGGGTTCACAGCGGGGAGAAGCCCTACCGGTGCGGCGAGTGCGGGAAGGCCTTCTTCCGGGTCACGCACCTCAACGAGCACCGGAGGATCCACACGGGCTACCGGCCCCACCAGTGTCACAGGTGCGTCAAGAGCTTCAGCCGGCCCTCCCACCTGATGCGGCACCAGTCCACCCACGCCGCGGAGGGGCCCTACGGCTGCCCCAGGTGCAAGGAGACCTTCAGCCGCAGCGAGCACCTGGCTCAGCACCAGAAGATCCACGCTGTGGAGACCCCCTATGAGTGCCAGGAGTGTGGGGAGCGCTTCATCTGCCGCTCGACCCTGACCTGCCACCAGAGCCTTCACACCAGAGAGAAACAAGGAAGTGATGAGGGCGGGGGTGTCTCGAGTCAGACCCCAGAACAGAGGGAGCACCCAAGGATCGATGAAAAGCGCTTTAAGTGCAAGAAATGCGAGAAAACCTTCAGCTGCCAAAAATACCTCACTCAGCACGAGAGGATTCATGCCAGGGTGAAGCCCTTCAAGTGTCACCAGTGCGGGAAAGCCTTTGGGCAGAGCAAACAGCTCGTTGGCCACCAGAGGACCCACTCCAGGCTTAGGCCGCACGCGTGTGGGGCCTGCGGGAAAGCCTTCGTGCGCAGCACCGCCCTCGCCAAGCATCAGGCTGTCCACACCGGCGAGCGCCCCTTGAAGTGCGGCGAGTGCGGACAGACCTTCAGGCAAAGCGCCCTCCTGTTGGAGCATCAGGTAGTTCACACCACAGAGAAACCCATTAAGTGCAGTGAGTGCGACAGGGTCTTTGCCCACAGCCACTACCTCATTCAGCACCAGAAGAATCATGCTGCAAAGACTTGTGAATGTCAAGAATGCGGGAAAACATTCCAGCGGAACTCGTGCCTTGCTAAGCATCAGAGAATTCACACGGGTGAGAAGCCCCACGTGTGTGGCGACTGTGGAAAAACCTTCAGTCTAGGCACCCAGCTCACCCGGCACCAGCGGGTCCACACCAGAGTCAAGCCTTACGTCTGTCAGGAATGCGGAAAGGCCTTCAGTCAGAGCTCATGCCTTGCTGTCCACCTGAGAATCCACACTGGGGAGAAGCCCTACCTGTGTGCCGAGTGTGGGAAAGCCTTTACCCAGAAGGCAAATCTGACACAGCACGAGAGGATGCACACTGGGGAGAGGCCTTACGTCTGCGACGTGTGTGGCAGAGCCTTCAGCCTCAGCGCCCATCTCATTCAGCACCGGAGGATCCATACCCAGGAGAAGCCGTACCGGTGCCAGCACTGCCAGAAGGCCTTCCGGAGCTGCTCTGGTCTCAGCCGACACCAACGGGTCCACACTCAAAAGTAGGCCTCTGGGCCCTGCCTGTGGCTGCCAGGGGGCGGGGGGGAATCTCAGACACCGGAGGAAGTAGTCAGCTAAGGCCGGAAGTTGAGATCATTACATGGCAAGCTTCCCCTCCCTGAACAGGTGTATCTGTACTAATAAAGGTTGATGACAGGTTTCACAGTTTCGTCAGGACAACGGGAACAGAGTGGCGAGGATCTAGTGAGTCGGACTGCAGAGGTAGAGATGCTAGTGTCTGCTGAGCTAAATCCTAGCTAAATCTGCTCCCTAGACGGCCTGGGAAAGAGTCGCAGATCCCCTGAGCCTCGGTGTCCTCATCTGTAAAATGGGCGTGCTAACACTTCACCTACCTCAGGGCTGTTTGATGATGTCATGCAGAAATGTAAGGTGCTGAGGATGAGCACCCAGTGCACAGCACTCCGCAAGGGTGGCTGCAGGTAGCGCTGGGTGTGGCAGAAATGGCCTTGCAGTTTGAAGGGAAGAAGTAGCTCCTGTCTCGACTTTCTGTGGTTAATGTTCTTATTAATGTTCGCTGCAGCTTCTGACGTTTTTCTCCCAAATGCCCTTTGCTTAATTCAGTTCCAATTTTTTTTTTTATGTTGAGCCTTTTCTTCCTTCCCTCCATCTCTTCTACTTTTTTGCTTCATTAACCCTCAGAAAGCCAAGGAAAGCTTTTAAACTAATGTCAAATGGCTAGAATTTTCTATTCCAAAACCTCTCACTTGGAAGGAACCCCTTCCACATTCACATGCCCCCTCTTAAATCTCCCCCCTCAAGTTGTCATGCAACGCGGGACTGGGTTTGATGATGGATGAGTCTGGAGTCAGTTGGGGGCGCCTCAGTTAACACAGTCCGCAGAGGCACTCACTGGCGCAGTTCGTGATGTGGAAACTTGCTGGGATGTTCCTCCTCATTTACCCAATCTGGCCGCTTGCTGGGGCTTTGCTAGATCCCAGGGCTGGGAATACAATCCTGCCTCTGCCTTGAAGTTTCTCTCACTGAAGGGAAATCAGTGACCCCATTTTCAGAGGATCCATGTCCGTGCACTAATAACATCTTGGAGTAGCACACTGCTCACATCACAGCAAGTTCAAGGACCCCATGTGGAAACCCTGTTACTGGAGCCCTGGGACCCACCACTCACCTTGGCCATGCTGAGTCACCTCAAGAACCCCGAGAGCAGCTCCCCCTCAATGGCGCCTCCTCACTCAGGTTCCTGCGTCCTCTCCGCCCAGGGAGCTGGTCACGCTGCTGGAACACAGACCTTGTGAAGACGCAGACACTGACACCTGGACTGCCTCCTGACTTTGGTGCTGAAGATGTTTTAGGGGCATGTGCCCCGGCTTTGTCAGCCTCACACCTGCTTAGTTTTGTTGAAACTGGGAACATATTGGGCTCACAGTAGGGTGCCAGCTAGTTGTTCAGTGACCCAACATTTAACCGCCCGCCCGTCGGGTGAGTGACCTGCTGTGTGGCAAGTGGGGTGGGATCAGGCAGAGGAGGGGCTCAATTTGATAAGTCTATGTTCAGTATGTTTTGATACCCTAAAATAGAGGTGAAGGCTGGTGGGAAATTGACAGCCAGGGGCAGAGGTGGGAGACAGCGGTCTGTTGTTTGTGCCTTACGTCGCTGTGGGTTGGTGTAGAGCTGCCCTCCATGTCTACAATGAAGAAATGCTCTTGTACGCGTGTTTGTTCTCTGATTAAAGTTTTGAATCTAAAAACATAGGTTGCTTCTTTGAGCTCACGCCAAATACATGGGCGGATGCTGGCTAGCCCAGTTCCTGCCTGCCACGAGTGTCCCTGTTGGGGTACGGGTGCTTGCACTGGGAAAAGTGCCCCATGAGGGGCAGGTCAGCCTGTTGCCCTGGAGTCTGGGTGGAACATGGGCCGCCATTCAGCTGGCCCTGAGATGGGGCATCAGGACACACTTCTGGCATTGTCCCTGTGGCAGGAGACCCCATGGATGGTGTGTTGTCCGCTCCCCACTCAGACGCAGCCAGGCTTGAGCATTAATTGCAGCTGGAACAATATTATTTTCCTGTGGATGGTTATTTAAATCCTCTCCTGTTTTCCCCCCCTTCAATGACAGGAGAGGGGCCTCAGGGGAAGCTGACCCCACCCACAGCTGCACCTCACACCTGCAGCCTCTGGAGCAGTGAGAAAATGCAGCTGCCAGACGGGGACTGTCAGGGCAGCCCCTGCAGACTAGCCAGTAATGTGCTGCTAAACCACAGGACACCTGAGCGGTCGTTTTATCGTTGTACGAAGTTGTGGGGTGTGGTCTAAAGGAGTAGATGGTGCTGCCCACCTGGGCCACGCACAGGGCCCATTGTGCACACCAGATCTGCCACGAACCAAAATGCCCAGTAGCACAGGGCTGTTCAAACAACATTAAGTTTTTAAATAACAGGTGTCTGATCTTCAAGCATTTTATTTTCTGTCATTGAACAAATGCACACTGAGGGTCTACCAGGTGCAGGCACTGTCCAAAGTGCTGGGGATGGAGTCAGGAGTCAAACCACCCCTGCGGAGCTCACATTTCAGTTGGAGAAGAGACAGACAATACGTAATAGGTGAAACACAGGATCCCAGATACACCTTAGGGAGAACAAGAAAGCAGGGAATGGGCTACAGAGGTTCAGGATAAGGGGGACTGCTAATTGAAGAGAGGGGCTGGGCCTCCCCGGTGGCACAGCTAGTTGAGCGCCGTGCTGTGAAGCAGTCTGCAGCTTCAGCAGTGCGGGTTCAATCCTGGCCGGTCATCGAGAATCTCACATGGCGCAGTAGACCTGTCACGTCCACTGCTCCCCTCAGCAGTGTATTTCTGTTGTCTGCCTTTTCTGCTCCCCACTCTGTCTCTGGTGAATCCTCTCACCCTCCCGTGCCTCTGGCCTATACCCCAGCAATTCTATAAAAATAAATCAATCTTTAAAAAAAAGAAGGGGGGGGGCTAAGGAACAGCCCTTCTGAGATGAATGAATAGAGCCCCAAAAGAAGGAAATGTGTAACAAGCATATCTGTGAGAAGAGTTCCAGGCAGAGGAAACAGCAGAAGTGAAGGTATTGAGATGGAGCTGGTGCAGTAGAGAAGCAGCAAGGAGGGCCACGTTGCTGGAGCCCATAAGGGGAGAACCTGCCTTGGAATGAGCTTAACCAAAAGATAGCAGAACTGACAGGTCACCTGGATACAGCTGTTCCTGAGGCAGGAACACTTCAATTCCATAATTGAAGTCTGTAAAATTCTCTTTGTTTCTTAAGCAAGCAGAAAACTCTTGGCTGATAATAAATACCTACTTCATACCACAAACCATAAAAAAAGCACAGATGGGGTAAGATTTTAAAAATTAAATTTTAAAAGATGCTAACAATTAAAAAGTTCAGAAAATAAATAATCTCAGGGCTGAGGAAAGCCTTTTCCAGCATGCTAGTAAATCTGATTGCTATAAAAGAACATACGAACAGGGCCTCCCCGGTGGCGCAGCGGTTGAGCGCTGGGTTGCGAAGCTGCCCGCAGCCTCTGCAGCGCCGGTTCGATCCCCGGCTGCTCCCTGGCCACCAGAGGAGGGTCCCACATGGCGTGCAGACCTCTCCTGCCGCCCGCTGCTCCCCTCAGCAGTGTACTTCGGTCCTTCTGCCTGCTCTGCTCCCCGCTCTGGCTCTGGTGGATTCTCTCACCCTCCCGCGCTTCTGACTGTACCCAGTGCTTGTATGTATGTATGTATAAATAAATAAATAAATCTTAAAAAAAAAAAAAAAACATACGAACAGATCTGAATATCTAAAATTTTTTTAAAATTTATTTAGGCATACAAGAGCTGGGGTACAGGCCAGAGGTGTGGGGTGGGGGGTGAAAGGATTCACCAGAGACAGAGTGGGGAGCAAAACAGGCAGACTGACTGAATTACACTGCTGAGGGGAGCAGTGGGCGAGACAGGAGAGGTCTGCTGTGCCATGTGGGTTGCTCCCTGGCCAGCCGGGGATTGAAATGCTGCAAAGGCTACGGATTGCTTCATAGTGCGGTGCTTAACCCCTTGCGTCACCAGGGAGGCCCTGAATATCTAAAAATTAAAAAATTCTGTATAGCAAAGTATATCACAAAATTGAGAAGGAAATAAAAAGCTGGGAGAATGTGTTTATATGTACAAACACCTGCCTGTTTGTTTATACAAAAAGGCAGCCCAGTGAAAAATGGGCAAAATGCATGAAAACGCAACCCACAGAAGGCAAAACATCAATAAACTCATAAAAAGTTAATTCATTTCACAATTTTAACCTGTCTGATCAGAAATGTAAAAAAGAGAAGAACACTAATACCAAGTATCTGTGAAGGAAGTGGAGGAACAGAGAAACAGGTACTCATAATGCCTCCAGAGTCATGCAGGTTCACTGCTTTTGGGGGGAGAGTGTTTATTAAAATTTTAAACATGGACATTTATGATCGCATGAGTTAATTTCTAGGAATTCATGTAGAAATTCAATGTCCAATGATGGAAAAGAAAACAAAACCACCTAAATTTCCATTAATAGAGATTAATTTAAAAAATTTAAACCCTCGCCTAGCATGAAATGGTATGCAATTATTAAATGATTCTCCTGTCTCCCTGCAGCTCCCCTCAGCAGTGTACTTCGGTCAATCTGCCTGTTTCGTTCCCCACTCTGTCTCTGGTGAATCCTCTCACTCCCCACACCTCTGGCCTATACTCTGGTTCTTAAGAGTCTGCAAAAATAAATAAATCTTAAAAAAATAAAGATCACAGATGAAGACACTTCCCATCCACAGCACCTATTTTTACACCATGTATGAAACGTTTTTTATGTTGTCATAAGAATATGTTCACATGATGTCAAATGAAAAGTGACTTCTAAAATCTGACGGATTGGGCCTCCCCGATGGCGCAGCGGTTGAGTGCTGGGTTGCGAAGCTGCCCGCAGCCTCTGCAGTGCCGGTTCTATCCCCGGCTGCTCCCCGGCCAACGGAGGAGGGTCCCACATGGCGCGCAGACCTCTCCTGCCGCCCGCTGCTCCCCTCAGCAGTGTACTTCGGTCCTTCTGCCTGCTCTGCTCCCCGCTCTGGCTCTGGTGAATTCTCTCACCCTCCCGCGCTTCTGACTGTACCCAGTGCATGTATAAACAAACAAACAAACACACAAACAAACAAAATAAATAAAGCATGCCTCTATAAAAAAAAAAATTACAAAAAAAAATCCATTTAAAATCTGACGGATGCACATGATTTGTACTACAAAGCTTATATATTTATATACGGAACATCAGTTTTATAAAAACAAAAAGGGAGGTTCACATTCATAGAATAAAGTTTAGAATCTTTGGGATGGAGATTTATAGAGCTGTAGGTTTCTTCATGTTCTGTTGTCTCAATTGTTCACAACAAATGAGTATTACTTCACCCTCAAAAACCACCACAGAATGGTGGCGCAGGGGTTGTCTCAGTACTATCAAGCTATAGGAAACCACTGTGGCCTGAGTTTGATCCCTGGCCAGGGAGCTGACCCAGATGGTGCAGCAGACCTCTTCTGATCCACCTGCTGCTCCCCTCAGCAGTGTATTTCAGTCCATCTGCCTGTTCTGTTCCCCACTCTGTCTCTGGTGAGTCCACTCACCTCCCACACCTCTGGCCTGTACCCCAGTTCTTACATGCATAAATAAAATAAATCTTTAAAAAAGCCGTCATAGAAGATTAGTGGAAATAACCTGGTTAAGACTTTCAGGCCTGTTAATAGTTACACGGATGATGCTGGCGAGCCACAGCCAGAGCCAATCAAATTGCTAACTGACACAGAACTTCTGGGAAAGCACTGGCCCCACACAGGGGTCACAGAGACATTTCATGTGTGTTACATATATGGAACATAGTCACCTGAAGCGTGCAGAGGGTCCAGAGCGAAACTTCTGGAGCCAGACTCCTAGGGCTTGAATGCAGTCTAAGCCACCTCATAGCCCTAAGACTTTGGCCACTTCCTGTGCCTCAGTGTCCTCACCTATGAAATGGAACAATGCTCATGGTGTACTGAAGGGGTGAAGCCAACATTATTTCTATACCCAGAACACCAGGGTTGTTGAGAGAGTGAAAGTAGTTCACATGGGCCAAGGGTTGAGAAGAGAGCCAAGCAAGATCCAAAAAGAACCAGTCACTTTATGTGACACATGAAGAGATGATGTGATTGGCGCAGTGGGTCTGGGGGCTCACCCCGAGTCTGGCAGGCAGATTAGGTCCAGCCCTTGGAAGGCAGTAAGACAACGCGTTTCAGGAAGCAGGAAGATGGTCAGCGTGTAGATTCTGTCATTCTTACCCTGAGGATGTGACTTAGAGAAAGAATCTCCTCAAAAGGAGAGAGGAGGGCCTCCCCTGGTGGCTCAGCGGTTGAGTGCTGGGCTGCGAGGCTGCCCGCAGCCTCTGCAGCGCTGGTTCGTTCCCAGGCCACCGGCGAGGGTCCCACAAAAAAAAAAAAAAAAAAAATGGAGAGAGGAAGCACAGAAATGCTCATAGTAACATTCATAGTTGCGAAAATTCACGTACACCCTGTAGCAGTCGGGTACAAAGTCATCGATGAGTATGAGGTGTGTGTGGGGACGAGGGCAGTGCTCATGGCATGATGAAGGAAAGAGAAGCTAACATTGTTTCTACACTGATCACAATTAAATAAAATAACATTTCAAATATTTGGATGGAAACATGAAAAAATAAAAACAGGTCTACTGAGGGTGACCTAGTTGTAGGTAGAGACATTCACTTTTTTTTTAATCCCCAAAGGTCAATATATAAAAATCCCGTGGCGCAGGGGTTAAATTCAGCGCTATCAAGCTATCCTTAGCCACTGCAAGCTGAGTTCGATCCCTGGCCAGGGAGCTGACCCACATGGAGCAGCAGACCTCTCCTGTCTCCCCGCTGCTCCCTTCAGCAGTGTGTTTCTGTCAGTCTGCCTGTTCTGCTCCCCACTCTGTCTCTGGTGAATCTTTTCACCCCCTGCACCTCTGGCCTGTACCCCAGTTCTTGTATACATAAATAAATAAATCTTAAAAAAAAAAAAGAAACTAAAATCAGGCAGTTATTTTTGTTCAGTTATGCCTATCTAAAGTTTTTACTGGAATCTTCACAGCTATGGTTTTCCGGGGAACTTTCAGGCTCCAATTTAATGAATGGTTGATAAATGAAAGCGACTCAGAGAGACCACTTCTTATTAAAGTTCACAGATGAAAGGCCTCCCTGGGGGCACAAGGAGTTAAGACACAAACTGTGAAGCTACCTGTAGCCACTGCACCACAAGTTCGATCCCTGGCCAGGGAGCTACCCACATGGCACAGCAGACCTCTCCTGTCTCCCTGCAGCTCCCCTCAGTAGTGTGTTTCAGTAGATCGGACTGTTCTGCTCCCCACTCTATCTCTGGTAAATCCTCTCACCCCCACACCTCTGGCCTGTACTCCAGTTCTTGTCTGCATAAATAAATCAATCTTAAAAAAAAAAATCACAGATGAAGACACCTCCCATTTAGACCAGCCCCTAGGCACCCCACTATTTGGGGGTGTTTCAGGGTTGACAAATCCATGGAGGAAGCTCCGAAATTGAAAAGAAGCTGTCCCAGCTGGCACCATCCTTCCTCTAGGAAACAGAGAAACCAACTTTTCAGTGTGTTGTAGAGTTCCCCCCCACCCCAGGAGGAAGTCACTAGCATGAGTGACAGCTGACCGGAACCTGACAGAACAGCCAGTATGTAACCCTCAGGCCTGCTAGACAGCGGGAGTCATCTGACAGTCAGCAAGCTGCAGGTGCCAAGCAAAGGCCTCCTCAGCTTCATTGCAGACACAGGCATTCTGCACAGTGTGAAGTCTGCGATGTTCAATTAGGTGTGAACTCCAGTTGAAAGCCTCTCCACATTCTCTACACACATAGTGTTTGTCACCCAGATGAACTTTCCGGTGTTGTATAAGGTGTGAGATCTGGGCATAGGTCTTCCCACAGTTGCATCTATAGGGCTTCTCCCCAGAATGAATTCTCTGATGCTGGATAAGGTGAATGCTCTGGTTGAAGGCTTTCCCACACTCCTGACAGGCATAGGGTTTCTCACCAGTGTGAATTCTCTGATGCTGTGTCAGGGAGGACTTGTGACTGAACATTTTCCCGCATTCCCCACACTTACAGGGTTTCTCGCCCGTGTGGATTTTCTGATGCTCAACGAGGTTGGTGCTCCGGCTGAAGGCTTTCCTACACTCACCACACTCATATGGCTTCTCTCCGGTGTGAACCCTCTGGTGTTGAATGAGGTGGGAAATCTGCATGTAGGCCTTCCCACAGACTTTACACTCATAGGGCTTCTCCCCTGTGTGAATCCTCTGGTGGCGCGTCAGAGAGGAGTTCTGGCTAAAGGTTTTGCCACACTCATTACATTTGTAGGGCTTTTCGCCGGTGTGAATTGTCTGATGCTGAGTGAAGGATGAAGTGTGGCTGAAAGCCTTTCCACACTCGTGGCAGACATAGGGCTTCTCCCCCATGTGAATGCTCTGGTGCCGCATGAGGTGGGAGATCTGTGTGTAAGCTTTCCCGCAATCATTGCAGCAGAAGGGCTTCTCACCAGTGTGAATCCTCTGGTGCTGAGTCAGGGAGGAGCTGTGGCTGAAGGCTTTGCCGCACTCAGGGCACTCGTAGGGTTTTTCTCCAGTGTGAACACGCTGGTGCTGGGTGAGGGAGGAGCTGTGGCTGAAGGCTTTCCCACATTCATTACATTTGTAGGGCTTCTCCCCGGTGTGGATGGTCTGGTGCTGCGCCAGTGAGGAGGTGTGGCAGAAAGCCTTGCCACACTCCCTACACTTGTAGGGCTTCTCCCCTGTGTGGATCTTCTGGTGGCGGGTGAGATGGGAGACCTGCGAGTAGAACTTCCCACACTGACTGCACTTATAGGGCTTCTCCCCGGTATGGCAGCGCTGGTGTTTGATGAGGGAGGAGCTCTGGGTGAAGGCCCTTCCGCACTCCGTGCATTTGTATGGCTTCTCTCCGGTGTGGATCCTCTGGTGCTCGGTGAGCGACGAGCTCTGGGTGAAGGTCTTGCCACACTCGCTGCACGTATACGGCTTCTCCCCGGTGTGGATGATGTGGTGCTGAATGAAGTACGAGCTGTTACTGAAGGCTTTCCCACAATCCTGACACTTGTAGGGTTTCTCCCCGGTGTGAATTCTCTGGTGGAGCACATAGTCTGCGTGGTACACAAAGGCCTTCCTGCATTCTGCGCAGCTAAATGGCTTCTTTTCCACAAAGGTCCGGTGGTGTTTCAAGCTCTTTCTTGGCCTCTTCCTCTTCAGAGGCCTCTCTCCACCCAGCACTCTCTGCTTCCTCGTGAAGACAGAGACACGCCGGAGGCTTCTCCCAAGTTCTTTATAGCTAAGGCTTCTCTCCCCACGGGTGTTTTCCTTGGGAGGGGCAAACAAACATCCCATATGCCTCTCTTGACTTCCCTGGTCCTCTGACAGACAGGGGCCCAGCCTGGAACATCCCCACTTGGCATCTCCAAGTACAGCCCTCAAAATTCCCTCCACCTTCCCCAGCTGGGAAGCTGCCTCTTCAGAAATACTCTTTTTTGGACAAGTCTCCTGAGCAGACGCAGAGCTTGACGCCAAGTCTGAAAGAGACGGAAAACATGAAAGTCGTATACTCCGGGACACAGGGCGCCGACTGCAGCACCTGCGTTGTGCACTTAAACAGTTTCAAAGTTTCTGTTGCTCTTTGGAGAGGTGTGAGGGAGATACAGTCACACTGTGTCATGGAAGGGAAGCCTCAGTGTACTCTAAAGATGAAAAGAACCGAGTTGCAAAACAGTTTATGCGCACACAGCTTTATTAGCCACAGTATATAATAAATGTTTACAAATCAGCGAGAGAGAAAAATCTAGTAGACAGTGAAGAATATCACTCAACAATCCACAGAAGGAAATCAAGGGGCTGACCAGTGTGTGAAAAGACGTTTGACGCCGGTACCGGTCTAAATAATCAACTATGGTGTCATCTAACACCTTTACGCAAGAAAATCTTAAAAACGGCAAAAATAACCAGAGTTGACCAGTGTTGTAGCGGGGGCATTCCCGCCAGGCTGGAGGGAGTGTGCAAGGAGAGAGTTCCTGGGGCAGGACAGCCAGGGCCAGGACCTGATGGCTGTGGTGGGTGACGGGGGATAAGGCCTGGTCACAGGGTGGGGTGAATAATGGCAGGAGACAAAGATGCTTTAGTCCTGCCCTGTTGGAGTTCAGGCCATGGTGGTGTGTGTGTGTGAGTGTGTGTGTATGTGTGCGTACATGTGCAAAAATCTGGTTTCTTCCATTTCCCCAACAAGTCAGGCCAGGCCTCCCCACTCCTTGGCCTTTTCCTGGCAGCTCCCACTAAATAACCACAGTGATAACCCTCGTGGCCTACTGTGACTGCGCCAGGCTCAGGGGTATGCTGTGTCTTAGCTCACTAAGTCCTCCCAACCCTAGGGATACTCACCCCATTTTGCAGGTGAGGAAACTGAGGCACAGCACAGCTCATTGACTTGCCCAATGGTCTGCCAGCCCAGAGGCGGTGGGGCAGGACTTGGGGCCAGAGGCCCACAGTGATGGCCAGACTGGCGGGCACTGGGCACAGCAGGTGGCTAAGAAGACTAGACCCTGCCGGGCCGCACCCACCTGCTTGGGTTGCTCGCTGGCTTCCTCTCTCCTCCATCCTGGGCTCTTCCCCTCTCTCCAGGTGTGAGATCACATCCGGTGTAGGCCCCAGGAGCCCTGTCCCTGGAAAAGGCAGGAGACTTAGCACGGGTGAGGATGGAGCCCAGGGGCTCCGCTATGTGGGGCTGAGGGGCGTGGCCAAGCAGAGAAGGGGACCTGAAGAACAGGTGGAGGAGTTCAGAGTGGGGTGTAGCGACTGTGAGGGGCCTGGATGGACAGGAGGCTGGTAGGTGGGTGAGCATAGTACTGGGGGCACATTTAGAGCAAAGAGCCATGTGCTTTGGGAAGGAAGTTCCGTGGACTGAGAAGACCAGTGACCTCCTGGAGCCAAGACACCAGATGCTGTGAGCAGCCTGAGGCCATGGGTCAGGGGAGGTTACCACGTGTGGAGACAGAGGCACGAGAAGAGGGTGGGGGCACAGGCTGAAGACCTTCTGGGACAGGCCGAGGACTCAGGGCCCCTGGGGAAGCCAACAGGGAAACAGACAGAGGCCACGCAGAAGGGTCCTGAGGAAAGAAAGAGGCACCTTGACTCCAGTGAGTGACACCGGGGGGTCAGCTGGAGTTGGGCACAGTAGAGACGAGGGCCTACGGGGGTGGGGGGGTGGGGTGTGTGTGTGTGTGTATGTGTTGCTTCCTGGGGAGGCAGGAGTGGGGCCTCACCCAGCGAGAGAAGGTTCTGGTAGTTCTCCAGCATCACGTCCCGATATAGCTTCCTCTGGCCGGGGCCCAGCTGGCCCCACTCCTCCCGGGTGAAGTCCACGGCCACGTCCATGAAAGTCACCGATCCCTGCAAAGGCCAATTTCAAATGCTGGAGGGGTACATCCTTTGAGAACTCGGGGGCAGGAGAATGAAGAGCCTCCACCTGCTGGTAGTGGAACCACCTGGAACATTCTGAATCAGATGTGACAGGACTGGATCCAAGTGACCATGGAGTACGGAAAGGTTGAGGGACCTTGGCAGAAAGTAAAACAAGGCCCCCCTTCACATGCCTCTTCAGGGCCACCGGCTGGAAACCCTTCAAATAGAGCAATCCCTTCAGTAGGAGACGCTGACTGCCCTCTGCGTGCAGCTGCCATCTCACACCCACGCAGGAGGCTTGCGACATGGGCGTGCAGCTGAGGTGGGGCGGTCGGTGCAGTGCGCAGCCTGCACACCTGTACCTGGCAGTGCTTTTTTTTTTAACAAATAGGCTGTTGAGCATTAGAGGTTGATTCGTATTATTTATTTTAAAAATGAAACCTGCATGGATTGGTCACTAAGCATCATCTAAGTGCCAGGGTCACAGCTCCACTCCTCAATGTGGGCACACATCTACCACCTTGCCCCAGGGTTCTGCTGCCCCCCAGCGCCAGGGGACGGATTCTGAGGTCACCCCATAGGATTCACATCAGCACGCCCTGACCCTGGGCTCCTCTCCCCCGGCCCTGAGCTCCTCCCTTCGGGGCCGCCCCAGTACCAGGGAGCAGTGCAGAAGCTGTTCAGGCTGCACACGGGGACAGGGAAGAGGGAGCCCGGCTCACCTGGTCCTTGGCCTCCAGGGCCCTGGAGGCCATTGCTGAGGTCCCAACTCGCACGTCTGGAGGAATGTCCAGGCCTGAGTCTGTGCAGCTAGAGGAGAATGGAGGAGGGAGGGTCAGTTCTGGCCGACAGACAGACACACTATCCCCAAAGACAGAGACAGAGAGGGCCCTGGCTGCGGGCTCAGGACCGGCTGCCTGCTGCGGGACCCCATTCTGTACCAACCAGCAATCATGGGGTTCTGCTCCCTGCACCCACAGTTCTCAGGACAGGAACTTCAGTTATCCACCGAGGAGGAAATCAGGGCACAAGGGGTCAAGGCACTCGCTCAAGGTCACAGGGACACCAAGTGTCAGGGAGGGACTGAGCTCAAGGTCTGGCCAGAGAGCCAACCCGGCCTCTCTTTTTTCTTATATTTAAAAAAAATACATATTTGCTCTACGTATTTTTATTTTTAAAGATATTTATTTATTTATTTATTTGTTTGTTTGTTTATTTATTTATTTATTTATATAAGCACTGGGTATAGTCAGAAGCGTGGGAGGGCGAGAGAATTCACCAGAGCCAGAGCGGGGAGCAGAGCAGGCAGAAGGACCGAAGTACACTGCTGAGGGGAGCAGCGGGTGGCAGGAGAGGTCTGCGCGCCATGTGGGACCCTCCTCCGGTGGCCGGGGAGCAGCCGGGGATCGAACCAGTGCTTCAGACGCTGCGGGCAGCTTCGCAACCCAGCGCTCAACCGCTGCGCCACCAGGGAGGCCCCTGCTCTATGTATTTTTGTGGAAAAATCCACATACTATAATATTTGCCATCTTAACCATTTAAACCTAGTTATGGGAAAAGACACATACCATAAAGTGGACCATTTTAACTGCTTAGGGAGAAGCAGTTAAACATGAAGTACGATCACTGCTTTCTAGTTCCAGTACAATTTCACCGTCACCGCAAAAGGACAATCTCTACCCACTCAGCAGTCACTCCTCCAGGCCCGACCCCCCAGTCTACTCGTCTGCTTCTCTGGATCTGCCTCCTCAGGACATTTCCCAGAAGTGGGGTCCTACAACATCTGACACAAAGGGGGTCTTCCACGTGACAGCAAGTGTCCCTGCTCTCATGGCTGAATGCTAGCCCACCCGACGGAGAGACCCACTCTCCAGAGTTCCTTCTGTCTGTCGTTCTGTCCCCTCCTCCTGCTTAAGTATCCTGGACACCTGCTTAAGATGTTCCACCTGCTGAAATAAACTTGCCAATGAGAAGTGGAGGGTTCGTTCATTCATACATCATTCATCAGACACACTCAGAGTGTGCTGGAGTGAAAGGTTCCATCCAGGCAGGGTCAGGGGCCAGAAAGGTGAGCGCAACCTGGCTTAGCCTTCCCGAGCTTCCCTGACTGGTGAGGGAGACAGATCTGGACACTGACCAGGTGGGGGCTGAATAAGGAAACCGAAAGATATCCTAGGAAGCTGTGATGGGACTAAGTCAAGCATCTTTCAATGGGAAGATGATCCCGGATTGGCCTGGGAGAGCCCTAAATCCCAGGTGTCCTTAACAGAGCGGGGTGGAAGGAGGCTTGACCAGAGGAGGCAGCCATGTGACAGGAGGAGGAGAAGCAGAGTCGGAACGCAAAGTCACTGTCCCCCGGGTGCTGAAGGCAAAGGATGGGGCCACTACCTAAGCCATGCAGGCAGCCACAGCAGCTGGGATGTCTGGGTGCCTCCAGAAGGATGCTGGCTCCGCTGAAACCTTGACTTCAGCCCAGTGGTTTACACCACTGAGATGATGGTCCTTCGTTACAGCAGCAGCAAGACACTGATACATTCCAGGAGTAAGAAGACTCTGTGCCTGGCCTGAATGGGACAAACTCCATGGGGAACCAGCTCTGGAAGCTGAATCTAGCGGGTGTTGTCTTAGTGAGGAAACGAGGAACAGAGCCGTACAGAGTCTTAACTAGCTCCCCTCCAGTCGCGTATTAATCCCAGAAAGAAGAGGCTAACTTTATAGAGGGGAGGGCCCTGGCAGACACTGCCTTAGCCAAGAGGTCAAGGCTGAGGTGACCAGTGATGAGGCAAACAGAGAAGGACGAGGCACGGCTCCTGGGGTCCTCCTGCCAACAGCCTACAACCTAAGTCTCATTGTGAGCAAACAGCGGAGGGACGTTCTGGAAGGAAATGTTCTGTAACCTTCAAAACTGCCAAGATCAGGTAAAAGCGGGACTGAGGGCTGTTCCAGCTTAAAGGAGGCAGACGAGACCTGTCAGCTCAGGCTGAGTGGGCTGCGCCAGCACTTTCTTTTGCCAGTGAGGACGGTGTTGGGCAGTGAGCAGACTTTGGAGGAGGTCTGCAGGTGAGCTGATATTTATCAGTGCTAACTTCCCTTTTTTTTTAAAGATTTATTTATTCATACAAGAGCTGGGGTACAGGCCAGATGTGTGGGGGCTGTGTATGTGTGTGTGTGTGTGTGTGTGTGTGAGAGAGAGAGAGAGAGAGAGAAGATTCACTAGAGACAGAGTGGGGAGCAGAACAGGCAGACTGACTGAAATACACTGCTGAGGGGAGCAGCGGGTGAGGCAGGACAGGTCTGCCCCACTATGTGGGCATGTGGGCATCTCCCTGGGCGGCGGGGATAGAACCTGCACTGCAGAGGCCACAGGTCAGCCTCACAGCGCTGCGCTCAACCGCCTGCGCCACCAGGGAGGCCCTCAGTGCTAACTTTCTGTGATCATTAAGGAAGAGAATGACCTTGACTTTAGGGGGGAAAAAAAGACTGGGGCACAGAGACCCAGAAAACGGGGAACCGAGATGCAGAGAGAAGGGGGACAGGGGCCTAGAAAGAGGGGGACAGGGACCCAGAGAGGGGGGGACTAATGATGGTTGGGAGGGTAGGGGGAGATCACAGGGAGACCGAGAGACAGGGACGATGCTCAGGGTAAGGGGCCAGAGGCCGGGGGCGTCACTGCGCAGGGCAGCTGAGGCTTTCCCGTGAGACTCCCCAGCGTGTGACCCCCCCCAAGTCCGCGGCTCCCACGCTCTGTGACCCGGGAGGCGCTGCGGGCGGGGTCCCAGCCGCTCCTTTCCCTGGGAGGCGAGGAAGGCACACACTCCCCCCGGGGGCTCGCGGACTCCGGCTCACAAGGGCGCCCCGCTCCCGGGGCTGGGGCTCGCGCCCACCAGGAGTGTGGCAGGAGGGGGCGGGGGCGGCTCCCTGCGCGCTGCCCTCCTGTCCAGGCCGACGAAGGGGCTCGCCCGAGCACCCGCCTGCCCGGCCGCCCGCACCCTCCCGCTCCCGCTCGGGTTCGGGCTCCGGCTCCCCGAGGCGAGGCGTCCAGGACTCACCTGAGCGGCCAGGCCTCCACCGCCCGCGCGCCGCGGAATGCGCCTGCGCACTCGCTGTCCCGGACCTTTAAATACGGTTGCTAGGCTGGACCACACTTCCCAGAAACCATTGCGCACACGCTCTTCTCAGCCTAATGCCTCTGAGGGCGACAGAACGCTGGGAAATGAAGTCCGGCAGCAGGGCAAAGGGAGTAGAACGCGTTCTAAATTCAAAGCATCTTTGCGGCTGAAGGAAACCTGGTCTTTGGGAAGTGTCTGGCCGCCTCGGCACCGCGAAGATCCCCATGTCAACCAGTCTTCACTGACCCTCACAGAAGGTGACGACATAGTCCATTTAACCTATCCAAGCCCACGGTCTTCTAAATTTATTTTTATTGAGGTAACACTGATTTCCAACACTGTACGATTTAGAGGTACAGGATCACCTCGTTCAGTTATTGTTACCACACTGCACCCACCACGAAGACACCCTGGTCCTCCACCCTAGTCTGCTGTGCTCCCCACTTTGTCCTCCCTCTTCCCTCTGGTACTCTCAATTCTATAGTCACTCCGCAATGATTGCAGAATGGATCTTGGTCTGCTAGCCGTATGGGAAATAAACTAGATACCACACTACTTAAGGAGAGACTTCACCAAAAACTCGCAAGTTTGGGGTTCTATTGAAAAATACGACGCTCTGAAGGTGCTGAGGCTGGAGCGGAGGGTTTCCTCCCTTTTTTGAGCGGGACCTGCAGTTGTTCACTTTACCTACAGGGGCCCATGAAAAATGGGAGGTTTCAATCCCACACCCTGGGAAAACCTGCAAACCCCTGCCGCTGGCCTTTAAAGCCCTTGCGTGCAGGCGTCAACGCCGACTTCGTGGTTTTTGCCTCCACCACCGCCATGCCCATTCATGCAACAAATGTCTTCCAAGTGTCTGCTCTGGGCCCAGCATAGTGCTGGGCACCGCATCTCCGGTTAAACTCCGCCTTATCACCCCTACCCCCTCCTTCCCAGGCACATATCGTTGAAATCCGGAAAGGGATATTAGCGGTTTGGATCAACTTGTACCAAGAATTCGGGCAGCGAGAGATTTACATGAACGCCACCCAAACCTATTCAGGAACTCCGAGGGTGAAGATGGAAGCGTTCAGGTAGGGAGGCCCCCTGCATTCTCCACATGACCGCTGGGTCCCTCTGTGTCCCGAGGGTCCCCCGGCAGTGTCTTTACAGGATACTCCCCTCCCCGGCCAGGAACCTACCGTGGGCCCTTCAAGCACCCCTCCCCCCGCAGGTTGCCCATCCCTCTTGAAGGTCGCTTCCACTTTGAATCGGGGTGATTTGTCTCTACAGATGAGCGGGACCTGGTCCCAAACCTTGAGAAGCACCCAGCCGGGCAGAGAGAGCTGGTCGCCAGTTGAGGGGCGCGTCCCCCCAGAAAAGGATGGAGTCGCTCAATTTGTCATAGACTTTATTAAACTTCTTTTCCTTTCCCCTTACACACTCCAAAACCACCATCTCACTGCAGCAAGAGTTTCCGGTTTTGCCTGTATGTGACAGCCCTGGTTAGAGAGAGCGGAGGTTAGAAGACAAAGCTCAGGCCCGCCAGGTCCGCGTCCAGAGCCCGCCCCCAGCCAACTTCCCTCCAATCACTGGCTTAGATGGACGTCAGTGACGTCATGGGTCTCTGGGCAGATTTCCGGGGGCCTCAGCCAATCCATCTTGGCGTACGCGTAGAGACCAGTGGGGTGGGGAGTGAGGGTAAGATGTGCACGGGAGGGTGAAAGGTGGAAGCAAGCCAGGTAGGTGGGGCAGAGATACAGGACGACAGACTCAAAAAAAGCCAGAGGCAGCGAGATAAGTGAGGAGAGAGAAGCAGCAGGCAGCAGGCTGGGTTGAACTGTGTTCCCCTAAAGCTGTAACCACATCCTAACCCCCAGTGCCTGTGCAGGGGACATGATTCCGGAAGGTCAAATCTCTGCAGAGGTCTCCAGTGGAGGTGAGATGAGATGACCCTGGATTCAGGCTGGACCCTACATCAAAGACTGGCGGCCCTACACGTGGAAGTGATGAAGGCACCGCAAGGCCAGAAACTGGAGGTGGGGGAGGAAATGATTGACTCAGCCACAGAAATGAAAACTCCTCAGGTGCAGAATGCTCCGGAAAAGGCAGACCAGAGGAGAGATCTGACTTAGCAGAGAGGGACCGACAGGTGGGGAGAGAGTCCCTGGGAGTCACCCACACTCAATGGGGGAGGCACGAGGGGGGGCAGGAGTGAGGGTCCCGGTTGGAAGGAAGGTGATGTATGACATACTGGGACAGGACAGGGCAGGGGAGGAGAAAGCCCCCGGGAGAAGCAGGGGGAGGGAGACTGTTTTAGGGAAAGAGAGAAGGGGGGGCACAGCACACTTCACAGTGAGCCTTGGCACTGAGGGCAGGTAATGCTCACCTGAGCAGGAGGTAGGGGTCGCCCCCACTTTGAATAGGAAGCAACGGGACACTAGGATGACTGGAGGAGGCAGGAGAGATGGATAGAAATGAAGCATGATAGGAGAGGAGGGGAGCTGGAGAGGGGATGAGTGAATGGGGCGACAGGTAGACAGGGGTTGGGAGAAACCCTAAGAAACAGAGAGGGGGTGCAGGGGCCCAGGGAAAGATCCTGATTTAAAATGCTATGAAGAGCAGAAGGAAATAAATGTACAGATAATGAAAGAGGCACAGATAATGAGAGAGTCCAGTTTGGGTTATGCAGGACTTGACGCCGGCACAGCCATGAAACGTGATGTTTGGTTTTTCTGTTCTTTGTTGTTTTGGCTGCTCTACGGAGGAAGAGACCCACAAAGGCGGAAAGTACTGAAGACTTGGGAAAGACAACGAGGTCGGGGATGGGGGGGGAGGGAAAGAGAGAGAGAGACATGAATTGATGGGGATAGCCTAAAGGACATGGTGACCTATCCAGGGACCTGCCAATTTTGAGGGGCCCAGAGGGACATCTGGAGACCTTAGGAGAGGGCAGGGATGACTCACGAAACCAAGATGACCCCCAAGAACAAGGCAGCCAGACACACAACGGCAATGCTGCCGAGCAGGGCCGAGTTCTGCATCTTTCTCTCTGTCCTGTAGTGCAGGGCCATGCGGGGTTGCCCATCCACTGGGCCAGCAGGGGAGACCACACAGACCCCCAAATCAGCACCCATCCATGGCCACCCCCCCCCCACCGGGGCGACCTGGGCACAGGTAGTGTCCCTCAACTACCTGCTTGACCCCTGACCTCTCCTGGGGTCTGGCTGTCCATCTGCTCCTAAAACTCTCTATGGCAGGTGGGGTTCTAGACCTTGCTAGAGGGCAAGGGCATTTCAGAATGTCCAAACAGCTTCTGAACCACACAGTAACTGTGAAGGGCAGGATTCCAGGCTGCCTGGGGTCCCCAAACTCCACAACCCATGGGACACGACTTTTCTTCTCTCACCAACCTGTCCCAGGTCTTTTCCAGCCCCAGGTACTTACTGACGCAGTACTTTTTTTTGATGCATTGTGGGCTGATCTTCTGGCAACGTAGACAGTCCATGACCTCTTCTTTTAGGAAGTCTGGGGAGGGGAAGGGAGACGTGAGATGAGGGCAAATGGCAGAGGATTGGCAAGGGGCAGAGAGGCAGAGGGGGAAGAGAAGTCCCCAGCCCTTCTGAGTTTGTACAGTGCATGCAGGATGAAAGGTGCTGATGATTCACACTGAAAACACTTTTTTTAAAAAAAGATTTATTTATTTGTTTATTTATTTATACAAGCACTGGGTACAGTCAGAAGCGCGGGAGGGTGAGAGAATTCACCAGAGCCAGAGCTGGGAGCAGAACAGGCAGATGGACCGAGGTACACTGCTGAGGGGCGCAGTGGGTGGCAGGAGAGGTCTGCCCGCCATGTGGGACCCTCGCCTGGCGTCCGGGGATCGAACCGGCGCTACAGAGGCTGCGGGCAGCTTCGCAACCCAGCGCTCAACCGCTGCGCTACCGGGGAGGCCCTGAAAACACTTTCTATATCATGGAAGAATGGGGTGAGTGGCAGTTGTCCAGCTGACCCAACATCCTGCTGGTAAACATTTATAAATTCTGAGTTTGCCCTTCTTTACTCCCATTTTGCAGCTCAGGCTGGAAGGGGCTGGAGGATGCGCACGCCTCTCCTTCTCTTCCTGTGCACACTGGAAGACTACATTTTCCCAGGCTTCTTTGCAGCAGGTTACAACCATGTGACCGAATTATAGCCAATGGAATGGCTGCGACTTCCAAGCCTGACCATAAGTGTCCTACTTTCTATCCCTTATGAAGTTAGCAAAGAAAACACACAAAGGTGGGGCCTGGATTCCTAAGTCACCTACCACTTGGAAGAAATGCTCAACTCTCGGTGGAATCTGCATTAGCGAGAAACCAACTTTTGTTAAAATACTGAAATATTGAGGGGTATTTGTTAACATGACATCCATCCCTCCCAACTATTTTTGCAGGTAGCAACCATTTTCATACACCCTCAAAAATCAGCTCTTTGAGGCATTCTAGCTTCGGGCTTGGCAACCACTGCATGGAGTAGGTGTGATATGGAGTTTAATTTGGGGAAGCAGGTTAAAGAGGTAGGAGGGCAGAGAAGGGAGAGACAGAATCAATCCACGACTCACGGCAGGTTTTAGGGTCACAGGCTGCAAGAGAAAAGAGCTGGTGTGAGTTCAGTTGGCACAGCAACCTGAGAGCTTCAGGGGAAGGGACTAGGAGTGGGAGGGAGTGGTGAGTCTAGGGAAGGAGGGAGAGGATGAGAAGTCGGATTAGATTATTGGAAAGGGCAATGGGGAAGGAGTCTGAGAGGGAAAGTGGATGAAGGGGATGGAGGGAATAGAGGCGAGACAAGAAGGGGCTAGTTGGGGGAGCGATGAGCACCTTTAAATTCATATGATATTAAAGCTTTCTTGAGCCTCTTGAGCACCCTCTCCCTAAGAGCCACCAGCTCCTCCATGAGAGGCACATCTGAGGAGAGAGAGACCCTTGTGGATGGGAGGCGCTCCACAAGCCCTCCCATCTGCAGTTTCAAAGAGAAGGGGTGGCAAAGGACACAGAAACATCAATTCCAAAGAACACCTGCACCCCTATGTTTATAGCAGCACTGTTTACAATAGCTAAGCTTTGGAAACAGCCCAAATGCCCAAAAATAGATGACTGGATCAAGAAGATGTGGTACATATATACCATGGAATATTACTCAGCATTCAAAAAAGATAAACACATGCAATTTGCAGCAACATGGATGGCGCTGGAAGGGATCATGCTCAGCGAAATAAGCCAAAAAGAAAAAGAAAAATACCGGATGGTCTCACTCATAGCAGGAATCTAGAAAACTTAAATAAGGGATCAGGAAAATTAATAACTATAAGAAAGTGAAAATCAAAATCAACAAAAAACTATGAGCCAGAGACACTTTTTGGGGGGTGGGGGCCGGGAGGGGAGGGATTGGGGTCAGAATGGGGCATGTGCAGTTGTATGGGGGAATATAAAAATAAAATTTATTATTTAAAAAAAACACACACACAAAAAAAAAACAAAGAGAAGGGGTGGGAAAGCTCCTTTTCAACTGGTCTGCTGGCCAAATCCATGGCCTGGGAGGGCCTACTCTGGCTTCAGATCCCCTGTGGGGCCCCGGGCTAAGCTGTCCTCCCTTGGCCTCAGTTTCCTCATCTGGTTAGTGCTAAGGGAGTGGACTCCAGAACCTCTGTCCTTCCCTCTACTCCCCGCTCCT
Source organism: Talpa europaea (assembly GCF_964194135.1). NCBI lineage: Eukaryota > Metazoa > Chordata > Mammalia > Eulipotyphla > Talpidae > Talpa > Talpa europaea. The sequence continues at coordinate 47,747,684 of NC_140084.1, forward strand.
CCTCTTTTCACTGTCTACACTCGCTCCTTCATACTTTCATCCAGTCCCACGGGTCTATACCTAGACCTGCCCTGCCCAACAGGGTGGCAGGCAGTGCCACAAGGTCACTGGGTGCTGGAAATGGCTAGTCTGAATTGAGCTGTACTGTTTGTGTAAAGTATATGTTAGATTATAAAACTATAGCATGAAAAAAAAAACCTAAAAAGAGCTCAATAATTTTTGTGTTGATTGCATGTGAAAAGGCCATATTTTAGATATTGGGTTAAATAAAATATATTACTGTGCATTTCACCTAAAACATTTGGCTACTAAAAAGTTTCCCATGACATACGTGGCTTTCACTTGTGGCTCATCTGATTTCCACTGCACAGCACTATCTTACACGCTGATGCTTTCTGAAGTTTCTATCCCTAGCCCAGACCTGTCATTCAAGTTCAGATTCATTTATGCACATGTCCACTCAGGATCTCCACTTGCAAGGCACACTCAATAAATCCCACACTGCACCTCTGATATTCTCTTGTCAGCGCTCTTCCAGCTCCAGAGTCTTCTCCAGCATAGCAGAAGGCGGGGCCGGGATTCTCTTTTCTTAGCCCCCAAATCTTGGTATTTTGCTCCTTTCTCTTTCTCACCTCTCAAGGGAGATGCAACTTGCATGTCAGAAAATCCTGTTTAATAGTCAATATAGATCCAGGAATCCAATCCCTTCTCATCCTCTCTGCTGCTACCACAGTCTCTTCCCTGGGGGTTGCTACACCAGCCTGCCCCCTCGCCCTGCTCATCCCCACAGCCAGAGGGATGCGACAGAAACCCATCCGCTCACTCATATCACTCAGAACCTTGCCATGTGACCTGGGACCAACGTGCCAATGTCCTACCTGAGCTACCCATCCTCCCCTGAGGTCCCCCTGGGACCTCATCTTCCACACCTCCCCCTCTCTCTCCACTCCGGCAGACCCTGCCAACCTGAGTTCTGCAAATAGGCCAAACACAGTCCCAAGTCAGGGATTGCATGACTTGTTCTTTCTGCCAGCTTCCACCACAGACCCCCTTGTGGCTGCCCCCCACCCCATTTTCAGGTTTCACAAGCTGACTTTGCAGTGACGTCTTGGCTGCCCTATTTTAAAGTGCACACCCCACCCTACTCCCAGCACCTCCTATCCCCTGGTCTCTGCTTTATTTTTCCTCCATAGTCTTTGTTCCCATTTGATTTCTTATACTGTGCAGCCAAGGATTAACTCAGCGGTTCTGAGCTGCCCAGAAAGAATTGGCTACACATTCCACAAAGAGTTGGCTCCTGCCTGGCTCCTGGAGGTGACCTTCCAGGCTTTGGAATGGCCAGTGTGGAGAGTGTTTCTGTACTTTGGAGCCTTGCGCCACACCGAGAATCTACACCAACAATGAGATTCATGGGGGGCGGAAGGGAGACACAAGGCAGCAGTTTGGTCTCTGGAGGGGCTGAGGGGGACTGGGTAAGGTCAGTCCCTCAAGCACTGCCTGCCTGCGTAACTGAGCCCCAATATTAATCATCTCTTCAAAAGTGTGACTTTCATAATAGACAATTGAAGGGAATGTGAAATCACAGATCAGGATAGATCAAGGCTCAAAAGGCAGCTGGGGATGATGGGGGATCTGCATGAGGACTGATGGGGTGATAGTGTGGAATCAGTGTTAAATGACCCCGTTGCGCTGATTTATCGAGCCAGTTAAATCAGAATCCTGGAGGTTGCTTCATTGTGTATAAGAATATCCTTGTTAGGCAGCTTTTGAAAAAATTCCAATGAGAAGTTATATTATACTATTCTTATAACTTCTCATTTGAATTTTTTCAAACATAAAATTCTCCCTTTTCAGGGGGAGAGCTTTAAACATTACTGCTATTCAGGCCCAAACCCCAAGATGCTGATTTAACTGGTCGAGCTGCCTTCTGCCTTGTTTTACATGCTACCCCAGGTGATTCCTTATGTGGGGCCTCATTTGAAACCCGCTACTTTAAATGCTTTCTGTTTAGGGTCCAGTTCATCCACACAGTCAGCTTTGGGGGGTACATATCCCTGACCCCAGCTGGGCTCTGCTTGGAGAGCAAAAGCAGCCCCACAAGCAATTCTAAGTGAACGGGTGTGGTAATGTGCCAATAAAACTTTATTTACAAAAACCAGAGGTTGTATTTTGTCCCTGTCTAGAGGCAAGACCCAGCATCACCATCATCAAGCTGACACTTGGGGGCACTTCCTGGGTGCAGGCTTTGCTGTCAGTGCATATTCACAAACACTTCTAGGTAACTATGCATGAGAGCTGTTATTCCCATTTTACAGATGAAGAAACTGAGGCACGAGGTGGTTAAACAGCTTGCTTACCGTTGGCCAGGCATCAAACCCAGAAAAACTGACCCTTGGGGCCTCCCCTCCACCTTCCACACTGTTGTCCAAGGGCTGAGATGAGAACCCAGCCTCCCTGAGAAACATGATCTGGTGGTTAATTCTATTTCATTTCCCCAGGAGTTGGATCACAGGGGACTACATATGTGGGTCTTTTCTCTTGACAGCTTTATTGTGATATAATTAACATACTATCCAATGCACCCTTTTTTTTTTTAAAGATTTATTTGTTTTTATACAAGATCTGGGGTACAGGCCAGAGGTACAGGAGGGTGAGAGGATTCACCAGAGACAGAGTGGGGAGCAGAACAGGCAGACGGATCGACATACACTGCTGAGGGGATCAGTGGGCGAGACAGGAGAGGTCTGCCATGCCATGTGAGAATCTCCCTGGCTGGCCGGGAATTGAACCCGTGCTGCAGAGGCTGCAGACAGTTTCACGGCGCTGCGCTCAACCCACTGCACCACCGAGGAGGCACTGCAATGCACCCATTTAAAGTGTACAATTCAGCGTTGTGTAACTCTCACCACAACCAACTTAGAATATTCACTACTTCAGAAAGCATACTTAAAAAATTGGCCTCTCTGGTGGAGGAAGGGGTTAAGCAAAGCACTGTGAAGCTATTCCCAGCCTCTGCAGCACAAGTTTGATCCCTGGCCAGGGAGCTACCCACATAGCGCAGCAGACCTCTCCTATCTCCCGGCTGCTCCCCTCAGCAGTGTATTTCAGTCAGTCTGTCTGTTCTGCTCCCCACTCTGTCTCTGGTGAATCCTCTCACCCCCCAAATCCAGCACATCTGGGCTGCACCCCAGCTCTTGTATGCATAAATAAGCAAATCTTTAAAAAAAAAAAAAAAAAACTAAAATATTTTCCTGTTCATTAAATGGAAGAGTACTTCTAAAAAATGCGATGATTGTTTTTTTTACAGAATTACAATGATTACCATTTCTGATTCTATGACCCAAGGGCTGGGGAGAAAGGAAAGGGCTGGAAAACGATCAGACTTGGACGAGCACAGGGGAGGGAGCAAACATCGCTGACCGGTCCCTTTACACCAGGGCCTGGGCTTCAGCGCCTGGGCGGCCCCCCTTCCGGGCATCCCCTTATACGAAGCACACGCACGTTTCACATCTTCCCCAAAAGGTGGGCTCTTTGGGGAGTCCTTCCAGCCCCACCCCTCACAGCAAGGCTAGGCGTTTGGGGCGGGGCCGCCAGTCCAGAGTCCTCTACCGCCCTCTGCCGGGAACCTGCGGTGGTCGCCGGGCAAGTCTCCACCTACTAACACGCCCGGGGGAACCGGCGCCGGGAGCCCCAACACCAAACCAGAAAGACAGGCGATGGCTAGGAGTTTGGGCCAGGTATTCTGGGCTCAGATCCTCTGAGGTATTACTCACCAGCGGTGTGACTTTGGGCATGGCGCCTAACCTCTCTGAGCCTCAGTCTCTCCCCCTCTGTAAAGGGGGGCACCAAGGTGCCCCCCACAATGGACTGTCGGAGACTTTCTGCACAAGGCACTTTGACCCCTGCCAGGCAAACAGCCAAGGCGCTCCTGAGCTGGCTTTCGTTTTATAGCAAGAGGAGGCGGGTGGCCATGGCGGGGAGGTCCCCCCTCGGCTCCTACCTCTCAGAGAACTCCGCTGCACGGTGTTCGTTTCATTCCTGAGGAAGGTCACCACCTGTTCCAGAGGATCTAAGCCTGGGGAGGGAGAGGGGAGGAGGCAAGTGACCCCCCATCTTTCTTCAGCCCTGGCTCCCGCCCTCCCCTCTTGGGGGCGTGGTGTCCCCCCAAGCTCGGAGCGCCCCCCACACGAGTCCTTCCCGTCAGGGCTGTTCCCTGCACGCACCCACTTTCCCCACAAACGCGTGCAGCGAGTAGTCCCGGAAGAAAGGCCCCTCCATGGCCAACAGCAGGACCTGCGCGCGGGTGCGCAGCTCCTGCAGGTGGAAGCGCTGGGGGATGAGGGCCCCGCGGAGCTGCTTCAGGGCATCCACCACCGTGACCTCGCACTGCAGGCAGCCCCCGCCTCCGCGGGCGCCCAGGCCCAGCAGCAGCAGGAGGGCCAAGGCCAGAGGCATGGCCGGACCTTTGTGGCGTCACAGGAGCAGGTGGCCGCCCCGCCCCCCCGCTGGGGCGAGTCACGTGTTTGTTGAGCACCTACTGTGTGGTCGCTCAGGGCAGACACGTGTTTGCTAAGCACCTACTATGTGCTAGGCGGGAGCTAGGAGAGAGGTAGAGCTGAAAAAAAACAGGCGATCCCTGTCAGCACTTAAAGTCATTATTTCAGCAGGTATTCACTGCGCACCTATGTGCCCAACCCTCTATGCCGCCGGATATAGAACTGGGGCAGAGACAGCCTCTTCTCATCCACATTTGTTCAACAAGTGCTGTAGACATATGAATGTCAAGGGAGCACCTACTGTGTGCCAAGCACAGGAGATAGACTGAGTAAGATGAACACAGTCCTCCTGGTGGAATTCAATCTAGCAGGGGTGGAGAGAAATGTCAGTCTCGGTAAACTTCAGTATATAAAGATAGTCAGGCGTCCCTTAAGAGGCCATGTTCTGAGTAATGCCTCGCTGGGTGATTCCCTCCTGGTGAGAACAGCATGCAGTGTAATTACAGGCACCGAGGTGGGCAGCCTCCCACACTCCTGGCTTGCATGGTGCAGCCTGTTGGGGCCACAGACCTGTATGTGGAAAGTTCTGGGAAGCAAAGAAACAGTGGGATATGATGAGAGGTCCCGGCAGGCTTGAGCCAGGCGAGAAGGGGGATGTTGGTTCCCACCGGGCACGTACCAGGTGCTTAGTAGGTAAAGAAATGCCGGACTATCTGTTCTTCCAAAGGAGGGAAATTCTGATATATGCTACCACATGGATGAACCCTGAGGTCATTATGTTAAATTAAACAAGCCAGTCACAAAAAGACAAGTACTGTATGATTCCATTTACAAGCAGTATCTAGAGTACCTAGGGTAGTTGAAACTACTCTCAGAATACTTCACACAGGTTTGATGAGCTCAAGCATATTCAGACTTTCCAAAATGCCTAACGCTACTCTGCTTCATATCACCTCCTCCAAGAAGTCCTCCCAGATTGCCCCCATTGTAAAAGCATGTCTTCCTTTGTTAGTCTTTGTTTTAGGGATTGGCAAACACTCTCTGTAAAGGGTCGGGTTGTAACTATTCAAACTTCTGTGACACACAGTTCTCCACAGCTATTGTAGCAGGAAAGCAACCCTAGATAATATGGAAATGAATGCACATTGCTGTGTTCCAATGAACTTACGGACAGTGAAATTTGAATTTCATGCAATTTTCATATGACAAACTATTATTCTTCTTTTGACTTTTTTCAACCATTTAGGAATGTAAAAACCATTCTTAGTTTGAAGATATTATCATTAACTTCAACTCATTTATCCTGCCGGTTTCCAACACAGCACTAATTAAGATGGACAATAATTCTTTATTTTTATTTATTTATTAAAGATTTTATTTTTTTATTTATATAAGAACTGGGGTACAGGTCAGAAGCACAGGAGGGTGAGAGGATTCACCAGAAACAGAGCAGGGAGCAGAACAGGCAGACTGATGAAATACACTGCTGAGGGGAGAAACGGGGAGACAGGAGAGGTCTGCGAGGTCTGCTGCGCCATGTGGGTCAGCTCCTTGGCCGGCCGGGAATCAAACCCATGCTGCAGAGGCTGCGGACAGCTTCACAGTGCTGCGCTCAACCTGTTGTGCCAACGAGGGAGACCAATAATTCTTTTTTAAAAATCTCTCCCCATACCATCCCAAAACCTCTTGAAGCCAGGAACCAGGTGTGTTGCTCACCACTATGTTCTGTTTAACCTCCTTGTGCCTCAGGAAACCTCCAGTTTCCTCATCTATAGTTAGGAAAGGACGTGGCATACAGGAGAGAGGTACTCAATGAATATCTGTCAAGTGAAAAAAGTCAGTATCTCTTTCTGAGCCTCAGTTTCCTTCTCAGTAAAATGGGGATAATAACATAATGACCTTCTCCCAAAGGTAAGATGGGCACAAGCCACTGTTTGCACTAACTGTTCTGCAAGCTGGGCATCATGTGTGGTGAGACAGGGAACTGAACTTTTCCTTTTATTTGTAATTTATTTAAAGTGAAAAATTTGGGCCTCCCTGGTGGGATAAAAGTCTCAGTGCTATCACCCTATCACTACAATGGCCTGAGTTAGCCAGAGAGCTACCCACGTGGTACGGCAGACCTCTCCTGTCTTCCCACTGCTCCCCTCAGCAGTGGATTTCAGTCAGTCTGCCTGTTCTGTTTCCCACTCTGTCTCTGGTGAATCCTCTCACACACACACACACACCCCATCTCCTCTGGCCCACATCTCAGTTCTTGTATGCAGAAATAAATAAATAAATCTTTTTAAAAAAACCTGAAAAATTTAATGAATTTTTAAAAAAGAATCAAAATGTGAACCCTTGACTCAGTTACTGGGTACGCTTTAAAGGTGATTGGATTAGTGTGAGTTCCTGAATGTGATTCTCCAGCTCTAAGTCTTACGAAATCTAAACAAAGATCAAGTATTTCAGGGAAATGTTAGTGTCTGAATTGATACGAGTGGCGCTGAGCATTTCGAAGACTTAGTACCAAATAAGTATAGTACGGGGCCTCCCTGGTGGCGCAGGTGGCTGAGCGCCGCAGTGTGAAGCTGTCTGTAGCCTCTTCAGCGTGGGTTCGATCCCGGCCAGCCGGCGAGAATCCCAAACGGCCCAGCAGACCTCTCCTGTCTCCCCTGCTGCTCCCCTCAGCAGTGTATTTCGCCAGTCTGCCTGTTCTGTTCCCTGCTCTGTCTCTGCTGAATCCTCTCACCCTCCCGCGCATCTGGCCTGTACCCCAGTTCTTGTACAAATAAGTAAATCTTTAACAAAAAAAGTATAGTACGGAAGTAATTATTTTATAACTATTGTGTGTTGAAATGATATTATTTTGGATATATAGTTAAATAACACTATTAATATTACCTGTCTCTTCTTATTTTTTAAATGTGACTAATGGAAAGTTTGAAATCAGATCTGGGGCTACCATTATATTTCGATTGGATGTTGCTGCTGCTTTAGTACACAGCTCAATTCAGATCGTCTGATTTAATTAGACAGGATTTAATTACGGGGGAAGTAGTCTGATTCCCTTAGGTTGCAATGGCGCCGTTAGGCCACAAGAGGGCGATCGCGCCCGGGTGAAATTCTGCCTGCTTTTCTAAGCTACAGCCAACCTTGGCGTCCCACCTGCCACTCCAGAAGAGCCACTCATCACAGTAGCTCAGGCCGTGGAGAGCCTACTTCGAGACAGGAACTCAGGTAGAAACTTGTGGGACCTTCTCCTCTTCCCTAAGCAGACATTGTAGGAGCTTTTGTTTGTCTAAGAAGTGTCAGAAAACAAAGAAATGTTACAGAAAACAAAGGTGGACAAACAAAGGTTGCACATTCCTCTGATTCTAAGCCCCAAAGCTGGGCCCAGGTGTGAAGCTGCAAGAATCCGGAAGAAGAACCGGTTTTCTTTCTCTAATCTCTGAGCCTCTCTGAAATGTTATCTGGTAAACCGTCCTGAAATGAACACAGCAGCTAGCGTCCCAGCAGGTGCAGGGCGAATCAGGCCCTGGGTGTCCAGGGCGGAGAATTCAGCAGGCGCAGGAAGGCACATGCTCGATTGTCTGCAAAGCAGTGTTAACATCAAATCTCCCCCAGTTGGACAAAGACTTTATTAGATCATCAAAGTGAGGATTTGCGCGGGGAAGCAGCCTGACAGATTGTACCTGTGAGAACTGTTCCAATAAATACAAGTTTGAGTTGAGTTTCTAGAAGCAGAAACAGTGAGTCATGGAAACTACAAATGTAATTATTCTTTTTTTTTTTTTTAAATTTATTAATTCAAGCACTAGGTACAGTCAGAAGCGCAGGAGGGTGAGAGAATTCACCAGAGCCAGGGCAAAGAACAGAACAGGCAGACTGACGAAGCGCACTGCTGAGGGGAGCAGCGGGTAGCAGGAGAGGTCTGTGCGCCATGTGGGACCCTCGCCAGTGGCTGGGGATCGAACCAGCGCTGCAGAGGCTGCAGCCCAGTGCTCAACCACTGCGCCACCAGGAGAGGCCCCCAAATGCAATTATTCTTGACAGTTCTAAGTTGTCTTGACCTAAAGGTGGCTGATGAGAGGAAAGCCGTTTAGGATTTCATCTCTCCCTTTCTCAGGGGTGCCCTGAGAACTGCAGAGGCTGGGGACCGGCTGTTAAATTTTTATCTGCTCCTGGGTCACCAAGAGGGAGCGTGGGGTGAAAAGGCTGGCTTTACCTGCACCCGATTTTGTAGGCCTGTTTCAGACTTCAAGTCTCTGCAGATGGCTCTGCTCTCTTGCCTGTGAGATCTGGGGGAGGCCTGGGGGTGAGAGGGTTCCCCAGAAAATTTTACATGTTCGCAGTGGCAAAATGAATCTCAGTGGAAAAAAAAAATAAGGGTGAGATCGACAACCCAGTACTGTTGAGGTCAATTTAAAATGTACGCATCAGGGCCTCCCTGGTGGTGCAAGGGGCTAAGATGCAACCTATGAAGCTATCCGCAGCACGAGTTTGACCCCCCGCCAGGGAGCTAACCCATATGGCGCAGCAGACCTCTCCTGTCTCCCAGGTGCTCCCCTCCGCAGTGTATTTCAGTCAGTCTGCCTATTCTGTTCCCCTCTCGGTCTCTGGTGAATCCTCTCTCCCCCTGCACCTCTGGCCTGTACCCCAGTTCTTGTCTGCATAAATAAATAAATCTTAAAAAAAAATTCCCCTTTCTCCTATAAGTGAAATCATCTGATATATTTATACAAGCACTGGGTACAGTCAGAAGCGGGAGGGTGAGAGAATTCACCAGAGCCAGAGCAGGGAACAGAACAGGCAGACTGACGAAATACACTGCTGAGGGGAGCAGCAGGTGGCAGGAGAGGTCTGCACGCCATGTGGGACCCTCACCTGGGGGCCGGGGATCGAACTGGCGCTGCAGAGGCTGCGGGGCAGCTTCGCAGCCCAGGGCTCAACCACTGTGCCACCAGGGGAGGCCCTCATCTGATATTTTAAAAAATAAATAAAATAAAATGTACGCATCACACACAAAAATACCCGATGTGTAGAACACTGACAAGCCAAGGAAGACCCAGTAATCATGACAACAGTGTTACTGTCAGGGCAGGAAAAGAGAGGGGATGGTGAGGACAAAGGGGGAGGTGTGAAAAAGAAACCCATAAAACTAGCTCAGGCTGTCAGAGCAACACCCCACCCCCACCCCTGTCCATAGCGCCCTCATCTGTAAAAGGAGAGCATGTGAGGATTGCTCAGATGCTGTGGTGGTGAGAAGGGACTGGGGTGACATAGTTAAAGTCCTTGGCACAGGCGTTATCCCACAAAGGGGAGCTGGCAGGAGCAGGAGAGGAACCCTGTGTGGCCCACTCAGAAATTCAGCCCTTATGCTTCTGGCACCTTTAGCCTCAGTCTCCTTCCTGGTCTCCTCCCTGCTTCCTGTCACTCCCCACCTCCAGCCCATTCCCTGCAGAGCCCCTGCCCCTCCCTTGTTCAGAGTCCCTCCAGAGCTTCCTGGTGGCCCCAGGACAGAATCCAGCCTGCCATGGGAGACAGCAGGGCTTGGCACTGGCCAGACTCTCCAGGGCATATCTGGCATCACCTTTACTGTGACACTCGAACACTGGGGAAGAACCTGATTGACATCTCAGTGCCCTTGTCCACGCAGACCCCTCCTTCTCCACCTGCCCAGTGAACTCAATTCCATGCTGTAGTCACAGCCTGGCATGTGCCCTTTGACCCAGAAACTCCAAATCTAGGAATTTAGTCTTAAGATAATACTCATACCTGCGTTCAAAGAGCTGCACACATCTCACAGCCAAGGGCAAAATAACCCCAGGGTTCATGGGGAGGGTGAGTCAGATAAATCCCTCGGGGATGCTAAATAGATGAATGTGACAGAGACACACCCTGACAGATGGAATCCTCTTCAAGAAGTGAAAAATGAAGGTGCAAATGGGGTACCCTGTGCTCTTCCCCTCCCCCCTTGCTGTGTGACCTAAGGAAAATGCCTCACCTCTCTGAATCTCCATTTCCTCATCTACAAAATGGGAAATCCATACTTCCAACGGTTGCACTGAGGATTAAATGGGGACAAACACGCACACACACACACACACACCCCCCACATATATGGCATAAAACGAGCATTCAGAAAATGTTTGCTTTTAATATTAGGGAAGATAAGGAAAATTCTGTACAGGGCCAAATAGTCCATTTTATTGGTTTTGAAGGACTCATAGTTTCTGTGTCAAAGTCTCAACTCAGCTATTTTACCAGAAAAGTGGTCACAGTGCATCAATGAATGATGCATTTTATTGGAATGAAAACTTTATTGGAGCACATTCCTGCATTAGACGTCAAAGAGGTTTAGCTGTTTATTAATCCAGGCTTTTTGTGCCCTTCAACCTCTGAATGCTTCTTTCTATAGTCCTTATCAGACTGCACTGTAAAATCAGTTTCTTTTTCAATCTTCAGCTCTCCGACCACCTGTGATATCAGTTTCTCTTTCGATATTAAGCCCTCCCATCACCAGTCCTGAAAGGGCTTCCTTAGGGCAGGAGCCTGGTCTGAGCTACATGGGGCTCCACAATCCAGTCTCCATACATGTTCCAGGAGCACAGAAGAAATATTCCTTGAATTCCTTCACTCATTCGCTCACTCACTCATTCCCAGGGTTGGCACGTGTACCTGGTGTATGTCAGGCACCATTGTAGACACTGAGACACTGTGACCAACACAGACACAAACCCTGAGCTCATGTTCTAAAGGGGGAGATGAGCTATAAACAAACAGGTTAAAAGGACAATCACTCGATGCCTGGTGACAGGGGTGTGTCTTTAGGCTATTTCATGGTTGTGCACACACCATGGGGTGTGATGACACACACCTAGATGGTACAGCCGCCCACATACCTTGCTCAGGGTCCTATGGGAGACCCTGAAAGTGACGTCTGACTGTATGACACAAAGATGATCTTGTGCACTGAAGAACACTAAGCAGGGAGGACAGGAGGTGACAGGGAGGGGGTGCTCATTTCTGTGGTTCTGCTAGGGTTTCTTTGAGAAGGTGAGGTCTGGAAGGAGATGAGGGAGTCATGGGAGCTGCAAGTGCAAAAGGCTGGGTTGGAGGGTGGGGGGGTACCTTGCATTTTTTTAAAAACATTTATTTTTTTATTATGCATACATGAACTGGGATACAGGCCATAGGTGTAGAGGGGGGGTGTGTGCGTGAGAGGATTCATCAGAGACAGAGTGGGGAACAGAACAGGAAGATCTACTGAAATACACTACTGAGGGGAGCAGTGGGGAGACAGGAGAGGTCTGCTACGCCATGTGGGTTGCTCCCTGGCCAGGGATAGAACTTGTGCTGCAGTGGCTGCGGATAGCTTCATAGGTTGTGTCTTAATGCCTTATGCCACCAGGGAGGCCCTGCCTGGCAATTTTTGAGAAATAAAAAGACCAGTGTGATGGCAGCTAAGCGCATGGGGGACAGTAGAAGACTTCACAGGGTCAGAGGGGTCATGGGCGGATGACAGAGCTGATGGTGCATGGTGATCACTCACTTTTATTATTTATTTATTTTTAAAAAGATTTATTTATTTATACATACAACAGCTGGGGTATAGGCCAGAGGTGCAGGGGGTGAGAGGATTTCCCAGAGACAGAGTTGGGAGCAGAATAGGTGGATCTACTGAAATCCACTGCTGAGGGGAGCAGCGGGAGACAGGAGAGGTCTGCTGTGCCATGTGGGTAGCTCCCTGGCCAGGGGTCGAACTCATGTGGCAGTGGCTAGAGATAGCTCAGTAGTGCTGTGTCTTCAACTCCTGCTGCACCAGAGAGGCCCAAGATCACTCATTTTGAATCTGATTGAGGGGAGAGTGAGTGGAGAGACACTAGTCTGCTCAGGTTGCCCTAACAAAATACTACAGAGAAAGAAACAGGAGTTCCTCTCTCATAGCCTGGGGGCCAGAAGCCCAAGATCAAGTGTCAGCAGATTCATTCCCCATGAGGGCTCTTCCCAGCTTGCAGACACCACCTTCTCCCTCATTCCTAGTGTGGATGGAGCATGAGCTCTGGTCTGTCCCCCTCTCCAAGGAGGAACCAGCCCCGTCAAGAGGCTCCATTCTCATGATCTCACCTCCTAACACGAGCACATTGAGGGTCAGGGCTCAGAAGATGAATTTGGGAGGGACACGCTTAGTCCATAATGGAGTCTGGGGCAGAGGAGGGTGAGATCTGGCAGGTTTTCACAAGGTCCTCCGGCTGCTGGGTGGTGTCAGGCTGTGCAGAGAGACCAAGGGCAGGACAGAGAGCTGGGGAGGAGGGATGAGAAGGGTGAGAGGGTGATGGAATCTGGGACCAGGGTGCTCACAAGTGGGTATCGAGGGGGGAGGGAACTGGGCCCCATGTTGAAGGTGGAGACTATGGAATCTGCTGACAAGTTGATGTGAAATGTGAGAGAAGCCAAAGGATCCCAGAAGACAGGAGGGGTAGGGCGGGAAGGGTGTGGTGGGCTGAATTATAAGCCCCCCCCACCCTAGATTCCAGGTCCTAATCCCCAATCTGTATGTGCCCTTACATGGTAAGAGAGACTTGGCAGTGCTGATTGAATTAAGGACCTTGGCATTTGTGACAACATGGAATAACCCTCAGGGCATGAAGCTAAGGGAAAGAAGTCTGACAGAGACAGATAAATACCGAATGATCTCACTTATATGTGGAATTTAAAAGGAAAACAAAAACAATGAGCTCACAGATACGGAGGACAGATTGGTGCTTGCCAGGGGTTGGGGGTGAGGAAACAGGTGAAAGGGTTAAAAGGAACAGAACTCCCAGGGATTAAGTCAACACAGCACGGGTGCCAAACAGCACAGTGTTTGAAAGCTGCCAAGAGAGCAAAGCTTCAAAGTTCTCACCCCAAGAAAACAGCCATCTGAGTGGGCACTGGAGGGTGTTCCCAGCCCCGGGAGCGCTCACGGTGCGTGGAGACACTGAACCCTCACACTGCACTTCTGCATGGAATGTGACATCACTTGTCAATCATACCTCAATTTCAAAACTTCCTTAATTTCTTTTTTTAAAGATTTATTTATTTATGCATATAAGAACTGGGGTACAGGGCAGAGGTGCGGGGCGGTGAAAGGATTCACCAGAGACAGAGTGGGGAGCAGAACAGGCAGACTGACTGACTGAAATACACTGATGAGGGGCAGCAGCGGGGAGACAGGGGAGATCTGCTGTGCCATGTGGGTCACTCCCTGGCCAGGGATCGAACTCAGGCCATAGCAGTGATAGGGAGATAGTGCTGAGACTTAACCCCTAGGCCACCAGGGAGGCCACCGCATTCTTAGCATTTTACTGGACAGTGTGGTTCTAGAGAAAGATCGAGTTGGGGCAAAAGGAGCAGGAAGAACTTCTATTTAGTTTATCAGGCACACAACAGATGCTCACAGGCCTATTTATTGGATGAATGATGAATGAATGAATGAACACATGAATGAGTGAGTGAACGCATTAGCAAAGCAGCCAGCACGTGTTTGTCCTTTGGAGACAAGAGTAAAGTGTCAGGGCCTCCCTGGGGGTTTGAGGGGTTAAGTCTCAGCACTGTGAAGCTGTCCGTAGCCACTGAAGCATGAGTTCAAGTTCGCTCTGTGGCCTTGGGCAGGAACCATCACTGTCTTGGGCCTCAGGCTCATGGCCTCCCTGGAGAGTGCAGAAGATAATCTGGGCAGATGAAAGCCCTGTTTATAATTATCTGAGCCTGGAAACTAGTTTTGTTTTCCATGTAAACACAAAATATTTCCTGTTCAGTCTGAGCTGACACCAACTGTTCCCGTGGTATGACTGTCAGTTCGATTGAGAAACTTGTATTCTGTTGTGCTGGGACCATCAGCAGGACCTGATCACCATTTTGGAAAACCCCCACCTCTGACATAAAGTCCATGTGACTTGTGAGTTGATAATTCACATCACCAAGTCACCAAGCTTTCCAGCTGCTGCTGTTATGGCAGGTGCATTGCCCATGCCCGGCCACTTCCCAATGTTGCCTAGGTCTGAGGTCCCCAAACTTAATGAGCACCTAGTTCCTTTAGGGTGCTGTTCACATGCAGATTCTGATTGACAAGGTCTGGGGTGGGACCGAGATTCTAAATTTCTTTAAGCTTCCAGGACTGAGTCACACTTCAGGAGTGAGGATGCTGGGGCCTGACCATTCTGCTGTGTGGGTGTGTCTGGTGAGACCCAGCAGTACCCCTGCCGGGCATGACAAATGTCCTAGTCCTCTCAGGCTGCTAGCAAAATGGGTTAGGGTTAGGGTGCAGCCTGGGTGACCTAAAGACAGCAGGTATTATCTCTCAACACTCTGGAGGCCAAAATCTAGAGAGCAGGGTGTCAGCAGTGGCAGGTGAGGCCCCTTTTCCGGGCTGCAGATTTCTGGTGTGTGGGCACAAGGCAGAAGGTGTAACAGAGCTCTGTGGTACATCCTTTGTGAGGGCACTAATCCCACTCATGAAGGCTTCACCTCAATGACCTAAGAACCCTACCTCCTAATACTATCACCTTGGGATTAAGATCTCAACAAGTGCATTGAAAAACATTCAGACCAAAGGACCTCCCTGGTGGCACAAGGGGTTAAGCACAGCACTATGAAGCTATCCCCAGCCAGGGAGCTACCCACATGGCGCAGCAGACCTCTCCTGTCTCCCCGCTGCTCCCCTCAACAGTGTATTTCAGTCAGTCTGCCTGTTCTGTTCCCCCACTCCATCTCTGGTGAATCCTCTCACCCCCTGCACCTCTGCCCTGTACCCCAGCTCCTGTATGCATAAACAAATCTTTAAAAAAAGGAGGGACCCTGGCACACTCAATACCAGTGTGCACATATGTTCTCCCATATTCACATAGTGATACAGGGTTTGTCAAACCACAGCCTGGAAATAACATACAGTCACTGTCGGATGCTTGAGGTTTTTAAGATTTTTGCGGTTTTAAAAAAATCTTTTTTTTTTTTTTAATAGAGGCATGCTTTATTTATTTATTTATTTATTATTTGTTTGTTCGTTTTTGTTTATACATGCACTGGGTACAGTCAGAAGCACGGGAGGGTGAGAGAGCTCACCAGAGCCAGAGCGGGGAGCAGAGCAGGCAGAAGGACCGAAGTACACTGCTGAGGGGAGCAGCGGGCGGCAGGAGAGGTCTGCGCGCCATGTGGGACCCTCCTCTGGTGGCCGGGGAGCAGCCGGGGATCGAACCAGCGCTGCAGAGGCCGCGGGCAGCTTCGCAACCCAGCGCTCAACCGCTGCGCCACCGGGGAGGCCCTTAAAAAAATCTTCTAAAAGAAAAAAAAAGATTGTGACAAGTGATCATATGTGGTCTACAAAACCTAAAATATTTACTGTCTGACGCTTTACAGAAATAAGTACTAGGATGTTCTTAGCAGCCCTCTGCTAATAACCCCAAGCTAGAAACTACACAAACACCCATTCACAGTCGGAAGAATGAATAGATACTGTTATATTTGTATAATGGAATGTCATCTGGCAGAGATTGACAGACTTTCTCTGTGAAGGGCTGGAGAGAAAATGTTTTCGGTTTCTGGGGGCCAGGCCTGCGAGGCTGCCATTGCAGGGCACACACACACAGCGACCGTAAGTGGATGGGAGAAGCTGTGTTCCAATAAAACTTTATTTATACAAACAGGCAAGGGGTGGGTCAGGTCCTCAGCTTGTCCTTTATCAGACCAGCTGTTCAACAAGGAAGAGAACACCCCCCAGCACACAGCCCGGGCCTACTGTGCTCCGTGGATGGCGGGCGGGCAGGCTGCCCATGGCTTTTACATGAAATGTGAGAACAAGAGAATGAATCTATGATGGCAGAAGTGAGGATGGTGGTGACCCTTGGAAGAAGGGGTACAAAGAGGGCTTGCTGGGGCAGCTGGGGTTTCTGCTTTTTCATCTGGCTTCCTGGATGTGCTGTCATCATTAGCTGGGCTGTACACTTAGGAACTGAGTCTCTTTTGTGTACATGTTTTCTAAATAAAGCTGGCAGGGGCGTTGGCTGTGGCAGTCTGAGACCCGTTCCAGTAACTCAAGCACATGGCTGGGGGGCGGGGGCACCCCCTCCACTTCTCGCTGGCATTGGTATCTGACCATTTTTCAGCCTCACAGCTGCTGGGGCTTCTCAGTGCTGCTGATCAAATGAATTCGACATGGTGGAAAAATTCTCAGATTCTTAGGAGAAACACGCCTCTGGGGCTCTACCCCCTTTTCATCTCACCATTTTCAAACAAGGAAATGAACAAGGGGGGGAATAATTAAACACTTCTGAGATGCCAAGGGAGATGTCCTAAATGCCAGGCACTGAAATTCGCACTGGCTGCTCACGGGAGTCTTGACCATACCCCGTCTCCCGGCCGTGGCCTGCGTGACTCCCGCCAGAGCCTCCTTCCCAGGCCCCTGCCCCACCACTCCCTGACCCCCTCTCATATTTGCTTTCACCTTAGAGTGTATTATGGGTTGAAGTGTGTGCCCTCGCATACAAAAGGGTGTGTTGATGTCCTAACCCCGGGTACATCGGAATTATCGCCTTATTTGGAAGCAGGATCACAGCAGACGAAGTTAGTTAAGATGAGCTCAGACTGTGGCAGGGCCCGTAATCCACAGGGCCGGCATCCTTCTAAAGAGTATCATGTGGAGGGCCTCCCTGGGTGCAAGGGGTTAAGCATTGCACTATGAAGCAAGCTGTGGCCTCTGCAGCACGAGTTCGATCCCAGGCCAGCCAGGGAGAAACCCACATGGCGCAGCAGACCTCTCCTGGCTCGCCCGCTGCTCCCCTCAACAGTGAATTTCAGTCAGTCTGCCTGTTCTGTTCCCCGCTCTGTCTCTAGTGAATCTTCTTATCCCCCGCATCTCTGGCCTGCTCCCAGCCCTCGTATGCATACATAAATAAATCTTAGGGGGAAAAAAGGAGTATCATGTGGAAACACAGATAAACAGAGGCCCAGAGAGATGGAGACGGGGAGGTCAGCTGGAAGCAAGACCACCAAAGAGCGCCGCAGCCCTGGTCAGGGGCCGGCCAAGGGGTGTTCAATCCCACAGATTTCAGAGGCTGCAGGGTCCTGTGGATACCTTGGTCTCAGGCTCTGTCCCCCAGGACTGGGAGCTCAGTGCCCCGCTTTATCAACAGCAGGAGCGCATGGCACACTGCAGAGCGAGCTCCCTCGGGGGGGGGGGGCTTAGGTGGTATAGAGGCTTGAAGAATTAATGCTTTGTGTAATTTGGCAATAAAAGAGTTGACCAGAGTGCCTTTCTCTCCTGCGCCTCCTATTTTTCTGGAGATAAACACATGGCAGATGACACAGCCAAGAAAGTACCTGGCACTCAATGAATACTCATTAGGAGGTAGTTACGTGTGTATTTTTTTAAGTGTAATGAGTGCTTACAAAGTGCGAGATAATTAATATGGATCATTGGCTTTTCTCATCTTCACCTCTCCTTTCTTCCTTCCTTTCCACACCCCCCCAGGGGAAGGTAGTTGTTTGGCACCACAAACATCTGTGTAGTCATAGGAGGGGTTGTCACTCCTGCAGAGATGAGTTGGTTTCCCTGCAGCTTCTAGAATTTTCTGCAATGACAACAATGTTGCATGACTGTGCTGCCAATACAGCAGCCATCAGCCTCGTGTGCCTATTGTGTCCTGGAAATGTGGCTAGCGGGATGGAGGGACTGAATTTGCAATCTTACTGAATTAGAATCTGTTTAAATTTAAATGATCTTGAGTGGTTAGTGGTTGCCATGTTGGTCACTAACATGATACATTTCTAAAAGTAAGTGTACTCCCCAAGAAGTGTGAAAATTTGGGAACTCCCTGGTGGCAGAGGGGTTAAGTCTCAGCACTATGAAGCTATCCACAGCCTCTGCAGCATGAGTTCAATCTGCGGCCAGGGAGCTACTCACATGGTGCAGCAGACCTCTCCTGTCTCCCTGCTGCTCCCCTCAGCAGTGTTTCAGTAGATCTGCCTGTTCTGCTCCCCACTCTGTCTCTGGGGAATCTTCTCACCCCCCTCACACCTCTTGTATGCATAAATAAACAAATCTTTTTAAAAAAAGTGTGAACATTCATCATGTTACCCCAAAAGGGAGAAAGCCTCAAGGACCTTAGAGATAGGCAGGGAAGGAAGAGGAGAGAGGGCGAGGGGCTGGGGAAGGGAGAAAAGAGAATAAAATGAGGGGCAAAAATGGGAATTTTCAACCTGGATGAAGGGTGTGTGAATTAAATTAATCAATGAATCCAAGGGGCACACATCCCTCCCAACTCTGAGTAAGACAAACAACCCAATTCAAACACGGGCAATGTGCTGCACGGACACTTCATGAAGGACGAATACAAACGGCCACTGAGCACATGGGAAATAAAGAGGCTCAGTATCATTAGTCATCAGGGAAGTTCTGAAACCAAGAGATCCAACGTGGCCACCGCAACGGCAAATACTGAGGACGGACAGATGTCGACGGAGCGGTAGAGAAGCTAAAACTAAAACTGCAAAAGGGGGGCCTTCCTGGTGGCGCAGCGGGTTGAGCGCAGCGCTGTGCATCTGTCCACATCCTCTTCAGCACCAGTTCGATCCCCGGCTGGCCAGGGAGCTGACCCACATGGCGCAGCAGACCTCTCCTGTCTCCCCTGCTGCTCCCCTCAGCAGTGTGTTTCAGTAAATCTGCCTGTTCTGCTCCCCACTCTGTCTCTGATGAATCCTCTCACGCCCGCACCTCTGGCCTGTACCCCAGTTCTTGTATAAAAAAATAAACCTTTAAAAAAAAAACTGCAAAAGGGACACACAGGAATTCGCCCCGAAAGCCCCAGAAGGAACACAGCTCTGTTCACAATTTGATTTTAGCCTCCTAAGGCCCATATGGGGACATCTGACCCCCAGAAACAGAAAACATTTGTGCTGTTTCAAAGCCACCCAGCTTGTAGCAATGCATTGCGACAGCAGTGGCGAGGTTATAATCGCCAGTGGGGGGAAAGGTCTGCTATTTTCTTGCAAACTAAAGTTTTTTTTTTTTTTTTTTAATTTTTTAGATTTTTTTTTTTTTTAATAGAGGCATGTTTTATTTATTTATTTATTTATTTATTTGTTTTGTTTATACATGCACTGGGTACAGTCAGAAGCGCGGGAGGGTGAGAGAATTCACCAGAGCCAGAGCGGGGAGCAGAGCAGGCAGAAGGACCGAAGTACACTGCTGAGGGGAGCAGCCGGCGGCAGGAGAGGTCTGCGCGCCATGCGGGACCCTCCTCTGGTGGCCGGGGAGCAGCCGGGGATCGAACCGGCGCAGCAGAGGCCGCGAGCAGCTTCGCAACCCAGCGCTCAACCGCTTGCAAACTAAAGTTAAGCTTACTTATGACTCAGAAATTCCACGCTTAGGTTTTTTTTTTTTTTTTTTATTATAAATTTTTTTTTTTTTATAGAGGCATGGTTTTTTATTTATTTATTTGTTTGTTTGTTCTGTTTACACATGCACTGGGTACAGTCAGAAGCGCGGGAGGGTGAGAGAATTCACCAGAGCCAGAGCGGGGAGCAGAGCAGGCAGAGGGACCGAAGTACACTGCTGAGGGGAGCAGCGGGCGGCAGGAGAGGTCTGCGTGCCATGTGGGACCCTCCTCCGGTGGCCGGGGAGCAGCCGGGGATCGAACCGGCGCCGCAGAGGCCGCGGGCAGCTTCGCAACCCAGCGCTCAACCGCTGCGCCACCGGGGAGGCCCCTCCACGCTTAGGTTTTAATTCAAAAGAAATGAAAACACCCAAGATGGCTGGGACAAGAATATCACGGTTGCCCTCCTCACAAAAGCCCCAAATTGGAAATACACCAGATGTGTCTCACCAGGAGAACTGGCCGCTCACTGCAGTGGAATAGTATGCAGCGATCAAGGGAGCAGACTGCCGATGCATGCAGTGACATGGGTGGCCATCAAGAGCATGAGGGGAAGCAGACACAAAAGATCACCTACTGTAGCTTCTAGTTATCGAAACAGGCTAGAACAGACAAAACTAACCCATGGTGATGAAAGAGTGTAGTTGCCTGGGCTGGGGCTGGCGACCGACGGGAGGAACCCTCAGGTCACTCTCCGGGGTATGGCAACGTCCTCTATTTTTTGCTTAGTTGGGTCTAAATTTATCAAAACGCCTCAGTGGTATGCTGAGTACTGTGCAGTTCATCGTCTGCAAATTTCCTCCCCTTCTCCAAAGTGAGCCATAAAAAATAACAAACACTGGCTAACGATGTGTGTGATGGAGTGATTAGGCCTGAAGTACTGATGTTTACAAACGCTCCCAATGAACGTGCAAGCCTCAGGGTTTCTCAATTTGGCGTCATTGACATTTGGGGTCAGACCATTCTTTGTGGGGCCAGGCTGCCTGCCTGGTGGACATTAGATGTGTGCCTGCACCCCTTCCAAGCCTGGGACCATAAACAAAAAGTCTGTTTCAGGCAGTGCCTGATTGGCCCCCGGTTCAGAATTGGGGCTCTTGAGAGAAAGATGCACTTGCAATAAAATAAATACAGAGAGGGCCTCCCTGGTGGCACAAGGGGTTAAGACGCAACCTAAGAAGCTATCTGCAGCCACTGCAGCACGAGTTTGATCACGGCCGGTCAGGGAGCTCCCCACATGGCGCAGCAGACCTCTCCTGTCTGCCCTCAGCAGTGTATTTCGGTCAGTCCGCCTGTTCTGCTCCCCACTCTGTCTCGGGTGCATCCTCTCACCCCCCACACCTCTGGCCAGTACCCAGTTCTTGTATGCATAAATAAATCTTTAAAAAATAGTAAATAAAAGCAAAATAAATATAGAGAAATTGTAAAATCCAGCCCTTGGCCACTCCTGGCTTCGTCGGATACTTTCCCCCAACACTGCTACTCGCTGGAGATGTTTCAGAGTAAGAGCAGGGAACCATGCCCACCCCCTACGCTCCAGCTGTCCTGCTCACCAGTGTCCAGCTTCCAGAAAAACAATGGCCCTGTGTTCAAAGCAGGCAGATAGTGGGACGGGCGTCTCTCCGACTTCCTGGTGTAACAGCAGACCACTGCGGATAATTGCGGTCCCGATCCATGACAGATAGTGGCAAATTAATGGGGATGCATTCATGGTACGGAATTTCGTGCATTATTTGGGCTTTAATTTTATTTATCTATTTTTAAAGATTTATTTATTTATTTATACAAGCACTGGGTACAGTCAGAAGTGCGGGAGGGTGAGAGAATTCACCAGAGCCAGAGTGGGGAGCAGAGCAGGCAGAAGGACCGAAGGACACTGCTGAGGGGAGCAGCGGGCGGCAGGAGAGGTCTGCGCGCCATGTGGGACCCTCACCTGGTGGCCGGGGAGCAGCTGGGGATCGAACCGGTGCTGCAGAGGCTGCAGGCAGCTTCACAACCCAGCGCTCAACCGCTGCGCCACCAGGGAGGCCCTGGGCTTTAATTTTAATAAGATTCGGATGTACTGACAGCAAGTTTTTTTAAGGACCTGTGCTTGGATGCAGGGGAAAGTACCAGCCAACTGGTACTTTTCAGAGATGGTGCTTCTGCCCTGCACCCAAATCAAAACACAAAACTGTCTCAAGAAAGGGTGAATTGCACCCAGTCTAGAAAAATGCATAAGACTGGTGCAATGAAACTATCCTGCAATCGACCTGACCATTCTGAGGAGTCTGTCGGTTTTATTAGATGCCAAAGGATCCGGACAGAGGGAAGGATTCTTTGGGGGAGGTGTGCGCTGTGCCCCTCGGTGCCCCCTGCTGCCTTGTAAAGAGGGGAAGGCAGGACCTTCGAAGGAGAGGGTGCTGCAAGGCTCAGAGATGGATCCTAGACAGGTGAGCTAAACAGGAGGTGGCCGCAAGGTATAGGCAGGGGAGTGGTGCAGGAGGAGGAGACAGGAGGTGTGCTGAAACCAGATTGGGACTCAGCGTAAATAGCTTCTACCCAGTCACTAGGCACATAGGCTGTTATCGTAAACAGCCTGCCATATATTCGTTAATTATATACCTGCCTTATCTGCCCTCCCAGGCCGTGCGCCATTCAGGTGGGCAGACGGCGCCAGAGGTCCGAAGCACACCAGCCACTATGCCAGAATCGGGGGAACCCAAGGCGAGTCAACCTTGGTCCTCGAGGAGTTCCAGACTCAGCCTGAGGGACAGACAGGTGAGCAGGTGGTGCCCATACCAGGGAAGAGGCTATATTGGAGGAGCTAGGGGTGCTTGCAGCACTTCCTACTAGAAATCAAGGAAGTCTTCCTGAGGGAGGAGACATGGGGGGGGGCAGTCTATCCTACTATCCCAAGGCCAATCTCAAAAATAATAGTGATTTTAATAATGGTATCACTAACAGCTTTTATTTGTTGAGTGTTTTCAGTGTGCTCAAATCATTGTGGTAAGCGCAGGATTAAAGTTCTGGCTGGAAAAAGATGGAGGGCTGGGAGGGCTTTGGAGAGCTGATACACCAGGCCATGTTCTTTGCAGAGGGTGGAGTTAGGCGCTCAGAGTTGTGTCTCTCTGTTCTCATCTCTCTACCCTTTGTCCACATCCCTACTTTGCTTTCTTTTTTCTTCTTGCCTTTAATCCCTCAGCCTGGCTCCTTTTCTTCCCCAGCACCCATGGACAAAGCAGAACACATCTGACATGCATGCATTCTCCATGGGGGTCACCCAGCAGAACAGAGTGTTGCTTCGTATAACCATATCTTCTAAATCCATAGGAAAGATAGGCAATAATCCTTACACTCAGTATTTGAGGGTGTCTCCTTGTTCTCTGATTTATTAGTTCTAGAACACCAGGGGCAGAGTCCATTCCCGTTTCCATACCCAGCCCCCCAGTACCGGACCCACTCATCCATGTTAGTGGCCTAATGCTTCCACTCCCACCCCTCATGCTGCCTTGGACGTTCTGGGTGTGGTCAGGGAACACTAACCGCACCTCCCTGTGGGTTCCTATTTGCAAATGTACTGCAAGTTATGTGCATAGCTGATGTCAGACTATTCTACCCAGTCATCTAAGGTAGCTCTGAGGCCCTAGCTGCATTTTTCAAGGTCGAGAAAGCTGGAGAAGGAAGAGCCAGTACAGACAGCTCAGAAAGTCCAGAGTATCTCCTGGCATCCGGAGATTATAGGCACACCTCTCTGAGGAATGGAGCCTCTCACAGGATAATAAATCCTTGGTGGGACTGGTTTCCTTTTCATTTTCTTTCTTGAAAAGGAAAATAGCACTGCTGTGGTTTGGTGACATCTATTGAAAACTCAACTGCTTTTATATACTCATACTCCTTAATCCAGCTATATTCCTATGTGGAAGTAGGAAGAATGTTCTCTGGATTGTTATTTGTAAAAGTGAAAAATGGAAAATCACTAAGTGCTCCATTAATAGGGCAGGGGTCAGAGGTATCACAGTCATGCACTGCATAATGATGTTTGGTCAATGACAGACCACAAACACAGTGGCACTTGTATCTGGAAGAAGTGAAGCAGGGTCTACCATAATGAGACTTGATGACACGGGCACAATGACAGCACTGCCTAACAATGCATTTTTCAGAAAATACCCTCATTGTTAAGCAATGCATGACTGCATAGACTGACTGGAATACTATGCAGGTGTGGAAAAGATGGAGATAATTTCAATGTGGAAGCAAAGAAAGTTCCTCAAGACATATGGTTAACTAAGAAAAACAAATTGCAGTTAAAAACACCAAATATGATTCTGTTTTTCTTTTTTTTTTATTTATTTTTATTATTTGTTTGTTTGTTTGGTTTATACATGCACTGGGTACAGTCAGAAGCGCGGGAGGCTGAGAGAATTCACCAGAGCCAGAGTGGGGAGCAGAGCAGGCAGAAGGACCGAAGTACACTGCTGAGGGGAGCAGCGGGCGGCAGGAGAGGTCTGCTCGCCATGTGGGACCCTCCTCCGGTGGCCGGGGAGCAGCCGGGGATAGAACCGGCTGAAGAGGCTGCAGGCAGCTTCGCAACCCAGCGCTCAACCGCTGCGCCACCGGGGAGGCCCATGATTCTGTTTCTTAAACACCAGATATCATAAGGAAGTTTTTTCAGTAGTTCATTAAAAAGTCCCTTTTTTTAAATGAAAGAGACTTTCATTTATTTATTTTTATTTATTTATGCATACAAGAACTGGGGTATAGACCAGAGATGTGAAGGGTGAGAGGATTCATCAGAGACAGAATGGGGAGCAGAATAGGCAGATCTACTGAAACACACTGCTGAGGGAAGCAGCGGGTGAGACAGGAGAGGTCTGCTGCGCCATGTAGGTCACCTCCCTGGCGGGGGATCAAACTCAGGCAGCAGCAGTGATAGCACGGAGACTTAACTCCTAGAACACCAAGGAGGCCCCAGTAATTCATCTTTTTATATAAGAGCTTGATAAATTTTTCAGTAAAGTCTCAAATATGAAATTTTTTCAATGTTGAGCATCATACAGTCTCATCATGACTTCTCCACTCTGCTCTTGTGCTGTGAAGCAGCACAGACCATACATGAACCAATGGGTATGGCTGTGTGTCAATAAAACTTTATTGACAAACACAGGCAGTGGGCCAGATATTACTGGAGCCTGTCCTTTGCTGACCCCTGATGTAAATAAATAGTAACTATTTTGGAAGATTCCACACCAAAATATTATCAGGATTACAGCTGGTTGGAGAAGTGAGAAATGAGGTACTGGTCAAAGGAACTATTACCCTCTTGTTTGACCTTTCTCCACCTTTTACAATTAAAATTGTGTTAATTTGAGAAGAAATTCATATTTTAATAAATAGCTTTAGGGGCCTTCCCCCCTCCACTTTCTGATGATAAGGTAACTGTTGCTTTAGAAAATGCCCGTGGTATATACAAATAAGGAAGAAGTAAAAGCTCCCCATCCAACCAGGTGGAGCAGAATCTGGAGCAGAATTCCTAAAAGGTTTTCTGTCACAGATTATTTACAGAGCACTTACTGTGTGCAAGGAACTGTCCTAGGTGCTGGAGAGAGAGGGTGCTGTCCCACCCTCTACAGGGCTGATAGTCTGTGATCCAAGAGACAGATGATAAATAACAAGCACAGTAAAGAAGTAAATGATATAAGATGAGAAAAGGTTACAAATGCTGTGGAAAGACACAAACAAGGGAACAAATGAAGGGGAGAGGGATGCCTTGGGCCTAGCTGTGATATGAAACAGGGCAGTCAGAGTTCTCGTTGCCAAGGTAACATTTAAGCCAAGAATGGAATGGGGAGGAGGAGGTGAGTCTTGGAGATGCCTGGGAGGAAGAGCTTTTTAGGCAGAAGGGAGACCAGCCTGTGCAAAGGTCCTGAGGGGGGAGCATGCTGGGTATGTTCAGGAACAGTGAGGAGGGTGGTGAGGCTGCAGCAGTGAGTGAGGGGGAGAGGGAGGGAGGTGAGGTCAAGGTGGGGACGTAGGGGACCATAACCTGCAGGGTCTTGCATTTTCAGTGGCAATTTTGTGTGTATTTGGAATGAGATGGGAGACACAGGAGAGCTGTTGAGGAGGGATGTAAGTGTAGCACTGGGGGTGGCAACAAGGGATCAGGATCTGAGACTCTTTGAGGGTCAAGTTGACAATACTGGCTGATGGACTGGAGGCCCATCAATCAGCAGGAGGTGAGGAGAAAAAAGAAAGCATAGATGAAGCATGTTTTGGTCCAAGTCTGATCAAGAACCACCTGCCACCTGATCACCTGGGAACTTGTCAAAATGCAGATTCCCAGACCTTCCCTATGTCTATGCAGTTGACACTTCCGGGTGGGTCCAAGCACCTGCCCAGGTGAAAACTGAGCACTACGGATCCCGAGGTGACCATGATAGGCCTCTGGGGACCTCTCAGAAGTAAAGCACTGATGATTGAGAGATTCCCCTGCTGGAATCTTAGCTGGGGTGTGTGACCTGGGGCGACACCCTAAATTCTCCCAGCTATGATTTCTCCATCTGTGATAGGGACTATTGACAGTTCTTTCTTCCTAGGGCTTATACATCCGAATGAGTCCGGGTACATAGAGCCAGCAGAGGGCAACTATAATTAGCACTGTCTCCCAGAGAGGATGAGGGCTAGGTAGTAGAGCAATTTGGTCGTCGATAAGCCGTGGCTTCCTGCAGACTCTGGCACACATGGCTCGATGTTGGGGAGCACAGGGACCAGATGTTAAGTTAGAGCCTGTTCTCACCACCCAGAGCTCCTTCAGATGAGCTCATCACAATCCCAGTGGGACTGGAGCATCAGTAGGAGACTGTGGTGGGGCACAGCATGGGGGCGAAGTGAGGCCAGGGAGCTCTCTACACACTCAGTGCAGAGGTGGCCTTGGGGAGTGGGGTTCCCTGGGAGTAGAGCAGGGGGAGGGAGTAACAAGCAGGAGACACAGCAAGTGCAAAGGTATGGATGCATGAAAGGCTGTTTATCAATCTGTCCGTTGTCTATCCATCCATCCATCATCCACCCATCCTTCCTTCCACAAACCCATCCATCTATCATCCATCCATCTATTTGTTTGTCCATCTATCCATCCACCTGTCACTCCACCCATTTATGTATTGGTTAATTCTTCCATCCTTCTGCCCACTTGTTTTATTTTTTTTTAAAGATTTATTTATGCAGGCAAGAACTGGGGTACAGGCTAGAGGTTTGAGGGGTGAAAGGATTCACCAGAGACAGAGTGGGGAACAGAACAGGCAGAGTGACTGAAATACACTGCTGAGGGAAACAGCGGGCGAGACAAGAAAGGTCTTATGCGCCATGTAGGTTGCTCCCTGGCTGGGAATCGAACTCGTGCTGCAGAGGCTGCGGATAGCTTCATAGTGCTGTGCATCAGCGAGGCCACCCCCTCACTTGCTTATTCATTATCCATCCACTCCATCCATTCACCCATCATCTCTTCCCTTATTCACCCCTTTGTTTACCTACTCACCATTAATTCCATCAATTTAACATTCACTTATTTTTTACCTATATCAACTGTTCTTCCAGTCCAAATGCCACATGCTCAGAAAGACTTCCCCTGGCCCCCCATTTTAAAAAAGATTTATTTATTCATGCATTCAATAACTGGTATAGGCCAGAGGTGTGGGGGGTGAGAGGACCCACCAGAGACAGAGTGGGGAACAGAACAGGCAGACTGGCTGAAATACACTGCTGAGGGGAGCAGTGGGTGAGGCAGGAGAGGTCTGCAGCACCATGTGGGTAACTCCCTGGCAGGGAATCGAACTCATGTTGCAGTGGCTGCAAAGAGTTTCATAGATTGTGTCTTAACCCCTTGCTCCACCAGGGAGGCCCCTGTCCCCCCCTTTATAAAAGGAAAACCCAGTTATCTCTAACCTCCATTACTTTTTTTCTTCCTAACACTTATTGCAAGTTGCACTATGCTCTATGATTATGTTTTCACTTGTCCAGGCTGTGTCTGCCTCCAGTATGCATTCATTGCTTTGGCAAGTATTACTTGCTGAGTACCCACTGTGCACCAGGCTCTGCTGTAGACACTGGGGAAACAGCAGGGGACAAGACAGACACAGATCCCCACCTGACATTCTAGTTGGGGGCATCAGACAATAAACAATAAACGTATTAAGTGAATCATTGGCAACTGGAGGATGATGAGAGCTGGCAAAGGAAAAGTCAGAGCAGGCTGAGGGGTATCAGGAATCTAGGGAAAAGGGTACTCAGAGAAAGCTTCAGAGGAGGTGATATTTGAGCAAAGACTGGAAGGAGATGAGGGGGCATGTGACTATCTAGGGGAAGAGTATTGTAGTAGCAAGAATGGCATGTGCAAAGGTCCTGAGGCAGGACCGAGTCTGCTGTGTTTGAGAAGCATTAAGGAGGCCAGGGGGCCTAGAGCAGAGTAAGCAAGGGGGAGATGATGGGAAGAGAGAGAAGAGAGGGCAAATGAGGCCAGGGAAGATAGGACTTTGCTTTAACTCTGAGGGAGACCAAAGCCAGGGATGGACACTGCCTGCCATACAGTTTTGTAAGGGCTGGGATTATCTTTGTTTCCCAGGTTTTGTCAGCATTCAGATCAGTGGTCTGCAAGCTATGGCACAGGGTCAAACCATGCTATTCCTATTTGTGCAAATAACATTGTATTGAAACGCCACAGCAGCCATTCACTACCATAACATCTGTGGCTGCTTTCCTGCTACTGGAGTGGAGCATTCAGTGCAGGGACCCTCTGGCCTGCAAAGCTGAGAACATTTCCTGTCTGGCCTTTTAAAGAAAATTTGCTGATCCCTGGTCTAAAACAATATCTAGTAGCCCTCGGTACATATTTATGGCCACAGAGCTGAGTCCATCACTCACCCGTACCCCACAGACGGCCACTGGCTTGCTTTTCCTGGAGTCAGCCCCAGTGCCAAGCCGCATGCAGAATGGTGCCCAGCGGCCAAAAATAAAATACAGGCCTCATTCAAATCTCTGCCACAGGGAGAAGGTCCAGGTAGCAGAAGAGTCAGGACCTGCAGTGAAACTTAGTGTGCTCTTGCTTCCTCTTTTATTCTCTGTTCAGACTCAGGCCCCTTAAGTCCTCACTGGACACAGGAGCTGCTACCCCAACTTTTTCCTTGCTCAAAAATTTCCCAACACTCACAGTCTTCTTGCCTCTCCTTTCTGCTCCAACATTTTATTTTGTACGGTAACGTAGCTCCCTGCTGACTCGTCCCTGCGCCTGCGCCACCCATTACACAGATTCTGCATAATCAGGTAGTTATGAGTTAATGATGAGGAAAATCCTGGGCTGAAGAAAAGAAGGCATGGCAGGCAGGTCTTGACCAGCAAGGGGATGAGTCTGGGGCTTTATCCTGAAGACCCTCATGGCACGCTTGGATGGTGGATAGGCGGAGGGCTCTGAGGTGGGGGCAGAGGGCTTTTTTGGATTTGGCTTTCTAGATCTAGCCATTATTCGGGTACATAGAGCAGTCTGCATGCCAAAGTCTTGGAACCCTGCTGCCTGGTTTCATATCTCAGCTGGGATGCTTCCAGCTCTGCAAATTGGATGGAGCCCTCAATGCAAAGTGGGTCTAAAACTAGAACCTTCCACTTAAGAGTTACCAGGAGGACTATGGGATTTAATAGATATAGGGAGAGAGCAGGGCTTAGCACATATGAAGCACTTGATATATATCAGCCAATTATTAAAGTGCTCAGCATAGGCATCCAGTTCATGGTACACTCTCAGCAAAAGGAAGTGCATTACATCATTTGGTGATGTCATCAATATCCCGTTAACAGCAGAATTAATGAAGTCGCTACTAACCTGGGTGACATGATGCCGGTCGGGAATGATGACATCACTGGTTGCCAGGTAGATTGAAGGTGGTCTGGGATTGGTGACGTCACCAGTTACCAGGCAGATTATGGCCCCCGCTTTCCTTCCTGCTGCAGGTTCTGTGGTGTCCCAGCCCATGCTCTTTCCTGGCGCTCTCGGGCGTGGGACCGTCATCTCAACCCCAGCTTTCTGTCTGTCAAATGGGGATAATAAAAATACCAATTATTGAGAGAATCCAGTGAGTTCAGGATACAAGACACATAGCGACCAGCACAGGTGGGGGTGCTTCCAAGGAATTCGCTCGGTGGGAGTGGCGGGGCCCGTGGGCTGCGTCCTGGTGAAGGGCATCGACCCCGAGGTTCTGGCCCACTGGAAGCTCTGCCACCACCAGCAGCAGCCAGGAGCCCCTGGGCACGCAGCTGGTCGAGGAAGTCGGGTAACTAGTGCCAACCTCTCAGGCATGAGGATGCGCTGACAGGTGCAGACGGTCAGGCCTCAAACGCAAGCCGCCTGTTCACTGCGGTACCCTGGTGTTACAGGACAGCCCCAAAGGGAAACGGGGTGGCCTGGGTGGGAGTCCTCACCGCGCGCTCAACGCAAAACTCAGGACAAGACCCGAGGGCAGGCACACAGAGAAAGGTAAATAAAAGGCTTATTTCCGAGGGGATGGAAGAGGGGAGCACGCAGAGAGAGCAATATAAAGAGCTAAGTTGGTGAATACCTCCTACCTGTCACGCGTCTGAGCAGCGACCCCGGCGCGCGCTGAGGGCAGGCAGGTCCCAGCCGGCAGGTCCACTGTGTCCGGCCTTGACCAAGTATGGCCGCTTAGCTCCGCCCTGAGTTCCCAGCAACCCCCACGCCAAGAAGTCAAGCGTCGCGGCCGGTCTCTGGCATTATGGGAGTTGTAGTCCTCGGCGCTTGGCATCTTTGGCATGTAGGTGGAATGGAGTGTGGAAAACATCAGTGGGCGGAGTTCATTCAGAACGTACAGTTCCCCCGATATAATGACATTGCCAACCTCATAGCCTGGCTTGAGGATGCACTCATAGGTGCAGTCAGGCCTCATAAATGTGAGCTGTTTATCACTGCTTCCCCTTCATGGGATCAGGTTGCCCATTTTTGAAGAAGTGGGCAGTGGCCACCTCCAGGTAGCTCTCTGACCCCACCGCAGGTGATCACCCCGTCTGGGGTCTCAGTGTACATCTGGAAGATGGGGATGCAGCTCAGAGATCAATGATGTGGGGTCTGCCCGCAAGCTAGCCATGGACGTAGGTGATGTCATTTTGGAGAGGTGTTGGTTTCAGAGAATGGGGCGCTCCGGTTACCCCCGAGAAGAGTGTCCCAGAAATCCCCTTTCAGCAGCACATGGCGAATTTCCCCACGAAGCAAACACGTTTAGTTATATCCAAAAGGGAAGGTGCATTATATTAAAAAGGAAAGGAAGGCCTCCCCTGTTGTTGCAGCGGTTGAGCGCTGGGCTGAGAAGCTGCCCGCAGCGTCTGCAGCGCCAGTTCGATGCCCGGCCACCGTAGAGGGTCCCACATGGCGCAACAGACCTCTCCTGCCGCGCCGCTGCTCCCCTCAGCAGTGTATTTCTTTGTCAGTCTGCCTGTTCTGTTCCTGGCTCTGGCTCCGGTGAATTCTCTCACCCTCCCGTGCTTCTGACTGTACCCAGTGCTTGTATAAATAAATAGGTAAATCTTTAAAAGAAATAAAAAGGAAAGGAAAGGAAAGGAAAGGTCACGATCAGAGACACAGGAGGGCAGGAGAGCTGCCTCTGGGCAGGGCAGAGATTGCACTGATACAGTCTTCTTTTTGGGAGGGTCCATTCCTTTGTGGAATTGCGAACTACTGTTAAATTAACTACTTCTAGGGTGTGGCTAGGTTGTTTTATAGAACCAGGGATTCTCTACAATGGCCTCCACCTCCAAACCCTTCCTCTGGTCTGCACCTCCAGACACCCTTTTCAGCAGCCTGATTCTTGCCATAGCTGTCGGCGCCCAAAGACTTCTCATTTGTTTAACACCTCTCTTCCCCACGTCTATCCAGCCTGCAGCTCCTGGTCTTGCGACACCTCCATCCTAAATTTTCTACTCTCAGCCTCCATCAGTGTCGCCTTGGGAAGTCTCCTGCCTCTCTAGGGCTTCAGTTTTCCCACCAGTAAACTGGGAAGCCTTAACCTACCTTTGGGTCTGGCATGGCGCTTAGGAGCACGAGTTCTGGAGTCAGATTGGGTTGGACCCTGGTCTCTTCTCTGCCGCTAGCCAGTGCTAGGACTTCGAAGTAATTAACTTGGTCTTTCTCAACTTGGGTTTACTTCATCTGGAGGATGACGATCTTAAGGGCATCAATTCCAAGGGATAGTGGCAAGGATTAAATGAGTTCGTGCAGGTACCGCCTTTAGTACAGCTGCTGGCTTACACCAGGCACTCCATAATGACCATTATTATTGCTGATAATGTAACAGGGTGGTCCCCAGGAGAGGGGGGAGGTTCCAGGCCTCCTACCCCACCCAAGAGTAGGGTGGAGCTGAGCAGGGAGAGAAGAAGCTGCAGAGGAGACCTGGAACCTTTCCTGGGGACCACCCTGTTACAATGGCATTGCCCACACCTCCCGGAGGATGAGAGCCTGGTACGCGGTCGCCGTTCCACAAAAGTGAATTCTCTCTTCCGACTCTTCTGTCCGCCGGCTCCCGAGGGACCCAGGCATTCCGGCCTCCCATCGCCCCCCCACCCCAGGCCGGTCCTCACAAAGGCCCCCATTCATGCCCCTCGCACAAAGCGGCCCATTCACCCCGGCCCCTTGGGCCTCCCGCCGCCGGCCGCCCCCCGCGCCTCGCCAGTGGCGGCACCCCCTGCCCGTCAGCCCCGGGATCGGTCCGCCCACGACCGCGCTGCCTGGCCCTGCGCGCGGCTCCATTCTTTTCCCACGGCTGGCACGCTCCGGCAACTTCTGATTGGCTCCACCCTAAAGCCGCTCTCCTTGATTGGCGGCCGCGTCCCCCCATGGGCGGGGCCGTCACTTGCCGCAGAGGCCGCCGATAGGCCCCTGCTGTGCTCGTGTGGGCGGGGCTGTGCCGGCCGGCCCGCCCCTCGTTCTCCCCAGGCCTCAGCCTCCGGACGGCCCTGGAAGCCGGTGAGTGATCGCGGCCCGCCGCCCGCCGGGGTCGGCCGAGCGGGACTGGACCGGGGAAGGCTGGAGTCCGGGGGCTGCGGCCCGGGCTCCGGGGGCCGGCGCGGGCGGCGGGGGAGGGCCGACGACTCGACCGCTCACCTTGGGCGCGCAGCCGACGGCGGCGGGGCGCCCGACCCCTCGCCACACTTCTCCTACTGTGTGCAAGCAGAGCCTACTGTGTGCGAGCCGGGGTCCGGGTCCGCGCTCGAGGCCTCAGCCCTGTTCCGTAGATGCGGTAGCTGAGGTTCGCTTTGGGACCCAGCACGCCTTAATACCTGAGTCATCGTCTTCCACCCCCCGCCCCCCGGAGGAAGGTGTCTCTTTTCACTTGCAAAAATTGCGGAGGAGAGAGAGGGGTCGCGACTGGCGGAGGCACTGAGGGGGTGGCCGGGAGGGGGAAACACATATTTGAGCTCCTGATTGGGCGCTTTTATTTTCGCAGCTAAATAATTTAATTCGATTTGCAAGAGGTGAATTATATTATACCCATTTTACAGAGAAGGGAAAACAGACTGGACAGAGGGAGCAGCGTAGCAGGGAGACTGGGCTGCGAATAACACTTAGGAGACCAGTGACGTGCTATGTCCTTTAACCTGTGTGACCCGACAGAGGCCCTAAAGAAGGCCATGGTCCCTTGGCATAAACTGGGCAGCAAGGTCCGAGAGTTGCCAGCTGGGAGGAGGAACAGACATCTCTGAGGACCTACTACGTTCCTTCCAACTCCCTTTTTTCACAATGGCAGCTAAGGTCTCGGCTAAATCCCAGCTCCCCTTCCTACCGATCATGTGACCTTGGGGCAGTACCTCGGCTCTCCCTGCCTCACTTTCCCCATCGGAGAAAGGTAGACGCTGATCATTCCTTTCTCCTCTCTCCTTGGTTGTGAGGTATTCAATGAGTTAAAACTAGTCCAAGAGCAGAGAGAACCCTCGGAGCACAGTAGGTGCGCTCATCACCCTTTAGGGACCGAAGTGTCACCTCCCTGGTCCTCCCAAGCACCCTCTGTGCCTTGTATTGTTTCATTTGCAGACTGGGGAAACTGAGGCCCAGAGGGATTAAGTGATGTCGGGAGGCTTTGCTTGTTCAAGCGCTGGGCTAGACTTTCTCCCGCAGAATTTTATTCGCTGAGAGGAAAATTGAGGCCAGGAAACCTTGAGCAGGAGTCGAACCCACAGTCCCTCAGCCCTCAGGGCTGGCGGGTCCTGCAGGGGGAGGAGGCGCCCCGGGCGCTGTCGCCGCCCGCCGCCCACCTGGCCCGGGGCTCACCCGCTGCCGCTGCCCCCGCCCCTCGTCTGGGGCCCTGGAGCGCCTCGACCCGCCCCCTCCGCGAGCCGGGCAGGTGTGGGTGACATCAGAGCCGGCTCTGTCCGGGGACGCGCCGTGGCCCCGCCCCGCCTGGACCGAGGAGGCAGCCACACCTGAGAGCTCGCCTGCGGACCCGGGAATCCCGCGCCCCCGCCCCATCTCCCCGCTCCCCGCACGGGCCGGGCCCCAGGTAGCTGGATCGCCGGTGGAGGGGGCCGGGTCGGCGCCGTGTGGGTCTCTGGGGATGGGCGTGGACGCTCGGGTGCCTGAACTCGAGAAGGGGAGTTGGGGACCGGGGGCCGGATCCCGGGTCCGAACGGAGACTCTCCGCCTCGAGGGAGGACAGCTCTGGGGCCAGCACCGCGTGGGGGTGCGGCTCCCTGGGTCTGCAGGGAGGCAGGGCTGGGAGGCGAGACTCCAGGGGCCCGGGGAGGAGGGCTGGGTCTGAACTCCCGCGTCCGAGGGGGCAGGGAGTGGGGATCCAGACTCCCGGGTCTGAGGGAGGAGGGGCTGGGGCCCCTAGATTTCAGATGGGGGGGGGGGCAGGGAACTCCTGAATCCTAGCGCGAGGCTGAGGGCAGAGGGCTGGATGCCAAGGGCTCCAACTCCTGGCGTGGGGCGGGTCCCTGGCCCTTTTTCCTTTCCAGCCCGGCAGCCTCTGCCTCCCCCAGGAAAGGTGAAAGTGCCTGCCCATGGCAGCCAGAGACCGGCAGAGGCGCCCTGTGCGGGCCGATGGGTGGGGCTGCGGAAGGGCTCGGCCTCCTGCTGGGCTGTGTGGCCCAGAGTCTGGGATGTCCTGGGTATCCTCCTACTAGCTGGCCACAGTGAGGTGACCCACCTCTTGACTTGTGGGTCCAAGGGAGGGCCTGGGGGTTCAGATTCCCTGGTCCTGGAATTTTAGGGTGCTGGTGGCCTAGACTCCTGCGTTTGGGGGCCGG
The DNA here is from genome assembly GCF_964194135.1 of Talpa europaea. Taxonomy (NCBI): domain Eukaryota; kingdom Metazoa; phylum Chordata; class Mammalia; order Eulipotyphla; family Talpidae; genus Talpa; species Talpa europaea. The sequence continues at coordinate 47,782,848 of NC_140084.1, forward strand.
GTAGGGGGGGGTGTTACAGGACCAGAGTCCGACTGGGAGAGGGGAAGCCTGGGGCTGGGTGATTGCAAAAAGTACCAAACCCTTCCTGGTCAAAGGCTGAGCTGCAGAGGAAGTGGGTGGGGTGGGGTGGGGTGAGATGGGGGTAAAGTCCTGGGTATAGAGCTTGGCTGTGGGTGGATCAAGGCCACACTGGCAGCCTGGGGTGAGCCTTGGTAATTTGGGGCCTGGAAGGTGGAGAAATGCCATCCCATGGTGGTAGAGCCCTACACTTTGAGAGTTTGGGGGCCCAGGGTTTGAACTCTCAGTGCATCTGCATCCCTGGGGCCCAAGCCTGCATGCTGGGGCCTGTGAGGAGAGGGTCCCAGTGGCAGTGGCTCATTTCTGGAGTGAGAGATCTAAGGGGAAGAGAGGAGCCTGCTGGAACCTGATCTGGGGTGTCTCCAGGAGAGCTGGGTGTTTGGAGGGACTGCTCCAGCCAGGGGTGCCTCCAGGAGCAACCATACACTGGGGGAGACAAGTGTGGTGGGGGTGGTCATCAATGGTGGGGACATGAGGCAGTGGGGGGCTTGGAGGCTGACTCCTTCGGCAGCCAAGCAGTGAGGGGCCGGGAGCCTATTTTTTCTAGACTGCGATGCTTCGGTGGCTCTGGCGTTGCTGTCTGTGGCTCCTTGGAGGGCTGGGAGGCATCTGATACTGTTCTGGCTCACCCAGCGCCTCCGTGAAAGCCCCTAACCCACTTTGGCTTGTGAGAGTCTGAGCCGAGAAGCGGATCACCCCGTACCGGACCCATCAAAGCAGGCTTGCCCCCACATTTGGGCCGCAGACTCACCTCATGATGATGAGCCTTGTACTTGAATGCCTTCAGGGAGTATTGACTGAACGGAGGGGTGAATCAATGGACCCATCTCCCCGCTATAATAGAAAGAAGCCAGGTCTCAGGGAAGGGAGAGGATGATCTATTAACTGAGGGACAACATTCAAGCGGGTAGACCCAAGTGGCCAGGGAGCCTGAGTGCTAGCCTCTGAGGGCTCATATCTAACATGTCAAAGTCCCCACCAGGACCCAGTCTGACCCTTACCTGCCTCCATCATTTGGCTGCAGCCACTCTGGCCCCTCGCAGTGCCACAGTCACGGGCACACTCCTGCCCCAGGGCCTTTGCACTGGCTGTTTTCCCAGCCTGGAGAGCTTTTCCTGTCTACTTTCCCATGACTCTCTCCCTTCATCTCCCTCTGGTCTTTGTTCAAATGCCACATCAGAGAGTTTCTTCAGCCACCCCAATTAAAACCTGGACTCAACCCTAACATTCCCCATCCCCGGCTTTATTTTTCTCCTTGGTATTTCTCACCATTTAACTCACTGTGTAATTTGCTCTTTTATCTTTTTATCTGTCTCCCAGGGCTAGAACCGTGCTGTCCGATAGAAATGTAACACGGGCCCAAGTGTGTAATTTAAAATTTTCCAGTAGCCACACCAAAAATACAAAAAGCAAAAAGGAACAGGTGACATTCATGGAGGGGACAGATTTTACTTAACTTGGTAGATCGCTGCATGTCACCAGATATAAATATACCAACTAGCCTTTTGTTGCACTAAGTCTTTGAAATTGGGTGTGTATCGCAACTCAGAACTGCATCTCAGGTTGGGGTTTCCACTTCAAGCACCCAGTAACCCCCGTGTGGGGTGGGGAACGCGCAGGCTGGGTCTGGTGGGTGGGGAGCTGGAGGCTGAGACAAGAGGGGGAGGCTCCGGTATGTCCAAGCACGGGCTAGAATGTAAACACCTTAGGAAGGCCTGCATCTCTCTCTGGAGTGTTCTTTGCTGTGCCTGGCTCCCCGCCTCGCTTTATTAAATACTTAGTGAATGAATGGCTGGCTAGAGAAGTAAATGAATGGAACAGTAAGGGAGACTCCTCCACCCATTTTTGCAGAAGCGTAGAAAGGTCTGGTGCAGAAAGGCTGGAGGGAACCACTCCTGACCTCCACCCTCTTCTCTCCCCTGCAGACCATGGCAGCAGTGACCGTGAGCGTGCCCGGGAGGAAGGGGCCTCTCAGGCCGGGTCCAGTGCCAGAGGCCGCCCAGCCTTTCCTCTTCACTCCCCCCGGGCCTGGCGTGGGTGGCGTGCCCGCGGGCTCGGCCATGTCCCCGCAGGTGGAGTGGACGGCGCGGCGCCTGGTGTGGGTCCCCTCGGAGGTGCACGGGTTCGAGGCGGCGGCGCTCCGGGACGAGAGCGGGGAAGAGGCCGAGGTGGAACTGGCCGAGAGTGGGCGGCGTATGCGTCTGCCGAGGGACCAGATCCAGCGCATGAACCCGCCCAAGTTCAGCAAGGCCGAGGACATGGCCGAGCTGACCTGTCTCAACGAGGCCTCGGTGCTGCACAACCTCCGAGAGAGATACTACTCCGGCCTCATCTACGTGAGTGGCCTCCTGCCCCGCCAGGGCATTGCGGGTGGGGGGGCTGGTGTCAGCACCCCATTCAATCGACTGGAGACTATTTGTAGTTTATCCCGCAGGGTGGACTGTTTCCACACTTGGTTGTCAAACTACAAGTGAGCCCATTACCAGGACTGCCTCGGGCCTGAGGGGGTGGCACCTAACCGTGGGGGCACTTTACCATTTCCGAAAGTATAAAAATTCTGGATTCTCAGCTATAACCCTCCACAAGCTTTCAAGAAGGGGCTCTGTGTCTGTAGTAAAAATCGATGAGAACCATGAAAACCTGCGGGCTCTGTGCTACATGCCTTTCAAAGACAAACTTATCTCATTTCACCTTAGGCGGGGTGGAGTCTATTATTATCCCCATTTTATCTGAAAGGAAACTGAGGCCCAGAGAGATTTAATAAGAAGAAAAACTATCCGCGAAGCTTGTAGTAGGCACCCTAAAATTTATCATCTCAGTACCTTTTCACATCATACAGCATTTTGTCCCCATTCCACAGATAAAGAAACCGAGGCACAGGAAGGTCAAGTGCCTTGGCCAAGGTCATCCAGTTGGACGGGGCAGACCTGGGTGGTCTGGCTCACGGCCCTGCCCCCCACTTTGCTGCGCAGGCCTTTGGGATTAAAGTGGGGTTGATGATAGTGAGGTTGACTATGGTGGTCTAGTTTCTGTTCCAGCATTTGATGGCAGTTATTTAGTCTTTACAACTAATGCATAGAGCAGGGCAGTTCTGAAACATCCTTTCTTGTCAGAATCACCTGGGGAATTTTTAAAAAATACCAGCACCCAAGCCCCACCCCGGACCCATTTAAATCAGGTTCTGGAGGGTTGGGGTGATGGCATTGGTATTTTTAATACGCTTCTAGGGTGGCTCTAATGGGCAGTCAGAGGATTATTCAGAGAAAACAGGATTAGAGAGATTGACAAAGAATGTCAACAACAATAACTGAAAAATAATAATAATGGGTGGTTAGCAAATATTTACTGAGCACTCGTGATGTGCCAAGGACTGTTCTGAATGCTGAGGGTGGGTTATCAGCTCACCCCTGGGCCAGGGACTGTTATCACCTGACATTCAGGAATGTGAAGAGACTTGAGCCCAGGTCACAGCCATGAAGAAGTTATGGGGGCATTGAGCCCCAGAGACTCGCTCCAAACACAGCTCAGAGTTCTTGCGGCTCATTTAAATTGGCCACAAAACCATGAAATACTTAGCTAAAGCCTTAAAAGGAATAGTTCAGGTTTTACATTAAAAAAAAAATACAAAAACAACTTTAACTCATGAAGCACGAAAGTCGGGATTCGAACTCAGGTCCTCTCCTCGCCACTCCAGACCCCACCTGCTCACCACTAGACTAGGAAGGCTACCAGGTAGGACTGTCAGGGAAAAACGAGCTAAATCTGTTGCCAGTTAGCCAGCAACTTGAGACATGACCGGTGGAAGTGACATGGAAAGAACGTGGGCTCTTGGATGGCTGTTCTGTCCCCTCTGATGAGGATGAGAAACCCCAAAAGTAGCCATCCAGCTAGATGCTAGCGGTGTGCCCCGTTCTGCTTGTCTCCTACCCGGGATTTACAAAGACAGGTGGACTGACCGACTAGTAGAGGGGAAGGTGGTGCTGCCCAGTGGAAAGTGGGGTGTCCCTGGTTCCAGAAACCCAGTTTCTGCCATTCATAGGCTCTTTGACCTTGAGTGGCTCAGGGTCTGGGGCTCTCTCCTGAGGTGCAAGAGCCCAAAGGGGGCCGTTTGTCCAACACCCGTGATGCTCCATGCAGTGCCTTTTTCTCTCCTGGTCCTGTTAGGGATCGGGGCTTGACAGGCCCATTTTCCCGGGGTGGAGGCTGGGGTCCAGAGGGGTGTCGCCCTGTGAGCAGCTAGAAGATGCCTTGTTAGAATCTGAACTGGCATGGCTTGGCTTTGAAGTCTGAGCAGGCTCTCAGCTCCCGGATGAGCCGGGTAACCTGAGACTCCCAGGACCCATATTTGGAGTGCCTTTGAGGCCGCACCTTGCTTGTAGTTTTTATTCATTAACTGCCTTAATCCCCAGGCTCCCATAATGAAGTGGGGTGTGCCCCTGGTTTCTCAAGGAGGAAGCTGAGAGTCTGGGGAGCTTGGATGGGTTGAGGAGAGGTGGAGGAGGGCATTGGAACTGGAGGGGGGGGAAGGGAAAGAGATGTTGAAGGGGGAGGGTCTGTCGCTGCTTCCTCAGCTGTGCCCAAGCAACCCGAGCGTCCCCAGCAGTCTCTGGGGGTACCAGCCTTTGCCCTTTGCTCTCTGGCCTTGACAGCCAGCTCATCTCCCTTGGGACAAGGTGTGGCTGGAGGGAGGAACCTGGGGTGGGAGGGTGGCGGAGGAGTGGGTTTCTCCTCCTGCCAGGAGTGGAGGCCAGGGCGCCAGCCGCCATGAGATACCCTCGCAGGGAATGTGGCCCGCCTGCCCCACCCCTGAGAGGGGGAGCAGTCTTCCAGGCTGGGAGGGCAGACACCCAGCAAACCGGTTGTTCTGCTCCAGGCTGGCCACCCACCCTCCCACCGTTAAAAGGCTGGCACCGGAGCTGGGCAGCTGGTGCAGGCCACACCCTACTGGGGGAGCTTGAGCCGGCTGAGTGCTTACAACAGGCCTGTTACTAACCAGCTGCGTGACCTCCTCGCCAGCTAACTAGCCAGGCAGCTGCCTGTGTAGCTAACTCGTTTGATCATTTGCTAGCTAGGCCACGAAGCAGCCAACTCTGGCTCGCTTAGTTTACTAACTCCAACCGGCTCATCTAGTTAGCTCTCTGGGTTGGTTTAGCCAGGTGACCAGCGAGTTCTCTATCTGTCTAACTGCCCCTGCGTGGCCCGAATGGAACAGTTCTTCACAGTTCTTATTTCAGGGTCCTGAAACCAGGCGTACTGGGGGACATGGATAAATTCAGGGGGCCCTTGAACTTGACTGCAAAAGGAAAAAAAGATCCTCTTTCACGAAGCTGGAATGTGAAATTTAGCCTTTTCTCCAGTAAGCGCAGGGCACAAAGTCGGCGTGCAGGGCCGCAGGTACCTTTATCGGGGGCCAGTGGCTGCACGTGCTGCACATATTGTCTGCACAGTCGGGGGAATCTCTGACAATGTCCTAACAATATACAACAATATCTAATATTATCCCTCTTCCACCCTTTCCTGAGCAAACAGTGCTCACTCCATTTCCTCTCGGTTATAATGTTTTGGCAATAGTTCCACCTCTGTACACCCAAGAATCCACCCTGCGAACAAGCTTTCCAGTCCTCTCTGCAACAGATGAACTTGCACATGCTCATTTGATACCCATGTGGATCCAGGCTGTGGCAGACTGTCACAGCTACATACTCTCTCTCTCAGGGCCAATTCTCACCCATATAGCACCTTAGTGCAATTTGGACTGAGTCTCTGATACCATCAGCCTGAAAATGCTTATAGCGAATGTTCAAATCGACATGGTCCCGGTGTAAATGGCCGCCCCTTTGATGGACATCCTTGGGCAGTGCACAACCTGCCCAGTTGTGCTCAGCAGCAAGCAGGCAGCTGAGGCCCTTCTTCTCTTGCCCAATGCAGACGTACTCTGGCCTTTTCTGTGTGGTCATCAACCCATACAAGCAGCTTCCCATCTACACGGAGGCCATTGTGGAGATGTACCGGGGCAAAAAGCGCCACGAAGTGCCACCCCACGTGTATGCAGTGACCGAGGGAGCCTACCGGAGTATGCTGCAGGGTGAGTGGACATGGCTCCTGCTCGGGGGTTCAGGATCAGATAACAGGTCAAGGACTTCATAATGGGAAGCCGCTCTGTGGGGCAGGGAAGAACACCAAAGAAGGACTGAATGGGCAAGGTGCTGGCTTCTGCCACACAGGACTTTCTTGCCTATCTCTGTGTTTGTCTCTTCTCTCAATAAGTGTCATTTGGGAGTCAGCTGGTGCCAGGCTTCTGCAAAAACTTCTCTTGACACTGTGATTCCTACCCTGTTCATTCATTTTACATATCTGTTGCCGACTTGATCCACATTGTGATCAAGTGAATGGCAGCCCCTTAGAAGATGGCAGCATCGGGTCGCTATGTACGGTTGGGCAGGTTGTACACTGAACAAGGGCATGGGGCTAAGCAGCGGACATTCACTCCTGACAATGTGGTCGGTCCTGGCACAATAATGTAATTCACATGTAATTACACAAGTGTGATGATATACTTTTTTATATCATCTTTAATAAATATTGTGCATGTTAAAATACACATCGAATGTTTTTAAATGTATATCTCTTTCTATCCTATGGCATAACATAGCAGCTGTGTATTATAGTACTTAAATACTCGCCTTATTTAATACATGCTGCGTTTACATTGTATTTGTAATTATATATATACCATGTAATGCAGAGATTCTCAGGGGAGGAGCCCATAATTGCTGGAGTTTCAATTAAACCCTCACTTCCCATTATCTGAGGAAGGAGCGATTTAATGAATTTGAGGTTTGATTAATCGCAGAGTGTGGTCCCCTCGTCAGCAGCTTCAGCGTCACCTGGGAACTTGTCAGAAATACAGATTGGGGCCCCACCCAGACTTGCTGAGTCAGGGCACTGGTGGAGGCTCTGTACACATGTTTTCACGAGGTCCCCAGGCTCCAGGGATTCAGGTCCAGGCTCACGCTGAGAGGCAGGGTCCAACATACATAGGTGGAATGGTTTTACAGTCACACTAATCATAGGTAACGCTTGTTTGACTTGAGCTACTGAGTCTGATTTGTTGTATGCTTATTTTTAGAATGCTTTTCAGCTCTTATTATAAACTAGTTATTATAGCATACAAATAAAAGTACAGTAAGTAGGGGTGAGTGCCAAACACTTTCTGTGAATTAGCACATGCAACCTCACAGCCATCCCCTGAGGTAGATGGTTTCCATATGGGGAAACTGAGGCACAGCGCAATGTCGCTGGGTGGCCCAGGTGGCACCTAGACCCAGGGCCCCCGGCCAGTGCCTGTCACTGTGTGGCAGGCCCTCATCCAGGGCCAGGGGCTATGAGTTTTGATATGTGACATTCTTGCCCCGGCTCTCAAGCTCTGGCTGGCTGTGTGACCTGGGGGAAGTGGTTGTCCCACTCTGAGTCTCCAATTCTTCGCCTGTAAAATGGGGACAAGTAGCTCCAACTGAACAACAGTCAATGTGAGCCCCTCCTAGGTGCCACTAGTGCGGAGTGTGTGACAAACCCGGCCACAGAGGTTAGTTCTGTACTAGTTGGTTATGAAGCCTCTTTGAACATTCTCACTGAATTCTGACTGCAGCCTGGAGAGGGAGGGGCTGTTTTGAATTCCTCTTTTCAGATGGGGAAACTGAGGCACGGGGCAAACTCACCCAGAGTTATACAGCGAGGCTGACAGGCAGCAGGGCCTTGAATCCATGGCCACGCGGCCCCCACATCAGTCCGCTTGCTCAAAAGTTCTACTGAATGCAGCTCTCTGGCTTAAAACTATTCAGAGGCCTCCAGCCACCTGCTTAAAAACTATCCAGGCCTCTTAATTATGGCCTCCAAGCACATCTCCACCATCTCCAGCCCTGCCCTCCCCCCAGGCTCACTGGTGTCCTTTCTGCCTCTCAAACATCTCCCACTTGGCTCTACCGCAGGGCATTATGCACTGACTGGGTGCTCTGCCTCTTTGGTGATGGGGGAAGGGGAAGAAAGAGAGAGAGAAAGAGAGAGAGAGAGAGAGAGAGAGAGAGAGGACTCCCCAGAGACAGAGTGGGGAGCAGAATGGGTGGATCCACTGAAATCCACTGCTGAGGGGAGCAGTGGGTGAGATAGGAGAGGTCTGCTGAGCCATGTAGGTCAGCTCCGTGGCCGGGGATTGAACTCAAGCCATAGCGTTGATTGCGCTGAGACTTGACCCCTAGGCCACCGGGGAGGCCTGGTCCTTATTACTCTAGACCAGGGTTTCTCGGTCCTGGCTCTACTGGCCTCTGGGCTCAGTCTTCAGAGACTGAAGGATGTTAAGCAGCATCCCTGGGCCGCGCCCACCAGATGCCTGTAGGGATGGTCCAGACACTGCCAACTGCCAACTGGTGGACTGTGTGTCCAACTTTGGTTTTCGAGCACATGACTTTTGCCCCCCTCCCAAGGGGAAGCTCCCAAGTGGAAGCTCCGTGAGGGCAGGGGCCTTGGCCCATTCTCACTGCCCTTAGGCAGTGCATTTGTTGAAGGTGTGTCAGGCTCAAGGGGACGCCAGGGAAGACATCAGGAGCTGAGCTGTGCTCTCTGCCCTTGTTGGGCAGAGGAAACCCCTAGTGGGCACTGATCACCCCCACAGCCATTTGGGGACCTGTTTTTATATCAGAGGCTGAGTCCTGTCATCCAGGGTCTCGCTCTCATGTCTGGTTCTCACACACCCTGCACAAGCGGGGGCTCACGAAAAGGTAAGTGAGTGAATTACATTCTGTTGAGTTGAGGTTTCTTTTTTTTTTTTTTTAATATTTTATTTTATATAATTCTTACATCTTTTTTCATCTTAGCACAATGTATGCATTTTTTTTTAACTTTTTTTTTTTTTTAAGATTTATTTATTTATTTATACAAGCACTGGGTACAGTCAGAAGCGCGGGAGGGTGAGAGAATTCACCAGAGTCACAGGGGAGAGCAGAGCAGGCAGGACCGAAGTACACTGCTGAGGGGAGCAGCGGGCGGCAGGAGAGGTCTGCGCGCCATGTGGGACCCTCCTCCGGTGGCCGGGGAGCAGCCGGGGATCGAACCAGCGCCGCAGAGGCTGCAGGCAGCTTCCCAACCCAGCGCTCAACCGCTGCACCACCGGGGAGGCCCGAGTTGAGGTTTCTTGTCCCCTTGATGGGTGGGAAGTGGAGGCTCAGAGCGGGAGAGCTGCTTTCCCAGGGCCACACGGCCAGCCAGAGGCTTAATCAGAGTGTGGTTTTAGAGTCTAGGAGAGTCACACACCCAACTTAAGCTGTTCCTTACCCCTCGGGAGTGATTTTGAAAAAGAGGTGGCCAGTGTAAGGGACTGGGGTCCTGCTCGAGAGACCCCTTGGGTGACAAGACCCCACTCTGTCCCTACAGATCGTGAGGATCAGTCCATTCTCTGCACGTGAGTAATTTGGAGGAACTTCCTGGAGGAGGCTGGGTATGGCTGGGCTCGGAACGGGTGGGGCTTACTTGGCATCTTCATTGCTGACCCTTTTTGCTTCCCCTTGTCCCCCCAAGTGGGGAGTCTGGGGCCGGGAAGACAGAGAACACCAAGAAGGTCATCCAGTACCTCGCCCACGTGGCATCGTCACCCAAGGGCAGGAAGGAGCCGGGTGTCCCTGTAAGTGACCAGCGCCAGGATGTACTCTGGGCCCTGCCACACCCCCTCAGACTCCCCTTCCTCCCTCTCCTCCCCTCCTCCCACGGGGAGGGCCATGGGCACTGGGTCTTCTCCTGACTGCCCAGGGCAGCTGTGCACCCACTGTGTGTCCAATATAGGGCAAGGGGTAGAGGCAGGGTGGACACAGAAGCACAGGGGCCAATTCTCCTGCCTGGCACATAGTAGGTGCTTCCATTCCTGCACACCTACTGTGTGCTTGGTGGGATTTAGGTACCTGCAATGCCCGTGCTGACACTTACAGAGTGTCAATTTCTTAACTCACATGAACTCAATACTATGTGATTTCCCCATGTTAAAGAGGAGAACCCCTTGGCTCGGTTGGGTGAGCTGGTTGATGGAGGTCACACACCCAGGAAAGGCAAGAGAAGATCCAAACCCGAGGGTTTCTCCAGCCCCTCGGCTCCCCTCCCGCCCCGTCCACTTGTGAAACTCTGGCTCACCTGTGTCTGTCCATGTTCCATGTGCTGTGTCCTGGTCCCTGTCCTGGTCCGTGTCTCGTGTCTCGTGACTTCCTCAGGGCTCCGCCGGCACCATGTCTTATGTGAGTAGCAGGGCATCATCTCCAGTCTGGTCACCCCAACCCCTGCTGTTCCCAACTAACAGAGCTCAAGGCAGCCGTTGGTCACACCTGCCAGAGAGCCATGCTGCTACTCAGGGTGGTCCTACTATGCACACAACAACCCCCACTGTTATTCAGTGCAACCCCACTCTGTAAACACAATCCCCCCACCCCTGTTGTTTATGTTAGCCCTACTCTGTGTACACACCTGGGTCATGCCGCCATGGTCCGACTGTGTGAGTGCTGCCCCTCTGCCCTTTCTATTAGCCCTACTGTGTTCATGAGTCTGTACATACTGACCCCAGATACCCACATGAAAAAACCCAGAGACTGAAACTACCACTTGTTGCCACACTTCTGAGTGTGTATAGAAAGGACCAACAGGCACTGTGAAGCCACATCACCCAGACACCCACATGTCCAGTTATTACAGACCTACTATGTGCACTGTAACAACAAAATCAGATGAAGTGAAATTCTTTCCTCCTCCTCTCACTCCCCTTGGAGTGGCTTACAATGTTGACAGATTGGTGTGACCCCTTGCAGACCTTTCTCCAAATGTTTACAAACATTTAGAAATGTTTGTAAAACAAACATGTAGAAATGACAGTCTTGTTTTGTGGTGTTTTTTTTCTTAATTCATTGTTTATGCATGGGATCACCTTATTGATGATGTTCTGCATCTTGTTTTGTTTTCTGCACACCCAGTAATGTCTTTTGAGGTGTCTCCTCCACAGCAGGACAGGCGAGACCTGCATGCAGGGTGGTGGGTGCACACCTAGATACACACAAAGGCCCCTCCCACATGGACACCCCACCAGCTGCTAACATCCATCCCCTCCCCCCAGTGAGTCAGCTTCCCCCATTCTCTCCCACACCTGGCAGGGTGAGCTGGAGAGGCAGCTCCTTCAGGCCAACCCCATCCTGGAGGCCTTCGGCAACGCCAAGACTGTGAAGAACGACAACTCCTCCCGCTTCGTGAGTGACGGGGGCAGTGGCTGGCTGTGTGCGTGGGAACGTGTTGGAGGGTGATGGGGGGAGGCAGGATGTGAGGGTCTGAGGGAGAAGGAGCTGGAGCCTGGGTCCTGAGGAGAGAAGTCAAAGGGGTGTGGACTTTGAGTTCCCCAAGGAACCCCCCACTAGGGATCTCAAGAGTGGGGTTGGAGGAGAAAGTGGAGAGACAGTCCTGGCTCTGGGTGGGGTGGGCGAGGGCTGGGGTGCTCCTCAGGCCCGAGTGCAGCCAAGGACCCTCAGTTGAAGCCTCTGTGCTCCCCCCTCCAGGGCAAGTTCATCCGGATCAACTTCGATGTTGCCGGGTACATCGTGGGTGCGAACATCGAGACCTGTATCCTCCCACAGCCCGAGGGGCGCCTGGGAAGATGGGCAGGGTCGGGGAGGCCACCCCAGGGTCTCACCACAGACAGGAAATCTGCGTCTGTGTGTGTAGGGAGCGCTTCCTGGTCACCACCCTCTGGCCTTGGGGCCATTGCTTTTCTGCATCTCGGGGCCTGTTAGTCCTGGTCCCCAGGCTTCAGCTTATAGGGGTTCTCAAAACTCAGGGCTGGGGCCACAGCCCGCTGGGCAGTCCCGGTGCCAATGCCCCAGCCAGTGAGGTGGGCCTCCTGCTCGGCCGGACCCCTCAGCAACACAGCCCAAGCGGCACCTCTGGAGTATTTACTATGTGCCAGGCGTCGCCCTCCGACCTCTCCCTGTCACCTCCCTTCCCTGCCACCCTGGCCAGGCAGCTGCAGTCACTGTCTCATTTAACAGGAGAGGAGCCCCAGGCGTAGGGCTGTGGCCCCCAGGATGGTCTAGGTTATGTGTGCCTCCTCTGCCCACTCTGCCTTGTGGGGTTCCCCCTGGGGCTCCCCCATCTCACCTGAGCAAGTGAGCACCCAAGGCCATGGGCCTCGGTTTGCAGCCCTTCGTGGGCAAAGCTCCAGCACAGGCCCGGGTTGCTACCTTCAGGCCTAACAGGTGCTGGGGCCGTGAGCCGGGTCTCGGAGTTACAGCGAGTTTACCAGAGAGCTGTCGGGGTGTGGACCGCCCTGGGACTTTCCTAGAAGGGGAGTGGCCGACAGCCCCCGTGTCCACCCGGGGAAACTGAGGCTGAGAGAGAAACCATGGCGGCTGCTATGCTTACCTCTAGCGAGCCGTAAGCCCCACTGTTTCTGGGGGTACAGAGAGCAATAACTCACCCTCGCAGCATCTCAGGGGGGAGGGGATTTTCAAACCCCTAGTCAGAGGAGGAGACGGAGGCACAGCACAGAAGTGAGGTGCCTCAGGCTGCATCTGTTTGTGTAGTTGGTGGTGAAGTGGCGGGTGTGGACTCAGAGTACGCCGCGCTACATGGAGGGCGGGGGGGGGGGCAGCTCCGGTGGAGGGGCTGGTAGGGACCCCTCTTCTCCCTGGGGCACCTTGACTGGCCCCTCCCAGACCTGCTGGAGAAGTCTCGGGCCATCCGCCAGGCCAAGGACGAGTGCAGCTTCCACATCTTCTACCAGCTGCTGGGGGGCGCCAGCGAGCAGCTCAAGGGTCAGTATTGGGGTGTCCTGGTCACCTCAGGGTGGGGGTGGGAGCCACATGTCAAGTCCCAGGTGGCTCCTGGGCGGGAGGGGATTCTTTTGACCCCTGGATCCTGCTGCCCCCACTTTCTGCTCTCACTTTCGCCAAGCAGAGCCTCCTGCACCCCGGCCGCGCGGCTCGCTCCTCTGTCCTGTCTGGCTCCGCTGGCTCCGGCTCTCGCTCCCACCGGCCTCACGCTCTCTCCTCTCCGGCAACTCCGGCCTCTGCTTCCTGCGCCCGCACTGCAGCCGCGGCGCCCCGGCCCTGCGGTCCTCGTTTGTGCAGCTTCGTGGCGCCTGCGGCCCCCGCGGCCACGCTCCTGCCCGAGTCCTGCTGTCTAAGGCCAGGGGGTGGCCACGTGGCCCGGCGCCCCTCTCCTGGCTCCTTGCTCCGGTAGCTTGGGCTGCCTCCTGGACTCTCCTCGCCGGGCTCCCGCTCACTGGGCCATGCGAACCCTCATGCCCTCTCGCCAGCCACCCCTGCCAGCCACCCCTGCCCGCTCTTGGCAATGCCAGACTGTCAGTCTCTGCCGCGACGCAAGAGGAAAGACTAGGGCGCGCTCAGCACCCACTGCCTTCCCGCCTGGCTTGGGATCTTCCCACCCAACCTGCGCCGGAGGAGCCTGAGGGCCCCAGTGAGGACGTGGCCCTGGTGGCCCTGGTGGCCACCGAGGAAGCCTGGATGTGAGTCTGACTCTACAGCTCACCCTTGACCTTGGCCTCCTGCTCCTTCCCCTGCAGCTGACCTGCTCCTGGAGCCCTGCTCCCGGTACCGCTTCCTCACCAACGGGGCGTCTTCCTCTCCCGGCCAGGAGCGCGAGCTCTTTCAGGAGACCCTGGAGTCCCTGCGGGTCCTGGGATTCACCCAAGAGGAAATCATCTGTGAGTGAGCCCCCAGCCTCCCTTTGAAGGGTAGGGGGCGGGTGCCACCGCTGGGCATGCAGGCGACGCAGCCACCCGTGTCTCCATTTGCAACTGCAAGAGGTGATGGGGTGAGCAGGAGAGCACAGCGCGGAATGGGGACCAGGGTGGGCACACCATGATGGTGATGTGTGAGCCAGGGCCTGGAGGTCAGGGGCCTGAGCACTGATGCTGGGGTGGGAGGGAGTAGCGCTCTCACAGCCTGTACAAAGGCCCTGTGGCTGGAAAAGCATGTTGAGAAACTGAGACGTCTCCAGTGGTGGGCTCAGCGTAGTGGGTGGCAGAGGGGAGTCAGCAGGGAGCTCTGCAAAGGCAGGTGGGGGCTCTGAAGATGGGGCTATATTTGGGAGTGTTGGGGGGCCAGGAGACAGCAATAAGCCAGGGGCCTGGGTTAGCTTTGGGAGCAGAGAGAGACCCCTGTGGGGCTGCGTGGGGCCACAGACTACAGCAGAACAGGCTGGGGACTAGGGACGAGTCTGGGGGACAGGGAGACCCCAACCCTGGGTCTGGGTCTGCTCAGGTTGATTGGGGCTGGACCTCAAGATTAGCGCCCCCCCCTTCCAAAAAAATTAAGATTTGTTGAAATTCTAACTCCTCTCGCCCTCTCAAGCCCTCAGTGTGAAACACTCAGCTCATCACCACATTTATCCTGCTTTGCTCCCCTCATGTTTTGCACTAGACAGTATGTGAGAGTTGCAATCTGCCTAGAACTGATTTGTACATAGCTGGAAAAAGAAATATTTTGTTTCCCTAGGGAGAGCCACCCAGCCAAACCTGGTCGTACACTATTTAGTTATTCATTTATTTACTTTAGAATATGCAGTGTTATAAACTCAGTTGACCACAGCACCATCTCTCCTTCCCACTTTTTTAAGTGAATTTTTAAAAAAAGACTTATTTATTTATGCATCCAAGAGCCGGGGTACAGACCAGAGATGCAGGGGGGAGATGATTCACCAGAGACAGAGTGGGGAGCAGAACAGGGGGATCTACTGAAATACACTGCTGAGGGGAGCAGTGGGGAGACAGGAGAGGTCTGCTGCACCATGTGGGTAGCTCCCTGGCTGGCTGGGGGTCAAGCTCGTGCTGCAGAGGCTGCAAATAGCTTCATAGTGCTGTGCTTAACCCCTTGCGCCACCAGGCCCCTTTTACGTGAATTTTTAGGGACCATCTAGTGCTGTGTGACTTGAATTATGATGCGGTTGTTACCTGGAACGGTTGTCTTTTCAAATCATCCTGTGAGCTGAACTAGTTAAAACAATTAGCCGTTCTCTTTCCCAGACGACTATTGATCTTATTTCTTTGGGGACTGACATGACATTGGCTTCTCACATGATAAGGTACAGCCTTTGAGATATGCACAGCCTTAGGGAGACCTTCTGCCTCGTGTCTCCAAGGACACAGAGTATGTTGGGACAGGAACTGGGCTGCGCCCTTATGTTCCTTAGGTAAGAGCCGCCCAGCGCGCCACCCAGAGCCTTAAAACAGCAGAATTGGGTGGTCTGGCGCTTGAGGAGCTTGGAAAGCTGAGAGCAGGTGTGGGCAGGGCTGTGTGTCCACTCCCCAGCTCTCCCTGGCTTTCTGGCGCTTTCCAGGAGATCCTGGCGCTCCTGGCGCCTCGGGTGGGCTGCTTTTGCGCTCACAGGGCGCTCTGCGCACCCCACCTCCACGTGGCTTCTCTGTACAAATTCCCCTTTATATAAGGTTGCAGGTGGGCCTCCCCGGTGGCGCAGCGGTTGAGCGCTGGATTGCGAGGCTGCCCGCAGCCTCTGCAGCGCCAGTTCGATCCCCGGCTGCTCCCCGGCCACCGGAGGAGGGTCCCACATGGCGCGCAGACCTCTCCTGCCGCCCGCTGCTCCCCTCAGCAGTGTACTTCGGTCCTTCTGCCTGCTCTGCTCCCCGCTCTGGCTCTGGTGAATTCTCTCACCCTCCTGCGCTTCTGACTGTACCCAGTGCTTATATAAATAAATTAATTAATTAATCTTGTATATATAAGGTTGCGGGGCATCTTGGATGAGAGGTCACCCCACCCCAGTATGACCTCATCTTAACTGAAATAATTACATCTGCCTTGTACCGCCACCAAATAAGGTCACAATCTAAGAACTCCTGGTAGTTAGGACTTCAACGTATTTTTTAGGGGGTAGTGTTGGGATTAGGGGGACACAACCTGTAGGGACCTAAAGTGGACCCACCAGCTGTTGGAGAAAGGCCTGGAAACAGCAGGGACCGGGAGGACAGGGTGTCATTCCCCTCTGAGCTCTGGCGCCGCGGGAGGCCCGAGCTATTGTTGGCCAGGCAGCAGGATCCGGAGGGCAGAGCCGGGTGCCAGTTTGGCCGCCGAGGCCTCTGCAAACAGGTCATATTGACACAGGGTCTCCAGCCTCCTCACCCCACCCCCACCCACCCACGAGGTTGCCCAATCGCGTTTGCGCAACCTCGGGCTGCGGCCTCCCGCGGCTGTGCTCCCTGGCCGCTGGGGACGCTGGAGACGCTC
The DNA here is from genome assembly GCF_964194135.1 of Talpa europaea. Taxonomy (NCBI): domain Eukaryota; kingdom Metazoa; phylum Chordata; class Mammalia; order Eulipotyphla; family Talpidae; genus Talpa; species Talpa europaea. The sequence goes on from NC_140084.1 coordinate 47,799,200, forward strand.
TGAGGCTCCCGCCTGCACCCTCAGGTCCCGCCTGGCCTCCTGACACGTGTCACCTCAGGTCACCCTCCCAACGGCCCCTGCTGCAGGCCCAACTTTTGCAATTCCGAAAACAAAAAGTTTGAAGGGACAGATGCTTCGGTGACGTAATCTGAATCCAGAAAAGATCATACTAGGGAAACCAGGTCTCCCCACCGCCCCCAGCCCTGGGGTCCCACCCCTGAGCGCCCCATCTAGAAATATTTCAGACTGGTCAGGTGAGACACGTTATTTTCCTATAAAAGGAGACATTCTCTTGCCCCAGGGCAGGCTCCACCTCCGCAGGCGGCGCTTGCCATCCCAGATCTGAAGTCACCCGCCCAGCTACCTGCCAGCTCCGCGGGCTCAGACTGCCCCTGGAGCTTGGAACGGAGGCGGGCCCCTAACTGACAAAGGCCATTTTAAAGGCTGGCGGGAAACCTTGAGGCTGACTTGGGGAATGAACCCTACCTGTTTTGTTAAGGACGAGGACGACTATGGCTTGGGGGGGAAGAACCTCATTGATCCATCTTTGAGGGGGCGTCCTGCTGCCCTGTCCCCCACCTCCCGGTATTTCCAGAGTTTTGTCCTCCTGGCCCCTCCCACTGCCCTCCGGGCTCCCCAAAGTCACCCTGTGCCACCACTAATCCGCTTTAGTTCTGCGCTGCTTCATACAGTCATTCCGTCAACCCAGAACGCTGCAGGCACTGGGGGAAAGTGGAGGGGTGCAGGGGTGCCTCGGAGTCCTGGTGCCTTGCAGGGGCTGGGGGTTGGAGGGGGCCAAACTTGGAGGAGGCATAGCTTGGCCCATGGGGGCGGTCTGGCAGGAGAGGATGGTGGGGGAACAGCTTCCAGGTGGCATACTGCAGCCAGTTGGAGTTTGGGGGACCAGGGACTGGAGGGGGTGGGTGGAGCTTCAGCGGCATCAGATCCCAGAAGTAGTGAAGATGGTGGGAGGAATTCTTCCCTGGTCAGGCCATCCAAAGTTCTTTTCCGAAAGCATTTATAGAGCGCTTACTGTATGCAGCATGCGTGCCGACGAGTAAGAGACACACACTTTCCGCAAAGGCTGGGATCCGAGTGGGGGAGGAAAATTCTGTCTTTGGGGACTGTCCCCAACCCTTTCTGATGTGCTGTTCTTGGGCGAGGATACAGGTCCGCACACCTTGCTGCGGCGCAGCCGGGCTCCTGGTCCCTAGTGTCTCCACTCTGTGCAGCGCATCCCTGGAAGCCGCCGCCTTCCTAACCCTGGCTTCTTCCGAATTAGTTCTCCTGTTGCCACAGGCCTGAAATCCAAACAAACAAGGCCACAATCGCGCCTGCGGCCCGGGTCCCTGGAGCCACCTCTGCTCTCGGGACCCCTGCGGCCTTCAGAGCAAGGCCTCTTGACGCTGTTTTCACCTTGTTGTGGGTTTTGGTTTTTATTTGGTATTAAACTTTTATTTTGCATGATTTGATTGACGGAAAAGCTCCGCCCCCCAAGGCTCCCCATTGCTAATAATTGGCCACCCTTGCTTTCTTCCTGGCCTGTCTCTCTGATTATTTGTTGGGAGCCACTGAACAGGCTCCCAACCTGTGTCTCACACACACACTCACACATACACACACACATGCACTCACACATGCACTCTCCCAGGTCCACACCCCTGTGCATTCAGATCCTCTCATGTCTTTCCTCCCCTGGAACATTTTGTTCCTCAGGCTTTATTGCCCGTGACCTTGGCACTTCGGAGATGACAAATCAGTTGTTTCCTCTTAAACTTGGGTGTATTTCCTGGCGGTCCCATTCAGGTTAGGCATTTTGGTCAGAGATGTGCCACATGGGTACCTCCCCGAGCCCCCTTTTTCTAAGTAACTTGTGTGTGGAGTGAGATGGGGTGTAAGTGCTGTAGTGTGTGCAGGCGCTAAGCCCCAGCTGGGGGGCGGGGGCTCTGCTGGGGGCCCCATCTGGTCTCAGCAGCACCAAGAAGCCCAGCTGAGGGACCCCCCTCCTGTCACCAGCACCCCACCCCACCTCACCCCACTAGCAATGCAGGAATGTAGCCTGAGCTGGCATCTGAGCCAAGCCCAACGGACTTTGGTTCCCTTTCGTGTCTGGCTTCCTCCCCCGAGTCCCGTGATTGTGAAATTGCACAGGGTCAGTGGGGGGCCAGGAGCAGGCTTATGGGGGCTGGCCCCACCCCCGTGTTCACTTTGTAAAAAAATTGTCGAGCTGGATGAGCGTGAATTATGCCAATTATGATAACTCAGTGATCTTGGGCCTGTTGGTTATTCAGAGGTGCCTCGGTTTCCCCATCTGTTAAGTGGGCATTTTCTCCCCTGCCCAGCTGTAAAAGGTTACTGCAGGACTGCCCCATCGGGTTGTTACAAAAGGTTAAGACATTTCATAGCTTCTGGAACAGGATCTGGCACAGATAGTTCACCTCTCTCTAGTGAAAACAAATCAGTATCCATTTCAATCCAAAAATGGTGAAAACTTTCCTGGAACCAACAGTTGATGAGGTTATTAGGCGACTGCACTGCCCCACAGCACCCCAAGAAAGCGGGAGATGCAAACCCAGGCTGATGAAGGCTGGTGTGAGGTGAGCTGACGGTCGCGTGGGAGTCATGCAGGAGATGGCAGTTCATTGTGGAGCAGAAGGGTGTCTGCCCCCCTTCCCCACCTCCCAGTCTTGGTGACACCAGCAGCACCCCGCTTTGGAGGGTGTCCCCGCTATTATGCCTGCAGTTCTAGGAACAGACTAGGAGTTCCTGAGATGTCCGCTAGGGGGCAGCCTTGTCCACACATGACAGGTTTTTAACAGTCCCCTTCTTATTGGAGATTTCTGCATTTGCAAATTTATACGTAACCCCCAAATCAGCACTGCTGGGTTTTCCTGGTCATTGAAATCATACATAGAGGGGGGAAATTTTGGAGTTGAGTTGCTGAAGCATCCGCCGGTGTTCCTAAGTGCAGAGAGGCCGGGTCAAGCTCACGCAGGTGCGGGTTCCAGCCCCGGGCGAAGTGAGCTCAGTGTCTTAAATACATGTGTCGTAGATAAAGCGTCTTTAATGAGAACAAGGGACCGCGTTGATCAGTTGATGAAAATATTGAGCCCCGAAGCTTGAAGGAATCAGACCCGGTAGCTTCCCAGGAGCAGTAATTCATATTCGCTAATTCTGGTTGGAGACGATTCAGGAGCTCAGGACCATGATAACAAGAACCCTCCATCCTTTGTGTTTTCTGCCTTTTCTAAATACACAGTGGATCGCCAGACACTATTCTGCACCTCACGCTTTTCACCTGAGATTTCAGAGATCTGTCCTCATCACTGTAGACTTTCCTCGCTTCCCTGAGTCCTTTGGAATCTTATATGCACCCCCTATAAGTGAACCCCGTGAGCAGAGCTACATGGCGGTGAGGCGAACCTCAGAGACAAACACAACAAGTGACTTACCAGCCCTGGGCTTCTGCCTCGCCCCAGGGCTCTCGAGTGCTGACGAGGCAGAGGGGTGAGGTTTTGTTGAGATAACATTAGTTTACAGCATCAGTGTCCCCTCTACTTCTCTCCCCCTTCCTTCCTCTCTGGCACCCTCCCATTCTGTTGCCAATTTCCAAGAGTCTGTGTTGGTTTTATTTGTTCATTTGCTTGGTTTGATTTTGCTTTCTTTTTTTAAAATTTTTTTCAGATTTATTTTTATTTATTTATGCATACAAGCACTGGGGTGTAGGCCGGGGGGGGGGTGAGAGGATTCACCTGAGACAGAGTGGGGAGCAGAACAGGCGGCTGCACTGAAATACACTGCTGAGGGGAGCAGCGGGGAGACAAGGGAGGTCTGCTGTGCCCTGTGGGTCATCTCCCTGGCAGGGGATCGAACTTGTGCCACAGTGGCTGCCAACAGCTTGATAGTACTGAGACTCTAACCCCCACGCCACCAGGGAGGCCCTGATTTTGCTTTCTATTCCACAACTGAGTAAAATCATCTCCTGACTTAATTCACTGAGCACCATCCCTTCCTGTTCTATCTACATTGTCACAAATGACAAGACCTCCTCTTTGCTTATGACTGAATGGTATTCCATCGCATAGTTATACCTCACCTTTTTGACCACCCATTTAAAGCTCGGAGGGGCGGGTTTGGGCCGCCTGGGGGGCTGGGGTGCCACGTGACTCTCCCTCCTCCCTAGCCATGCTGCGGATGATCTCTGCTGTGCTCCAGTTTGGCAACATCGGCATCAAGAGTGAAAGGAACACCGACCAGGCCTCCATGCCTGACAACACAGGTACTGCTCCCTGGCCTGCCCCTGCGCCCCCTGAATTCCTTGCTCCACATACAGCACCCCGCTACATCCACCCCGCCCAGACTTCCTCCCACTCCCGGGCCATCCTGATTGCCTGTCCTTGCCTTGCTGGGTCTTCTGTCACCTTCCACTCTCTTCCTCATTGTAAAACCATCTGAGCCCTGCTGAATATTTGAATACCCCCAGCTTCATCCCAGCTCCCTGGGGAGAGCAGCCCGCCCCCTGCCCTGGGGGTAGCTCCCCCTGCCAGGTTCTCTGCATGGCTTGCCTTCCCAGAGCAGGTTTCATCCCTTTTTATCAAAATGTAACTAAGTGACTCTGTCTCTTTCTTATTGTAAAATCATACAAGCTGGATGGCGAAAAATCTGGCAAGACAGAAAAGCATAAAGGCAGGGGAAATTACCCGTAATCATACTCCTGAGGGGTAATTACCTCGAACATTGGGGGGTATTTGTCTCTGGCTTTGTTCTGCATCTGTACTGGTGTGGGGAGCATTGGCACAGGAATGGCAGCCTACTTCCCACCGCCTTCCCTCCTGTCCTGATTACTAAATCCCGTGGACTCATTTTGCAGGAGGTACAGAAAATAGGAAGGAAAGAAGCACCCCCACATCTGTGATGCTGTTGATCAGAAGCATCACCTGTACAAGTGGGGGCGCCATTCACACACCCAGTGGGTGGGCTGTGCACACTGATTTGTTCACTTGATTTGCAAAATTGGGATCAGACCTTACCAAAGGCTTTGATACCTGCTCTTGTCCCTTAATGCACCGGGGATACCTTTTCAAGGTCATGAACTAGAACTCTACCAGGTTTTGGCATCTGGGCTCTGTGGGGAGAGCCCTGATGTCAGTATCACTGGCCTAGGGAATCTTGGCTATTTCATTGTCTGCATTTGCAAAAATGAATCAGAAAAGCAGTTGGGGGGGGGGGCAAAGTGCGACATCCCATAAAACCACCCTGTGGCTAGTGGGTAGCTGTTTCTTCAAGTCACTGTTTGTTTGTTTTTTAAAGATTTATTTGTTTATGCATACAAGAACTGGGGTGTGAACCAGAGGTGTGGGGGGTGAGAGGATTCACCTGAGTGAGTGGGGAGCAGAGCAGGCAGATCTACTGAAACACACTGCTGAGGGGAGCAGCAGGGAGACAGGAGAGGTCTGCTGCGCCATGTGGGTTGCTCCCTGGCCAGCCAGGGATTGAACTCATGCTGCAGTGGCTGGCCATAGCTTGATAGCACTGTCTATAACCCCTGAGCCACCAGGAGGCCCAAGTCACTATTGTTTTTAGTTCTCCAACCCTCCCCACAGATGGCAAGGGCACTGCGGAAGGATTAGAGACTGCGATTGCAGGGGTCTTCCCCACACACAAAAAAGGGAAAATTGAAATCCTCATCACCTCCCCTTGCAGAAATGACCTCTGTTGACAAGCTGGTGTGTTTCCGCCTCCATGTTTTCCTTTTCTGCTGGAGCAGAGTGTTTGGGGTAACTGTTTTCCATTACTGAAGTGTTAGATGCTTGGAAACATTTCTGAATTTTCATTTTAATTCAGAGTGGAAAGAGAAACACACCTGCCACGGCTCCACCCCTCACTCTCCAGCAAAAACATCTGTTAACATTTTGGCATCAGGGCATTTTTTTTCTATGCAGATTTTTTTTTTTTTTGCCTACACAGATAAGATGTGTGCTTCCTATGCCTGAGGGTTTTTTCCTTTCGGTGGACTGCAAGCTTTGTTCTATTTTATTTGATATTTCCAAACATAGCCCTCCCCAACCCCCCCCCCTGCTTTTTGTTATAAACATTTCCCAACATGTAGAAAAGCCGAGGGTTTCTTTGGAAACACGTCATGTTTCCACATTTGCTGAATGGTTCCATTGCCTGATGGCGGTTCCATTCTAGACTTTGTACTTTTGCTGTAGTTGCACAGCAAGTTGTTTGCTTGCTTTTTCCTCTTTTCTGCAATGCAGAGGAACAATGCATTTTTAAATATTTCTTTTGAGCTTGGCCACCACAATGAAACCTAATTCCAACAGCTCCCCCCTTCCAATATTTTATTACACCGCTTTTAACATGCAAACATTTAAAACCTACAAGAAAAAAAAAAGGCAAGAAGAAAATAGAAAGAATTTTACAGTAAATAACCAACTACCAACACCTAGATTTGACCATGAACGTCTCACTACACTTGCTTTTTGGGGTATCTCCCTAGCTTCCCCCGCCATACAGTCACACGTTTCAAAGTTGCAGGCACTGAGGCAGCTTCTCACACACTGGCGTCCCGTCTTTGCTGGCAGTTCTTTCACATTTGGAGTGAAACCTACTACCGTGAGATGCACACACTTGAAATTTAGCACATAAAGGGTCCCACAGCTTGGACCCCAAGTCTTTATGCCAGCTGGGGTTCTCAGCAGAGCTGCTGGGCCGGGAATCACGCTTTGGGAACCTGTAATGGGCTCTTGGGGAAGGCTGTGGGGCATCTGTTCCACCTGCGGGGGGCGTGGCCCTCGCCCCTTCCGGGTGCTCATGGGGTCTCCTGCTCTTGCCCTCAGCCGCACAGAAGCTCTGCCGCCTCCTGGGACTGGGGGTGACGGATTTCTCCCGGGCCCTGCTCACCCCTCGCATCAAAGTCGGCAGAGACTACGTGCAGAAAGCGCAGACCAAGGAGCAGGTGGGCCAGGCTGGGGGTGGGTGGCCAAGAGAAGGGGTGGGCGCCACGGTCCTGGGACCTTAAAGATCTGAAGCTGGTACCCACCTCATGCCCTAATCCCACTCCCAACTCCCCAGCCTCCTTCCCATCCCATATTCACTCAACAAACCTTTGCTGACCCTGCCTGCTTCCAGTTCTGGTCTAGGTGCTTGCTGCGTATAAAAGCAGTCTTTTTTTTAAAAGATTTATTTATTTATGCATACAAGAGCTGGGGTACAGGCCACAGATGTGGGGGGTGAGAGGATTCACCAGAGACAGAGTGGAGAGCAGAACAGGCAGATCTACTGAAATACACTGCTGAGGGGAGCAGCGGGCAAGACAGGAGAGGTCTACTGCGCCATGTGGGTCAGCTCCCTGGCCGGCCGGGGATCAAACTCGTGCTGCAAGGGCTGCGGATTGCTTCATAGTGCGGTGCTTAGCTCCTTGCGCCACCAAGGAGGCCCTAAAGCTGTCTTGGAAACGAAGACCATGCCCTCATGGAGCTCAGGCGCTAGCAGGGAAACATTTTTTTAAAATACAGAAAGAAAGGGAGGAAGAACCATGAAGGAAGGGGTCAGGAGGAGCAGGAAAGTCCTCTCTGAGGAGGTGATATTTTGAGCTGAGACCTAGATTTCAACGCAGAGGGAACAGCACGTGTAAAGACCCTGTGACTGAAACAAGCTTGGAGAGTTAGGAACATTCAGGAGGCCGGTGAAGCTAGAGGATGGCTGAAGCTATAATCAGAAGAAGTGGGAAAGGGATAGATAATACAGGGTCTTAGGTATCACAGCAAGGAGGTGAGTTTTATTTAGAGTGCAGCAGGAAGCCAGTGAGGCACTCTTTTTTCTTTTTTAAACTAGGGAAGGACTTGGTTCAGTTTCCTTTATAAAGATCCTGTTGTCTACTGTATGGAGAATTCGGGGGGTGGGGGGACAGTCAGAACAGGGAAGGCTGGGGAAGCTGCTTCCAGGCAAAAGACAATGATGTCTCAGAACGGGGTGAAAGAATTAATGAAGTGATGTGTCCTGAGCACTTCACAGGAAGCCTGGCGTACACTCAGGCTACAGTAATGGTTGACTGTTATCGAGGAACCAAAAGAACATCCCCACTGTGTGCCCTGCCCTGCAGGCTGACTTTGCGCTGGAGGCTCTGGCCAAGGCCACCTACGAGCGCCTCTTCCGCTGGCTGGTCCTGCGCCTCAACCGTGCTCTGGACCGCAGCCCCCGCCAAGGGGCCTCCTTCCTGGGCATCCTGGACATCGCTGGCTTCGAGATCTTCCAGGTCTGTGCTCTGGGCTGGGCCCGGGGCCTGAAAGGGCTCCTTTCCCTGGGCCTGTCCTCTCTCTGGGGCCCTGTCTTCCCTGGGACCAGTCCCCACGCTCATGTGTCCCTTCGCCCCGCAGCTGAACTCCTTCGAGCAGCTGTGCATCAACTACACCAACGAGAAGCTGCAGCAACTCTTCAACCACACCATGTTCGTGCTGGAACAGGAGGAATACCAGCGTGAGGGCATCCCCTGGACCTTCCTCGACTTCGGCCTCGACCTGCAGCCCTGCATCGACCTCATCGAGCGGCCGGTGAGCCCTGAGCCCCCTCCTGCCCCCTCAACCCTGCCAGGGTCCATGACCAGGGTCCCGCTTCTCACTCCCGGCTCCGGCCTCCTTGTCCAGTCCGTGGGCACCGTCACCACCTGCCTCACCGACCTGATAACGAGCTGACTGTGCTGGCCACAGGGCTGCTCAATTCACAGGGCCAATGGGCAGTTCTTAACGCTCAGTTGTATGTCCATGTGTCACTTTAGAAGAACTCAAATTAGGGGCCTCCCTGGAGGCGCAGGGGTTAAAGACTCAGTGCTATCAAGCTGTCTGCCAGCCACTGCAGCACGAGTTCGATCCCCGGCCAGGGAGCTACCCACATGGTGCAGCAGACCTCTCCTGTCTCCCTGCTGCTCCCCTCAGCAGTGTATTTCAGTAGGTCTGCCTGTTCTGTTCCCCACTCTGTCTCTGGTGCATCCTCTTACTCCCCCACACCTCTGGCTTACACCCCAGTTCTTCTATGCATAAAATAAATAAATCTTTAAAAAAGAAACCAAAACTCAAATTAGCAGGAACCTCTATGTTCAATATTTGAGGTCTGACTTTGTCTCTCCCTGCTGTGGGTAATCAGGCCAACCCCCCAGGACTTCTGGCCCTGCTGGACGAGGAATGCTGGTTCCCAAAGGCCACAGACAAGTCCTTCGTGGAGAAGGTAGCCCAGGAGCAGGGTGGTCACCCCAAGTTCCAGCGGCCCAGGCAGCTGCGGGATCAGGCCGACTTCAGCGTCCTGCACTATGCAGGCAAGGTAGGGGACTTGGGCCAGCCTTGGGGGAAGTGGGGACCAGGTGGCTACACATGGCAGGGAAAACAGGGATTCCACTGCAAGGGACAAAGCAGCCAGGCAGGGTCCAGGAAAGCAGAAGGAGGAGTGAGTAAAGAAGGATGAAGTCAGTAAAGGCTGTTTCAAGGTGGGAACATTGGCAGTGGGTTTTGAAGGATGGATAAGAGTTCATCAGTAGCACAATGTACCTTTTATTCACTCATTCAGCTAACTCATACCTCTTGGTGCTTTTCCTAGTGCTGAGCAGAGCTGGGGACAGACTCAGACGTGGTTTCTATCCTCACCAAGTTGTTATCTGGGAAAGAGACAAAAACAGACCGTTAGGATATAAGATTGGTGCTTTAACAGGGGCAACTAAGGGCCGTGTCAAACCCAAAGGAGGAATCCCTGGAGGGGAAATCTTCATCTGATACCTCAATCGAGGGTCAGGAAACATTTTCTGTAAAATGCCAGATGGTAAATAATGTCAGCTTTGTCGGCTAAGTCACATGCGTCACAAATACTCATTTTGGCCACTGAGGCACCAAAGCACCCAGCACTGACTCCACGGTGAATATATAAATGACGGTTGTCGCACTGCAGAAATGGGCTATGGCTCCTCTCTAAATGCCCCAGTTGACCATTTAATGAAGTTTTTGCAAATATGAAACAACAGCCTGTGACTAGCTCGCCATCTCTGCAAATAGTTTGAGACTAGATTGAGTTATATTTGAATAAAAAAAATAAATGAAGACTATTCCAATAAAATATTATATACAAAAAGAGGTGGCAGGTAGATTTGGCCTGTGACTGGCAGTTTGCCAATGCCTGGTTTCACTGGTGGGTGACAGGTAGCCGGGATTGGGTGAGCGCTGGGAAGGGCTCTCCAGGCAGAGGGAACAGCATACACGAAGGCAAGGGGGCAGTAGTCCCTCATATTCTGTGCCAGCACCCAGTTTTCACTTCCCATACATTTTCAAACACCCCCCTGCACCCAGCCCTGTGCTGGGCTACTAGTCAGACCCAACTCCGGCTCCAGGGAGCCTCCATCCAGAGGGGACCATGTGTAGAGAATTGTGCTGGGCAAGACATGATTCAAGCAGGATTTGAGGACTTGGAAGGAGGCGGCCATGTGACGTTGCACGATGAGGGCATCCCCTGCATCAGGAACGGCAGGGGAAATAAGCTTGCGTGTTTGAGACACAGTGAGGAGGCCAGTGTGGCTGAACTTGAGTGAATAGTAGGTCCTGGAGGCGGTGGGGGGGTTGGGGGGGGCAGGTAAGTGGAAAAACCCACTGGGCCTAGGATGGCGGAGGGTGCAGTTCAGGACGTGGACACAAGGTGGCACCAACGCGCCCTCATCCTAAGCGCCCTGGAGCTTCTGGGAGGCTCCGTGGATAACCTGGGGGACCTGGTGAACCCGCAAGTTCCCCATCCTCCTGTCTGGTTTCACTCAGGTTGACTACAAGGCCAATGAGTGGCTGATGAAAAACATGGACCCTCTGAATGACAGCGTCGCCACCCTGCTTCACCAGAGCACTGACAGACTCACTGCAGAGATCTGGAAGGATGGTGAGCCTCAGGCCTGCCGGGGAGCTCCGGGGTCCCCTCCCAGCCCACCGTGGAGCACCTCATTTAGAAGGCTGAGTTCTGAACCTGCGTTGTCTGCGCAGATGCAGAGCTGGCGTGGGCAACCCACACTTTTAAAATAGTGCTCCCGATTTGTGATTGATCCATTGATCCATTGATCACTTGATTGCTCTCTGAAGCCAGCAGCGTGCTTGGTGTGATAAAACATCCCTTACTCAGCAACAAGACACAGACGGCCGCTGTGCACTGGCTTGGAGATACCAGCCTCCACCATCTGGCCAGAAAAAGCGCTGAGTTTATGAGTCCAAGAGATGAGGGTGTTATTGCAGATGACGGAGCTTCCTCATGGAAGCTGAGCTTCAGCTGAAAACAAATTAATGAGATCAGAAGGTCTGGAAAGGGTGGGTTTTTGCACGTTCATCACCTTTCAGGCTTAGCCTTCTTACATAGTGTGCTTTGAGGCCCTGGGGACGAAGGAAGGAGCAACAGGCCAGTTGTTCAATTTTCCTGCTCCCACAAGGCCATTCATTGTATCAAATTAACACTGTAGGAGGTGTGGGCAGAAAGGCCTCTTTGGTGGGGCTTTTCTGCAGCTTTGTCTGCTGCCCGCTGTCTTCAGAGAAGGCTGGTTTGAGAGCTGATTTGATAAAACTGGCAGAAACTACATCTTCTTCCCCGCCCCCCACCCCCAACTCCAAGGCTCTGGAACTTGGTTTGCCTTAGTCTGTTTCTGAAGTGAGGAGCGTGGCTGCAGGATCACCAGCCCATGCAATCAGAGAACAAGATAAGCCAGGTGAGTTCCCAAAAGGAACTCAGAACAAAAAGGCCTCGATGTTGTGACCCGATTTTAGAAAGAGGAATCGGATGTTTGTGCCTCCTATTGCTTGCAGGAGGTGGATTGAAAAGCAGTGTTTGAAGTTTGACAGAACCAGATTCTGCTCTGAGAATCATCTCCTTCAAAATCTCCACTCCCCCAACTTCTTTAAAACCTGTGCCCCATTTATGGACACATGATGCCCTCTACTAATCCCTCACATACCCCCCTAATATGTGCCTGCTTCTCAAAGAGTTCCAGGAGAGAAAGTGGAAGCTGCCTGGAATAGTGTTCCTTCCTTCATAATTCTGAATAAAACAAGTTCCAAGGCTGGCCCAGACTCAAGGGGACATAGGTCCCAGGGAGGTGAGAGTAACAAGGGCCATTTCAACATCCATTATCTGCCCTTGTGGCCAACACAACAAGCTGCCTAGGAGCATCAAGTGAGTCCTTGAGCTTCCTGGTAGCCAAAGCAAAAAGGGATACCTAATAAAACAGATACAAATTCAAGCTCTTTGGAGAGAGATCTGTTTTCCCCTGACACTAATCCTCACTGAGGACATTTGGGTGAACCAGATGGTCTCCCTGGCTTTCAAAGTTCGTAGTCAGCATTGGGTTTTTCCCTCCTGCTTTGCCCTGTGCTGTTGACTAACACCCTGTCTCCTCTTTTTTTCTTCCTGCCACCTTCTCCCCCTCCTCGCTTCTCATGCTGCTCCTTTGCATTCCTCCTGCCATTTGCCACCTCCCCCATCTGTCCTCACCCCCCCAGAACATGGGGGCTTCCAGCAGTTCCCTTTCCTTGGCTCCTTCCCACCGTCACCCCCAGGATCTTCAGGGAGGCGCAGCTCTGCCATTGCTCCGTCAGGGGGTGGGTGTTGCTGTGCGTCAACACGGGTGAGCTTTGCTGGGCAAGGAGGGTGGGCTTGGGTCCCAGCGACGGGACCCTGGCTTTGACCCACGTCCCCTGCTCCACGTGGAGATCTCCTGCGCTTCTTCCTCCTCGTTGTCGGCCTCCAGACTGTTTCCTTCTAACCGAACTGTAGGTGAGAGTACGTACAATGGGATACCCCAACTGGCACTTATTGAGCACCTACTGTACGCCGCGGGCCGTGGGAAGCCCTTTTACGATTATTAGTGCATAGGCTCCCCTGAGCGAACCCTAGTGAAGCAGGTGTTAGGACTAGCACCCGCATTATACAGAGGAGGAAACTGAAGCACAGAGAGGTGAGGTCACTTGCCTGAGATCACACAGCCGGCAGGGGTGAGAATGGCAGAGCTGGGACTTGAACCCAAGACATTGGCTCCCAGAGCTTCTAAGAATTGGATCAATGATCTTTCTCACTTTGATGATAGTGGGGCGTGGTTGGGGGGAGAGTTGAACCTGGGGCAGGAAATGGGAGGCCCCCCACATATCAGCCCCCCCTGGTGGATTATCTGGTTGAGCCCCGACAACCTGTGGTTGGGGACTGCAGAGCAGCAGATCCACCCCCCCACCCCTCCCAGCTGTGGGTGCCTGAGAAACCTGCAATTTGGTATGATTTGGTGGATAGACCCCAAGACCCAGGCGTGGGTAGTTCTGGAGCACTGAAGTGGTGCCTCAGATGCCAACAGAAAAGGCAGGGCTACCCGGAAATCAGGGCTTCCTGGGAGATGCTGGCTGTGGCCCTGACTTCAAATACTGCGCCTGGAAGCCAGGCTTGCTCATATTTTGAACGTGCCGCTGTTTCGGGCTCCCCCACACACAGCTGCTGCGTGGTCAGGACCATCTTTCCCTCTCTGGGCTGGTTTCCTCGCCTGCAAAGCGGGGCGTATCTCACCGGCCCCTCGGTGAGCCAGGAGGGTGCATCGCTTTGAGCCAGGCCGAGCAGGCGCGGGGCAGGCGTTGGCTGCGGCCTCCTCCACTGCCCATTAGGGGAACAGAAAAGTGAGCGGGGACTCGGAGGGCCCCAAGAAAGTGGAAGCTGCGAGGAACAGTGTTACCCCCTTCATAGATCTCAAGGGGACAAGTCACCAGGGTCGACGAGTCCGAGGGAGGAAGGGACCAGGGGAGGGGCCGGGGGGGTGAAGAGAAAAATCTCTGAAAGTTACTTTTTCAAGCTGCGGCTGCAGGTCAACGAAGACGTGCAGAACAAGGGAGGTTCTGGAAGAGCCGGTGGAATCCCCCATAGTTGGGTGCTGGTGCTCGCAGCGGGAGCCGGGAGAGGATTCGTGCAGCAGGAGAACCCCACACCTTTTCACTGAATCTCAGTTCTTGTCTCATTCACTCTTGATTAGTGGGAGCCCATGGGGGGAAAAAATTCCAGCTTTCTGTCTCACGATTCATCAGTAGGTGGCCGTCTTGACAACAAATGTCCGTTTTAGACGAGAGTCCAGTTGGAAGAGAAAGGGCGTATCATTTATGGGGGGGAATGAGCAGGAGGGGCCCGAGATCGGGGCTCGAGATGGGGGCACACTGCCCGGGCCGCGCCCTGGGTCTTGCGTTTCTCCGCTGGGCGCCTGGCCGGTCTTCCACCTTCCCACGCCTCAGTGTGCCCGTCTGTGTGATGGTTACACAAGGTTTCCCTGCGTGAAGAGCCAGGCCCGCTAACTGGCCCACCCAGCCCCTCCACCTGACCCCTGACCTCTGCCTCTCTCTACACCTGTTTCTTCTTCCCACAGTGGAGGGCATCGTGGGGCTGGAGCAGGTGAGCAGCCTGGGGGATGGCCCCCCCGGAGGCCGCCCCCGCCGGGGCATGTTCCGCACAGTGGGGCAGCTCTACAAGGAGTCCCTGAGCCGCCTCATGGCCACGCTCAGCAACACCAACCCCAGCTTCGTGCGCTGTATCGTCCCCAACCACGAGAAGAGGGTGAGTGTCCGCGCCGGCGCGGGGCAGCCCTGGTAGCCGGTCCAGACTGGGTCGCGGGACTTGAGAGAGCAGCTTCCCTTCCCAGATTCGGTGCCCTTTTAGGAGAATTCCTTCATTTACAGGACTTGCATTGATTAAGCACCTACTAAGTGCAGCTACTCGGACTACTCTAGGGAGAAAAGCAAAGTCAACCCCTATTCTCAAGGACCTCACAGCTTCCGAGGGAGCACAAACATTAACTAGCCACCCCACGTGAGCATCCAGTTGAATTTGTAGGTGGTTTTGTATCACATAAGGTTGGATCGGGTCAGTGAAGTCCCAGAAGTCTCCCCAGAGAATGCTGCAGGGTGTATGGTATTCTAGGCCGCGGACAGCTTGTGCGAAGGCCCAGGGGTAGCTGAGAGCATGGCAGGTACTGGGATGGAAAGGCGGCCACGGGCCTGGGCATGTTACCTAGTGCGGGACGACCCAGCCTGGCTTCCCAGGCCGCCGAAAGTTTTTCTAGTTGAGAAAATCAGAGAATGGACCCCATAGAGTGGGGTCAATGCGGGCAGAAAAGGAAGCCACAAAGTTAGGTGCTGGAAGGAGACGTACACTGTCCTCAGCAGGAGGGGCTGTGGTTGCTGGGCTGGTGGCTCCGCGTGTGTGTGCGCGCACGCGTGTCTGCTTTCCTACATCTGCAAATTGAGTTTAGTGGGTGGTGTGCAAGAACATGATGTTGCCCAGCTGGGACGCCGTATTAGCCTCAGCCGCTCCTCCGTGGAGCGTGGGGCCTAGCGTGTGAGGTCTGGCTGCGGGGGTGCTCGATGGCATCAGCTGTCTCTCCAGGACCTCAGTCAACAGAGCTGGCGCAGTCACCACACCCGTGCATACACGCATGTGCACAAGTGCGCATGCGTTGACCTCCATATTTATTTCTATTGGAATCTTTATATATTGAAGACCATGAGTTCGCCGCATGTCAAGCCCAGTCCATCATCACGGAGTTCATCCTAGCTTCTCCCCGTAAACAAATGTATAACTTGTTTGCCGTGGCGAGTCAGGCACCTGGCCCCCTAGCATAAGGCATGTTACCTCGTCCTCTCTGCCCCTCCGTGTGGCCGCCGCTGACCCCAGTCCCCCCCCACCCTTGCAGGCCGGGAAGCTGGAGCCGAAGCTGGTGCTGGACCAGCTGCGCTGCAACGGGGTGCTGGAGGGCATCCGCATCTGTCGCCAGGGCTTCCCCAACCGCATCCTCTTCCAGGAGTTCAGGCAGCGGTGAGTGGCACCATGGGGAGGGGCTCGGGCTTGGCCTGGGTGCCAGCCTGGCGGGCACACTGGGCAAGTCCCTTAGGATTGCGGAGTCACGGCTTCTCTGAGCTGTGGGAGCGGGGTGGGGCGGCGCTGTGCTCGGCCGACAGGGCCGAGAGGGCGAAGAGCGCTTGGCTGCCATCAGCCCGATAGCGCGGCTTGAACTGACGCCCTGCAGGCTCGCTTCCATGGATTCCTGCAAGTGCGCATCTTGATTGGCTGAGTGGCAGGTACAGAGCCTGCTGCAAGTCACATGGGGATTGTGAGGGTCCCCTGGACCCCGCCCAGGTGTTCAAGGGTAAGTGTAGAAGAGGATAGAACAGGAACTATTGAGCGTAAGCAGCAAGTATGGTAAATGTTTTAACAAAAATTATGCTTCGCGTAAGTTGCATTTAGGAGCGAGTCCGCCGAGATGTGCTATGCCGGGCTGAGGTCCAGGGAAGGGGCAAGCGACAGACCCTGAGGACGCATGTGTACTGACAGGAATATATGGATTCTTTTTTAAGATTTATTTTTATACAAGAACCCGGGTACAGGCCAGAGGCACGGGAGGGTGAGAGGATTCACCAGACAGAGCGGGGAGCAGAGCAGGCAGATTGACTGAAACCCACTGCTGAGGGGAGCAGTGGGGAGGCAGGAGAGGTCTGCTGCGCCATGGGGGAATCTCCCCGGCCGGCCGGGAATCGAACCTGCGCTGCAGAGGCTGTGGACAGCTTCATAGTACTGAGATTTAACCCCTTGTGCCACCAGGGAGGCCCTCATTTTTCTTCTTTTGGACACTGTCACCGTCTTGTTGGTACTCGTGGCTCTGAGCCCTGGCCTGGCTGTGGCAGGTGCCCGGTGATGGCTTGCTCTGATTCCCCATCCCTCCTGCCACTGCAGATATGAGATCCTGACACCCAATGCCATTCCCAAGGGCTTCATGGACGGGAAGCAGGCCTGCGAGAAGATGGTGAGTGTGAGGCGGGGCCGGGCAGAGGCGGGGAGCGGGCCGGGGTTGTGTGCATGTGCGTATGTATGTCCCAGGAGGGGAGGAGAGACCTCCGCCTCATCGCACCCCTTATCATCCATCCCCGAATCCTCACAGATCCAGGCCCTGGAACTGGATCCCAACCTCTACCGCGTGGGACAGAGCAAAATCTTTTTCCGGGCGGGGGTGCTGGCCCAGTTGGAAGAGGAGCGAGACCTGAAGGTCACAGACATCATCGTGTCCTTCCAGGCAGCTGCTCGGGGGTACCTGGCTCGCAGGTGGGCCCCCGGACTGGCTCTCTAGGGTACTTCTGACCGAGGCTGGGGCAGAGAGGGCAGACCAGATGGCCCAGGATGCTAGACGAGAGATGTCCCAGCCGTCAGGCCTCCAAGATGGTAAAAGACGTCAGACATGAGATGGAGCTCCCTGACGCCTTAGCTTGTTGGCTCTCCAGCCCTGCGGCCACCCTATGCCAGGCAGGCCATGTCCAGGGTCTTAGTGAAGAGCTTCAGTCAGTCATTTGACGGCTGTCCTGGTTGTCTGGATCAGAGGTTACCAGGATGCATGACTGGCAGTGATAAAACAGCTTTGCCCAAAAAGTTTTGGGCAAACTGATGAGGGTGCCAGGCCCTCCGGGACTCCTGTCTAGGAAGGGACACACCTGGACACTAACTGTCCTTTGATGGGGGTGGTGGAAATCCAGTGGGAGTCCTGCTGCAGACCAGGATGCCCCCCAGGCCACCCTGCAGGTCTCACTCGATGACCATGTAGATGTAGGAGGATGGAAAGTTCTCCCTGTGCAGAGGCCCGGGGATGGATGTGAGAGCTGGAAACATTTCAGGAACGCAGGAGCTTTGTCAGAAAGTGCCCTTCCTCCTTGGAACTGGCCCAGAGGAAAGACCTGAGAGGCGAGGGCTCCCCAAATATCAGGCTGAGGGCGAGGACCTTGTCCATGGACACTGGGGGGCCACAGGAGGGCTTTGAACGGGGCCTGGGGGGAAGGGTCAGCTCTGGGTGTCAAATGAGCCATCTGGTCACCTGTCAGGAGTGGACTGGAGGGGAGAGAGTGGAGGCTGGGAGGCTGGGGAGAAGGCTGGGGTGAGGGTCTGAGGATGGGGGTGCGGAAAGGAGATCTGAACTGAGGGGCTGTGGGGACAGAGTGGAGGGCAGGACTGCTGGGTGCTGCAATTGTTGCTAAGGGGACAGGCCTGCAGGGGTCTTCCCGCTCCCACATGCCTGTCTCCCCACCTAGAGCCTTCCAGAGGCGGCAGCAACAGCAGAGCGCGCTGAGGGTGATGCAGCGGAACTGTGCAGCTTACCTCAAGCTGAGAAACTGGCAGTGGTGGCGCCTGTTCACCAAGGTGAGGGCACCTGGGGAGGTGACAGGCCTTCAGGGCCAGGTCTGCTTGGGTCGGTGTTTCCCTCTGTGTGAACCTTGTTTTTCTGCATCTGCAAAACGGGACTGCTCGACCCAACCTTTGTTAGCCAGGACTCTTCAGGGAACAAGTGGCTGAAAGTCTGCCTTAAACCCCAGCTTCAGGTACAGCTGGATCCAGGACAGAGCTGCAGGTCCAGAAGACCCCTTCCCCCATTCAGTGGGTCTCTTCCAAGCAGGTTCACTTAGCAAAGGAGCACGGTGCTAATCTCTGATCATTCTAGGCTCATTCGTTCATTCCGAAAACGCAGCGAGGTCGGGGCTATTGTGTCCATTTTATAGACGAGGGCACCGGTGTGCCCGCCCCAGGTCACTGGAGGAGTCGGGCAGGACCCCTGGCGTTGGAGCCGGCATTGTGAGCTCTACGCTCCTGGTCAGGGGACCTTCCACCACGGGCGTCTTCCACCATCCTTCCCCTCGCTCCAGGTGAAGCCACTGCTGCAGGTGACCCGGCAGGACGAGGTGCTACAGGCGCGGGCTCAGGAGCTGCAGAAAGTGCAGGAGCTGCAGCAGCAGAGCGCCCGGGAAGTGAGCGAGCTCCAGATGCGCTTGACACAGGTGCGGGGCGGGGTCTGGTGTGGGTGGGGCCTGGCTGCACCGAACAGGGTGGAGCCATTGGGCGGAGTGGGGTTTGGCTGACCTGGATGTGCCCTAGGCAGGACTGTGGGGGTGAAAGTGTAGAGTTGGGGTGCACTGGGATTCAGTAAGGGCTGAAACTATGTGATGTGGTTGAGCCATGCTGTGCAGGTAGAGGGACGCTGGGGCTATAGCCAGGGTTTGGGGGTGCGGCTGGGGTCTGCTGAGTAAGATGCTCAGGGGTCTGGGCTCCAGGACCCGGCAGGGGTCCAGCTACTTTGTAGGAGACACTGGAGCTGGGAGGAAGCTGGACAGAGTCCACTGGGAGAGGAGGAAGCCAGGGCCTGTTGAGGTCCGGATGGAAACCGGGTGGAGGGCGAACTTTGGGGCCAAATGGGCTGTGGGAGGTGAGGAGGTGAGGTCTGGGGGCACCATGTCTCCTGTCCCCTAGACCTCAAAGGGCAAGACAAATGAGGGGGCAGGAGGGACCTGGTGCTCTCCAGGGCCCTCTTCGGAGCACTGCCTGCTCACCTCTGACCTCCCCCCCTCCCCGAACCCCAGCTAGAGGAGGAGCACGCCCGCCTGACAGACCAACTGCGAGCAGAAGCAGAGCTGTGCGCGGAGGCCGAGGAGACCCGGGGGCGGTTGGCGGCCCGAAAGCAGGAGCTGGAAGTGGTGGTGGCGGAGCTGGAGGCCCGCATGGGGGAGGAGGAAGAGTGCAGCCGCCAGCTGCAAACTGAGAAGAGGCGACTGCAGCAGCATATACAGGTCTGGCCCCCACATGCCTGCAGCCACTGCCCCCCACTTCTCTCTCCCCCATCCTGCTTTGCTCCTGTAAACAACGCCCATTTGGGCAAAGAGTGTGCAGAAAACTCAGCTCAAAGTGGCTGAAGCCAACGGGTATTTTTCTTTGGTTGCAATCATGCCTAAGCTCCAGAAAACAACCATCAGGTATGGCTGGATCCAGGTGCTGAAGCGATAGCGCCAGCCTCTGAGTCTCCTGGCACCATTTGCTGCTATGCCGCCACATTCGTGGGCCCCTCAACATCCAGTGTGTGTCCTATGAAACTTCTCCATCAGATGTTAAATTTTGATGGGACAGACAGTCACTTTCTTGGAAACTATGACTTTAAGCAAAGTAATACATAACTAGACCGATTTTCTGGTCTAGTTATAAACGAACGGCTATAAACATGCCTACAGCAGACTTTTGGTTACAAAACATCACCCAACTTCTAAATAAAGATCCCAAACACGTCCAATATTAAACTATCATCATATAGCCATTCATTCATTTTCCAACTTATTCCAGTTAAGTGGGGGTGGGAGGCCGAGGCTTATGCTGGCAGACCAGGTCACAAGGGAGGAGCGGACTGTGGACTGTACAACTTTCCACGGAAGGTCGTATCAAGCCCATTCCCACCCTCAACATGCACATCTCTGAGGTGAGGGAGGAAACCAGAGTTTTCAGAAAAAACCCACGCAGGCCTGGGAAGAACAGGCAGCCTTCAGGCACAGCGGCCCCAGCTGTGAATTAATATTTTTTATCAACATTATAATGAAATGTGATGGGCTTGGGGGGCTGTGGTTGGCCGTTGGAGGCCCCCCCCAGTGTTCCCAGGAGTCAACGCAGCAGGTATTATTCCACCTGAATGTCCAGTCTTACTTGAGCCTGGTCACTCCCAGAATGGACAATGCCCGCCTATAGCCTGTATGTATTTATTATGTTATTAACAATATGTTTCCTGTTTATAATCTTCACATACATCAACACAGTTTCTGCCAGGACAGTTTTGTGTGCCTCCCTGCTACCTGGCATACACATGGCACTCAATAAATGCTTGCTGAGCAAATGAACGAAACAGGAAAGGCCAGCGAGGGCTTGAGCCTTCCCAGCCAGTATGGAGCTGCCTGAGCCGCAGCCTTGGGGGTCCCTGAAGATCCTCCCCAACCCCACCTTCCTCCCCAGCCCCTGAGTCCTCCCTCTCCCCACCCCAGGAGCTGGAAACCCACCTGGAGGCTGAAGAGGGTGCTCGGCAGAAGCTGCAGCTGGAAAAGGTGACTACGGAGGCCAAGATGAAGAAATACCAGGAAGACCTGGTCCTCTTGGAAGATCAGAACGCCAAGCTGAGCAAGGTGGGTGCCAGGGCGGGGATGCG
Source organism: Talpa europaea (assembly GCF_964194135.1). Taxonomy (NCBI): domain Eukaryota; kingdom Metazoa; phylum Chordata; class Mammalia; order Eulipotyphla; family Talpidae; genus Talpa; species Talpa europaea. Next base: position 47,820,213 of record NC_140084.1, read on the forward strand.
GGAGCGTGGGGCTTTCTGCGTCTGCTCCCAGCCCGCTAGGCCCCTGGGGCCTCCCTTTAAACTTTCTCTCTCCCTGCCTCCCTCGGCTATACCTACAATCAAGCAGGTACTTATTGGGCAACTCCTGTGTGTCTGCCTCACCAGACACCCCAAAGGGGAGTGGCTGGAAACAGCCAGGGTCCCAGGCTAGGTTGCACCTCTGGCTGCCCGGTGGTTCTCCCGGGTCTGGTGGCTGGGGGCTGCCATCTCTGCCACCTCTGTGGGGCTTCAGTCCCCACCTGGGAGCTCGGGCTCTGAGAAGGGGAAGCGGGAGTAAACTGGCCCCTGGATGGCTTAAACCCGGAAATGACGCTGCGTCACTTCCCCTGAATGCTGGCAATCAGCTGTGGGCAGTTTCTCTAAAAGGCCAGGTGGGAAATATTTGAGGCTTGGGGGCCATGCATCCAGCCTGTGATCCAATAAAACTTTATTTACAAGAACAACTGGGGACCACATTTGGTCTGCAGGCCGTGGTTTGCAGCCCCCTGAGCTGACAGTGGTCACAGTTAGCCCAAAGTCAAGAGGACATGCACGGACATGGTGGAAAAGCTGGTGCCCTCTTTAGTTTGCTGCAGATAGGACCGGACTAGGCTCAGGATTTGACACAGAACTAACTAGAAAGCCACTTATGCCACTTCCAGGGAGCGGTGGAAAGGGACACTAGATGAGGTGCCCCCCAAAAAACATTACCACGCACTGTCACTTAGTTATCAACTGTCAGAAAAGAACAGAACCAGAAAGGGAGATGGCCTGATCTGTTCTGGAGGTGTTTGGGGGAAGATTTCCGTGAGGATCGATGCCTGAGTTGAGAGAACAAGGATGCAGAGGGGTTTTCTGGAATATTCCTTGGGGCAGTGGCCAGGAAGAGAGAGAGCAGGGGTGTTGGAGGGGTTGGAAAGAAAGCTGGGATGCCCGGGGGTGGGGGTGAGGGGGGTCCAGAGTGCTGCCTGTCCCCACCCCCTGCCTGAGTGGCAGTGGCCTGACTCCTGACCCCCCACGTCACCCCCTGCAGGAGCGGAAGCTGCTGGAGGAGCGTCTGTCTGAGTTTTCATCCCAGGCGGCTGAGGAGGAGGAGAAGATCAAGAGCCTCAATAAACTGCGACTCAAATATGAGGCCACAATCGCAGACATGGAGGGTGAGCATGTGGGGAGGGCAGCCCCCCCCCCCCCCCCCCCCGCATCCCTGGGGCTTCCGTCAAATGTGCTAAATGGGGCCAGGAATGGCCGACCAGGCATGTGGGCCCCCAGCTCGCCTGTGCTGCTTCTGTCCCTGCAACCGGTGCTCTCACTCTGTGCTCAGTGCCTGTCCGGCCTGCGGCTGCAGACTGGTGTCTCTCCATCCCTTGCTGTTGACTGGTGTCAGCAACAGAGGGGCGAGAGCGCTGGAGGAGGCGGGAGATGGGGGTGGGGGGACCGGGCAGGGCTGACAGGAGGGCTGGGAGCAGAGACAGCAGGGGGTGGGGTGGCGGGGGTGTGACCCAGGGCCTGGGGGCGGCCGGTGGCCCTGAGGCGAGGAAGCCGGCCAGCAGTGGACGCGCGGAGCTCAGTCACTCACCCCTCGCGTGTCGTCGGCCGCGGGGCTCTGTGGGCGCCGCTGGGGGGTGTGGGTCCGGGACCCTCAGGCAGCCTCCACTCCCGCCTCCAGACCGCCTGCGGAAAGAGGAAAAGGGCCGCCAGGAGCTGGAGAAGCTGAAGCGGCGTCTGGACGGCGAGAGCTCGGAGCTGCAGGAGCAGGTGGTGGAGCATCAGCAGCGGGCGGAGGACCTGCGGGCCCAGCTGGGCCGCAAGGAGGAGGAGCTGCAGGCGGCCCTGGCCAGGTTGGGGGCGGGGCCAGGCGCGAGGGCGGGGCCAGGCACGGGGGCGGGGCATGGAGGGCACAGCCTGGGCGAAGGGCCTGAGGCTGGCGGAGGAGTCCAGCTCGAGCTGAGCCCCGACCAGCCTCGGGCGCCTCCCTGAGCCTCAGTGCCCCGCTCTGTAAAATGGACGGAGGGGGTGTTCCAAGCCCATCTGGTTAAGGGAAACTGGGTCCTGCGTGTGTCACGACTTGCACAGCCTTGGTGCTTCCTGGGTGGGGGGCACCTCCCGCCCCTCCAAACACAAACAGCCCGAACGGTCTAAGCTGCCTAGTCGCCTCCGGCATCATATCGGTGACAAGGACAGTCATGCATAGTGACTGAGCACCTACTGTGTGCCCGATGTGGGATATTGCAAATGATTTCTACCCCATATCCCACCCCGAACTTAGTGTGACCTGGACAGGGTGCAGAGAGGTGGAAATGTGAACAAATGTGCACAATTCAATCCGTGTAGGTGGAGTGTGTGGTGGGGGGTCAGTAAGAACACGCCCCTTGGGTCTAAAGGCTGACATCCAATCCTGGGTGTACCCCTTTCTGGCCCCGTCACCTGACCCTTTCTAGCCTCAGTTTCTTCAGCCAGAGTGATTATACAGCCCCTCCTGGGCTCCGTGTGGGATCACACCAGAATGTGCTCTGGACCTGCTTGCAGCCCTGGGCTCCCCAGCTGTGCTGGGGTGGGGGCGAGGGATCTGACACAGTTTTTCTTTTTCTTTGGACTGAGCTGGAATTCTTTGGAATTCACTTAACAAAATCAATCACTTTTTAATGTGCACGATTCAGGGGCCCTTAGCCCATTCACAAGCCACTAATCATCACCTCTGTCTAGTTCCGGAACACTTATCACCCGAAAGGAAGCGGGGTACCCCTGGACACCTCTCCCCCATTTCCCTCCCTTCTGCTCCTCCCCGGCCCCTAGCAAGCAGCAGTCAACTTTCTGTCCAAATAGGACTTGCCTTTTCTGGACTTTTCACCTATGAGCATCACACACATAGCCTTTTGCTCTCCCATTCTTGTTATTGACACCATCACAGCAGCCCTGTGGGGGGCAGAGGGTCTCACAGACCCAGGACCACAGCCCAGAGAGGCTGCCCCTGGCCAGGGCAGGTGACTGAGCTCAGGCTGCAAACCCCCGTGAAGATCCTCAGCCCCACTGCCCTGGATCAGCTTGGTCTGGCAGAGCTGCGTCCCGTGGGGGCTATGAGGCAGGCTCCAGCTTGGGCTCAGCCCTGACCCCACCGGCGGCGTGACCCGCTCTGGGCCTGTGTCCTCATTTGGCAGTACATCTAGTCACGTGCTTAAGGGTGGTGGGAACTGCAGACCCCAGAAATCACCCCTGCCTGGGCCTCCTCCATATCAACCCAGGATCCTTGTCCACCCCCAGGGCAGAGGAGGAAGGCGGGGCCAGGGCCCTACTGCTCAAATCCCTGCGGGAGGCACAAGCAGGACTGGCTGAGGCCCAGGAGGACCTGGAGGCCGAGCGCATGGCCAGAGCCAAGGTGGAAAAGCAGCGCCGGGACCTGGGCGAAGAGCTGGAGGCTCTGCGGGGCGAGCTGGAGGATACGCTAGACTCCACCAATGCTCAGCAGGAGCTCCGGTGAGGCCCGGGCATGTGCAGGGCGGCGGGAGGTCAAGGAGGTGGACTTGGGGGTGAACCCTCAGTCTATGCAGAGGTTTTGTCGCTCCAGTTTAAGGAGCACCAGCTCTAGGCCAAGCTGCAGGCAGAGAAGAGTCAGACGCAGGCATTATCCTCAGGAACATCTTCCTGGTCTGGGAGAAGCAGATTCAGGAATCCAGGAAGCATTTTTTAATGGAGTAGCATTGGGCATTGTGGATGACAAGAGAAGGTCCCTAAACCACGTCTATCAGAAGCAGTCCAGGAAGACTTACATGAGAAAAGGCTTTTTAAATAGGGTTTTGAGGGATGTGTAGGAGTTCACTACATCATCACTGCCCAGATCCCCTGGGTAATCTAGAGTGAGCCTCTTTTTTGGGAAGCTGGTGTGATAGGAGGCACACCAGCTCTCAGAGGTCTCCCTTGAGGTCCCTGCCTTCCTCTATTCTCAAATTCTGTTCTCTTCCTGCCTCCCCCCATAAAAGGTCCAAGAGGGAACAGGAGGTAACAGAGTTGAAGAAGGCTCTGGAGGAGGAGACGCGTGTTCATGAGGTGGCTGTGCAGGAGCTGAGGCAGCGCCATGGCCAGGCCCTGGGAGAACTGACAGAGCAGCTGGAGCAGGCCCGCAGGGTGAGCTGGAGTAGGAGCCAGAGGCCTCGGAGATCACGGGGAGGGGAGGGCAGGATGCTAGGCTGGAGGAAACATCTGGCTGGTTCTACGCTGGCCCTATCTCTGGGGTTCTCTGCTCCTGTATTCATGTCCTCCATCCATCTTCTCCAGCAAGCATTATTAAGTACCTACTATGTTCCAGGGAAGGTCCTGGGACCCTGCTATGAACATTTGGCCAACATCTCCTTCCAGTCCCTTACCTTGTATTTCTCATGGTTTAGTGGGAGAGTAAACAATATGACCACTTTTATAATGGGTATCAGGAGAGTAAGTGCTGCAAGGAAATAATGACCAGGGAAGGGGTATCAGGGTGCTGAGTGGGGGGGTTTCAGTAGAGAGGCAATGCCTCTGTGAGTAGATGATATCTGAGTAAAAAACTAAGGAACGTATGAGGGGTGAGTCATTTGGACACCAGAGAGATGGGTGTTCCAGGCAGAGAGAACAGTCAATGCAAAGGCCCTGAGGCAGCAATGTATCCAGCCTGGAATGGGGCAGTATGTGTGGGGGTGGGGGCAGGGAAGGGATCATAAATCTTTGCCTGCCCTGTCCCCCAGGGAAAAGGTGTGTGGGAAAAGACACGGCTGGCCCTGGAAGCTGAGGTCTCCGAGCTCCGGGCAGAGCTAAGCACCCTGCAGACTGCACGCCAGGAGGGTGAGCAGCGGAGGCGCCGCCTGGAGTTACAGTTGCAGGAGGTGCAGGGCCGGGCTGGTGATGGGGAACGGGCTCGAGTAGAAGCCACTGAGAAGCTGCAGCGAACCCAGGTGAGTGGGCAACAGGGCCCAGTTGGGTTCTGCTGTGTGACCTTGGGTGTGCCGCCTGCCCTCTCTGGGTTTCTGTTTGATCCGCATCAATCCTCTGCCCCTTCTGACTTTTCTGACATATTCACGCGCAGGTAGCTAGTATTTGGTGAGCAATTCCTACCAACCCAACAGCCTGTGTGTTGTACTCAATCCTCTCGACTCCTCCGAGGGAGACCAGCTGTATTGAGGCGTAACTCAGACTGTGTAGTTCTCCCACTTACAATGTACAATCCAGTGGTTTTCTGTACATTCACAGACTTGTACAACCCTGACATAATCTATTTTTAGGACGTTTTCATCACCCCAAATAGAAATCCTATACTCTAGCTATCGTTCCGCCTCACGCCCCTTCTCCCTGGCAAAAAGCCAAAGATCTGTTACCTTCATCCCCCGTCCAGACCGTCCACGGGAGGGGAACCACATTATTGGCCCTTTCACGTCAGTTGCACATGTAGCCTGATGCTGTCCCCGCGCGTCCGAGCAGGACTTGAGCCCTCGTCACTGGTTCGTGGTCCAGATAGGCCACGTTCAGCTTCCCTTGGTTGATGGGCGTGTGGGTTGTTTCTGCTTGCTGTGAAAGAGGCAGTGGCGACCATTTCTGGACAACCTTCTGCCTAAATGTCTGTGTTCGGTGCTCTCGGGCACACACACAGGAGTGGAATTGCTGGGTCACGTGGCGACTGCACATTGGCCCATTTGAGGCACAGCCAGGCCGCACAAGTTGACATTCCCACCATCCACGTGTGGTGGAGATTTGAGGTGCAGGAGCAGAGGGGCAGCTGGGTGGAAGCAGCTAGTGGAAGGAGCCCCTTCCCCACAGGTGGAGCTGGACAATGTGTCAGGGGCGCTGAGCGAGGCCGAATCCAGAGCCATCAGGCTGAGCAAGGAGCTGAGCAGTGCGGAGGCCCAGCTGCACGACTCCCAGGTGACCCCAGCACACCCCTGGACCTCTAGCCCCCTACATCTCCCCATCCTCTGACCACACCTGACGTCCATTCTCCCTCCCTGCACAGGAGCTGCTGCAGGAGGAGACCAGGGCAAAGTTGGCTTTGGGGACCCGGGCACGAAATCTAGAGGCTGAGGCCGCGGGGCTTCGCGAGCAGCTGGAGGAGGAGGCCGCTGCGCGTGAGCGGGCCAGCCGCGAGCTGCTGACGGCTCAGGCTCAGGTGAGCAACCCTGGAGTGAGACCTCAGGGGGTGCCCCGTGCTCCTGGCTCTTCAGGTAGGGCAGCCCCCCACCCACCCAGTCATAGGACAGACCCCTGGGTACCCCTCCTGCCCGGGGCCCTCTGTCTCGCCCCCCGACTCTTGATCCGCATGCCCCAGCCCTGCTCAGGCTTCATCCCCTTCCAGCCTCCCAGCCTTCAGCCTCTCTTCCAGCTCAGCCTCCACAAGGTCTTTCTCCGTCCAGAGCTGACTCTGCCCCTCCCTGGCCTCCCCAGCTTCCCTCAGATGAAAGCCCAAGCTCCCAGCTGGGCGTGGAGGCCCTGCAATCTGCTTCTTCCTTTGTCTTAGCTACACCGGTCACTCAGCTCTCCTGCCCCCTTCACATAAGAAAATCCTTCCCCTTCTTCAGGACTTGGCATCAGCCACCCTGCTTGGGGAAGTTCCTCCTCACCCTCCTATGAGCTCCTGTTACTCTTTTTCTTCCTCGTCCCACTAGTCACCCTGGGTTGGAAGTATCTCACCATGGGACTCCCCACCATGGGAGCAAGCAAGCTCCCCATCAGAGAGCTAGATCTGGGCCTCCAGCAAGGCCCAGCAAAGACCCTGACATATGGGAGGCCCTGACCAATGCCTATTGAGTGAACGAGTGATGAATGCATCTTGCAAATATCCTCTTTCAACTGGCAAACTCCTGTGCCTACATCAAGATCCATCTCAAATACTCCTCCTCCAGGAAGTCCCTCCTGAATGTACTAAGCAGTTTCTAAGCCCCTCCTGTGGATTCCCACAACTCCCACCCTTTCTCTGTCTTTCCCTCTCTGGGCAAGGTGCACCACCGACCCACACCTTGGCCACAGGTGTGCCCACCACCCACCCTCTCTCCTCTGTCCAGCTCTCAGAGTGGCGCCGACGCCAGGAAGATGAGGCTGGGGCCCTGGAGGCCAGCGAGGAGGCTCGGCGCCGAGCAGCCCGCGAGGCCGAGGCCCTGACCCAGCGCCTGGTGGAGAAGACTGAGGTGGTGGAGCGGCTGGAGCAGGGCCGCCGACGGCTGCAGCAAGAGCTGGATGACGCCACCATGGACCTGGAGCAGCAGCGGCAGCTCGTGAGCACGCTGGAGAAGAAGCAGCGCAAGTTCGACCAGGTGGGGTGCTTGGGGGTGCCCAGCTGAGCGGAATCAGTCACGCGGGAGGTCACCGCTCAGATATGAACTTGGGGGAGTCCTGGGGCTAAATGTTTCTTGCCTCTAAGCCTCTGTGACATAGGATATGCATCCACTCTGGCTTATGTCTCATGTCCCCAAATTATTATCTACAGCACCCCCTTTGACTCCCAAAAGTGATCTAAGGGGTCAAAGGGTGCTTACCAGGATTGAATGAAAAATCACTGCTTGCTTCTCCTCCTGACTCACTACACCTCAGGCAAGCTGCCTTTACCATTTCAGGCTCGGTTTACCCATCCAGGAAACAGGAATAATATTAAGCAACAAGCAATCTGAGGATAAATAAAAACTACTTACCCCAGAGCACTAAGATCAGGCAACCCTGAGGTTCGAGTCCCAGCTCGGCTCCTCTCTGGCTGTGTGGCACCGGCAGATGGATCAGCCCCTCTGAGCCTTGTTCTCTTCATCTAGAAAGTGGGGAAGCAGTTATTTCATATTCTTTTTTTTTTTTAAATTTCACATTCATTTTTCAAAGCTACTTTCATTGGATACAGAATTCAAAGTTAACAGTGTCTTTTCCCAGCACTCTGAAGAGATCTTTCGTGATCTCTTGCTGCCATAGCTTTAGAGGAAAAGTCAGTAGTCTGCAAATGTTTCATTTTATGATGTGATGTGGTTTTCTAGCTATTTTTTCTCTCTTTGTCTTTGGTTTTTAGCTGTTTGGCTATGACCTACCCAGCTGTGGGATCTGGATAGCACTTGCTTTTGTTTGCTAAGATTCCTGCAGTTCTGGGTTGATGAGGATCAAGTGTGGAAAATGTCAGCCATATTTCTTCAAGTATTTTTCTGCCCCATTTTCTCTTTCCCCTTAACAGACTCCAAATATGTATTTGTTTGCTTAATCCTGTCCCATGGATCACCAAGGCACTATTAATTTTTTTGTTTCTTCTAGAATTTTATGTAAATTTGTTTCAGTTACTTCTTCATTTAGAATAATTCTTTTGAGATTCAGCCATGATTTTGCATGTCTGACTAATCCATTCCCCTTTTCACTGCTGAGTATTATTCCTATATCGATAAATCACATTCACCTGTTCATGAGTTTTTCTAAATATTTCATGGTTTTGATCCATTTTTAATTATGTTGTTTTTATTCCAGTTTTGGATTGCTGGTACAGTTGACCTTTGAACAGAGGATCAGGGCAGTCTAACATCAGCATATAACTTTTGACACCCCCAAAACTTAAACACAGTCATCCTTTGGTTTCAGAACCCACACACAGCCCCCATATCAAAATTCACGGATGCTCCAATCCCTTACTACCATCCATCTGTGTCCCCAGGTTCCACATTCATGAAGTCAACCAACCTTAGACATCAGAAAGACAAAAATTCACACATAAGTGAACCCAAATGTTCACACCAAGTATATAAAGGGATACATTAGATTTTTGTATTCTGATCTTATATTCTACAGTCTAGTTAAACTCACTTATTGGTGCCAGATCTTATATTCTACAGTCTAGTTAAACTCACTTATTGGTGCCAGGAGATGTTTTGTAGATTCCCACTATCATCATGTGATAAAAGACAATTTGACTTCTTCCTTTCCTTTCTCTTTACCGTTTCTCTGGGACTGCAAATACAGTGATGTCAGCCTGCTTGACGTTCTCACAGGTTGTTAAAGGTCAATATTTCTAGTCTTTTCTTTCTTTGTTCTGTTCAGATCATTCCCCCTTGACCTATTTTCAGGATTCCTGCTTTTTCTAATGTGTCTGCTCTGCTATCAATGTCTAGTGACCTTTTGATTTCAGATGATGTATTTTTGAGTTTCAGCATTTCTATTTGGTTCAGCTTTAGAGTTTCAAATTCCTTGTGAATAACTTTGTCTCTTCACCTGTTGTATCCACTGTGTCCTGCAAGTGTCATACCTCAAGCCTCTAAGTGAGATTCCAACATCTCAGTCATCTGTGGGTCTACTTTACAGACTGATCTTTTTCTTGACTATGACTCTGGGTTTCTTCCATTTTCCTTGTAAGTTTTATTGCTTGTCGGTAACTGTGTCTTTTAAAAAAATGTCAACGTGTATTTTAAATACCTTTTTCCCAACCATTACCCCACAAAGAAGAAACAGCCTTTCCTTTGTTGTATCTCTCAAATGAGGGACTGATTGGTTTGGTAGACTGAAGAGTTGAACGGTTTGGGCAAATGGTTGCAACTTTAATTCCTCTACACTCCTCTTGCATCTCCACCTCTGTCTCTCTCTGTCTCCCTGTCTGCTCCTTTTTCCCCACCCCCTTGTACACACCCCTTAGCTAATCTATTTCCCCCCACCCCGTCTCCCTCCACCCGCAGCTCCTGGCAGAGGAGAAGGCCGCTGTGCTGCGGGCCGTGGAGGAACGTGAGCGGGCCGAGGCGGAGGGCCGGGAGCGCGAGGCTCGGACCCTGTCACTGACTCGGGCCCTGGAGGAGGAGAAGGAGGCGCGCGAGGAGCTGGAGCGACAGAACCGGGCCCTGCGGGCTGAGCTGGAGGAACTGCTGAGCAGCAAGGATGATGTGGGCAAGAGTGTGAGTTGGGCTCCCAGCCCCTCAAGCCCCTCATGGGCAGCGGCATGGGTGCGTGGTGTCGGGAGACATGCACACATGTGCACACACAGCTTGAAGGGAACTGGCTACCAGAACAGCAAGTTCACGCACAGGCACAGGACAGGGCAATTCTCCCCAAACGTGGCAGGAGACTCCTCCAGCCAGCACGCATGTGCACACACGCAGGCACACAACGTAAGCAGAGGCAGTCAGCAAAATGCACATTCATGGATTCATATAGACTCTTCCATTGAACACATATGCTCATGGAACATATGTGTTCGCATGCACACACGACTGTGAGAAGGCACTTTCATCTTCACACGTGTTTGTGTGTGTGCACGGAGCGTCAGGACCTCCTCGCACGCTCCTGGAGTGAACACAGAGGGAGTTTAGCACAGCACACAGCCTGAGAAACACTTCCCAACAGAGATAGACACACAGACATGCCACATGCATATCAAAACCACAAGCATGCACACGTCACACACACCACAGACTCCACATGGACACACACACACACACACACACACACACACACTTGCCACTCCACATCGTCACCCCCGCCCTTGAAATACAAGAGGCCCCCTGCCAGGCCATCATCTTCCCTGGCTCACACATCTCTACAGGGCCTGCGAGGGGTCCCCCAGGCCTGTTCTGGGGTCCTGCTCACCCAGCCAGTGCCCCAGCCTTCTGCACACTCCACTGCACCCCACTTCCTTATTCACCCAATACATACATCTTGGGAGCACCGGCTGGGACAGGCCCGCCCTGGCTGAGTCTCTGAGAGTATCCACGTGCCTGTGAGTCCCTGGGCCAATGCCCACCCTCCTGCCTCGGCAACCAGGCACTCACTTTTCTCCTACAGGTGCACGAGCTGGAACGAGCCCGCCGGGTGGCCGAACAGACAGCCAGTGACCTGCGGACGCAGGTGACGGAGCTGGAGGATGAGCTCACGGCCGCCGAGGATGCCAAACTGCGCCTGGAGGTGACGGTGCAGGCCCTCAAGGCCCAGCATGAGCGCGACCTGCAGGGCCATGATGAAGCTGGGGAGGAGAGGCGGCGGCAGCTGGCCAAGCAGGTAGGGCAGGCCTGGGGGTGCCATGGGGGCGCATCCAGCTGGGTGGGACACATACAGCACACATACAGCGAGGCTGCCAGTCTCACCCACCCGCCGGCTGCCCGGCATTTCTATCAGGGTCCCTCCTGCCAGCCAACCACCTCCTCCCACAAAGCCCTCCTGCTCCCCAACTCACCAGCCACAGACCCTGAACCCACAGTGCTGACCCGACACCAACCACCACACCCAAACCATTCGCCCACCCATCTGCCCCAGCCTCCCGGACACGGCGTCTCTACCACCTGATAGACTCCTTTCTCCCACCCAACCCCCCTTCCAAGCAACCTGCCCTCCCTACCCAGCCACTCCCCCATTGACCCAAGCCCCACCCCCCAACCTACCTGCAGCTCACTGACTGCCTCTGCACCCCCTCATCCGCAGCCTTGCTCCCTCTTTTACTCATTCACCCCCTCGTGCACCTTCACTCTGGACTCCCTCTATGGAGGTGCTCCCCAAGGTCTGCAGCTGGCAGGGCCTCACTGGGGATTGGCTCAGGCAGGGTCTGACTCAGTGTCAGCATCCCCTCTGGATCCTGTCGGCAACAGACCAGACAGGGAAGCTGGCCGGAGGGACCTGCAAGAGACATGAGGTTACCCAAGGGTGGGGGTCGGTCCTCCGGCTGTTTTTAGTTTTATCTCCCCTACCCCTGTTGATCCGCTCATAAGTGTGTATCAAGACTTTGTCCCTGGCACTGGGGAGCCACAGGAGGCCCCTGAGCAGGGGAGGAGCAGGGTCAGCCCTGAGTGGAGAGAGAGAGCAGCAGGGAAGGGGACTTGGCTGGAAGGAGGAGACCCGAGAGAGGAGGCGGGGCAGGGGTTGGGGGAGGCAGGGAGATGAGGACCGAGATGGGACTGTGGGCACTGGAGGAGGACTGGGGTGGAGCGAGGCAAGGGGCTGGAGAGCAGGGCGGTGCGCAGCTGTGTCTTGGGGGTCCCTTGAGCCCACCCTCCTGTCTTCCTCACCGCCCAGCTGAGGGATGCAGAGGTGGAGCGGGACGAGGAGCGCAAGCAGCGCGCCCTGGCGGTGGCCGCGCGCAAGAAGCTGGAGGCAGAGCTGGAGGAGCTGAAGATCCAGGTGGAGACCGCCGGGCAGGGCAAGGAGGAGGCGGCCAAGCACGTGCGCAAGCTGCAGGTGAGAGGGGGGGGGGGGCTGCAGGTGACATGCGGGACCTACAGCCTCGGGACCTACACACACCTTTAAAGCCCTAGAGCTCACTTGCTTCTTGTATCTTTAACTTTTTTTCTTTAAAATGCTTTTTTAAAGTTCAGTTCCTTCATTTATCTTTTGAAATGGAAACACAATAGTGGGCCCGCCCCCCACTATTAAAGTTGTTAAACTTTTTTTTTTTTTGTATAATAATGAAGTTTCAGGTTAGGTGCATCAGTTGTAACAAATACCCCGCTGCGATCGGGGTGTTGATCATTGATGGGGGGCGTACAGTAAATCTCTGTATCCTCTGCCCACTATTTCTGTGTACCTAAAACTATTAAAATAAATAAAGGCTATCAAAAAATAATAAAAGTATAGGCCGGCACTGTCCACTAGGGCGACTACCAACATACTGGATTTGGAAACTGGGTCAAAAAAAGGAAAAGTAAATATCTCATTAATAATTTTAATATTGATTCCAGGCGGGAGTAAGTCATAGCATTTAGGATCCATTAGGCTAAGTGAAATCTATGTTCAAACTAATCCCACCTTTCCCCTTTCCGCGTGGCTCCTAGAAAATGTCAAGCCACACACTGTTTGGGGGCACGGGTGGGCAAAGAGGCGCCCCGAAAAGTAAAAACTGTCAGTCTTCATAGAGAGAAAATCCCTACACTAAAAAGCTCAAGAAAATAATGCTAATAAAATGATAATAACGAGTAAGAGTGATGCGCGTGTTCTCACAGCCAAGCTTGCTGTAGCCTCATGTTTTTAACTGCAACCCCGCCCCCCACTCCCCCATAAAGACACGAGTGGGGGGTTAATGGTGGGGATTCCGGGGTTTTCCCCTGTGTCTCAGCACCTGGAGAGCACACTGCCATCCCCCAGAGGCCTGCGGGGCCAAGTGGCTGGATAAATAAAGTTCCCACGAGGCCACTGGCCACCTGGACATGCCGCTGTTCCTGGCTGTGCCTCAGTTTCTCCACGTGAGCTGCGGGGGAAAGGGCCCTCCCGACCCGGCCGGCAGCCTGCGGGGGCCCTCAGTGTCATCGCCGCGCGGCGCGGACGTGACGCCCGCTTGGGCTCCTGTCATCTCCGGGGGTTGGGAGGAGGCGCGGAGGCCGGCGGCTGGGGCAGGAGGGGCGGCAGGGCCTACCTGGATGCTCCGCTCCGCAGGCCCAGCTGAAGGAGGTGTGGCGGGAGGTGGAGGAGGTGCGCACCTCGGGGGAGGAGTCCAAATCCCAGAACAAAGAAAGCGAGAAGCGCCTCAAGTGGCTGGAGGCGGAGCTGCTGCGGCTGCAGGAAGTGAGTCCAGAGGCGGGGAGGGGAGGCGGGTGGGCGGGGCCAGAGTGGGCGGGGCCCTGGGGAAAGGGGGACGGGGTGGGCGGGGCCTGGGGAACGGGGGCGGGTGGGCGGGGCCTGGGGAATGGAGGACAGGGTGGGTGGGGCCTCGGAGGGGTGGGAGATGGGTGGGCGGGGCCCTGTGGAATGGGAGCCTGGGATGGGCGGGGCCATGAGGAAGGGCTACGGGTGGGCGGGGTCTTGGGAATGGAAGGGTGGGTGGGCGGGGCCCTGGGGAATGGAAGGCTGGGTGGGCGGGGCCCTGGGGATGGGTGCTGAAGGTGGGCGGGGCGAGCCCTCGAGGCCTGGGGCGCTTTGGGGACCTGTGGGAGGATTCTAAGCGGGGGAGGCTCGGGGTCAGCTTTGGGGCCCTGAGCATGGGCTGGAGGGCGAGCCTGGAGGCGGGGAGGCTGGGGACAAAGGATGAGGCCTGAGCCTGCTCCGGACTGGGGGGACTCAGGAGAGCGCAAGGCGGAGTCAAGGGGCAGGAGGGTAGGGGTGTGGGTGGGGAGGGCCGGAGGGGCGGGAGACACCTGGGGGTGTGGCGAGTGACTGGGGGACCCGGAGCACACCGAGCTCAGTGAGAAGGCGGTGAGGGCGAGGGGCCTGGGCCGCAGGGGCGGCTGCAAGGCGGACGCAGCTCCGGGCTCAGGAGACGGATGCGGGGCTGTCCGCCCAGAGTGACCCAGGGACAGCCAGCCCCGCGCAGTGGCAGGGCCAAGCCTCCAGGTGTGAGCGGCAGGGAGCGGGCCCGGGCCCTGGCCCTCACCCCGCGCCTCGTGTCTGTCCTCGCAGGAGCTGGAGGCTGCGGACCGCGCCCGCCGGCAGGCCCTGCAGGAGCGGGACGAGATGGCCGACGAGCTGGCCAGCGGCAACCTGAGCCGGTGAGGGGCCCCGCCCTGTGCATAGCACCCTTGGCCCCAGCCGCCTCACCTCCCGCTCCCCCTCATCTCCCGCTCGGTCTCCCCAGGACGGCCCTTCTGGAGGAGAAGCGGCAGCTGGAGGGGCGCCTGGGACAGATGGAGGAGGAGCTGGAGGAGGAGCAGAGCAACACGGAGCTGCTTACCGACCGCCACAACAAGCTGATCCTGCAGGTGAGGGTGGCCCCACGCCAGAGGGAGCTGGGTGGGTGTCAAGAGCACTTGACATGGAGACGCTGGATGGAGCAATTTTTTCAACTTGTTTCTATTGGGTCCTTTTTGTTTTAGATCTTTGCATACAAGAGCTGGGGTTCCGGCCAGAGGTGTGGGTGGGTGGGTGTGTGTGAGAGAGAGAGGATTCACCAGAGACAATGGGAAGCTGCCAGATCTACTGAAATCCACTGCTGAGGGGAGCACCGGGAGACAGGAGAGGTCTGCTGTGCCCTGTGGGTAGCTCCCTGGCCGGGGATCAATCTCGTGCTGCAGTGGCTGCAGATAGCTTCACAGCGCTGTGCTTAACCCCTGTGCCACCAGGGAGGCCCTCTATTGGTTTCTTCTTAAGATTCATTCTCCTTTTCATTTTATTCTCTATTCGAAAAGTAAGAATTCTTGTTCCATGGGTGACTGGGTCTTTAAAGTTACTTGAGCCACTTGAAAGATAGGGGGAGAAAAATGAATCAGCACTGATCGTGATTCTTTTTTTTTTTTTAAGATTTATTTATTTATACGAGCACTGGGGTACAGGCCAGAGGTGCGGAAGGGTGAGAGTATTCACCAGAGTCAGAGCCGGGAACAGAACAGGCAGAAGGACCGAATTACACTGCTCAGGGGAGCAGCGGGTGAGGCAGGAGAGGTCTGCTGTGCCATGTGGGAATCTCCCTGGCCAGCCGGGAATTGAACCAGTGCTGCCAAGGCTGCAGATAGTTTCCCAGCACTGAGCTCAACCAGCTGCGCCACCAGGGAGGCCCTGATCAACATTCTTTTAAAGAAGAGAGGCCTTGCTAATACGGACATCTCATAGCAAGACAGGAAAAGTGAGAGAGATGACAAATAATAGCAATTTATTTACACATAAAAGTGATAAGCTCACTTTTGCCAAGCGCCTGGCTCTTCCTATTTCAAACTGCCTACTTCGACTGAGGGCACTTGGTTTACAGTACAGCTGGTGTTTTAGGGGACAAACAGAGCCATGTAAGCTTCAGCCAGAACAAACACTGCAGTTGCTTCAAATCCACCCAATCTGTGTGAGTGCACAAGCTCACCATGATCTTTTTAAACCGGTGGCGCAGCGGTTGAGCGCTGGGCTGTAAAGCTGCCCGCAGCCTCTGCAGCGCCGGTTCGATCCCCGGCCACCGGAGGAGGGTCCCACATGGCGCACAGACCTCTCCTGCTATTCCACCAGGCCTGCCCCCTTCAGAAGATGATAGGGAACCCTGAAAATCTGTAAGTAAAGGACAAAAAGGATGGGCCTGGCCCATCTGCCAGTCGGAGGGAAACAGAACCCAGAACAACCTGCTGCATAGCCCACGAGTTCCCTAACTGGAGAAAGTCAGGTCAGACAACGCCTATGTGGCCAGAAAGTAAACAGAAGGGAGGAGGAGGGGAGCTATGGGTTAAAAGAGACTTAAGAGACGTGCACACATGCACACACACACGCACACTTTTAACACTTGGGATTCAACAATAGGCCCTTGAGATGCAATCTTGAGTAATAAAACTCCAAGCAGGAGCAACGAATTCACTACCCTGAATGTCAGGGTGATGTGACGTTTGGGTGGTGGGCAGAAGGGGCTGTTGGTAGGGTTATTAGGTGGGTGCTCGAAGGAACTTCTTGACCTAGATGGGGGTGATGGTGGAGTCGACCTTTTCTTCAGCCAGACATTGGATCAGCTTTTGACTTTCTGTGTCACCGTTTTATTTTAACCCCCCCTCCAAAAATATTTAAGAGCATATGCTAGTCACCACACCATCGAGGTGTTCCTGTGAGGACGAAATGAAGCACAGTATGAATCAGACCGAACTGAGTCATTTCCGTGTCCCCGACACAGGGCCAAGTCCAGAGCAGGAGGCGAATAGATAAACAGGGGCTATTATTAGCGCTGTGTTTACACATGCTCCCGTAGTAGCTACTGTTTATTAAGCCAGCCTTTCTCCAAATCTACCTGCATGTCACTCAGATCGGAACCACAGGAGAGGCTGGCTAAGGATGCAGATTCCTGGGCCCCACTCTAGAAATGCTGGCTCTGAACCTCGGGAGGGTGGGGCCCCACCGTCCAAATTTTTTCATAAGCTCCCAGGTGATCCTGGTGCAGATGAGCGTGTGATAATCCTTGGAATAGATTCATTCACAGGCAGAGGTGGCATTTATAGCCGAGTCTGTGACCGTCTTGCGGACGTACGAAAATAGCAAAAACCTGTCCAAAAGGTTAAAACCCAGAGCTGCTATCGCTGTCGGCTGATCAGCCCCATAATAAAAATCCAAGGGGACCTCTGTTGAGAATTCACTGTAGATCATGCTTTGTGGGATGCATTTTGTAATCATCAACTCACCTCATCGCGAGAGGTACGTGGCTCTACCTGGCGCCTCCACCATGACACCTTCCCCAACTGCTGCAGGTGGAAACACTGACCACAGAGCTGTCAGCAGAGCGCAGCTTCTCGGCTAAGGCGGAGAGCGGGCGGCAGCAGCTGGAGCGGCAGATCCAGGAGCTCCAGGGGCGGCTGGGTGAGGAGGATGCAGGGTCCCGGGCCCGGCAGAAGATGACCATCGCTGGCCTTGAGTCTAAGCTGGCCCAGGCTGAGGAGCAGCTGGAGCATGAGACCAGGTAGGTGGAAAAGGAAAGCAGGGTAGGGGAGCACCCCCACCTTGGTCAGTGAGATGAAGGGGACCTGAGTTCAACATCAAGCTGAGGACCATCCAAAAGACACCGTGGTATTAATGCTTGAGGATTTCTTGTCCCATTTAAGATGCTTTGGGCAGCAAGTAGGTTCTGCTGATCCAAGCTTGAAGGCCCCACCCAGGCATCTTCACTCAGCAGTGGGCCGCCAGATGGCTCTGCTGGTCTTGTCTGGCTCTCACTTTGAAGGCCTGAGCTAAGACAACCGAGCTAACCGGTCTGCTTCAGGTTGGCCCAGGATCAATGAATCAAGGCTCCAAAAGTGAGGAAAGGTGTTGAATGCATCTTGGAACTGGTCCATTGTCACTTCTGCTACATTCTGTTAAGTAGAGCAAGTAGAAGCTCTGATTTAAGGGAATGGATAGTTTTTACGTCTTGATGGGAGCAGCTGCAATGTCACATTGCCAAGGTTCCAGATACAGAAGGGGTGAGAATCAAGGCATCGCTCTGTCATAAGGAATTTTTCTTATGTGAGAAACCCAGAGCTGGGCAGCTGAATGATGGCAGGAGTCTGGGTCAGCCTAGGCGTTGTTCCATTGCACTTGCCTCATGGTCACACAAATCACTGCACTTTTGCCCAAAATCACACCCTATATCCCTATTCATCAGCAGGAAGCAGCAGCACTGTACGGCTGAAAACGTTTCCATCACCAGTGTCTGAAACAACCAGGGACACTCTGCCCAACAGTCCCAGTTAAGAACCACTGTGCTTGTAAAAATATATACTACCAAGCTTAACAACAGATTTTCCTTCTGCTCGATACTATTTTGTCACAATAATAACAGTTCCCATGTATTGGAGACTTCCTATATGTCGGATGTCGACTGCTTATACACATTTGATATCACATCATCCTTCGGAGAGGACCATTGTCACCCCTATTTTATATGTAGGAAAACGAAGGCAAAGATGGGCTTTAAACCCAGGACGCCTGACTCTTTACCAGTGTCTATACCGTCATCTGGTGAAGTGTTGTCTTGTATCCAAAGTTGTATAAAGTTCCCTTTGCCTCCAGTTCTTAGCAAGCATATATGAAGAGTGTACTGCTTGCCCTCCCCTAGCCCCATGGAAGTCATGGTCTAGTGAGAGCCCCTGCCTGATCTGAGCTACTGCTAGTGTCTGATACTGTCAGGAGACAGAAGATGGCTCCAGCATCTGATCTGGTGCATCATGGGGAATCCAAAGGGAGAACTGGGCCTGGGAGGAGAGACTGGGTCCAGGGCCACACAGGGTCTTCTGGACGAAGGTGGAGCCAGGCTGGGCTCAAGAGACAGATGTGGCAGATCCCAGACTGGTCATGGAAACCTGGGGCACAGATGAGCTTGTGCAAGGAAGAGTGACTGAGAAGGAGAGAGAGCAACAAAGATGATTGAGGATGGCGCTCTGGGCTTTCAGGGAGTTCCAAACACCTCTACACCACTAGAGAAGGAAGATGAGAAAGAAAGGACAGAGAGAAAAGGAAAATTCCAGGCCAGGAGGGGACGATAAGGCCTGAGTTGGAGGTTAAGGGCTATGAGGACACAGAGGAGGGCAGGAAGGATAGGTGGGTCCAGTGTCTGGCCCTAGGAACCTAAGAATAAGATGAGGTAAGAAGAGGGCAAAGGTCAGTCAAAGGACAGGTCAGTGGCCACTGGACCAGGTCCTGGGACATCACCTCGGGTGAGCGCCTCTCTGGATGTCTCTTTTCAGGGAGCGCCTCCTTTCTGGAAAGCTGATGCGCAAGTCTGAAAAGCGGCTTAAGGAGTTGGTGCTGCAGGTGGAAGAGGAGCGGAGAGTGGCTGACCAGCTCCGGGACCAGGTGAGCAGCTAGTGTCGTGGGAACCATTGGCTGAGGACTAACACGTGGCATCTGGGGGGAGGAGTAGTGAGGCAACGAGTTCCCATCACAAGAGGCACTTGGGGGTTAGACTGGAACTGAGGGCAAATACCATTCTGGGTATCCTTGGCACATGTGTAGAGACAGAATCAGTAACTTTGTGATCCATAAATTCTGGAATCTGGGAAAGCCCTGGTGGAAACTGAGACAGCCAGGAGAGGGAAGAAGTAAAACCCTAGTCAGAGGCTAGACCAGGTCTAAAATAACCACAGATGATGTTTTTTGGGTGCTTTCTGTGCACCAGGTGCTGCAGTAAAGACACGGGTGGCATAGTTAGTTCTTATCAAAACCCTCTGAGATAGGTACCATTATTTTCCCTCTTATTCAAGGGAAACTGAGAAAACTGAGACTGGTTTCAGACACTAGCACTCCAGCCACAGTCAGTGCCCTATATATTTATCGAGCAGTTAACTGTGTTCCAAGCTCTATACTAGTGCTCTTTAAAAAATACGTGCTTGTATTCTCTCACCAGCCCCCTTTTACAGGTGAGGAACTGGAAATTTTAAAAGGGGATATAATTTGCACCAAAGTCATAGAGTCAGGAGCCTGGATCAGATACCAGGTCATCAGCTCTGGACCAAATTACTGTGCCCTTAAAAGCTCTACTGCATTTTATTCTGCATTCATTACACACTTACTGACACCCCCGCTACTGTCTGCCAGGCATTGTGCTAGGAATTGGAGATAGAAAAGACCCTTGCCCTCACATTTGCAGTGCAGGCAAAGACAATGAACCTATACGCAAACAAACATAATTACAGATTGTGACAAGGGTTATGAAGAAAAGATAACCAAGATGGAAGGGCACCCTGAGGATTGGGGAATCGTCTTTAGATCGGGGGAAGCCTCTGGCTGGAGGTGACATTTGAATTGAGACCAGATGGGTGAGATCAAGCAGATGGGGAATGGCAATTCCCCTGGAGTAGAGTTGGTGAGTTTGGAGCAAAAAGCAGGCATGTATGGATAGAGAAAAGGATGAGGTAGGGGTGTGAGTGACAGGAAATGAAGTCAGAGGGGCTGCAGAAAGCATGATGTGTGTGCCTCCTCTTTGAAAAAAAGAGATGGCGGCGTCTGGAAAGGGCCTTGGTGAAAACAGTCTTGCTAGTGGGTCTGTGGGAGGGAGACCCTGCAGGGCCTAGAACACCATGGTGAGGCTCTGGGGCAGCACCCTGTAGGTACTGGGGAGCCTTGTGAAGGCTTTGAGGATGGGAAGGCCAGGGTCAGCTATGAGCTTACAAAGACCTTTGTGAGTCCATGTGGGGGTGGCCCTGGGCTGGTGGTGTTATAGGACAGGGAGAGGGGCAGCCCAAGCCCCGCAAACCTGCCTATTCTAAATGGGTTCTGCCATCCGCCGCATCAACACAAAACATATGAGACTTTAATGGGAAGGAACTTTAATAAAACTAGGAAACAATACAGGTAAGGCCAAGAGTCTAGTTTCTAAATGAAGCACCCAAAGTGACCCGTCCCCTCGTGGGTAAAAGTCCATCCATATGGGATTGGCCCAGAGCAAGGCCCCAAAGCCTGCCACAAGTCTAAAGCATCTGGAGAAACCAAAAATCACATTTGCGCTTATGGTAGCCAGTGCCATAGGGAAGCCCAATTTCCCCATGGGGCTGACTAACCACGGATGGCTATGTCCTAAATCACATTGGACGCCAAATCGCCAAATCTGTTATAGGACAGGGAGAGGGGCAGTCCAAACCCCGCAAACCTGCCTATTCTAAATGGGTTCTGCCATCCGCCGCATCAACACAAAACATAGGAGACTTTAATGGAAAGGAACTTTAATAAAACTAGGAAACAATACAGGTAAGGCAAAGAGTCTAGTTTCTAAATGAAGCATCCAGAGTTACCCGTCCCCTCGTGGGTAAAAGTCCATCCAAATGGGATTGGCCCAAAACAAGGCCCCAAAGCCTGCTACAAGTCTAAAGCATCTTCCAGTGGGGACCCACAGAAAAGGGTCACAAACAACCGGACAAGTCCGGAAGGAAAAGAGCAAAATCAACATCAAGATAAAAGCTGCCATTGTCACCTCCCCACGGGTCTCACCCACATTTGTGTCACCCAGTCCACGACCAAAAGACAAGCACAGTTTCTTCACGTGTCTCTAGGCCCCATGCGCCTCCTCCAGGTCTCCTGGCTCCATCCTGCTTCCTTCCTCAGTCTCTTCTGCTGCTTCTCCTCTTCCTGCTCAGCTCCACCCTCCCTTGGGTGGGGCAGGGAACCTCCCCCTTTCCTGGGGACCACCCTGTTACAGTGGCTGGTATGAGAGTGTCAGGAAAGGAGAACAGCATTTAGGGGGCATGGGACAGAGTAAAGAGGGCCCAGGATGGAACCCAGAGATGACCTTACACCCCACCCCCTGCTCCCTCAAGCTGGAGAAGGAGACCAGCCGGCTGAAACAGCTGAAGCGCCAGGTGGAGGCGGCTGAGGAGGAAGCGTCCCGGGCCAACGCTGCCCGCAGGAGGCTGCAGCGGGACCTGGATGATATCACAGAGTCCAATGAGTCCTTGAAGCGGGAGGCGGCGACGCTGAGGAACCGGATCCGGTATGACCGCGCTGCCCACGTGCAGCTTCGCCCCAGCACCCCCCGGGATGCAATAGGGCAGGGTTGCCGTGAGCAGCAAAAGGAAAAAATGGGGTCCGCAGGGATGCGGGGAGGGGGGGGGGCTGTGTGTGCCAGGCCCAAGGTGTCTTTCCCTGTGCTCTCTGCACCGCCATTTTGCCCCGCCCTCCCCAGCTCTGCGCCCTTCAGGCCCGTCTCCCCGCCTCCCTCTCACTCTGCTCCCGCGGCTGCACCTGCCAGTCGCTCCATTGCTGTCCCGTCTCCCTCACCCCTCTCTGCTCCCTCCACTTACTCTGCCTCCCGGGGTCTGGGGTCTCCGCAGACGCGTCCCGCTCACCTTCACCACCCGCACGGTGCGCCAGGTGTTCCGGCTGGAGGAGGGCGTGGCCTCGGACGAGGAGCCGGAGGAGGCGGAGCCGGGGTCTGGGCCCCAGTCCCTGGACCCCGAGGGGCCGCCGGCCGCTGGGCCCCCCCAGTGACCCCACCCTGTCCCCCGCCGCCCAGCCCCGCCCTCCCTGGCCCCTAAGGCACCCGCCCCACAAACCCGCCCTCTGGCTTGCACTTTGGAGATGGTGCCACCCTCTGGCACTATGGCACTTATCAGCCCCAAGGGGGACCCGGAGACTTCCCTGTGACCCCCTAAACAGGTGTAGGGCGGCACGGACTGGGACTGTCGCTTGGGAGGAAATTGGGGTGTCGTTCACAAGCTGTGGTCCCCTCTGCTCCCCATCCTTCCTTCAGTTGTTGATGATCTTTATCAGGAAGGGAGCGCGCCTTCCCACCCCCACCATGGCTTCCCCTTGCCCTGGTGTCTCCACTCAGCTCCTGACCCGCCAACTTGGAGCCTAAGGCCCAAGCTCCAGCCACCTTTGACCTTGCAGAGGGGCAGGGCGAGGGGACCCACCTCAGCCCCTGCTCCCCCCGCCCCCGCTGCGCCACCCTACCTTCTCGGTGCACTGGTGTGATCACGGCTTATTTGGAGTTGGAGGAGTTCCCCCAACTCCCAGCTGGAGGCCCGAATAAAGTCGGACCCCGACGGGCTCCCCCTGCTGGCCACGTGTGTTTCTGCAAGGCGGGGGGCGGGGGCGGGGGCGGGGGCGGGGCGCGCCGTCTGGGATGCGGCCCGAGGGACACCCGCCTCTTCAGCCTGCAGGTTGCAATGCCGGCTGCACCCGTAGCGGGATCCCCTGTGTTCCATGCATTCCGTGAGAAATGACGTTTCCCCTCCCCCCAGCCTCCCGGCAAGGCATTCCCCCCATTAAACAGGTGAGTAAACCGAGACTCGGAGCATCAGTGTCCGCGCCAAGCCTCCGCCCCAGCCGCCCGGAGAGGTGCCACGGCCCTCGGGCCCAGTCTGCAGGTGTTTGTGAAGCTGCAAAGGATCGGCTCCTTGCTGGCTTTGTGCCGCGCTGCAGGAAACGTGTCTGCCTCCAGCTGCTCGGCCCCGAGAGGAAGGGCCTGTTGCTTTCCAGAGCAGTTGGCACCTCGCACCTGGCTGGCGTTCAGATGGTTGCAGAAGGGGTCGATCGCCCCATCCGCCCTTTTTAGCCCCGTGGAAGCGAGTCCAGAGAGGTCGAGAGACCGGCCCAAGGACACACAGGTGCTGAGAAGTTGGAGATGCCGAGCCTCGCTTCAGAATCATCAATGAGGGGTGTGGGGTTCTTAGCCCCTGAGCGGACACTGGGGACCCCGCTACATTTACCCCACCCCTGTGACTAGTCACCCTCACTAGGAACCCAGAACCCAGGTGCTCTCAGAGGTCCCTGCCTTTACAGCTTGGAGACTGAGGCAGGTACTCGCCCCCCATCAGGTGAGAGCCACGATCAAGGCAATCTGCCTGAACCCCCAAAGTGCACATCTTTGGCATTTGAATACTTAAAGATGCAGCCTGCTGTTAACCCCCCAAAACACCCCTGGGAGACCCAGACCTTCCCAGGGGACAAACGAGAAGCCACTTTTAAATGAAAAGGAACTTTTATTGGGGGTGGGTGGGGAGGGGGCATGACACTTTTTCTTTGGGGAGGGGTGTTGACATGCGGCAGCTTCTGCATCGGGCGGTTCATGCACCCAGGGTGGGCGTGGGGGAGGCTGGGGGGGGGACCGCGCCGACCCCTCCCTCCCTGCCCTGGGGGTGGGCTGAGAAGACCCGCCGTTAGCACCAGAGTTGGACGATTTGCAGACCTCCCCTCCCCACGCTGACTCCGGGCCCCGCCCCCATCCCTGAGAGCGCCCCCTCGCCACGCCCCTCCCCCGGCCCCCCTCGACGGCAGGCCGGGCCCGCCCCGCCCACGTTGGAGTGAAACTTATTGCTGTGTGTGTTGGGGAGGAGCCGCTGAGCACAGGAAGACCCCCGCCTGTCTTTCCTCCCCAACCGCCCGCCCCCCGCCCCGTGTCCGTGCGTTCCCGGAGCGCTGGCGGGGCGCGACATGCGTGTGGGGGGCGCGTCATGCAGCGCATGCGTGCGGTTGCGGGCACCCTGGCGGCCGGGGGGAAAAGGGGCGCGGGACGGGCAGTCCCTGTGGCTCTCTCTCCCTCCCCGAATCCCACGCTGATGACTTGGGGGATGGGCGGGGGGCCGGGGAGCACGTGTCGTCGAGGTTTATAATGATCGTGGTGATTTTTAAAAGCTTAACTAAAAAGCGGGGTACTTATGGCAGGTGGGCGAGCAGGGAGAGACTTGGGAAGAGGTCCGTACCCTTTGGAAAAGACCCTCACCCCTTTTTCCCTGAACCGTTCAGCTTCCGTGAGGTCAGGGGAATCTGGGGGCTTTTTTTTTTTTTTAAAGTAGTTAAACCCTTTGGCAATATAATCGGTCCCCACCCCCCATACCCTGGTGTCTGGAGCCCCTAGCCCTTTGCCCCGACCCACCCCAATCCCACCGTTACCCACCCCACCCCTCACCCCTGATTCACCAGGGTTTAGGGTCCAGGGAAGGATGGGGGGGCTCAAAATGCCCCTTGCATAGGAATCGTTGCATCAAGAATCGTGCTCAGTGACACCCCAGCCCTCGGGTGGGGGTGTTCCTGAGGCCGCGGGAGCGCCGGGGGAGGGAGGTGGCTAATTCCGAGGGCCCCCAGCTCCAAAAGGGAGTCCTCCAAGGATTCTGGGACCAGTGTGGTCCCTGGCCTGGGGGAGGTAGCGCATCCTATTAGGATGGGACGTGAGAGCTGATTTTCCACCCGCGAGCGCGGCGAGGCGAGGGAAGGCTGAGGTGCCAGCCCGGGTGGCCACCGAGGAGTTTCCCAAGCGTCTCGGAATCCATGTCCCTCCACTCGCCCGGCCTCTGCTTCCAAGGGAAACGCGTCCGCCCTAAGCAGACGTGTGTCCCGACCCAGCAGCAGGAGCTGGACTTACCGGCTTATGTGCAAAAATTCCAGGAAAGGCAACACCTTAAGAATAAGCGTCTATACTTGCGCGGCCTAAAACCCAGCGCGTCGCCAGGGGCACAAATAAGACCTTCCGGGAAACACTGGTGTCCACGAAGAGGGCACCTTTGGGGCACCCCTCGGAGGTCGGGGGCAGGGCTGGCCATAAGAAAATGGGGAGCCCTGGGAAGTTCGGGTTCCCTGGAATTGCAGACAGGTTGATCCCATCTTGGAAAGTCTAGCGTCAGGGGAACCTGAGGTGGATGTCTGAGGTTTGGGGATGTCTGGGGGCAGGGGGCGCAGGCCTGAGGATCTGGGGGGTGTCCAGGAAATGTCTGAGTTGTGGGGAGGATTTGGCGCATCCCAAAGGCTGAAAGTGAGCTGGAGGGCTTGGGCCAAGTCTTGGAGGTGTGAGAGGGGCTGGGATGCAGTCCAGAGGGGCGGGAGTGGGCCTGGGCGGGCAGCATCTGAGTGTGGAGTTAAGTCCTAGGAGTGTGTGGGGCCCTGGGGGGGCGGGGTGCCAGGGTCGGTGTCGGGAGTTCTGGTGCAGGTCTCAAGTCCTGGGAGTCTGCGGGGGGGGGGGGGGGGGCTGATATGTGCTGGGGCCAGATCATCCCGGGGAGTCTAGGATGGGAGGTCTGGGTCCATGCAGCGAGAGGAGAGGCAGCAGATCCCTGGGGGGGGGGGGGGGGGGCGGAGAGTGAAATTCACCAGAGCGCGCCTCCCCGAGGCTGGGGAGCAGCTGTCCGCAGCCCACCCCCCTGCCTCCCGCTCCACCATCTGAGCTCAGCTCTGGCTTCTGGCTTGGGCGGCTGTTCCGCCTTCCCCCGCATGGTCGCTTCATTTTTGTTTTTTAATCAAGGCGCGCGGGGTCGCCCTCCGGGGGTGGCAAGGGGGGGGGCGCGGAGACCCCCGGCGGCCCCGCCCCCCCAGCGCCGGTCCCTCCGACGCCTGGCATGCAGCCCCGGCGGCTTATTGCTGAGGTGGAATTAGAGGGGTCCGGGTCGGGGGGCGCATGCAGAGGGAGGAGAGGTGCCCCGAGATGTGGTTGGCATAATCGGGACGTATTTACACGAGAGGGCGGGGGGCGTGTCCTATGGCTCGTGGAGACCTGAGAAGGCTTTGTCTTGGTCGGGGTGCAGTTGGGGGAGGGGGATGGGCTTGGCTCCTCCCCCTCCATCCTGGGGACCCAGGTGGGGGCGAGGGGCCCGGGGGTGTCTGCTGGCGTCGTCGTCTCGGTTGCATATTATTAATGACTTTTTGTGTTTTTTTTTAAAAAACCCTTTCCCCCACCCCCCACCCCCAGCTCCTTTGACCTTCTTCCCTGTCACCCCCGAGTCCCCCCACAGGGGGGAGGGGAGCGCTAGAGGATGGAGGGCAGGGTGGGGGGCGCGCGGCGGGCGGCCCTGGGAGAGCCGGGGGGCGTGGCGAGGGGCGCGAGGCGCAGGGACACCCCGCTCAGGCCAGCGATGCTGCTCAGGCTGCGGGATTTCTCGTAACCTGGGGGGGGGGGGAAGCGTGGACATAGAAACGGGGGGCGGGGGCCGACAGACAGGCCCCCAGACAGAGGGAGGCAGGAGAGAAAGGGGGAGACAGATGGAGGAGACGGAGACAGAGGGGGGCAGGGGGAGAGACAGACGCCAACACGGACGAGGCGGCCGGCGGCGGCAGAGGGGGCGCAGCGGCGGCCGGGCGGGGAGAGTGGACCAACCGGACAGGCAGTCGGCGTCGGGAGAAGGGTGCACACACGGGGAGGGGGAGAGACTCGGGGTTAGGAGGAAGGTAGCCGCCACCACACCCCCCAGCCCTCCCCACCGCGGCCCGCCCCCCTCCCCTCCCCCCACTGGCGCCCTTATCGGAGGCAAGAGGTGGGGGGCAGCAAGGCGGATGGTGGGCAGCAGGGGCATGGGGGGAGCTCAGGTGGAATGCATGTGGGGGAGCAGCCGGGGAGAGGGCTTGGAGGGGAGCAGGGCGAGGGCTCTCTAGATGTAGGGAGAGGAAAGGTGGGGTGCAGGGCTGCGAGGTGCAAAAGTTAGGGGTGCCCCGGGAGCCAGGAGGAGAGCTCCCAGAAGTGAGGGGGCAGGCGCGCCCTGGAGGCTCTAGTGGGGTCTCTCTGAAGGGGGCCGGGAAGGTCATCCGTCTTGACAGCTGCCGGGGGCGGGCTGGGGCGCGCATGCGTGTCTGAGGCTCCCTGAGCCCCTGTCCTGGGGGGGGGGGTAGTTCTAGGCTCTTCTAGGCAGTGCCAAGGGGCCTGTGTGAACGAGGGCCTCTGGACCAGAGGAGAAAGGGCCTGGGGAAGTCCGAAGGCCGGTATCTTGGGGACACCCCCTCCCCGCCATTCCCGATTGCTAACCTGGGGGGAAGGGGCAGGGGGGGACCGAGGGTCTCACGAGGTCTCAGGCGGTGACAAGAGCTGGGGACAGAAATACACAGAGTCACGGCTGGGGAAGGGAGGTCAGGGGGAACCCCCCAACACAGCCTCACTGTTGGGGGGACGGAGAAACGCCGGGATCTCTTCCTCCTCTCTGGTGTTTTCCGGGGGAGGGGAGCAGTGAAATGGGGGCGGCCAGAGACTTCAAATATGGAAGGAGCTTCCGGGGTGACTGGGGGGGGGGGCGACAAAGGAAGCAAGGAGAAGGCTGGGGTAGGTGAGGGAAGGTGGGGACAGGCCAGGGGGAAGGGCCTTGGGAGGAGGGGTGGGTCGTGGAGGCGGAGGGCAGGGAGGAGGAGGGAGGGTCGGGGACTTCCAGGGCAGAGAACTCAGTCAGCCCCATCAGCTCCGGCCATCATTTGAGTTCAATGAATGGATTTTGGCATCTGAGGCAAGAGAAGCAGAGACCCCCTCCCGCCCTCCCCCACATTCCCAAATCCTCCCCACACCTACAGCCCTCAGTTCCATGGGGGCCCATCCAGATAGGGGTGGGGGGACAGGGTGGGAATGGGGCTGGGTGCAAGCAGGGGGAGGGAGAGAGGGGGGCAGGGAGGGGAGGTAATGAGATGAGAATGGAGGGTGCTGTAGGGGGTCACCAAGGAGGTGGGGGTAGGATGGAAGGAGAAGAAACAGTCCCCTCTGCACTAGGCGCCCAGAGGCCTGGGTTCAAGTCCCTCTCTGCTCTGTGGCCTGGAGTTGGCATGGCCTTCCCTCAACTTCTGTGAAACAAGGGGGTTTTAGATGGGGAGGGGCTCCTGAGGGACCCTAAGTTCTACTATGCCATTTTTTAAGACTGTAGGTAGGGGGTCTTCAGATTCTAGCTCTGTATTTCTAAGGAAAAAAATCTACCGGTTTGTTGAATGAATAAGTGATGGCTCAAATTCCTCCAGCTGGCTTCCCTTCACCTTAAAGACAAAACTCAGCCTGTGGTCACTGTGGCCAAAAATCCCGTATGATCCTTCCTCCCCACCCCGATTTCTGGCACCCGTCCCCTCTTGGTCACTGGCTTCCCTCCTTGCTATTCCTTTAACTAACCAAGCTCATCCTACCTCAGGACCCCAGGCCCTTAGCACACGCTGTTCCTTCAACCTGGTTGGATCTATTGGCCTTTCAGATTTCATGTTGCCTCTCCAAAAAGGCCTTCCCAGGCCCCCTTATCCGCAGTGGCCATAGTATCGACCTTGTTCTTTATTTACTTATTTATTTCGACTTGTTTACAGTCAGGCTTCGCTTAGACCGGCCAGCCACGGCCCCGACAGGCTGCACCATCGAGGTGTGTGCAATTACACTCCCTGGCATCCACCCAAGGACAAAGTGCCCAAGGATGCATTTCTCAGAACCCTTGGCAGGAAGCGACATGTGCCTGCCTTCCGCCGTCTCCGACCAGGGCGGCTGCAGCACGCGTCTCTGGGCCAACTCTCCCCCGGGGCTGTTCCGGTAAGAGTTACCAGCAGCTGATGGGCAGATGGACACGGGGCTGCGCGCTGCTGGAGGCTGTCAGGCCTGAGCTGCTTCCTGCTCTGCGCGCTGCCAGGCCTCCAGGGCCCGGGCCGAGTCCTCGGTGATTCACTGAGGACTGGGTGAACGCACGCGAGCGCGGGTGGGGGTGAGCGGACCTTCGTGAGGCCTGCGGAATCTGCGCCCATCTCCGCGCTCGTGGTTGTGGAAGTCCTCCTCTGCCAACTACCTCTTCACTCCACGCCCCGTCCCTCTAGGCCCCTGACCCCCGACTCTCTCTGCCTCTTCCTTCCTTTCAATCCTTGCAGCCCCGACCCAGGCTCATGGAGACTCATGCCAGCCTGCTCCGTCCTCCGGGCCTCAGCCCGTCCCCACAGGGCCTGAGAGCTGACTGTCCCGCCAGGGGTCTGGACAAAGTCTTCCTGCCCCTCCCCTGCTCCTAGCTGGGGGTGGGGGACCCCTGCGGCGCCACTGTCTAATGAGATCACTCCCTCGCTCATGGCCAGGACAGCTCAGATCTGGGTTCCTCGCGGAGGCCACCCTGGGGAGCTCTGCATGTCCCTCTTTCTGCATGTCCTGTGCTCCCTCCCTTCCAGCATGCACCACCTCCAGGAGTGACTTTCTGGCTCTCTCTGCGTCTCCCAGCAAACTGGGAGCTCCTGGGCATGTGGACTTTGCTGAATGTCCATGCCCGACGCATGGGCGCGTCACCCGTGCCTGGATCGGGCTGAGGCTTTCTCCCCCCATCTTGCACCTGATGAGTGTCCTAAGCGTCCACCCAGTTCTCTTGCTTGGATTTCATCCACAAGGCAGGGGAGGGGGGCAGGGAGAGGTGTGCATGGGGATGAGGATGGGGGTCAGTCGTGAGGGTGGGGGACGGAGGTCCGGCACACAGTGGGGAGGGCTGGGGTTAGTACTGGGGGTTAGTGGGGGGCACAGCAGGTCCTGGGGTCAGTGTCAGGAGTGGGGGTTAACTGAATGGAGCTGTTCATAGTGAGGGGGTGGGAGTCTCGGTCAGTGGGGGCTGCATGTTCTTAGAGGGGTTAGTCAGGAGGGAGGGGGGACCAGAGGTGGGGGCTACTTACCCCGGGGGGAGGGGGTTCGTCCACTAGGGGGATATCCAGGCTGCAGCGTTGGCGTTGAGGTCGGGCAAGAAGCTTGGGGGACCTGGCTTACACCAGTCTGGGGGGGGCAGTGGGGGAGCACCGGTGGCTGGGGGTGGGGGAAGAGGGCAGAGGGTCCAGGCGGGGGGGGAATGGAGATGGAATAAAGACAGGTGAAGGGTCAGTGGTGAGGAGACTTTGGGGGGGGGCTCTGGGACAGAGGCAATTGGGGGCCGAGGGGTGGGAAGTCCGATGCCTCCCTCCACTCCCCTCTCCCCCCCCTCCCCACGGGAGAGGGGGGGCAGAGGGGGAAGGCCCCGGGGCCTACGGAAGGCTCCTCACCTTTCCGAATGGAGCCGTCAGGGGAAGGGGCGTAGTCAGTGAGGAGGAAGCAGGCTCGGTCCCGGCTGTAGCGGCCCCGGCTCCCGGGGGTGATGGGGCTCTTGTCCTCGGGGGAGATGGCGGGCTGGTCGATGGCCGGACAGTCCTCGTGGGCAAGCGCAGCTGCTGCTGGGTCCCCGTTGGGGCGGGGATCTGCATCCACAGGGGGCCAGAAAGAGACACAAGAGGGA
Organism: Talpa europaea; assembly: GCF_964194135.1. Classification (NCBI taxonomy): domain Eukaryota; kingdom Metazoa; phylum Chordata; class Mammalia; order Eulipotyphla; family Talpidae; genus Talpa; species Talpa europaea. The sequence goes on from NC_140084.1 coordinate 47,850,899, forward strand.
GTGAGGTGGGCAAACACCCGGTGGGGACCCCACCAGCGAGATGAGGGTGTCGGGGGCACCTGGGCGCTGAGGGCAGGGTGCTGGGAGCAGGTGAGGCAGCAGAGGGGCACAGTTCGGGGCGAGGTGCTGGGGACGTGGCTGCAGGGCCCGGGGCCGGGGCCACAGGGGCGGGCTGTGTCGGGGAGACATCTAGGGCAGGGCCGGGAGGTGGCCACGAGAAGAGGTGCGTCAGGGGAGGCCCCGGGGCGGCGGTCGGGCCAGGAGCTGGGTGCTGGGGAGGAAGAACTGGGCCAGGGTGGCGGTGGCCGGGGTGGGTCTGGAGGGATGCCCGGAGGGGACGCAGGGGTTGGGGCTGGGTGTTCAGGGAGGGGCGCGAGCGCCGGAAAGGGCATGGTGGGGAAGGGCTGGGAAGGTGACAGGTGAGGGGGGGGGAAGGTGGGGGTCCCCCAGGCTCTGACTCGAGTTATTTTTAATTGGTGTGAAACTGGGTCAGCAGCTGAGGGAGAAGATGGGGGCCAGCTCCCTTTCTTGGCCTACTTACGGCATGGGGGTGGGGCCCGCTAGCCTCTCCCTCCTCCTGGACACCCAAATCCCTGCCTCTGAGGCCCAGGCTGGGGGGCCCACGGACAGCCACACGCCAGCCTCCTCACCTCCCCGCCTCGCTTCCCGAACTCTCCCTTGGCCGCGTGTCCTGCTGCCAGACCACGTGGGGCCCTGGGCCCCGAGTGACCCCGCTGTTCCCGGGGCAGCTGGCCCTGGCTCGCAGCTTTCGAGCCCTTTCTGGGTCTGCTAAAACCTGGACTCTGAGCTTCGGTCCCCCGGGCGCCCCCCACCTCTCCGCTCAGCGACCACCTCTTTCTCAGGATGGCCTCGGGGAGAGCCGGACGCGGCCACCGGCCCTCGGTCTTCAGCCCGGGGGAGACCCCCTTTGCGCCCGCATCTCTCCAAGCCCCCTCTCTCCCCCAACCGTCCAACCGATGACCCCGCCATCCTGGTCCCCCCGAAAGCCCGGTGGCAAGTCTGTCTCCCCGAGACTGTCACTTTCATGCAAACGCGGGTTCTCGGTGCCAGGCCCTTCCGGTGCGCCTGTGGCTTCCCTCGCCCTCCCCGCTGCCCGCCCACCTTGTCCCTCCGGCGACATCCTGCGGCGCCCCCCTCCGAGGCCGCCCGCCTGCCCGCCCCGCTCACCGTCCTCACCTGCCCGGTTGATGTCGATCACCTCCTCCTGGGCCAGCGGGCAAGCCTCCCCGGGCGCCGGCAGAGGCGGCAGCCCCATGATCCCGAGCCCGCCCGCCCCGCCCCTGAGCAGCCCGGGGTGCGTGTGCGGCCCCGGAGGGTAGGCCCCGGCCACAGTCACCCCCATGGAGGGCGGGGTGATGGGCGGCGGGGGGCTGATGCCGCCGCTGCCGTGGTGAGGGGGTGGCGGGGGCGGCGGGGGCGGCTCGGGCTTGCAGTAGTTGGGCGAGCCGGGCTGGGGGGGCCGGGGGATGTGTTTGTTCTTCTTCTTGGGCAGCTTCTGCTTGGCCATGGCCAGCGAGTAGTACATGCCAAAGTTGTTGACAATGACGGGCACGGGCATGGCGATGGTGAGCACCCCCGCCAGGGCACACAGCGCCCCGACCAGCATCCCCGACCACGTCTTGGGGTACATGTCTCCGTAGCCCAGCGTCGTCATGGTGACCACGGCCCACCAGAAGCCGATGGGGATGTTCTTGAAGTAGGTGTGGTTGGAGCCCAGAATGTCATCGGGGTCGGCGCCGATGCGCTCGGCGTAGTAGATCATGGTGGCGAAGATGAGCACGCCCAGGGCCAGGAAGATGATGAGCAGCAGGAACTCGTTGGTGCTGGCGCGGAGCGTGTGGCCCAGCACCCGCAGCCCCACGAAGTGGCGCGTGAGCTTGAAGATGCGCAGGATGCGGACGAAGCGGACGACCCGCAGGAAGCCCAGCACGTCCTTGGCGGCCTTGGAGCTGAGGCCCGAGAGCCCCACCTCCAGGTAGAAGGGCAGGATGGCCACGCAGTCGATGATGTTGAGGCTGCTCTTCAGGAACTCCACCTTGTCCGGGCAGAAGGTGATGCGCATGAGGAACTCGAAGGTGAACCAGACCACGCACACGCCCTCCACGTAGGTCAGGAAGGGTTCCGTCTCCACCTCCACGTTGGTGATGTTCTCCGGCGGCGCCCCGGGGATCGGGGAGGCCTGGGTCACCGTCTTGTTGCTGATGTGGATGAAGCCCTCATGGGTCTCCAGGCAGAAGGTGGTGATGGAGATGAGGATGAAGAAGAGGGAGGCGAAGGCCACATACTGCAGGACAGGGCGGAAGAGAGGGGCGACAGGTGACCCAGACATCTGGTCCATGAGGCACCTCCACAAGCCCCTCCCTATCCAGCCCCAAGCTCCGGGGGAAGCCAGGGGACCCCACCCAGTGGCCTCATCACTTCCCACGTCCTGTTCTCCTCTCTAGAGCTCATAAAAAGAGAGGGAACGGGCCAGAGGCAGCTCCCCCCTGACTAGAAGCCGACCCCAGCAGCAGCAGGACATGGGGCAAAGGCAACTTTTTCTAGGAAAAGTCATTCCGGCTGCCTGTCCTCGGAGACCGCCTCACCCACCCTCCTGCTCCTGTGTCCTGTCTCTCGGCTCACTGGCAGGGTCCAAGGGTTCTGCTAACGGAGGGAGGGAAGACTAAGAACATACACTCTCTGTGCCTCGGAGGCGTCGGGGCCAGGCTTGGAGCCGAGGGAAGTTGGGGAGAAGATGGGCTTGAGGCAGAATCACGAGGTGGCTGAGAGTAAGACTGCCTGGGTCTGGACCCGACTTTCCCCTAATTTGGGTCAGGAGATGAAGCTTTCCAGAGCTCAGGGGTTTTGTGGGTTTTGATTTCTTTTTTCCAGAATTGTTGTATTAAGTCAGATAACTATCGCCAAAGAGCTCGGTTCGGTGTCTGGAACTCAGCAAGGAGATCTGCGCTCTAGAGGCTAGACAGTGTCAGGGCTGGTTTGATGGATCCAAAGGGTGTGGGGGCATCAGCTAGTGGGGCTCTTTTGCAAGGCCTCAGGGAGGGGCCAGGGCTTAAGGATGCAAGGCCAATGTCCAGGCCCCAGAAAAGGGAGACGGCTGGGGAAGACCCTCACCCAGAGGACGGCACAAGAGTGGACCCAGGGGGACTGGAGGGTGGAGGAGGGGAGGGGGCAGGAAGAGGGGAGATGGGGAACGTGTTAGGACCTGGAAGGGGAAAGTAAAGGATCAAGATTTCAAAATGGGGAACTAGAGATGAGGAAAGGGAGGTTCAGGAGTATGGACATGAGGACAGGGCAGGGCTAGGGCTGCAGAGAGATGAGGGGCCTTAGTCAGAGGTGGAGGGAGTCGGGGGTGAGGCACCTGGGTGATTCCGGGATGGGAGAGGACCGCAGGACTGCACAAAGTGGTGCGGGTTCTGGTGGAAACCTAGAGGGGGTGGGGATCAGGCCCCTGCAGGCAACAGCGGGCTTCACCAAACATGTGGTGGTGAGCGGGGAAGCGGAGAGCAGGGGATGGGTGTCCCGGCAAGGAGGAGTCTTTACTCCAATGAGCAGAGGAAAAGTCTAGGACTGAGAAGAGACGGGGACTAGGGCCAGGGTGCAAAGAGGATCTAGTAACTCGGGGTGAGCCCGGGGTGAGCACGGGCTCTTCCGGACCCGCCCCCCTCCTTTCTCTGCAGTGGTTTAAGAGGCCAGGGGCCGCCGCAGAGCGCATGCCCGGTGCTCCCCCGCCCCGCCGAGCCGGGCGCGAGGCTCAGGCTGCGGCACCGCAGTGGGGGCGGGCCGGCCGGGCCTGGGGGCGGGGCGCGGGCCGGCCAGCACCGCGGACAGCGCCCCCGCCGGAGCGCGCAGCCGCAGTGGCTGGGACCGGTTTTAACCCCTTCTCGGCCGGAGCCGAGCAGGCGGCGCGCAGCCGCAGTGCTGCCGCCTCCCAGCGGAAGGCCGCGGGCCAGGAGCTCGGTTAACTCCCGGCCGCCCAGCGCCTAGCGGGAAGGTGGGCGCCCGCTGCAGCTGCAGAGGCTGGACAGCGTGGGGGCTGCTTTAACCCCTTGCTCTGAGATGGCGCAAAAGTAGAAGGGGCGTGAGAGCGTGGAGTCCTGTAAGAAGGAGAGGAGAGGTTAGGACACCGGGAGCGGTGGGGCGAGGGGGGGACCCTCCACTTCTCTCTGGCCTCAGCGCCCGACTCTCAAGTCATCTCACTCCGAGACCAGAAAGCGCTTGGGATACTATGGACACGCAAATAAACAAACAAATAAGTAAATAAATACATAAATAAATAAATTATGGAGTAAATGAGTAATCCCCCCACAGCTGTCCCGGACCCCAAGCTGCACCCCAGCACCCTTCAAGGGGGTCAGGAGGGGGAAGGGCGCCCCGGGTCATGGGAGAAGGGGACCGCAAAGGCCTGGGGGGCATTTGGGATCAGGTCCCTGCCGCAACTCCTCCTTCCCACCTCCCCCCCACTCAACGCCAAATCTCGCCAACTCAGCGCTTCCCGGGGACCAAACTTTATGCGGTGCCTCCGGCCCCCCCCCTCGCTCCCTCCCCCGGCGCGAATGCGGCACTGCGGCTCCGCGTCCTTCCCGGCCCAGGACGCGGCACGGTGGGGGGAGGGGGCCGACCAGCTCCTCCGGGTGTTTGGGTCCCCAGGAGGCTGGGGGGGCAGAGGGGGGGGTCCTGCAATCGCTCCTCTTTCTACTTCGAACTTTCTAATTCCCCCTATTCGAACTGTCTCTTCTGACTCTGGGAGGAAGTTAGGAAGAGGAAGGGATTCAAGGCAGAATCAGAGGGGAGGGTACCTATTGGGTTTGGGAAGTTACAAATGTTTGTGGAAAGTTTTGAGGTGAGGTGAAGAAAGCTTTGGGGGGGAAATCTGTAATTTGGAGGGAGACAAGGGAGGGGGGGGATTCTCGGCTCACTTTGGCAGGGAGCAGAGGAGCCCAGTCCTGGGCTCTGGACTGGAGGGTTAAGGGGAAGTTGGGGGGGGGTGTGTGTGGAAAGATACCAGGGCAGGACAGAAAGAATTAGGAGCTATTTTAAGGAGGAAGTCTGGGGAACTGATAGCATGAGGGGTGTCCCAAGGGTAGAGGCTAGGTGGGATTCTGGAGTAGGAGGGAAAGTGGTTTGATTAGGAAAGGGGCTTGGGAAGCTCTGGAGAGACTGGGAGTGGGTTGTGCAGCCCCAGGGATGGCAGGGAGAAGCGGTGTGAGGAAGAAGCAATTCTGGGGCACCCGTGGAAGGCCTGGCAGAGGAAAGGCACATCGAGGGAGCTCAGGACTCTGCTGGAGACATTGAGGAGGAGTGGAAAAGACTTGGGACAAGTCTGGAGCTTTCCGGGAAAATCTGGGCTGGGAGTTAGTGTGGAGGATGCAGCAGGGACAGGAACACAGAGGGTGCTGGAGGGTCCCAGGAGGGAAGAGCACCCACGCCTCTCAGGGTTGCAGTGAAGGGGAGGGGGCAATGTCGCAGCTAGAGCAAGTGGTTTAGAGGATCAGAGGGTCCAAGCGGCACAGAGTGGGGCGGGGTGGGGGGGAGAGGGTGTCTTCTGAGACTCTGAGGCTGGAAGAAACAGAAGTGCTCAAGAATAGTCAGGACACTGGGAGAAAGGGCAGCGGTGGGGAGAGGGCCAGAGGAAGACTCTGGTCTGGGTTGGGAGAGGCTGGCCCAGGAGAGGGGCTGATGGAGGGATGTGGGGACCGGCAGGTTCCCCGGGCCGGGGCACAGGGGAGTGTGTTCTGAGTGTCCAGGACATGCAGACCCTGAGAGCTAGAGAGGGGTCTTCTGAGGGTTGGCCAGCCGGGAGAACGTGCTTGAGCAGGGCTCACGAGACTACACTGGGGAAGGGCTCGGGAGGGGAGCAGGCAAGGTGGGGAAGGCAACTTCTACGCGTCCAGGGGGGCCTAGAGAGGCAGAGTGGGGTTCGAGGGATCTGGGGGGCTCTGAAGGCTGGGGAGACACATCTTCTGGGGATCTGGGGACAGCCGGGCAGGGGGGTGTGTTCGGAGGAGCACGGGAGACTCCGCGCAGGGGCCGGGGGCGGAGAAGAGGCGCCGCGGCAGGGCTGGGGCTCTGAGGGCCGGGATGAGGAGGCTCCCGCGGGTGGGGGCGCTGGGGGACGCGAGGGGATGGGGGCCCCGAGAGCGCGCTCACCCTGGCGGCCCGCGACGAGTAGGGGTCCTCGAAGAGCGCCCACACGCGGGGCTGCCAGCGGCGCCACCACGTGCCGCCCGCGCCGCCCGCGCCCCCCGGCGGCCCCCCGGCGCCGCCCGCGTCCTGGAAGCAGAGGCGCTTGAGCTCGCCGCCCGCGCCGTCCAGGCCGCCGCCGCCCGCGCCCGCCTCGTCGTCCAGGCCCGCGTCGTGGGCGCCCGCGGCGGCGGCGGCGCCGGCGGCGCCCGAGGAGTCGGGCGCCTCGAAGGAGTCGAGCGCCTCCTCGGCGTCGCGGTGCTGGCGGTAGGTCATCCAGCAGCAGGCCTCCACGTCCGTCTCGTCGATGCCCCAGAAGCCCAGCTCCTCCTCGAAGAGCGGCCCGCACACGTCGGCCGGGCAGTGCAGCTTGCCCGTGCGGTAGTAGTTGAGCACGTAGGCGAACACGCCCGGGTGCCGGTCGAAGAAGAACTCGTCGGCGCCCGGGTCGTAGTCGAAGCGCGCGGCCGCCTCGGGCTCCGTCAGGCCGGCCAGCCGCGTCCCCGGCAGGGTGCGCAGCGTCGAGCGGTACGTCTCATGGCGCACGCCGCCCACGTTGATCACGATCTTGCCGCTGTCGCCGCCGCCGCCGCCGTGCCGCCCCATGGCCGCCGCCGGCAGCCCGGGGCATGGCTCGGCGCGCCGGCCCCCGGGCCCGCGAGGTGCCGGGGGGCCCGCCGGGGACGCGGCGGGGCCGGGCTGCGCAGGCGGCGGCGGCGGCGGCGGCGGCGGCGGGGACTCGGGCGGCTGCGGCGGCGGCGCCGGCTGCTGCTTGCCGGCCCCCTGGCGCCCGCGGAAGGACGAGACGCAGACTGAGCTCAGCATTGGCCGGGGGGCGGGGCGGGAGGGGCGGGGCGGGAGGGGGCGGGGCCGCCGGGCACCGCCGGGCGCGATTGGGCGGGAGGAGGCGACGGAGGGAGGAGGCGGGGCCGCGCTGAGGCGAGCCGACGCGATTGGCCGCGGGGGAGTTGGGGCGGGGTGGAAGCGCGGAGAAGGGCTGGGACGGGCCTGGCTGGCTGGGGCGGGGCCGCAGATGAAACGCGCCGATTGGCTCTTTCCGAGACAGGGGCGGGGCCGAGCTAGGTGTTAAAGGAGGAGGCGCGGGCCGCTCACTTGGCCTGGCCCGGCCGCGCGAGGAGGCCGGGGGGCGGGGCCGCGCCGGAACAGGCTCCGCGGGCACTGAGTGGAGTCTGCGCTCCCCAGGGCGCGCCGGCCGGCCGTGACGGGCGCGGGGAGGGCTGGGGCCACAGTGCAGGGGCGCTGGCCCTGATCCGACACAGTCGAGCCCGGCCCGGCCCTAAGGCGCGGGCAAGCGGAGCCCGACCCGGGGGGGCGGGAGGAGCCGGGGCCGCGCTCTCGGCGCAGCCCGCACGAGGCGGCGGCCCTGACCCGGGGCGGGCCCGGGAAAGGAGCGCGGCCCCGATTGGGCCGGGAGCGCGGGGGGCGGGGCCGGGCCAGGCGCGGGAACTGGAAGTGGGGACCTTCGAGGACTCGCGCGAAACGGCACTAGGCGGACGGAAAGCGGACGCGTCAGGGGGACAGAGACCGAGTCCCGGGAGACGGGGCGGAGGGCGCGGGGGAGGCGAGGGAAGCCGGGCCGAGGCCCTGGCGGACGAGCCTGGGACGTGGGAGTGGGCGTGAGGCTGGAGGGGCCGGGACTGAGGGGGGGCGCGGGCCACGAATTCCAGAAAACCTTGACTGGGCGGGGGGGGGGGGGCGACACTGAGGGAGGGTCGGGCTTGAGAGCAGCCGAGCTGGCGGCAGCGGGGCGGGCTGCGGAGAGGCTGGAGGAGCGAGGGAGGCGCCCACCGGGAGAGGCGACACCCGCCGGGTTCCGTGCTGCGGGCCGCGAGGAGGGGGTGGACCTGGAGCGGAGCCCTTGGGGACCAGAGTACCCGGGAGAGGGCCAGGAGGGCCGGCGGGGCCTTAGGGGGCAGCGCGAGCCCTTCCCACAGGCGAGGGACAGGGGTCGGGGCCCAAATCACGGGGAACTGCAGGCCGGAGGCCCGGCGGAGGGGCGGACGGGCGAGCAGGGAGGCGGGAGGGCCCGCCCGGCTGAAGCTAGGCGGGGCCAATGGGAAATGGGGCGGGATTGGGTTTCAGGGACGCCCAATGGGAGGGGAGAGTTGGCTGGGGCGGGGCTAACGAAGGGGCGGGGCCATAACCTGGCGGACAGGGCCGGAGCGGGTCCGGCCCCGCCCCCGAGGCCGGGCTAGCCGCCGGGACGCAGGGCGCAGGCGCGGGGCTGGGGCGGGGCCAGCGGCTGCGGCTCGGGCTGCGGCGGGAGGAGGCGGAGCCTGTGGGAGCGAAGGGGGCGGGTCAGGGCTGCGGGCGTCCGGGCCCTGCACCTTCCCTGGCCCGCCGCCTCCCTCTGCAGGTGCGCGGCGGGTTAGTATCGGCACCTCCCCCTCGACCCCGCTCCCCGCCCCCGTCTGTGTCCCGGTGTCTCTCTCCCCTCTTTTGAGGACGTGTCCTCCCCCGCCACCCCACCCCGTCTCTGCCCCTCTTTGCAAAGTCTCGGCCCTTCCTCTGGGCCTGTCCCATTGCCCTCGGAATCTGCGCCCCTTTTGAATCTTTGCTCCTCTTCCCGCTGAGCCTCAGCCCCCCCATCCCAATCTTTCTTCCTTCGCCCCAGTATCTTTTTCTCGGCTCTTTGCCACTCTCTCTCGGGTCTCTGCCCCTGAACATCTCTGTCCCTCCTCTGTGTGTGTCTGTCCTCTACTCCCCGCCCCCAGGAGCTGTCCCTGCTCTCTCTGGGTCTCTGCCCATTCATCTGGGGGTCTTCCCCCACTCTGTCAGCCTTTTCTCTTTCTGCCCTTTCTCTTTCTCTCTGTCTCTTCATGGTCTCTAGTCCCCCCGTCTTTTTCACCCACTTCTCAGTAGTCTGTGCGCCTCTTTCGAGCGCCCCGTCCCCACTTCTTTGGGACTCGTCTCACTGTCCTTTGGTCTCTGTCCCTCTCTGACTCTCTCTCCCTTTCTCTCAGGCTCTCCACACCCCCTCCCTTCACCCCCTCTAACTCTCATCCTGGCCAGGGCTGGAGGCTGCGTCACTGCAGAGAGTTGCAGAAGTGGGACCTGTCCTGCAGACCAGGAAAGTAGTAGCCCTTACTGCCCAGGCCCAGGCTCCCTCACTGCTCTGGATCCAGTGTCCTCACGCTGTCCATAAGCCCCAGATGGGCCCCAGGAGGGCAGAAAAAAGACACCAGGACTTCATATTCCTCTCTGTCCCAATTCTGGTGTATCTCCAGGCAGAAGCAGTGAATCCTGAGGTGAGGGTTTGGGTTGACTAAAGCGTCTGGACAAGTCCAGGGTGTGGATGGAGGCTGGGGCAGGAATTGAGTGGCACTGGGGTCCAGGAGTAGGGACTAGGGTAAAAGAGTGAACTGTCCCCCCTTGTGTCCTCCACCCCCACCTCCATTCTGCTTTTCTCTTGTGCCTTTGACAGCAGCCAAGCTGGGGATCAAATTACCACATCAGCATTTGTTGCAGAGGTCAAAAGATAGAAGCAAAAGTGGGGGCTGGGAGGGGGAGGCTGGAATAGTGGATACTATGGGATGAGATTCAGGATTGGAGACTTGGGGAGGAGGGTGAGGGCAGCCGGCAAGGAGTAATAGGATGGGGCCTGGTCCTGGGAAATTTGGATGCCATCACTTCCTTGTGCCCCTTCCAGACCCCACTGGGGAATGTGAGGGATCTGTGAACCTGAATTTTCCACCCATGGGCGACAAGAGAGGCAAGGTGACAGAACACCCAGCTCTGCAAATAGACCAGGGAGAAGAAGACTTGGTTTTCTGCCAGGGACACCAGGAGGAAGAAGCCAACCTCTGTCCATGTTTTCAGACCCTTTCTCATCCCTCCTCCTGCCCAATCTATCCTTTCCCAGGGCCTCAAGCCACAAAATTCCTGAAAGCTCCAAACTCCCATCTCCATCGTTTTCAGCACCCATGCCCAATTCTCCCTCCCCCAACCCCAAAGCCCTGGAATTGGGGAAGGGGCTTCCTCATGATGTCTACGACCCCTTCCTCGTTCTTCCACACCCATTGTTGTCAGACCCAAACCCAGGAAAAGCCTCTCCATGGCATGAAAGGTAAAGGTAAAAATATGGGGACTCTGCCTACAATCCTTGCACAGAATCTCCAAGTACCTTGACCAATATTCCCCCCAAAGCTCGCTATTGAGGGGAGTCCCTCCGCTGTAATCTTTGGATCCCTGTCTCCCGAATCTCCCACTCCCAAATTGAGATCTAGGCTGTTTTACCGCCCCCGGACCCTGAGCCTTCTCCCCCAACCCCGTACTCACCCCAAGTCGAGGCGGGGCGGGGCTGGGGGAATCCGGGGCTGGCGGTGGGGGGAGGGGTGACCCAACCCCAGCAGCTCTGGACAGCGGGAGGCTGCAGAGGGGGGAGTGACATCATCGCCGGAGGAGGGGCAGCACGCCTCCCCCCTACCCGGGGGCTTCAAGCCCCGCCTTTATGGCCGACCCAGGGGTCCAGAAATCCCACGGGTTGAGGAAGAACTCGAGACGAGGTGTGCAGGAATGATATCCTATTCCGTTAGAACAAGGGTTGGAAAACACTTGACGGTTTCGGCCGCCCCCCACAGCCACCTGTCGCTGGCGTCGCGACCTGTCGCCTCCCACGCATGTTGTGGCTACGCCCGCCCCCAGCGGGGCGTGAACGCCGCCTGGACTACAACGCCCGTGATGCTCCGCGTCGTGACGACGGCGGCGCCGGCGCGGGCTCCCCGGTCGCTAGTGCGGCCCCGCGCCGGTGTGCGCCGTGGAGGGAAGTGATCACCTTTGCCTCCGTGTCTTCTTAACTCCAGACGTGCGGACAGAACCTTTCCTCGCCCAAAAGTGTGCGCGTTAAAAAAAAAAAAAGCAACCCAGATATGTTCAATGGAAAGAGCGCAATTTTACTAGTAGCGGGGGGGGGGGGGAAATGGGCGTGGGGGGGGTGTTGCACTGCTACCACCCAGGGCGCATGCGCCTAGCCAGGACCTCAACTAGAGGACTGCGCCTGCGCGAGCCCACCCGCCGGCGCTCCCGCGGGGGAAGGGCGAGCTCGCGCCAGCCCCACCCGGGCGTCGCCCGTCGAGTTCCCGCGGTCGAACACGGCCACGTAGGCGCCCAGGAAGACATCGCCGAGGATCCAGAGGGGCCCCGCCGGCGGAGGAACGTCCAGAGCCTGGAAGCCTGACAAGCAGAGGAAGGCGCCAACCGGTGCAATCTGCAAATACACACGACGCCCCCTGGGTATCACGCCCCCTCGTGACGCCTCGCGCCTGGGAGCCTGAGATCCAGACCCTGCCCGGGCTCTGGAGGGGTGTCTGTGGCCCTCCTCCCTCCTAAGCAGGGTGCACCCCAGCTCCACCTCTGCAGCTGCATTTTATGGCTTCCCTCCGAAGGCACCCTGATGCCCACCTACCTGGATGACGTAATCCTCGGCCGTGAGGTTAAACCAGACGTCCCCGAGGAGGAAGGACACTGTGGGGAGCTTTGGGATTAGCGAGCACGGGATGAAGTACTGAGGGAGAAGAGCACAGTGGTGATGGCAGGTTCCTGGCCTGCGCACTCGCTTCAGAGCCTCCCGGGTGCCATGAGGCTGTCCAAAGTGGGCAGCTGGGTACGCGGGGCCATGTGTTCAGGCTCCGCTGCCCTCTGTGGCCTCCCACTCGCCTACACCCCCACATGATGGGTGTCGACGCCCTCGGCTTCCTTTCATCAAACCCTTCTTTATTGAATAGTAGATCAAGAACTGGTGGCCCACAGGCCACAGTAGGTCCACAAGGTTCTTCAGTTTGCCTTAAACTGAGTCGAAATTGTTTTCAAAATTAATTACCAACTGTAGACCAAGATGCTCCGATTGTATCCTATGGAGTCTGCTGCTGTGCAACATCAGCCAAGTAACTTAACCTCTCTGTGCCTCAGTTTCCAATCTGAAGCTGTGGACTAACATAATATAGACCTCATAGGGAATTGGGTGAGAAAAAAATGAGTAGCGTGGAAGAATGCCTGACACTTAGGAAGCGCAAGTGTTGATTACAAACCAGGAGCTTGAAATACTATTTTCAGGTACACCAATCAGCCAGGCAGAACTGGCTTTCGCTACATGACAATACTTGTCTGGAGCTGAGTGGCCAGAAGCTGCCCTTCTGAGCTGGGGACACTCTGTCCAGTGTCTTCCATTCCCATCACTCCCAAGCACCTTGGAAAACAGTATTAAACTGCTAGGAATAACACCCCCAAAGTGTAGCTTCCTGGAAAAGCAGCGGGATGGCTCTGGCCAGGGAGCGGTGACGAGTTCAACAGTGTCTAACTCTTGAAAGGAGGGGCGACAGCAGCAACCCCAGCCGTCCCCGCACTGCTCACACCGTGAGTGCATGAGTCCAGCAGTCCTCACAGCATACCTTAGTGGTGGTGTTAGTTCCTCTATTTCAGACATGAGGAAACTGAGGAAAAGGGATGTTCAGTGACTTGTCAAACTCTGGCCCTGCCCACACGCAGGACTTCAGCCCACGCTTAGTCTTCACTGTCGCAGGAGCATCAGCGGGCCCAGTAATGGAGGGACAGATTCACCTGGAAGGACTCAGCCCCTCCCCAGAAACTGCAGGGCCTCCTGAGTGCTAAGCTGCTCCATCTCTGGAGGGTTCCCCTCCTCCGGGGCAGATTGCTGGTCCCTAAATGTCCCTGGAACCTTTTCCAGAAGCCCCAGACCCCTAGGCTTCTCACTTCCAGCCAGTCCCGAGAAATCTGCCTCATCATCCCCTCCCATCCAAGCACTCAGAGCACACCCCTAGCGGTGTCCTCCAACCTCAGCCTGTCACCACTTCTCGTGCCTTCCATCCTAGGATACCTGATACCACTCTCTGGCCCCAGCATCCTGCTCCAGTTCCACTATCACACCTCCATCAGCCTCCCCAGCCCACACCCATAAGACACAGGGTCCTCACCTGCCCACCCAGAAAGGGAATTCCTCCTATGGCCTTGTGCAGGGCCCAGATCTCCTCCCTGGGTCCTGTGATGAGGGATGTGCCTGTGTCCAGGATGGCAGCACAGCCCTGGGCACAAACAGTCAGTTCTGTACCCACCTTCACCCTGTCATTGCAAGACATCAGCCATCAGAGCCAGCACCCCAGGAGTCCAGGGCCCCCAGCCTCCTCCCTCAGACCTGGGGGTCCAGACACCAGTGCTTCTTTCTCACATTCAGGTGTCTGACCCCAAGCCCATCCTCCACCAGAAGTCGAGTCCCAGCCCCTCCCCCAGACACGGGGATCAGGGCCAGCCTGAACCCGCCCCCACCCCCCAGCCCAGAGGAGGCGTCTCACCCCTCCATGCGGACCTGCCAGTAGGCAGGGACAGTGACAGGCACGAAGGTCAGGGGCGGGATGTAGTGTGTGGGGTCTGAACCGCCCAGAACCAGCTCTCCTCCATCAGCAGCTTTGGGGTCCCTGCAGGGCACAGTGCTGTCACCATCTTGGGGTTCCCCTGCCAGCAAGGCAGAAGCTGAGGAAAGGCCTCCTGCCAATGTGTGTGTGTGTGGGGGGGGGGTAAGTGCTCTAGATGGGATGTGGGAATCTGGGGTGGGGAGGCCGATGTTGATACTGGAAGCAAGCTGTGAGGTGAAAAGAAATGGGATAGAGGGTAGGAAGTTAGGATGGGGGGGGGGGCCTTCCGGTGTGGTGACAGACTCTGATTTGGCTGGAGAAATTTAAGTGGACAGTTGGGATTTGTACACTGGCTCTGGAAGTCTTTGTGTAGTCATGCGTGGCTTTCCGGTAGCAGCTGAGACTTCTTGAATGTGTCTCCAAGCTCTGAGGCATCTGATTTCCAGAATTGGCTGAGTAGGAATGAAGACAAGGCTGGCACTTCTCAGGGTACAGGAGGGTAGGATCTGCTAAGGCTGGGACTCCTGAGTACCCTGACTTCCTGCACAGAGTGGGGAGCTGAGTCCAGTAAGAGGGGGGGCCCGGAATGGGAGCCATTGGACCTCCTAGCGGCTGACTGGCACAGGGTGTGCTGCAGGGGAAGGGCCTCCAGTAGCAAAGCAGAGACTTCCTGGCTGGAGCAGCTGGGGCTTGAGTGTCCTAAAATGTGGGCAGGACTTTGTCTATGGAGCCAGGCTGTGGCTGGCTCCCAAGGAGTGTTCCCAAACGGAATGTGGCCAGTGTATGAAGAGGTGATTGTGAAGTCGAATGCTGGGTGGGGGATGGCATTTCCTGCATTAAGGTGCAAGCGGGGAGCATCTAAAGGACCGTGATTCTCATATGCATCACAACGTCACTCTGTGAGCAGGGCTTGACATGTTTCTTACACTGGGAGAGCAGCTTCCTCAGCACAGGAGGAGCTTCCTGTGTGGGGTGATTCCTAGCATCAACTAGGAATCCATTTTTTTGTCAAAGATTCACTTCTGAAAAGTTCACTGATCCTTTTCCCCAAAATACGTGTTCAGAGGCCCTCCCTGGTGGCACAAGGTGTTAAGTCTCAGCACTATGAAGCTATCCACAGCCAGTGCGACATGAGTTCGATCACTGGTCAGGGAGCTACCCACAAGGCACAGCAGATCTCTCCTGTCTCCCCGCTGCTCCCCTCAGCAGTGGATTTCAGTGGATCCACCTGTTCTCCCCACTCTGTCTCTGGTGAATCCTCTCACCCCCCCCCACCCTCCATCTCTGGCCTACACCCCAGCTCTTGTATGCATAAATAAAAATAATTTAAAAAAAATACATGTTTAGTCTGTTGATATTAAGACCAATCTATGTGAATCAGCACCCCCCACACAGCGCACATTAAAAATACACACGTTGACATCTTGTCCTTTCCATTGCTAATAAGCCTGTCCTTTTTTAAAATGGAAAAAAATAAAAAGATGCTGACAAAGTCTATTTTACATATAATTGGTCGAGAGCTGAGCTGAAGAAGCAGAATCCACTAACACCAATTGTGTATCTGTAAAAACTCGGGGAGCATACAGCCCTACTCACTGGATCACCTTGAGGGTAAGATGAATTGTTGTTAAGACCCCATCAGTTTACACAGCCCTGTGACTTCCCGAATGGAGGAGGGACATCCTCCATGGATTATTGGGGGGAGGGTGGGGGGTTACGGACTTTCTCGAAGTCAGGTGGAACCCTCCGAAGGAGTGGGGCGCGGGAAGGCAGACCCACCCCGTACCTCTTGAGGTAGAAGGAGAAGACAGGCTTATCCAGGAGCCCCTGGTCCACCAGCACGTCCAGCGGCGGCCGAACTCCTCCCACAGCCAGAGTGGGGAAGCCGAGGCCCAATATCCCATCAAAGCGAGCAAAAGTGAAGACCAGGCTGGGCTCCGACACAGCCTCCCCGAAGGTCACAGATTGTGCTGTGACTCCTCCGAGCTAGGGACACAGTCAAACGTTACTTCTGGAAGGACACCCCTATCTGCGAGCTCTCCCAATCCAAAGCACTAACGTCAGGTGACAGCGTCCAGAAACAATGCCCCCTGCAGGGGAAGCTGAGCCTCCTGCCTGGAGAAGCCCGGCCCCTTGCCCCCCCCCCACGCGGGAGCCACGCCTTTGTAGAGGAAGGTCCGCCCCGCTGGAAGCCCCGCCCCTCCGTTTGAAGCCCCGCCCCTCCATGGGAAGCCCCACCCCTCCACGTGAAGCTCCACTCCTCATCCACTTCCCCCTCCTGCGCCCCTAGAATTCTCTCCTCCTCAAACCAGCTCCCTAACTGATTATCTCAGACTTTGGGGTTCTCCCAGGCCCAAGCCCTCCTGGGGTCAGAGGTCACGCACGGTCAGCCTGTCCTCACTCAGGAAGCCCTTCAGCCGCCCAGTTCCATACTGCAAGGCAAACTTGGTCCCATTGGGTTTGAAGGAGCTGGAGGCTGAGGAGTTGAAGCGGCGGTGGAACCCTAGGTCAGAAGGTCAGGGAAGTGTCACTGGGGCTGGGGAGCTGCGGAATATCTCCCACCCCTCTGATCTTCTCACCTGTGGGGGCATGTCAGAGAGGGCAGTGCCTCACTGTGCCTCACCCCCACATCTTGCCTCAAGCCCCCCCAGCACCCAAGCCCCCCCTCATCTAGCCCTAGCCCCACTCAGCCTGTTCTTCCCCACAGAAGCTCACAGCACGGCGGGGTGAAGTAGCATTTCCTGGACGGGACCCAGAGGTTGGACGAGCCAGTGTCAAAGACCACAGTGAAGTTCTGGGGGGGCGTTCCGAGCCCGATTTCTCCGTAATACTGGACCTGATGGCAAAACAGAACACAGCGTCAGTGAGGAGCTGGATGTGAGGGTTGAGGCAGTGGGATGTGCAGGGTTGTGTGGGCTGGGACTCACATTCATGTAGTTGGAGAGAGGCACAGAGAAGGGCTTGTCCCCAGGGGATGGGGTGCCCAGTCCCAGGGGCTCTGCTGGCTTCCCCCATCCCCTCAGTGGGTTCAAGGTCCCTTGTCCAGTGTGGGCTCGGTGAAGACGGATCCTGTGGGGAAGAGGATACTGACGGGCAGAAGCCGCCCTTCCGGGACACGCTCTGTGCAGACGTCCCCAGCGGGGCACATGACCCATCGGGCACCTCAGGGCCCTACGCAGTCACTGCTGAATTCCCGGCTAGACTCACCTTCCTGGAAACGCCAATGCCTGTTTTGCTCCCCACTCTGTCTCTGGTGACTCCTCTTACCCCCCCACAGCTCTGGCCTGTACCCCAGTTCTTGTATGCATAAATAAATAAATCTTTAAAAATAAAAATAATGTAAATAAGTTATCCCCAGGGAACTATTAGTCACAAGTTTTTCCATGACAGAAAATCTAGCCTCCTCAAACCCCCAGGGAGCTACCAACATGGCGCAGCAGACCTCTCTTGACTCACCTGCTGCTCCCCTCAGCAGTGTATTTCAGTCACTCTGCCTGGTGCTTGCTTCGGCAGCACATATACTAAAATCAGTCACTCTGCCTGTTCTGTTCCCCACTCTGTTTCTGGTGAATCCTCTTAGCCCCCTGTACCTCTGGCCTGTACCCCAGTTCTTGTATGCATAAATAAACCTTTAAAAAAAACAACATTCAACTCTCTTAGTTTCCATTTGAGTGGGTCTGGGAGAGAGCCTGAGAATTTGCATCTAACACATTCACTGGTAATTTGTTCTTGAGACAACACTTGGGGTGTCAAAGCTTTGCAATGACCCAGGAAATGGCCACAAGAAGTCACATGTCAAAAGCAGGTTGCAGCCAGGTTGGACCTGGCTGTTGTCACTTCCCGGAGCCTGGCCCCTTGGTCACCTCAACCCCACCTGACTCAGTCCTTGAGAAGTCAGGAATGTAAGTGGGGAAAAGGCTTCCTGGGAGAGTACCCCCTTCCTCCTATCAAGAGCTTCAAGGGGTGGGGCCTCCCTGGTGGCACAAGGGGTTAAACACTGCACTATGAAGCAATCCACAGCCTCTGCAGTTCAATCCCCAGCCGGCCAGGGAGCAACCCACATGGCGCAGCAGACCTCTCCTGACTTGCCTGCCGCTCCCCTTGGCAGTGTACTTCAGTCAGTCTGCCTGTTCTGTTCCCCACTCTGTCTCTGGTGAATATACACACACACACACACACACACCCTCCCCCGCCTGCATCTCTGGTCTGTATCCCAGCTTTTGTAAGAAACCGGAAGGGGAGATAATTGGGTTCCCCCAAAATGAGTTTCTTGAGACCTAAAGATGTGACTCTGAAGGCGTCAGGTTAAACGCCACAATCTGAGTCTCTAAGATCTGTGCGGAGAATAGGGCCCCAAGTGTGGAGACCCCAGTACCAGATGGTCAGTGTGTAAGGGGGGAATGGCAGGGTCCTCCAGATCTGGAAAGCGGGGAGATGGGCCCAATCAGGAGTCTGGGGTTGGAGGATCTAGTACTATAAGGACTGCGTCTTAGCTGATGTGGGGTGCTGTCCTCAGGGCTGAGCCCAGTGGCAGATCTGGGGACCCACAAGATAGGAGTCATGAACCAGGGGTGCCAGGTTTGGGAGCCACTGAACTGGGGAGCTCTAGATATGAAGGGCAAGAGGGGGAATGTCATCCCAGGGATGGCGTGGGGTCCCCAGTACCTGATCAGCGAGGCCCCTGCAGGGTCCAGGATCAGGAGCGGCAGCAGCAGCAGCAGTAAAGGTGGCAGCGACATCTCTGGGGCCTGGGTATGAACCCACGTGCTTTGTTTCACCCCGAAACTCCGCCCTGTGCTGGGAAGAGGCTGGGACATTTGAAGGATGTACAGACATTGGTGGAGGGTCCCCAGAAGTATTACCCCGCATGTCCCTCCTCACTCAAAATCGGGGTGGCGCTGCGGGGTCTCCTCAGCCAAGCACCCTCCCTCTACCTTTCAGCTACATCACTTTTACTCTTGACTTTCACTTCACTTTTCCGAGACTCATTCACCACAAGTGTTTGCTCAGCAGTGAAGGGGCGGGCGGGGAGTCCGTGAAGGGGAAGAGAGAAGGTCAGAGCACACCCTAGCAGCTTAAGTGGGGCTCCCAGAGTGTAAGGACCCCGATCTACTGCTGTATTCAAAAAAATATTTAAACATACACATCACCCCAGACCTACCACCTCGGGAAGCCTGAAAATCACTTGCGGGCTCTCTGTCTCAGCTGCCACCTGGCCCCCTGATTAAGCTTCTCAAATGTAATGAGTTTCTGACTCCAGAGTCCAAGCCCAAGAACACATTTTTTTTTTTTTTAAGGTTTATTTATTTATTTATTTATACAAGCACTGGGTACAGAGCCAGAGCGGGGAGCAGAGCAGGCAGAAGGACCGAAGTACACTGCTGAGGGGAGCAGCGGGCGGCAGGAGAGGTCTGCGCGCCATGTGGTACCCTCGCCCAGTGACCGGGGATCGAACCGGCGCTGCAGAGGCTGCAACCCAGCGATCAACCACTGCGCCAAAGGGGAAGCCCAAGAACACATATTTTTGAAAAACCCCATCCATCATGCAGCCATTAACTTTGCTGAGAAACCCCATCTTTTTGGATTTTTAACTTACAGTTATGTGTTACTAGACGCCTGCATAGTGTGTGTGTGAGTGTGTGTGTGTGTGTGTATGGAAGATCTGGATTGTAAGCCAGAGGTGCAGGGGGTGAGAGGAGTCACCAGAGACAGAGTGGGGAGCAGAACAGGTGGATCTACTGAAATACACTGTTGAGGGGAGCAGCAGGGAGACAGGACAGGTCTGCTGTGCCATGTGGGTAGCTCCCTGGCAAGAGATGGAACTCAGGCCTTAGCAATGATAGCACTGAGACTTAACTCCTAGGCCACCAGGAAGGTCCCAACCTGCATATTTTTAAGTCAACATTAACATAATTGACTTACTGATCTGCAACTTTTCCTCCCTTAACCTTATACCTTGGAGTGCTCAAAAGAAATAGATGATGTGTGTATATAGTAACAGGAACAACTTTGATGTGCTCCATGGCCTGGTTTTCATTATATCCCTGAGCACGATATTATTAAGATATTCAAGCATCTAGAAAAATTGAAAGAATTTTATAGGGTGCCGGGGCCTCCCTGGTGGCGCAGGGGGTTAAGCACAGCACTATGAAGCTATCCGCAGCCTCTGCAACACGAGTTCAGTCCACGGCCAGGAAGCTATCCACATGGCACAGCAGACATCTCCTGTCTCCACGCTGCTCCCCTCAGCAGTGGATTTCAGTAGATATTCCTGTTCTGCTCCCCACTCTGTCTCTGGTGAGTCCTCTCCGCCCCCCACACCTCTGGCCCACACCCCAGCTCTTGTATGCATAAATAAATAAATCCTAAAAAAATAATTTTATAGTGTGTCCCCATTAGCTACCACCTCCATTTGTACAATTAATCTATTCTGCTGAAATTTCCTCATCACACCTCGACCCACTATCCACCCAGGACCCGTCTATTTTTATCATGCATCATTCAAATAAGATGGAGACGTCACATTCTTCACACCCGGGCACATCTTTACATCATCAGTCTGGCACACTCTTCCACATGCAAAATGGCCAGTGACTCCCTGCTCCCACCATCTCCTGCCAGTGTCCCCCAAAGGAAGATAATACCTTGACTCCTAGGTTAGTTTTGCCTGTTCTTGAATAGCACATTAAAAAAATTTCATTATGAAAAAAGCCAACATACAGCAAGGCTGAAAGAATCGGGGCCTCCTTGGTGGCGTAGGTACGTCTCAGCACTATCCACTGTAAAGGCCTGAGGTCATTCCCCACAGGGCGCAGCAGACCTCTCCTGTCTCCCAGTGCTCCCCTTTGCAGTGTACTTCAGTGGATCCACCTGTTCTGCTCCCCACTGTGTCCCTGGTGAATCCTCTCACCCCAGCACCTCTGGCTTATACCCCAGTTCTTGTATGCAACCACAAAAAAGCTGACAGAACCGTTCTGTTGGTGCGCAGACGCCCACCCCGCCCCTGCCGCTGGGTCACTGTGTTTTTGGGGTCACCCTTCCATCCACCTCTAGCCATGGGGTCCTCAGAGGGGCTTCTGCCCCCACCTACAGGGCACATGGGTCACCAGAGACACTTGTGGTTGTGACAACTGGCATCTAGTAGGCAGCAGCCGGGGAAGTTGCTCAACATCCTACAATGCACCAGACACCCCCTCCAAGCAGGAATCATCCCTCCATTAAAGTATCAATAGTGCCCAGCCTGAGGAATTCTGCCCCCACCCTCAGCCCATCTCTTTGACATCCCTGTGACTGCAGGAGTGAGGCCAGCAGCGGTGCCTACTGGGGTACCTGCACCAGCGTCACCCCAGCCCCGGAGGAAGGCCCAGGGGACGGAATCGACTCTTCTCCCCAAAAAGCGCACATTAAACACAAGGAACTGGGTTGTTCCATAACTTCCAAAAATAAAAAAATAAAAATAAAAAAAAGAACAAAGTGACCCAGGAGGATTCAATGAAATAGAAAATTTTACTGAGCAGGGGCGAGGGAGAGGACTGCCAGTGCTTGTTTTAGGGGGGAACCTGTGGCATGACCCAGTGCCCACGCGGCCCACAGGCCTTCACCCCCGCGGCTGCCCCTGTGCATCGCCCTGTGAGGCAGCACCCCGAGAGCGTGCACGCGCCAGTCCCACCCGGGCACCGCCCTTCGGGTCCCCACGGTCGAACACGGCCACGTAGGCGCCCAGAAAGACATCGCCGAGGATCCAGAAGGGTCCCGCTGGTGGAGGCACGTCCACTGCCCGGAAGCCGGAGAGGCAGACAGGGAGGCCACCTTGAGGAAACTGCAAGGCCACATGGGGTGTCACGCCCACCGGGCCCCCAACTGGGAGCCAGAGATCCAGACCCTGCCCGGGCTCTGGAGGGGTGTCTGTGGCCCTCCTCCCTCCTAAGCAGGGTGCACCCCAGCTCCACCTCTGCAGCTGCATTTTATGGCTTCCCTCCGAAGGCACCCTGATGCCCACCTACCTGGATGATGTAATCCTCGGCCGTGAGGTTAAACCAGACGTCCCCGAGGAGGAAGGACACTGTGGGGAGCTTTGGGATTAGCGAGCACGGGATGAAGTACTGAGGGAGAAGAGCACAGTGGTGATGGCAGGTTCCTGGCCTGCGCACTCCCTTCAGAGCCTCCCGGAGCCATGAAGCTGTCCAAAGCAGGCAGCTGGGTACACGGGGCCATGTGTTCCGGCTCTGCTGCCCTCTGTAGCCTCCCACTTGCCTACATCCCCACATGATGGTGTCACCGCCCTCAGCTTCAGCTCACAACCTCACCCACCCCCGAGTCTTCACCACCGTCTCAGCAGCACCAGAGGGCCCAGTGATGGGGGGGTCAGAAATCACCTGAAGGACACAGTCCCTCCCCAGACCCCTGCAGGGCCTCCTGAGTGCTGGGGTGCGGGGCAGCTCTTGAGCCCCTGGCCAAGTCCCACTTTAGGCTTCAACTGTCTATGCGGCCCTGGGATGCTCTTCCCAGGCTTCCAGCTGCTCTAGCTGTCTGCACTTTCACCCCATGGGGGCTGCCCACCTCTGAGGGTTCCCCTCCTCCATGGCTGACTGCTGGCCCCCTTGGAGCCTCTTCCAGAAGCCCCAGACCCCCAAGCTTCTCGCTATCAGCCAATCCTGATAAACTTGCCTCATCATCCCCTCCCATCCACCAAGCACTGGGAGCACCCCAGGGAGTTCCTTATTTCCCACCTGTACCCCAACCGTCACTGACCATGTCCAGTGACTTTGTCCTTTAATGTTCTCAGGCCTAACATCAAACCCAGTGTCCACCATCACCCCCATCAGCCTCCTCAGCCCACACCCAGCAGACACAGGGTCCTCACCTCCCCACCCAGAAAGGGGAGTCCCCCAATGGCCTTGTGCAGGGCCCGGATCTCCTCGCTGGGTCCTGTGATGACTGGTGTGCCTGTGTCCAGGACGGCAGCACAGCCCCTGGCACAGAGAGTCAGTCCTGTGCCCACCTTCACCCTGTGCAAGGCGTCAGCCATCAGAGCCAGCACCCCAGGAGTCCAGGCCCCCCAGCCTCCCTCAGACCCAGGGGTCCAGGGCCCCCAGCCTCCTCCCTCAGACCTAGGGGTCCAGACCCCAGTGCTTCTTTCTCAAATTCAGGTGTCTGACCCCAAGCCTATCCTTCACCAGAAGTCGGAGTCCCAGCCCCTCCCAGACACCGGGATCAGGGCCAGCCCACCCCCGGCCCAGAGGAGGTGCCTCACCCCTCCATGCGGACCTGCCAGTAGGCAGGGACTGTGACGGGTACGAAGGTCAGGGGCGGGATGTAGTGCGCGGGGTCTGAGCCACCCAGAACCAGCTCTCCTCCGTCAGCCGCTTTGGGGTCCCTGCAGGGTACAGTGCTGTCAGTGCCTTGGGGTTGGGTCCCTTGCCAGCAGGGCAGAGGCTGAGGAAGGGCCTCCTGCCAGTGTGTGTGTGTGGGGTTGCACTCTCAGTGGGGTGGTAGGAATCAGTGGGTGCTGATATTGGGTGCAGAAGAAAGGTGAACAGCCTTCCTGGGGTGTCTCCACGGTCAGGGGAACCTGACTTCCTGATTTGGCCAAGAGGGGCAGAGGGGCAGGACTCCAGGAGGTGTGGGAGGCAGGGTCCCCCCCATGGAAGGCGCAGGAGGCAGAAGCCACTACGAGGTGGCAGGGCTCCTGAGCAGGTGTGAGGCGGAGTGACAGAGGGGCGCAGGACTCCTGCCTGTGCCTGGGGGGGGCTCGGGGAGACATGGGGACTTCCCAGTTGGTGTGAGCTTCCTGCCAGAGGCAGAGCTTCTGGGAAGAGGTTGGCAGTGCTGACTCCGAATGTGTGTTCTCAAGTGGAATGTGGGGTGTTTACGGTGAACTGAGGGTTCCTGAGTTGGGGCAGGGAAGTCCCTCCCCTACCCAGTGGGAGTGGAATGGAAATGTCATTTCCTGGTTTGAGTTGGAAACATGGAGGTTAAGTGACGGTGAGTTTCGTATGTCCTCAGCCCTGCTTAGGGAGCGAAACTGCTAAAGAAGGCCCAGGTGATTCTTATCCTGCTCAGGCGGCTTCCTGACTGCACTGGGCCTTCGTCTGGCGGGTGGCGATGTCCTGTGCAGAGGGGTGCTGTGTGACTTCCTGAATGGAGGGGGTGACAACCTTTATGGGGGAAGGGACTTTCTCAAGATGACTAGAACACCCTCCTTGGGGACCAGGGCGCAGGAAGGCAGTGCCATCCCGTTACCTGTTGAGGTAGACGGAGAAGACAGGCTTATCCAGGAGCCCCTGGTCCACCAGCACGTCCAGCGGCGGCCGAACTCCTCCCACGGCCAGAGTGGGGAAGCCGAGGCCCAATATCCCATCACTTAAAGCGGCAGTGAAAAGCACGGACTCCCACACAGCCTCCCCGAAGGTCACCGACGCCCCTGTGACTCCCCCGAGCTGGGGACACAGTGAAGCAGGAAGTTACTTCTGGAAGGACATCCCTACCCGTGAGCTTCCCCAACCCAAAGCAGGAACCTCAGGTGAGGGCGCCCAGAAACAATGCCCACTGCAGGGGTGGGCAGAGCCGCCTGCCTTGAGAAGCCCCGCCCCTTGGCCCCGCCCCCACAGGCAGCCCCGCCTTTGTGGGAGCCCCGCCCCTCCAGGGAAGCCTCGCCCCTCATCCGTTTCCCCAGAAAGCCTCTTCTCCTCAAACCAGCTCCCTAAACTTCCCCCACAAGTCATCTTAGACTTGGGGGTTCCCCCAGGCCCAAGCCCTCCTGGGGTCAGAGGTCACGCACGGTCAGCCTGTCCTCACTCAGGAAGCCCTTCAGCAGCCCAGTTCCATACTGAATGGCAAACTTGGTCCCATTGGGTTTGAAGGAGCTGGAGGCTGAGGAGTTGAAGCGGCGGTGGAACCCTAGGTCAGAAGGTCAGGGAAGTGTCACCGGGGCAGGGGAGCTGCGGAATATCTCCCACCCCTCTGATCTTCTCACCTGAGGGGGCATGTCAGAGAGGGCAGTGCCTCAAACCCCCCCATCATCTTTTACCCCCCCATCTAGCCCTTACCCCACTCATCTAGCCCTGTCCTCCCCCACAGAAGCTCACAGCAGGGCAGACTGAAGTGGCATTTCGTGGACGGGACCCAGAGGTTGGACGAGCCAGAGTCGAAGATGACAGTGAAGTTCTGGGGGGGCGTTCCGAGCCCGATTTCTCCGTAATACTGGACCTGATGGCAAAACAGAACACAGCGTCAGTGAGGAGCTGGGCATGAGGACCAAGGAATGTGGATTGTGGGGAACTTGTGTGGGGCTGGGACTCACGTTGAATATCTTGGAGAGAGGCACAGAGATGGGCTTGCCCCCAGGGGATGGGGTGCCCAGTCCGGGGGGCTCTGATGGCATCCCCCATCCCCTCAGTGGGTTCAAGGTCCCTCGTCCAGTGTGGGCTCGGTGAAGACGGATCCTGTGGGGAGGAGGATACTGACGGGCAGAAGCCGCCCTTCCGGGACACGCTCTGTGCAGACGTCCCCAGCGGGGCACATGACCCATCGGGCACCTCAGGGCCCTACGCAGTCACTGCTGAATTCCCGGCTAGACTCACCTTCCCGGAAATGCCAATCCCTCATGACAAATTTCCCCAAAGACTGAGCAAACCATCCCCAACAGACCTTCCCCAAACCTTTCAATAGGAGACATTAAAAATTATGTAAAGTAGGGCCTCCCTGGTGGTGCAAGGGGTTAAGACTCAACCGATGAAGCTGTCTGCAGCCTCTCCAACACAAGTTCAATTTCCGGCTGGCCAGGGAGCTACCCACATGGCGCAGCAGACCTCTCCTGTCTCCCTGCTGCTCCCCTCAGCAGTGTATTTCGTCAGTCTGCCTGTTCTGCTCCCCACTCTGTCTCTGGTGACTCATCTCACCCCCCACACTTCTGACCTACACCTCAGCTCTTGTATGCATAAATAAATACATATGTAAAAAATATGTAAAATAATGGCCTCCCCGGTGGCGCAAGGGTTAAGTCTCAGTGCTATCAAATTATCGGCAGCCACTGCTGCAGGAGTTTGATCCCCAGCCAGGGAGCGACCCACATGGCACAGCAGACCTCTCCTGTTTCCCCGCTGCTCCCCTCAGCAGTGGATTTCAGTGGATCTGTGAACACTCTCACCCGCCTCCCACCCCATACCTCTGGCCTACACCCAGCTCTTCTGTGCAAAAATAAAATCTTTTAAAAAGGCAAAAAAAAACAAAAAAAAAACAAAAAAAAAACTCAGGAATAATGCCTGTTCTCCGCTTCTGAGTTTCTCCAGAGCTCAGGAATGTAAGTGGGGAAAAAGCTTCCTGGGAGAGTACACCCTTCCTCCTATCAAAAGTTTCAGGGGGTGAAGAGAGGAGAGGAGAAACTGAGGGAAGACACCAGAGGGGGAGATAAGTGGGTTCCCCAAATTTGGTTTCTTGAGACCTAAAGATGTGACTCTGAGGGAGTCAGGTTAAACACCACAATCTGGGTCTCTAAGATCTGTGTGGAGAGGGGCCCAAGTGTGGAGACCCCAGTACCAGATGGTCAGAGCTTAAGGGGGGATTGGCAGGGCCCTCCAGATCTGGACAGTGGGGAGATGGGCCCCCATCAGGAGTCAGAGGATCTAGCATTATAAGGACTGGGGTCTTAGCCGATATCAGAGTCCATTCTCAGGGATGAGCCCAGTGGCAGATCTGGGGACCCACGAGATAGGAGTCATGGATACAAAGGTGCCAGGTTTGGGAGCCATTGAATTGGGAAGCTCCAGATATGACAGGAAAGGGGGGAGGGCCTCCTAGGTTGGGTTGGGGTCCCCTTTACCGCATCAGCGAGGCCCCTGTGGGGTCCAGGGTCAGTAGCAGCAGCAGCAAAGGTACCGGTGACATCTCTGGGACCCGGATGCCAACCCAGGCGTTTGCTGCCTGGTTTTCTTTCACCCCGAGACTCCGCCCTGCTCACCACCCACCCCTGGGCTTCGGAGGTGACCCAGGAGCTGGAGTGTGTGGGTGTGAGACGCAGAGGGAAGAGGCTGGGACAGCAGAGGAATGTACAGACATTGGTGGAGGGTCCCCAGAAGTATTACCGTGCATGTCCCTCCTCTCTCAAAATCGGGGGTGGTGGTAGGGGGGGTCTCCTCAGCCAGAACCCCTCCCCCACCCTTTAGCTACTATCGCTTTTACTAAGTACTTTCACTTCACTTTTTCAAATCTTGTTAACCACAGCCTCTCCTCGGCCCAGACAAGGGATGGGCGGCGCGTTTGCAGTTACTGGACACGTGGGGTGCCTGTCGCTCCCTGCCCCATCCGCAGTGAGAATAACCTGCTGGAGTGTCTTTCGCACACACCTGCCGGCTGTGCTGTGTCCTGCCTGTCCTGACCAGGGCCATTGTTGGTTTCATCGTGGAAACACTTAGGGTTTGCGTGATCTCTGGGGGGACAGCGACACGGGGGTGCTGAGGCCTGGAGGCTCAGCTGGTGGCTGGGCTGGGGGAGGCTGGGCCAAGGCCAGGGGAGTGGGAGGCTGGGCATTATGCAGGGAAGGGGCTAGAAGCGTTGCTCTGCGTGACTGGCCCTTGTCACTTCCAGGTCCTGGGGTGGTGGCTCTGGGGTTCCCTTCAGCTGAAGCATCCACCCCTTGCCACACGCACACTCCACAGCTAGTATCCCTCTTACAATTATGACTTCACTGTTCCCAGATGCTGTGAAGGGGCCGGTGGGGAGTTGGTGAAGGGTTTGGCGGGAGAGAGGGTCAGAGCAGACACTCTCCCCGGCAGCTTTAGTGGGGCCTCCAGGGTGAGGACCCCTTACTCATTATTCTAATTGGAAAACACTTGAAATCCACACCCCCACCGCCCTACCTCACAGGAAAGGCCAAAAACTAAACCAGCGTCTACTGATCTGGCCCTTCTTCCCCAATGAAGCGGTGAATATTTTTTCCTATGCTGTATTTACCATCGATGTGCAGTGCCTTCCTCCTGACCCTTCCTCCTCCCGCCCCCTCTTAACCTCAGAAATCTTCCTCGATGTAGTAAAGTCCTCGCCATTGTAACTAACGTGGCATTAAACGCTATAGAACGTACATTTTTTGGCTTGCTGGTTTCACATCCTTTGGATGGTTTCAAGAGTGAGATTGCTGGATCGTACTTCATTTTCACTTTTTTTTAGTTTTTTAAGGTACATCCAGATCACATTTCAAAATACCAGTTCACACTCCCACCAATAGCATCATAGGGTTCTCTTCCTCCGCACCCTCTCCAGCCCTTGTTGCTGGGGATGTTTTCAATACCTGCCAATTTCATGGGTGTGAGATGGTATCTTGGTGTCCTTTTAACCTCCATCTCATTCATTGAAAGCAACGATGAACATTTCTCCAGGTGTCTGTTGGCCTTCCTAGTAAGCTGCAGACAAGTGATACCTTCGGAATGAAGCAAGTGTCTTTTAAACAGCTGTATAGTACTCCAGAGTAGGAATGTGACACTATCTCTCTAACTGATGTCCTATGTCTGTTGTTCCCTGTTTTCAGTATGATAAACGACCCTGCAGAATCGGTCCTGACTGCACGTGCTGAGTGCTTGCTCCATGCTATCTGCCAGTCCACACAGAGAACTACAACTGCTTTTACAATAACCACACGGAGCTGTAGATTTTGATACAATCAGAATCCTGATTCACCCCGAGGAAGAGACAACGTAATGTGTGAACACAGAAGAAAGGGGTGGTGGGAGGCCATTTTGGAGGCTGGTTGCCCAGAGTCCAGCACTGCACTTGTGTTTGCAAATCTCCTTCAGAGCCCCACAACTGGGGTCGACTTCTGTTGGGTGGATTTTGAGGTCCGAAGAGAACATCTCACTTGGTAATCAAACTCTAGGCACTGTTAAACATCTGTTCCATGTGTTGCAAATATTTTCTCTCAGGTTGCCACCTTATTCTTAATCATGTTTATGGTGATTTTAGTCACATAGAAAGGTAATTTTCAAAACAAGAAGAAATTTTTGAAAAACAAAGAAAAATAGAAAATATTTTCCTATGTGGTCAGTTATTTCAATTCCTTCTATTTCCTGCTGGGATAATGGAAATCCTAACTATTACTGTTGACTGCCCTCTGCTAGGATGCTCACGTGTTATTGTAAACTATCCGGGTGACCAGGAAGCTAGTCTGGTTAGGATAACCTGGGTCTGGTGAAGACACACCTTCAGTATTTTGAAGAACTGTAATTTCACAGCCCAAGCCCTACCCTTCCAAGACAAGGATTCAATCACCTATCAATCACTCTGCAGACTCACCCTCTCAACTGTCAATTAGGGTCCCAGATTTCCACTAAGTGCCTCTTTGTCCTCTCTTTCTTTATATATATATATATATTTAAAAAACAGGTTTATTAGGGAAAGGGACAGAAGAATGAAAGACACTTGCAGAGACACCAGCGGGCAGGAAGAGCTGGCCCGGAGGGGACAGGTTTGCTGAGAGAGGTCTGCATGGTCTCAGGCGGGCAGCCTTGAGGAGAGCGGCCTCCACTGAGGGGGGGTCAGTGAGGAGAAGCCCCAGCAGGTGCAGGTCACAGGCAGGCAGGAGGCCATTGCCCTGGGGAGGGAGAGAGTTGGTGAGAAGAAGCACCTGCACAGCCAGAGGTGGGGAGATGGACTGCTACCTGGCCTTCACTTTCAATCGCTGTTCCTGTCTTGCCTCTTGTCTGTCTCCTCTGTTACAAGAAAACTGGCCCCATCTTCTGGGGATCAAAGTGCTTGCAAAACCCTCCCCTCTCTTCTCCAAGCCTTTCCAGCGGCCCCGCCTCCACCTGTCAATCATTGTGCCCACCAATCCCACAGCCCTTTATGGGTCTTCAGGACAACCTCTCTGGACTGACTGCAGATTCCAGGACTAATCTCTCTCTGAGGCTGGAGGTAGTGGCCCCACCCCATAAGTAAAAGGCATTGGATGAAATCTAGGGTCTCCCTCTTGAACTTCAGTTCCCCTTTGAGATGTAGTAACAGGAAAGTCCCTTAGGTGGACCCTGGAGGGAATGAATCTTCAAAGAAGTTGCGAGGGCCCAGCCAGAGAGATGGGGCTGTGACTCCCAGGTTTCAAGAAGCACTTCAGCAGCCCCAAGAGGAAAGGTGGGCATTAAGTGAAGGGGAATCCTACAGGAACAAAGACTCAGGCGTTGCACAAATAATGATGCAAGAGAGTGAAGGAAACATTGTAAGAGGAAAAGTTTCAAGTAGGAAGAGGTGAGGAGATTCAGTGCCCAAGTGGAGGACTTGGCCTCTTCCAGATTGCGCAAACGTGAGGGGCAGCAATGTCTCTGAACCTCTGCCGATGAGCCGGCAGCGTCCGGGGGGAGCACACGGCCATTTCCTTCTGATTGCTTCCACTTCATTCATCAAAAGAAGTGGGAAAGAAGAGGGGGCGTAGGCTGGAGTGTTGACAGGGAAGGAACCAAGCAGTTTGTTAGAGAATGGAGAAGCGAGCCATGGAAGGCTGGTTGTGCGTGTCCCTCCAGGCCTGCACTCACACGTGTGAGATGTGTCCACACACAGGCCTGGCGGCTGTGAGTAGGCAGAGAGGCGGAGATCATTTTGCCAGGAGAGTATGACTGAGGGAGAAAGCAAGGGAGCTCATGTTGCATGCGCTGTGACAATGGTTGTGGAGACCACAGACGATACTGGTAAAGGAAGGGTTTAGAGGAGGAGAAAATGTAAAAGAAAAAAAAGGGGGGGGGGACAATTACAGCAAAAGATCAGGGATACCAATGGAATCACAGAATGGAAAGACCCTAAGGCTGGGACATCATTCCTTCTCTGACATCATCTTTACCCTTCATTGCAGCCACATAGGCCTCCTCACCCACTCCATACTCCAAACCCGCTTCTGCCTCAGGGCCTTTGCACAAGCTGTTCTATTTTTTAAAAAAAATTATTATTTATTTATTCATACAAGAACTGGGGTGTAGGCCAGAGGTGCCGGACGGGGGTGGTGGTGAGAGGACTCACCAGAGACAAAGTGGGGAGCAGACCAGGTGGACTGACTGAAACACACTGCTGAGGGGAGCAGCGGGGAGACAGGAGAGGTCTGCTGCGCCATGTGGGTCAGCTCCCTGGCCAGGGGTTGAACTCATGCTGCAGAGGCTGCTGATAGCTTCATAATGCTGAGACTTAAGCTCTGGCGCCACCAGGGAGGCTCCCTGCACAAGATTTCCTCCAGGGCACCTTAATCCTTCAAATCTCTGATTAAGTGTTACCTTTTTTAAAAAATGTGATCTTCTTGGTGAAGTCTACCCTGACCCCTCTACTGAGCAAGGCAACCATCCTCCCCCAGCATATCCAGTCTCCTTTGCCCTGATATCTCTCCCTGCCCCACAGCGCTCATTCCTGCTGCAATCATTAACTCTAAAATGCCACTGTGTCATGTGCATCTTAGAATCAGGGATATTGTCTATATTGATAATTTACCTTTTACCTTGATTGCCTGTTTCCCCATTAGAATCTAACCTACACCAAGACAGAGGTCTTGGTCTGCTTCCTTAGCCACCGTGTTCCCGGCACCTAGGAGAGTGCCTAGCACCTTGTAAATGCTCAATAAATATTTCTAAAGAACCCGTTCGTGCATGCGTTGCTCTGGGGGGTTTCCCTGACACAGTCAACAGGAAATCCTGTTTCTCCACAGTAACTCTCACCGCATCTTCCCCTCTTGTGTCTCAGCAGCCGACATAGTCACTCTTGAACCCTCAGGATCCCCCCACCCCGATTCCCCATCACCTAGCCCCTCTTGGGCAATTTAGTGATTTCTGGGTCTTCCCTGCAAATTCTTAAATAGCCACACGGGGGTGGTGTGACCCGTTCTCCCAGTGCAGATTCGCGATTTACTCAAACTACGAACCAACTAATTACAAACGCAAGGCTCTGTAATTACTCTCCTCTCGGTACTACGGAAAAATATTTTCTAGCAGTCTATCCTACATGAATCCAAACAGTACAACTTCATGACTTTTCTGAAATTTAAAAAATTTGAGTACACAGGCTACTGAGTGGTTGACTTTACCCACGACGATGCCCATCGGCGGTGCTCGCTGACGAGTTTTCTGGTCATTGGGAAGAGCCAGTCTCCGCATTTACCTTAATTTACTGCCAGCACCTTCCCCAAGGTAGCAATGCTTAAACGTTACCTCCCTGGAGGCTGGAGCTGAACTCCTGGAGCACACCTGTCTCTCTCAAGCCTCCCGCTTTTGCCCCGGGCTTCCCGCCGCCCGGAACGCAGACGCCTGCCTCAAATCAGCTGCGTGAGAAAGGGAGCTAGAGCTGGGGCGTTTCAGGGCGAGCACCCCCTTGGCTGCAGCCCTGAGAGGCACGGGGATGCGCTGAGCCACACAGCGCGCGCAGGGAGGTGACGACACTCCAGCGCGCCCATCGCCCAGCCCGGGCCCCCGCGGGCCCGGAACCCTTGTGCCAGCCTCCAGGGGAGCGACCCGGTAAGATAAACTTCCGGTGGTTGTGGGACTTCCGCACGGGACAACGGATTCGGCGAGCCCCTATGGACCGGAAATCCGTCACCTCTCACTCCCCGCCCTTTTCCGGAAGTGATGCACGGTGGGGTTGCCGGAAGAAGTGGCGAAGTTACTTTTGAGGGGACCCGAGCAGCAGTGGCGCGCCAGGGGACACAGAGGAGGAGGAAGAGAAGCAGAGCAAGGGGACGGAGGCAGGTGCACTGGAGTGTGGGGAGACGCGGGAGGAGCTCCGGGCCCGGGTCTTCCCGGCGTTCCCCGCGCTGCTGCTCAGTACCCTTTCTCTCCTTCCACCCCCTCCCCTCCCCAGCTCGCGCCGCCCCCGGCTGTTTCCAGGGCAACGGGAGTAGGAGACCCCGCGAGAGGCCGCCCACGAGACCCTCGCGCGCAGCCATGAGCCCCGCCCCCCACTGGTGTTCGGAGAGGGGCGGGACCTGGAGCGAGGTGGGGGCGGGGCCTGAGGGGCGGGATGAGGTGTGGGCGGAGCGCAGTGGGCGGGGCCTGGAGCCAGTGGGGGCGGGGCTGGGAGGGAGGTAGCCAAGTGATGGGCCGGCACGGTATGGGCGGGGTGAGGGAGGGGCCGAAAGGGACGGGGCGGGACCTAGGGAGAAGAGAGGCGGAGCATTCGGAGTAGGTGGGGTCAGACTGAGAATTGTGGGGTGCTTCCTGGGCGGAGATGGGGTGGGATCTGAGTAATAGTAGGTGCCATGAAACAGTGGGAAGGGGCAAGGATGAAGCTGAAAGGGCAAGACCTGCGAAGAGCCGGTGGGAGGAGTTGGGGGCGGGGCCTAAAAGGGGGCGGGACCTGAGGCTAAGCTGAAGGTTGTCCTGGAGCTGACAGGCAGGGCCCAGTGGGAATTGGTGGTGGGGGTGCAGGCTAGCCGGGACTGAGCGATGTGTCTGTGGGAGGGACGAAGGAGGAGACGAATTTGGGAGAGATGGAGGAGAGGTGCCCCCAGCAAGCCTATGGCTGACCCTCTCTGACTCCACAAGGCTCTCCCTTCAGTCCCTCTGTATTTCTCAGGCTGCTCCGTGACCCCACCATGTCCACCCCCACCACAAGTTCCCTGGACACCCCCTTGCCTGGTGAGTGACCCTTTTTCTCACCCCAACGTTCTCCCATCACATACTCATCAGGAAAAACTCACCGTGCCTCCTTCTCCAGGAAATGACCCCCCTCAGACCAGCACCCCCTCTTCTTCACCAGCTGTAAAGGAGGAGGGTCCTGAACCGTGGCCAGGGGGTCCAGACCCTGATGTCCCAGGCACTAATGGGACGGACTCAGCCAGCAGCATGGGTGAGAAGGGGTCTAGGGACATGGGCTGTTATTGGGGAGAAGGGTTCGGGTCAGATCAGGGAAGGGGGAAGGAACCGAAACGGGAGGAGGTCCAGACTTCTCCTTTATTATATTCTTCTATTCCTCCATGACACCCGTTCCTTCGAGGGCTCCTCCGCTGACACCTCTTCCCCGCTGGATCCCTGTGTCCCGGGCTCACCCTCCGTCCTCTGTCCTCGGGCCTGTCGCTCTTGCTGCTGTCCTCGCTGTGGCTCTGGCCCTCACGTTGGCTGTGCACTCCCCCCAGTCATTCCAGATCCCACCGAGGAGCCAGAGCGCAAGCGCAAGAAGGGCCCAGCTCCGAAGATGCTGGGCCACGAGCTGTGCCGCGTGTGTGGGGACAAGGCCTCCGGCTTCCACTACAACGTGCTCAGCTGCGAAGGCTGCAAGGGCTTCTTCCGCCGCAGTGTGGTCCGCGGCGGGGCGGGGCGCTACGCCTGCCGGGGCGGTGGCACGTGCCAGATGGACGCCTTCATGCGGCGCAAGTGCCAGCAGTGCCGGCTGCGCAAGTGCAAGGAGGCCGGGATGAGGGAGCAGTGTGAGTGTCAGCACCAGGACAGGGGTGGGGCTGGCCTGGCAGCTGCCCAGGCCCGGGGGCTCCACTCAGGCCTGTCCTTCCCCGCCCCCCAGGTGTCCTTTCTGAAGAACAGATCCGGAAGAAGAAGATTCGAAAGCAGCAGCAGCAGCAGCAGCAGCAACAGTCATCACCCGGGGCCCCGGGTGGCAGCGGCAGTGGCAGCAGCTCAGCCCCGGGGCCTGGAGCCTCCCCTGGAGGCTCCGAAGTGGGCGGCCCGGGCTCCGGGGACAGTGAGGGCGTGCAGTTAACAGCCGCCCAGGAACTCATGATCCAGCAGCTCGTGGCAGCCCAGCTGCAGTGCAACAAGCGCTCCTTTTCCGACCAGCCCAAAGTCACGGTACTGCCTCCTGTGGCCTCCCGCTGAGGCCGAAGCCCCGTGGGGAGGGAGGCGGTCCAAGGGCAGGGGTGTGGACACGAGTGTCTGCTGGGTGCGGGCTTGGCCTCAGGGTGCCTGGGGCTCACAGGAGTTCTGAGAGTCACCGTGGCTCGTGTGTCCCCAGCCCTGGCCCCTGGGTGCAGACCCCCAGTCCCGCGACGCCCGCCAGCAGCGTTTTGCCCACTTCACGGAGCTGGCCATCATCTCGGTCCAGGAGATCGTGGACTTCGCCAAGCAGGTGCCCGGCTTTCTGCAGCTGGGCCGCGAGGACCAGATCGCCCTTCTGAAGGCATCCACCATTGAGGTACCAGCCAGCCCACCGTCCTCAGCAAGCCCCTTCCTCCCGCCCACCAGGAACCCCAGATAGGCTGGGAGCCAGGCGGTGCACACCCCCCCCTCTGGCCCTTGCCTGCTGGAGGTGACCTGCTGGGAATGTCAGAGCAGTAAACAAGATCGTCAGAGCCTCCCATGAGCCACAGGGAGGGAAACTGGCTGAGGTGGAGGATAATTGAGGATGGGCTGGAGGGGCGTGCTTTTGCCAACAAGCTATTTTGACTCAAAATAACGGCAATGATTAAGTATTGAGTGCCTGCTGTATGCTGCACCCCATTCTAAATGGTTGGCAGGTGGCAGTGAACGGGACAGACAGAAATCCCGCCCCCAGGCCTCCTGACTACCCGGAGTGGCCCGGGTCAGGAGTGCGAGTGTGCTGGACCCAGAAGGTGGCGAGCTGGAGTGTCCAGACCACAGGCTGTTGTGGCTAAGAGCACAGGGTTGGTCCCAGTGAGACCAGGCCCTCCATTTGAGCCCGAGAGGAGGGACAGGTGCCTAAAGGGTCAAAGACCCCTGTGCTCCTCTGCCACACGCAGATCATGCTGCTGGAGACGGCCAGACGCTACAACCATGAGACCGAGTGCATCACCTTTCTGAAGGACTTCACCTACAGCAAGGATGACTTCCACCGCGCAGGTACGTCCATGGGTGGTCCTGCAGGGCCCCTGCTGGCAGCTCTTGGTCCTCTTGTCCCTGTCTGACCGTTCATTTATCTCCGAAGTAAGGGTTGAGCCAGCCTGGAGGTGTGAGCAGCGTGCAGTTGCTGGTTCTGGGTGGTGGGACACGGTGTAGGGCGAGACACAGGCCCGCTGTGTGGAGTTAGGAAGAGGATCCCCCCAGCCCCCAAACCTGATCTCACTCGAGGGGGCTGTCTCTCAGCTCACTGGGGAAAAACCCAGAGTTCCCACCACGGCCCACCTGCCATGGGGTCTGGCCCCAGCCCCGCCTCTCCCTTCGCTCCCTCTTCTCCATCCATCTCCTCACTCAAACCTGAGCCGCAGTCTCAATGCTTCAGTCCTTGTGGGTTTGCCCCTCTGCCTGGAGCCAGGGGGTGTGACTGCCCTTCCCAGTTCTAACCCTGACAGTCCCCAGGCAGCCCCAGGCCTGGACACTGGCCGTTGGGACGTGCTGGAACTTGCCCTCACCTTCCCTGTGCACCGGCCTCCTCCCTCAGGTCTTGGCTCAGACGCCCCCTACAGCGAGGCCCCTCTTCTCTACTGCCCCTTCACCCTTGCCTCGCCCTCGTTCCGAACCTCACAGGCTGGGCGCCTGTGTGTTCTCTACCTGTGCCCTGCACCCCAAATCTACGTTGCACCCAGGGAACCTGGTCTGGCACACCACCCCACCGGCCTGGTGGGGGCACAGGAATGAGTGGGTGGGTTTGGGGAGTGGGTGGATGGTCCCTTTCGAGTGCATGTTTGAGAGAGAAGCCACTGCCGGGGTGACACGCCCTGACAAGGCAGTGAGCCAGGTCTAAAGCCTGTCTCTGCCTCTCTGAAGGGGCGAGGTGGCCTGAGAGCAGGAGAGGCAAGGGGAGAGTAGAAAATCCTGGAAACGTCCACTCTTGTGGCTTGTTGCATCATCCAGGCGGCAAGTAAAGGACACTTGCAGAAATGCGGTTCCTCCCCCCATTGATGGGGGCAGGGCGGGGGAGTTGTCAGCCGGTCCCCCACCCACAGGCCTGCAGGTGGAGTTCATCAACCCCATCTTTGAGTTCTCGCGGGCCATGCGGCGGCTGGGCCTGGACGACGCCGAGTACGCCCTCCTCATCGCCATCAACATCTTTTCTGCCGACCGGCCCAACGTGCAGGAGCCCGGCCGCGTGGAAGCGCTGCAGCAGCCCTACGTGGAGGCGCTACTGTCCTACACGCGCATCAAGCGGCCGCAGGTATGGCCGGCCAGGCGGAGCCATGGAGCCCGCAGGCCCTGGAGGGGACAGGAGGTCCAGCCCACCGCCGAGCCCCCCTCCTCGCCACTCCTCCCTACCCCAGGCCCTCAGCTCTGGCCCCTCAACCGGAGCCAGGCCTAGTCAGCTGCCCAGGACTTGGTCTGGCCCAGCAAGGCCCACCAGCACGCTCGCCCCGTCTCCCCGCAGGACCAGCTGCGCTTCCCGCGCATGCTCATGAAGCTGGTGAGCCTACGCACGCTGAGCTCCGTGCACTCGGAGCAGGTCTTCGCCCTGCGGCTCCAGGACAAGAAGCTGCCGCCTCTGTTGTCGGAGATCTGGGACGTGCACGAGTGAGCGACCCGTGGCCCCGGCCACGCCCTGCATCCTCCAGTGAATGGACACTCGCCCCTTCCTCCTGGATGGGAAGGGGCCGGCCAGTCGGGGACCACCCTGTGACTCAGAGCCCCTGCCCGGCACAGGAGGCCCCCTCCCTGCCCACGCAGTCTTCCTGGGCGGGAGTGGGCACAGGGGCCGACCTCTGACTTCTCCAAGCACTCCCAGCTGCCCTCCCTGCCAGCTTACACCTCCAGCCCAGCACGCCATGCACCTTGAACGGAGGGAGGGGCGCTCCCTGGCTCTCCCCCCTGGCCCAGCCGAGAGACCACAGGCCCCCCTCTCCCTCTGCTCCTTTTATTTAATAAAAACTGAAAGAAAAAAAAAATTAAAAAAACAGGAAAATAAAATACGGATAGAACCTGCCTGGAGCCGGAGTGAGTCGGAGGTGGGCGGCCCGGCGTGGACAGGCCTCCGAGAGGCCCCTGGCTGGTGGGGGGTCAGACGCGGACGCCCGGGCCCAGTGTGACATGACACCCTCGAGGCCACCTCCCCACAGCCAGAGCCGCCCTGGAAGGACGCGAGGACTTACGTGCGCGAGGCACCCGGGCTTCCCTTGGGCGGGCAGGAGGTGCTGAAGCCACTGCGCGAGCGCTGCGCCTCGTGTTCCCATCCAGCCAGCACTTGGGGGGCGCTGGGCGCGGGCGGTTGCAAGCGGGGAACAGCGAGCAGGGGAAGGTTCCTGCCCAGAGGTTTCC
This sequence comes from Talpa europaea, assembly GCF_964194135.1. NCBI lineage: Eukaryota > Metazoa > Chordata > Mammalia > Eulipotyphla > Talpidae > Talpa > Talpa europaea. The sequence continues at coordinate 47,888,583 of NC_140084.1, forward strand.
AAGGTCGGGCTGGCTGAACGCAGGCAGAATGAGGGGATGGGAATTTCGTTTCGTGGGGGCAGCACCGGGGAAGGCCTGGGGAGCTGGGACCTGACCCATGAGAACCAGCAGGCTGGCCCCCCAAGCTGAGGGAAGGGCTGTGTCGGGCGTGGAGGAGGAGAGAGCCCGAGAGCTCCGAGTGAGGAATACTCGGCTGCGAGGGGACACCCCGCGACCTGGACGGGCATTCCCGGGGAGCGCGGCCAGGGGCTGCTGGAGGGCTGGGCTGGGCAGGCGTGCTTGGGGCGGAGAAGGGGGGCCGTGCCAGCAGCGGACCTGCGCCCCGCAAGTGCGCCCACCAGCGCAGTCTAGTTCACAGAACGGGCCGGGACCCGGGCTCGCAGCAGCCGGCGCCCGCGGCTCAGAGGGCGACTCGGACAGCACCCAGAGGCCCGCCCGACCCGGCCGCGTCAGGACCGGGGCTGGAGACTGGCCGCTGCGCGCGCAGCGCCCAGGGCGCGGGCGGAGGGGGCGGGGCGCTGCGCGCGCAGAGGGCACGAGGCGACAAAAACAGCCGCGCGAGGGGCGTGGCTTATCATCCCGGCCTCAAAGGGGGCGGGCTTGCGAGAACGCGTCAGCGAGGGGGCACGGTCATATCACGGAGAGGGGCGTGGTTTTCCCCTATATGGAGGTATAGGGCGGGGAGCTTGGGTTGTTGGGCGTGGCCAGGCTCCCGCGCCGCCACTCTGGGCCTGCGCGCGCCGCAGTCAGGGGTCACGGTGGCGTCGGCTGTGGCGGGAAACGCTGTTTGAAGCGGGTGAGTGCGGGGTGATTAGAGTTCCCCGGGACTCGGGCGGGCGGGGAGGGGGGCTGGAGGAGCCGGGCACGCAACCTGATAGAGGGTGCTGGGCGATCGCGCGGGGCGTGGCAGCGAGAGGGTGCCCCTCCGCACGCGGAAGGGGACCAGGGCCCGTGGGCGCAGGGGCGCGCGGGAAGGCGATCGGTGGGGGCCCCTTGGCGCGCAGGGGGCGCAGGCGCTGAGCGCCACTGGAGTTGCAGCGGTAGCGGGGACTCCACCCTGGCGGGCCTTTGGGGCCCCGGGATCCGGGGCACTGGGGCACTGGATGCTGCACGTGGAGGCTTGGTGCCATGGTTTTCACTCCATGTTGAGTACTCCCTGCCCGCCACTGTTCGAGAATCTGGTGCGCCCACAAGTTAGAAGGCCCCAGCTCCTGAACGCCCCCCCACCCACCTCCCGGGGTGGGGGCCTAGTCAGTCATCCCACAGGCTTTCTAAAGCGTCTTCTATGTGCCAGACACTATTGTGGAGCTCAGGGCTACTTCAGCACCCCACACAGCTCGATCCCCACACACCCCCATCTCATTTCCAGCAGGAGAGACAGACAGGCAGCAGTGCCCCAATCGAAGGAGCCACAGCCTCCGATTTGGGCCCAGGGTGGGCGGGGCTCAGGGCCCAGGCCTGTTGGAAGCCAGTGCTGATGGGGCTTGCAGACCTGTGGCCTGAAGGGAAGACAGAAGTGGGGGCACTCCTAGGGTGTTAGCTTGCCAAGCACTGAATTAGAGAGGGGAGTGCAAAGAGCAGGTTTGGGGGACATCAGGAGCCGGACCTTGGGGTCTGGGCTGGCTGGTGATGGCCTCACTCTGGGCTGGTCACTCTGTCAGCCTGGCTTCTGCAGAGAGGTCTGGGCCCGAGACACACAGGCAGAGGCGACATTTAAAGCTGCAAGAGAGGGGCCTCCCCTGGTGGCGCAGCGGTTGAGCACTGGACTGTGAAGCTTCCACAGCCTCTGCAGTGCCGGTTCGATCCCCGGCCCCCGGCGAGGGGCCCACATGGCACGCAGACCTCTGCTGCTGTGCCTGCTATACCCCTCAGCAGTGTATTTCGTCATTCTGCCTGTTCTGTTCCCCGCTCTGGCTCTGGTGAATCCTCTCACCCTCCCGTGCTTCTGACTGTACCCAGTGCTTGTATAAATAAATAAATTTTTAAAATAATAATAAAATTTAATAAATAAATAAAAATATATATAAGTAAATAAAAATAAAGCTGCACGAGGGTGAGAGTGAAGGTCCCAGAGAAACAAGAGTCTGGTCCCAGTGAGCCCCAATGTTTATGTCTCCACTGCAGTCATTGTTTAGTGTTTGTCACAGAAGGGCCGAGAAAGGGGGACAGCACAGTGGTGGTTAGTGTTATTTTCTGTTTGTATATATCCCAGGTCCCAGCCTTTTATTTTGAAAGGTTCAAGCCTTTAGAGAGGTCACAAGACAGTAACAGTGGACCCTGGCCAACCTGTTGCCCTGCTTCACTGCTTTCTTCACCCATTGCCTCAGCTATACACATGCTCGGGTATCTTTCTTGGGGGGCTGAGCTATTTCAAAATCAGAGTCCTCCTGAGACTCTGAAATGCCAGCAGATAGCTCTAAGAACAGGTATCCCACCATGTCACCACAGTTTAATTCTCACCATCAGGCTACTGAACTGTTACCTCGTGGGCTGCCCTGATTCCAACTGTCCTGAGAGTACCCTTCATAGTGATGGCCGGTGTTTGAATTCAGGATCGGATCTGAATTCCCCACTGCATCATCTCTTCATCATGACCCTGTAGCCTGTACTTTAAAACAGCTTCTTGGCTTTCCCTTTCTCCGCATTTATGGCATTGGCAGTTTGGAAGACTCCTGAAGGGGCAGTTTTGCAAGCCTAGTGAGGAGAATACACATTAGACATCTTACACATCTTTTATCTTTAATATACAAAAGAGGCTCTGTGAGCCTCTCCCCACCTGCATCTCACCTTCCCCACTGAACAATAGGTCTTTGAGAGCCCGCCCTATCAGTACATAGAGAGCTTCCTCTTTCCTTTATACAGCTGCATAATATTCCACAGACCCGAATAAATGTAATCTACTTAAACAAAAAATGTCCCCCAGAAGGACATTTAGGTGGTTTCCAGTCTTTTGTGATAGCAAACAATGGTGCCGGAAATAACCTCGTGAGGGCAGTTTCTCTGATGTGATAGTGTCTCTGCAGCAGAAACCCCTGGCAGTAGAATCGCGCCCTCTCCATCTTTTTCAGTCAAACAGTAACTCACCCCTAGTGGAAATGTGCAGGTCTTGTGAAGCAGACAGGTGTACACAGTCCATTTCCATCACCCCAGAAAGGTCGCTCGTGCCCCCTCCCGTACTAGTATCTCCCACCCCAGAAGCAGCCACTAGCCAAATTACTAGAACATGGCATAGCCGGCATTATACTATATGTGCTCTTTTTCTTTTTAATTGAGGCAAAATTGGCCATTTTAAATTGTATCATTCAGTGGCATTTGGTACGTTCACTGCATCGGGCAGCTAATACCTCTAGATCCAGAACATTAGTGTCACCCCAAAAGGGATCCCCATGCCTGTCAGCAGTCACTCGGCATTCCCCAGCATGGACTCTCTCTAGCTGAAGCAGGGCGGGGGCATAGTGTCTGCACTCACTCACCAGTGGTTTGTGACAATAAATAATATGGATGTAGGCTCTGCTGGGGAGGGGTGAGGTAGCCAGTGTGGCACTGTGTCCACGACTGGGGACCCCAGAGGAAGGCAATCAGGAGCTGTAGAGCCTTAAAGCATTCCAGAATAGAGTTGGGGGTTGCATTTGGCTTTTTATTTATTTATTTATTTGTTTGTTTATTTGTTTATTTATTTATTTATTTTTATAGAGGCATGCTTTATTTATTTAGTTAGTTTGTTTGTTTGTTTGTTTGTTTGTTTGTTTGTTTTTATACATGCACTGGGTACAGTCAGAAGCGCGGGAGGGTGAGAGAATTCACCAGAGCCAGAGCAGGGAGCAGAACAGGCAGAAGGACCGAAGTACACTGCTGAGGGGAGCAGCGGGCGGCAGGAGAGGTCTGCGCACCATGTGGGACCCTCCTCCGGTGGCCGGGGAGCAGCCGGGGATCGAACCGGCGCCGCAGAGGCCGCGGGCAGCTTCGCAACCCAGCGCTCAACCACTGCGCCACCGGGGAGGCCCGCATTTGGCTTTTAAGTGCCAGAGGAAGCCTCTGGTGTATTTTGAGTCGGGGGCACTTGGTCAGCTCTGTGTCTGGGACCCAACACAGTGACTGGCCTGCAGGAGGTGCCTCCCGGCTGATGGGCTGTGGCGACCTGGGCAGACAGGGTGGGGGGGAGCATGCAGGGCAGGAAACAAACGAGGGGATGGGGAGCATGTGAGGAAGGGGTGATGGGGAGGAGAGCAATCTGGGAGCCCTCAGTGTGGTGAACAGGCCCACAGTCACAGTCATGGTGGGTGCCCGGGAGACCATGGAGCAGTTTGGGGAGGGTCCCCTTGCTCAGAACCCTCTCCAACCCTGACTCACCCAGCAGGATGGACGGCAAGCGGCGGCCAGGCCCTGGGCCCGGGGTACCCCCCAAGCGGGCCCGTGGGAGCCTCTGGGATGATGATGACGGTCCGCCGCCATCGCAGTTCGAGGCGGAGCTGGCCTTGATGGAGGAGATGGAGGCGGAGCACAGGCTGCAGGAACAGGAGGAGGAGGAGCTGCAGCCTGCCCTGGAGGGGGCTGCAGACGGTGAGCCCCAGAGCCAGAACCCCTGCACCCCTCTCGTCATGCCTAGAGCTAACCTGTCACCCCCAGTTTGAGCTCCAAGGGCTGACCTTGAACCCGTGCAGATATCTGATGTCTGTGGCCTGCAGCTTCTATTTGACCTTGACCCCCGATTTCTCCTCAGCTTCCTCCATGAGCCAGGCCACCACCTCTGCCTGCCTTTCCTGCAAACCAGATGTCACCTGTGTCTGCAGGAGGAGCCATGACTCCATGTAGCCCCACTTCCCTTCTCCCCACAGGGCTGTTCTCCCCAACAGCCATCGATCCCCGCTGGCTTCGACCTTCCCCACCCGCCCTGGACCCCCTGACAGAACCCCTCATCTTCCAGCAGTTGGAGATCGACCATTATGTGGGTGAGTTTGGGGGTCAAAGGCTGAGACAGGACAACCCCTCTGGCTCTGTGGGGATGGGATGGACGTAAGCAGTTCCCACCCAGATGACCAGGGCTATGAGAGGGAGGGATGGGGTTGGGGGTGGCAAGGAGTCTGGCTAGGGCAAGGCAGGCATCTAAGAGGACTTCCTGGAGGAGGGGAACATTTTCCAATTAAGAGCCAGAGGCAGGAAGAGCTGGCTTCTTGCAGAGCGGAGAGAGGTGTGTTCTGACACCCATTCCTGTCCATCCGTCCATCTGGTCAGTCAGGAACAACCTGTCTGCACTGGCTTCTCAGGGGCTCCCCTTCACGAAGCAGAGGCAGGATAAAGAGGGCAGCAGTGAGGGGTCAGTGCACCGAGGAGTATGCCACAGGAGCTGCAGGGCTGTGCCCCAGTGCAAGACAGGCCTGGGGGGATAAACCTGGGAGGCAACCCTGTTTGACCCCAGGCCTCCCCAGGTACAGCTCGGCCCCTGCCTGGGGCGCCCCCATCGCCCTGCAACTCCGTGCCTGTGCTCCGAGCCTTCGGGGTCACGGACGATGGCGTCTCCGTTTGCTGTCACATCCACGGCTTCGCGCCCTACTTCTACACCCTGGCCCCGCCTGGTGAGTGGCCCCAATGCCCTTCCTTGCCCTGGCCACCTGGAGGCCCCCCAACCCGCAGCTCTGACCAGCCCTCCCATACTCAGGTTTCAGGCCTGAGCACCTGGCCGACTTGCAGCGCGAGCTGAACGCGGCCATCAGCCGGGACCAGCGCGGCGGGAAGGAGCTCTCGGGGCCCGCGGTGCTGGGCGTTTTGCTCTGCTCCCGGGAGAGTGAGTGGGACCCCGGGCTGGGCCGGGCGGGGGCGGGGGGCCTCTGCGTGAGCAGGGTGGGGCCAGCCTCCTCCGCCCGCCTCCTCGGCCTGCAGGCATGTTCGGGTACCACGGGCACGGCCCCTCCCCGTTCCTGCGCATCACGCTGGCGCTGCCCCGCCTGGTGGCCCCCGCCCGCCGCCTGCTGGAGCAGGGCATCCGCGTGGCCGGCCTGGGCACCCCCAGCTTCGCGCCCTATGAGGCAAACATCGACTTTGAGATCCGGTACTGCCTGCCCCCCCCTCACTTCTCCAGCCCCCAATCTCCCCTCCCCCGTGGGCCCGCTGACCCTCACCCCCTCCAGGTTCATGGTGGACACGGACATCGTCGGCTGCAACTGGCTGGAGCTCCCTGCGGGGAAGTACTTCCTGAGGCAGACTGAGAAGGTGCCGGCGAGGGCCCGGGGTGGGGTGGCGGGGAGCCGGGACCCCGCTGCAGCCGCCCAATGTGCCGGGTGCCCGCAGGCCACACTGTGTCAGCTGGAAGTGGACGTGTGGTGGTCAGATGTGATCAGTCACCCACCGGAAGGGCCGTGGCAGCGAATCGCACCCCTGCGGGTGCTCAGCTTCGACATTGAGTGCGCTGGCCGCAAAGGTCTGTCCCCCGGGGAGCTGAGATCCCAAGCCCCCGGGTGTTCCTGCAGGTCAAGGGGTGCGGAGTGGGGAGAACCTGGCAGCAAGAGCAAAGGTCCTGGGGCAGGATGACCCTGCCTTGCCTGTGAGGATGGGGGAGTGGAGCAGGATGGGGGAGTGTTGCCGGGGTCTGCAGGCCTGGGGGATTTGGGGGGTGCAGCCACCTGGAGGGATGAGCAGGAGTGAGGTCCCCTGTGACGCTGCCTCCCTTGCGCAGGCATCTTCCCCGAGCCCGAGAAGGACCCCGTGATCCAGATCTGCTCTCTGGGACTGCGCTGGGGTGAGCCGGAGCCCTTCCTGCGCCTGGCGCTCACCCTACAGCCTTGTGCCCCCATCCTGGGTGCCCAGGTGCAGAGCTACGAGCGGGAGGAGGAGCTGCTCCAGGTGACCCTTCCAGACCCCCCTTGTCCTCAGTACCCCACCCCAACCTCCATGTGCCTGCATGCACCCCGCTTTCCCCACCGGTGGGAGGGCTCTAGGGCCGCTCTCGTGGAATGTTCTGGCAGCAGCCATGGGGAGCTGAGGCTGGGGAGTGACCAGGGAGAGCACAGGGTGACCGAGTGCCCTCCCGACCAGGCCTGGTCCACCTTCATCCGCGCCATGGACCCCGACGTGATCACTGGCTACAACATCCAGAACTTCGACCTGCCCTACCTCATCTCCCGGGCCCAGACCCTCAAGGTGGGAGCGCAGGGGGGTGCTTGGGCCCGGGGTGCAGACGGCTACCCTGCCTCTCCTCCCCTCTCCCCCTGCAGCTCTGTCTCCTGGGGTGGCCCATCTTACTCAGTGCCAGCAGCTCCAGAGACCACCCCCAAAACCGTCCCTGCCCCGCTCCCAGTCCAGGAGGCTGCTGGGCCTTCTGCAGGGGCCGTGGAGGGCAGTGGTGGTGGGGTCTTGTGAATCCCGAGGGGTGGAAGGGAGCATGTGGGGGTGCTGAGACTGGTCTTCTAGGCTTTAAGGTGGGGCAGCAAGAACGAGGGCAAAGGAGACTTTCCTGAAGCATAAGGCAGAACCCCAAGCTCGGCGCTGGCCCAAGGAGTGGGGGGCACAGGAGCTGTGGGGCCCCTGTGACTCTGGAGGCTGGGAGCCTGCCACCAGGTGCTGAGGTTGGGCGCCTTGTGAAGCCTCGCTGTCCCTGGGCTTGTCGAGCTGTCCGCTTCCTTATGCCTTCCGTGCCGGCTGAGCTCAGCGTCGGTGTGGCTGGTCCCTCCTCGCTGAGCTCAGCATCACCCCCAAGCCCACTACTCCCCAGCTCGGTGCAGCCCAGCAGACACTGGGCACCCTGAGCGCCCCCATCTCCCCTCAGTCAGCCTACCCACCAGCCCCACAGAGTCTTCCTGCACCCAGATCTGCTGCCCCCAGGGCCTAGGAGGGGCGTCCTGGGGGAGTCTGGCCTCCCCTGCTGTGGGTCCCCCACCCCCCTCCTACAGGTCTCTGCACGGTCTCACACTGCACCCTCAGGTGGACAAGTTTCCCTTCCTGGGCCGCGTGTCCGGCCTCCGCTCCAACATCCGGGACTCGTCCTTCCAGTCCAAGCAGACGGGCCGGCGGGACAGCAAGGTGGTCAGCATGGTGGGCCGCGTGCAGATGGACATGCTGCAGGTAGGGGCCCACCGGGCCGGCTCTGCCCACCGCGCCAACCCCGCCTCCGGCCTGCGCCCACCACCCCCCGCCCTGTGCCCCAGGTGCTGCTGCGCGAGCACAAGCTGCGCTCCTACACGCTCAACGCCGTGAGCTTCCACTTCCTGGGCGAGCAGAAGGAGGACGTGCAGCACAGCATCATCACCGACCTGCAGGTGCCGCCACCCGCCCGTCCCGCCCCCACGCCCTGACCACCGGGCCCCGCGGGCCTCGGGAGCCGCCCTCACCCCTCTGCCTCCGACCTGGGCTGCCGCCCCGCCCTGACACCCCTGCCATCCCCAGAACGGCAACGAGCAGACGCGCCGCCGCCTGGCCGTGTACTGCCTCAAGGACGCCTTCCTGCCGCTGCGGCTGCTCGAGCGCCTCATGGTGCTGGTGAACGCCGTGGAGATGGCGCGCGTCACTGGCGTGCCCCTGGGCTACCTGCTCAGCCGCGGCCAGCAGGTCAAGGTCGTGTCCCAGCTGCTGCGGCAGGTCAGTGGCCACTGGTCCCCCTGCCCCATGCACGCAAGACCCTGTAGAGCGCCGCTTCCCTGACCGCCCTCTTCCGCCCACCCCCCCCCATCCGCCCCCAGGCCATGCGCGAGGGGCTGCTGATGCCTGTGGTGAAGACGGAGGGCAGCGAGGACTACACCGGAGCCACCGTCATCGAGCCCTTGAAAGGGTGAGGCCCGGAGCCTGGGGGGTTCGTCGGGCCCTCCACACACACCCTGACCCTCCCCCCTGCCCTGCAGATACTACGACGTCCCCATCGCCACACTGGACTTCTCCTCGCTGTACCCGTCCATCATGATGGCCCACAACCTGTGCTACACCACGCTCCTGCGGCCTGGGGCCGCCCAGAAGCTGGGGTACGGCGGTTTCCTCCAGCACCACCCAGGGGCTGGCCTCGGTGGGCTAGGGCTGGGGACCCAGTCGTGATGGGGGAGACGGGAGAGGTGGGGGCGCTGGAGGCCCGGCCCCGTGTCACCCTCTGCTCCCCTTCCCCAGCCTGACGGAGGATCAGTTCATCAAGACGCCCACGGGGGACAAGTTCGTGAAGGCGTCGGTGCGGAAGGGGCTGCTGCCCCAGATCCTAGAGAACCTGCTCAGCGCCCGGAAGAGGCGGGTCCTCAGCCCCTCAGAGCTCAGGCCGGCGAAGGCGCCTTCCCATCCTTTAGTCACCTCAGGCCAACCCCTGTGTGACTCAGAACAGGGCGCCCCCTCAGGCAGCTCCCACCCCTCTGCTGCCACCCCTTTGTGCAGTGTGCAGCATGCACGACGGGACAGAGCCTTTTCCAGAGAGACCCTGACCAGTGCCCAGGCATCTAGTCTCCCCCTGAGACCTAGGATGGCACCCGAGTGACCTCTGTCCCCCCACATTCCAGGGCCAAAGCTGAGCTGGCCAAGGAGACAGACCCCCTGCGGCGGCAGGTCCTGGACGGGCGGCAGCTGGCACTAAAAGTGAGCGCCAACTCGGTATACGGCTTCACCGGTGCCCAGGTGGGCAAGCTGCCGTGCCTGGAGATCTCACAGGTGGGTGCTCGGCCTCCGTGGCAGGCAGCTGGGGGCAGACCGGCCACCTCTGGCAGGGCCAAGGCCTGGACTCAGTCCTCTGCCCGTGAGCTGAGGGGACCTTGCAAAATCTCCCCAGCCATCCCCTTCCTCTGGGATTTGGCTCCCTCCAGCCATGGCGGGCTCCCTCCCACGAGGGCCTGGCTCTCAGGGCAGAAGGCTGGGAAGAATGGCCCTGGTGGGGATGCCTCATGGCAGTGAGGGATACACCCTCATAACCTCCTGCAGCTTGAGCGGGTCCCCCAAGACCACCCTGAGACCCAGTGATGCACTAGAAGGACTCAGAACTCACGGCATCACACACACGGTTGGGATTTATTACAGGGGAAGGACAGAGACTTAGGTCAGTTGGGGGGCCAGGCCTGGGTGTCCCCTCGTCCCTCCCTGTGGAGGCGCAGACGGGGCTTTCCTCTCCCAGCAGCAACATCGCTAGGGAGGCTCACCCAGCTGGGGTGCTGGGGTTTGGGGAAGGGTCCTTCATGAGGCGGAGATCCCAAGTCACAGACTGACCTTGGCTGCTCAGGCTCAGGGCCGCCATGAGTCACGGTCGATGCAGGTCCTGGGGTCCAGGCACTGGTGCGAAGACACTCGTCAGGCACAGGATGCTTGTTGCCGGGCAGGCCCCTTCCCGGCCTTCTGGGTCCGGGCCCCGCCAGCTGCCTGGGCAGAAAACAGTGTCTGGGTATCAGGCTCAGCCCCTAGGCAGAGAGTAGGGGTTGGGGGGCGGTTGGGCTGCCCCAGCCTGGTCTCAGCCTGTCTCCACCACCCCCTCTGCCTCTCCATTCTGTTCCTCTCTTCTCTGCTGTTTCTCTCAAGCTTAAGGGGACGGGGTGGGATGACTGAGGCCTTCTGGAAGTAGGGGAGCAAGATGGCAGCATAGAAGGCGGGGAGCAGAGGAGTCAGGTTAGACCCAAATAAATCAGCCATGACACTGAAAGTCAGATTTCTGACCCTTCCGAACAACCAAGCCAGGGGCACGCTGCCCCCACCCCCCATCCCTGAGGGGCAGCCTCCGCCCCTCCGGCAGGCTGGGGACGCAGCCCCGGGGGTGCGGCCAGCCCACTGTGGAGTCTCCCCACAGAGCGTGACTGGCTTCGGACGCCAGATGATCGAGCAGACAAAGCAGCTGGTGGAGGCCAAGTACACCATAGAGAAAGGCTACAGCTCGGACGCCAAGGTCTGGGGGCTGCCGCCACCGCTGGATGGGGGGTACTGGTGGGGAGCCCCCAGCTTCCCGCTCACACACGCACCTCCCAGGTGGTGTATGGAGACACCGACTCTGTCATGTGCCGATTTGGAGTCACCTCTGTGGCCGAGGCCATGGCCCTGGGGCGGGAGGCCGCGGACTGGGTGTCAGGCCACTTCCCCGCCCCCATCCGGCTGGAGTTCGAGAAGGTGAGTGAGGCCTTGCTCATGCCTGGGCCTGCAGCGGGTGGCTGTGGCCTCTGCTCCGCCGGTGTCCGCAGAGTTTAAGGATGCACCTAGGTGGGGTTCCCACATCTGGGGTACCCCGGTGTTGCCCAGGGTCTCTCCATTTTGGGGTACCCTGAACTGTCTCCCAGTTCTCGTCAGGCTCATAAGCCCCCGTTTCAAGGGGTTTTGCTGCCCGAATCCTCCTGAGTCTGGGGACCCGGCTTTGGAGCCCGGGGCTCTGTTCCTTGAAAACCCTGTCAGCCTCTGAGCGCTGCTGGCCTGGGGTTTCCTAGGGGCCTTGACAGGACAGTGTCCTGGATTGGGTGCCATCATCCGGGCCTCCCGTACCATATTTTATCCCAAGCTCAAGCTTGGGGCAGGCAGGGGCAGGGGGGGTATGCCAGTTCTCAGGCTTGGGCCTCCCATTTTCAAGACATCCTGCCACAGGGCTCACGCAGGGCCTGTCTCCTCTCAGGGGGTACAGGAACGCCTCAGGCGTCGCCAGGCTTGGGCCTTAGGGTCTCAGGGGTCCTCTCCTCAAGCGTTGGGATTCTGTGTCATGGGGGCCAACCCGGTGTCCTCAATTTCTGGGAGTGGTCTCGAGATTGGGGACCAGCCCCCACAGTCACAGGGTTCTCTGCCTTGGGTCCCCCGCCCAGGTCTACTTCCCTTACCTGCTCATCAGCAAGAAGCGCTATGCCGGCCTGCTCTTCTCCTCCCGGCCGGACACCCACGACCGCATGGACTGCAAGGGCCTGGAGGCCGTGCGCAGGGACAACTGCCCCCTAGTGGCCAATCTGGTCACTGCCTCCTTGCGCCGCCTGCTAATTGACAGGTGAGCTGGACCCTCCTCCCCAGACAGTCCAGGCCCCCAACCTCCTTCCTCAGAGCCAGGAGTCCAGTTCCCCAGTCAGGCCGGGGGCTCAGGCCCAGCGCCCCCGCCCTTGGAGACGCAGGTGTCCGACCAGCTCTTCCTCCCGCAGCGGAGCGCTGCCGAGTGGGGTTGGGCAGCTGTGGGCCCAGGCCCCGCCTCTGCCACAGCCTGAGGCTGGGCAGGCCCCTCCCCATCCCCGGCCTCCTGCCCCAGCCCCCACCTGGTCGCCCCCCAGCCTCAGAGGCCGGTGGGCAAGTCAGCCTGGCCCCGGCGCCCCGGGGTGACGCCCACCCTGCGGCCCCCGCAGAGACCCGGATGGCGCCGTGGCGCATGCGCAGGAAGTCATCTCGGACCTGCTGTGCAACCGCATCGACATCTCGCAGCTGGTCATCACCAAGGAGCTGACCCGCGCGGCCGCCGACTACGCCGGCAAGCAGGCCCACGTGGAGCTGGCCGAGAGGTGGCCGGTGCGGGCGGGAGGGGGGCTGTCCAGAAATAGCCGCTCCTGCCAGCTGGGCCGCCACTTCCTGTGCCCCGCCCCCGCCGCCCCACCTGCCTCACCCCGCCGCCCCCCGTCTCCCCGCAGGATGAGGAAGCGGGACCCCGGGAGCGCCCCCAGCCTGGGTGACCGCGTCCCCTACGTGATCATCAGTGCCGCCAAGGGCGTGGCCGCCTACATGAAGTCCGAGGTCAGGCCCACCTGGCTGCCCGCGCCCGCCCAGCTCTCCCCGACTCTCACTTCTGCTTTCCAGGCCGGGTGGGGAGGGTGTTTCCCTCCGGGGCCCCAGGGGGGCGAGAACCGCCCCCAACACACCCCTGGGAGTCGTCTCGCTCCCAGGCCTCCCAGCGCCCTCTGGAGGGCCCGTTACTGGGACTCCTCCCTGCCCCTGCAGAGGCCGGGCCTCCCCGTGCAGCCCGCTCGCCTGTCCCCCGCCGCCGTCTCCTGGGCCCCAGGTTCCCCTGAAGTCACACCCCCGCTGCTGCCCAGGCAGCCAGTGAGCTGAGCCCCGTCTCTCCCACAGCCCCGGCCCTTGCTTGCTCTCCTCCCGCCATCCTGCTGACCTCACGGCCCGTCGTGAACTCTGACCCTTCCTTGGCAACCCCACAGCCCCCAACTGTGGACCCCAGTGGGTCACAGACCCCATGCCCCGCCCTCTGATTCTATGCTAGACCCGTGGCCCAGGCCAAACCCTGCAGGGCCCTGCCCCCCATGTGGGGCTGAGCCCCTTGGCTGCGGGTGTTGGCCACACCCCACCCCTCTGCCGCAGGACCCCCTGTTCGTGCTGGAGCACAGCCTGCCCATCGACACGCAGTACTACCTGGAGCAGCAGCTGGCCAAGCCGCTGCTGCGCATCTTTGAGCCCATCCTGGGCGAGGGCCGCGCGGAAGCCGTGCTGCTACGTACGGGGGTGCTGGGGAGGGCTCCTGGGCCGGGCGCTGGGGGAGGGTCACAGGGGGCGCTGCCTAGTCATGGGGTACACCGGTGCGGTGGAAGGGCACAGGGGGCACTGTCCAGGCATGAGGTACATAGAGGTGCTCGGGCGGGGCCCCCAGGATAGGAGTGCCCCTGGACAGGATGGCACTGACCCCCCCCACTCCCGGCCCGCAGGCGGGGACCACACACGCTGCAAGACGGTGCTCACTGGCAAGGTGGGCGGCCTGCTGGCTTTTGCCAAGCGCCGCAGCTGCTGCATCGGCTGCCGCACCGTCCTCAGCCACCAGGGTGAGCCTGGGCCCCGCCACCCCGCCAGCCACCCCCGAGTGGGGCTCCTGCCCCGAGGCAGCCCCACCGAGGGTCCCGGGCCCCCCGCCCCGGGGGTTCCCCGGGGAGTTTTCCCCGCACACTTGCTCCCTTGTTCTCCGGCCCGCAGGGACTTTCAGAAGGCGGGCTGGGCAGCGGGCGGGGAAGGGGCAGGGGTGGGGTGGCCTGGCTCGGCCCCAGCTCCCCGTGCTGACCCCCAGGAGCCGTGTGCAAGTTCTGCCAGCCCCGGGAGTCGGAGCTGTACCAGAAGGAGGTGAGGCCCCGGGGCCGGGGGGTTGGGGGGAAGGAGGGTCAGGGCTGGGCCAGGTGCTCAGCCCGGTCCCGCTGTCCCAGGTGTCACACTTGAATGCCCTGGAGGAGCGCTTCTCGCGCCTCTGGACCCAGTGCCAGCGCTGCCAGGGCAGCCTGCACGAGGACGTCATCTGCACCAGGTGCCTCTCCTCCCGCCCCGCCTGCCCTCCGGCCCCTGGCCCGAGGCCAAAGCCTAGCTCCGGGCCACCCCACGTCCTCTGTGGGCTGCTGAATGAATTGGGGGGCACCCGTTGTCCGCACACACACATATGCCCGCAGTCCTGGCCCCCTCCCCCAGGGCGTGCCGGGCTTTCCCCAGGGAACAGGTGGGCGGGGCGGGTTCCCACGCCGGGTGACAGGTGATATACGGCCCTGCGCCGCGGCAGCACCCGCTGTTATCGGCTCCCCCGTGCCCGCTGAGCAAACAGCCCGCCTTGGGAGGGGTGGGTGGGCGGCGGGCAGGGGCCAAAGTCCTGGGAACGGCCCCCACCCCATCATGGGCGGGCAGGGGACGTGGGGACGGCCCTGACCCCCACCTGCCCCCCCGCAGCCGCGACTGCCCCATCTTCTACATGCGCAAGAAGGTGCGCAAGGACCTGGAGGACCAGGAGAAGCTGCTGCGCCGCTTCGGTCCCCCTGGCCCCGAGGCCTGGTGACCCCAGCCCCCCCAGAGCAGCGGCCCCGAGGGCAGGCAGGGATGGCTATGAATAAAGTTCAGACCTTTTGCTACCTGGCGTTTTGTGGTCTCTGGGGGGACAAGGCTGCTGCCCAGTTGTGGGCCGTGGGGTCACCTCCACACACCTGACCTCGGCACCCTCCCTGCAGGGCCGGGCTCCCTGGTCTGTCTACACAGAGGCCGGCCCGCCTCAGTCTCCCGGGCCCTCCGGGGGGCGCCTCAGGCCGGCTCCTGCCTCCCTGCCTTACCGGGGCTGCCCCACCTCCCGGGTGCCCACCTGTTTCCTCCAGGCCTGGGGCAGCCCCTCCCTGGCACCCCAAGGGGGGCCCCCTCCTAGTCACACCCACGATGTTTCCACCTGGGGTCCTCACCCCCCTCAGGCCTGGTTTTCTTCAGGGCCCCCCCCCCAGTCCACGAGAGCCCTGGGGACCCTTGTGTCAAGTCCGCCCTCCAGCTCCAGCACCCGCTCCTCCCTGGGTATGGGCCCCCACATCCCACTTACCCCCCTTCACTAACCACGGGACTCCTTCAGCCCTCCTTTACTCTTTCAGAGTGCCCCCCAAATCCAGCTCCTCTCCCATGTCCATCCCTCAGTGAGACCCCCCACCCCTGACCATGGGGATCCCCAAATCCATTTGGCCCCTGGACCCGCCCTCCCTGCCACGTGACCAAGGGGTTGTGCAATCCAGCCCCCTGCCCTGACCCCCTCCCCGAGGGGATTTTTGAGGAGGGCCCAGTCCGCTGCCTGCACCCCTGCCCCCCCCACCAGGGGGCCGGGCCAAGGTATAAATAGGGCTGGTGGCTGCAGCTGTGGCCAGCCCAGCCTAGCCGTCGGCACCACCATGCTCGCCCTGGAGGCTGCACAGTAAGTGGGGCCCCTCAGTGGCCTGGGGACCCCCACCCCCCCACAGCTCCTCTGCCCACCGCCCCCACAGGCTGGGGGGCGCCCGCGGCCCACCCAGGAGGCCCTGGCAGGCAGGCGGGAGGGGCGGCTACCTGCTTCCTCCAGGAACCCTGCTCTTCCCACCTGGCATTCCGCCCTCCATCCCATCCTGGGCTCCCCGGCAGGCGCTCGCTGGGCCCCCTGGGCGTGCCCCGACAGCTGGCTCTCCACCCGCCAGTTTCGCTGCATCTTACACTCAGCCCGCTCACCCCGCGGCTCCCCACTCCTGCCACCTCTTTTTTGGCTTCTAGGTCACTGTCGTCTGCCTCTCGCTGCTGCCCCGAGTCTGTGTCTGTCCCCCTCTGCCCCCCTTCCCCCGTCCTGTCTCTTCCCCACCCCATCCGTCTCTATCCCGGGACTCAGCGAGGACTCCTGTACCCCCTGCTCGCCTCTGGCCTTCCTAGGGGACCCGCTGCACCCACAGGCTAATGGAGGCCCTCCCTGCCCCCACTGCCCGCCCCGCTGCGCCCACACCTCCTCCCTGGGGACTTTCTCTCCCTCACTTTCCCTGCCCCCCAAGCCCTGGTCTATGCAAATCCCGGGGGAGGGGGGACATTTGCCTGGCCCCGACCCCTCACTTCCTGTCCCAGTGGGGGAGTGCGGTGGGGCTGGTCTCACACACGGACACACAGCTGCGGTGGTCACAGCTGCAGCCGCCTCCCCCGGGCGCCCCCAGCGGCCCCCAACCACTCGCTCAGGTGGCGGCGGCACCTGACATGCCCCTGTGCCTCTCCCCCTGCAGGCTGGACGGGCCGCACTTCAGCTGCCTGGTAAGTCGGGGTCCTAGGGGCCAGAAACGGGTACAGGGACCCCTGGGGCCTCCCTGCCTCAGTTTCTCCCTCTCTGCCCTGTCACTTTCTCCAACGCGCCCCTCCCCCGACCTCATCCCCGCTCCATCGCCCGGGTTTCTTCTCTCATTAGCTGGTTCCCTCCCTCAGGCTCTGCGTTCACTTCCTGCACTGAGAGGGCTGGGGGGTTCTGCTGACTTGTCCCTCCTGCATCCGTCCCACATGCAGTCAAGCTGTGGGTCCCACACCCCATTTCTGCTTCATGTTTGCGAAATATTAGCTGCAGATCTCAGACACGGAATGCGTATGCCCCAGGCTGGACACCCCCAGCGTCACTCAGGTGCTTGAAGGACACCCCCACGGATGCCCCCCCACGCGCCCCTCCAAATGGGGCCCCTCCTGCTGTTCTGTTGTGCTGTGCTTGCTCACAAGGCAGCAGTGGGACTCCGACCACCGGGTGCGCCCGCCTGAGCCAGGCACCCCGGTCCCAGACAACGGGCATCCCCACGCCCTCTGGAAGCTGCCTCCTGCCCCTTCCCAGCCACACCTGCCCGCGGCTGGCGAGGCGCTTTTGCCTCCATGTATACATTTTCGTCCCCCAGGCCCCCCAAGTCTCCTTCCCGCGGGCGCTGGTTGCCTTCCTGCCTGGGGCTCCTCACAGGGCAACTCTGACTGTTCTGGAATAAGGCTATTTGGGGGTTTGGCCAAGGGAGAGGGGGAGAGAGGCTGCAGGGGAGGAGCCTCTGGCCTGGGCACCCTCTGGGGGCCAATGGAAGCAAGATGGAGGCCGATAAAGACGCCCCGAGACTGCCTCTCAGGATGCTCCCAGCCCTCTCACCCCGCGCCCAGGGCAGGCCAGGCTGGGGTTCTCCATGGGGCGCTGTGACCCGCGAGGGTGTGCCCCACGGTGCTGGGGTCCCCTGCAGTCTGGGCGCTCGCTGCAGCAGCCCCCTCCCCGCCCCAGCTCTGTCCCCGTGCACACCCACCCGCGCCCACCCGCGTCGTGTTTGCCAGTCCCTGTCTCTCTCTCTGCCCCCGTCGTGCCCTCTCTGTCTTTCTCTCACCGTCTGTGTCTTTTAGCTCCTGCATCCACCTCTTTCTCTCCCTCACTGCTCTCCCCGCGCCCTCTCAGAGGCCCCTGCAGCCAGATGACCTCTCCCCCCAACCCCTCCCACCAGTACCCAGATGGAGTCTTCTATGATCTGGACAGCTGCAAGCACCCCGGCTACCCCGACTCCGAGGGGGCTCCCGGTGAGTGATCCTGCCCCGCCCCCCCACTTGGGCCCATTTCACAGCTGGGGGAGCCGAGGCCCAGAGCAGGCTGTCCCTCGCACAGCAGGATGGGGGAGCACAGGCCTCCTCCCCTCCCCCTTCCCCACACCCCGCTTTCCCATGCAAATCCTGGGGTCAGAGATTTGCACGCCCCACAATGGCCCTCTGTGCCCAGGCTGCAGGCTGCAGGGGGAAGGGGCGGCCAGCCCGCCTGGGCTCCTGACTCAGTGCCCCTCCCCAGACTCCCTGTGGGGCTGGACCGACGCCCCGCCCGTGCCCGCCGCCTCCTATGAAGCCTTCGACCCGTCCGCCGCCGTTCCCTTCGGCCACCCCCAGGGCATCCAGCTCTGTTACGGACCCTCCACCTACAGTGCTGCGGGGAGTCTTGACCCCATCCCCAGCCTAGAGGCCCCAGGGCCCGGCTTCCCAGCGTACCCCACTGAAGACTTCGCCAGCCAGGTGAGGGGCGGGGCCCCAGTCCTGGTCCTGTCAGGAGACCAGAGCCTAGTCCAGAGCGCAGGCTGCAAACAGGGCAGGAGGCGGCAGCAGGGGGGGCAGAGAAAGGGGCCCGGATCACAGGTGACCTTGACCTTCCACAGACCCTGGGCCCCCCCACCTATGCTCCGTACCCCAGCCCCGTGCTCTCTGAGGAGGAGGATCTTCTGCTGGACAGTCCTGCCCTGGAGGTCTCGGACAGCGAGTCAGATGAGGCCCTCACGGCTGGTCCCGAGGGGAGGGGATCTGAGGCAGGTATGTGGGGCTGGGGAGAACCCCAAGTGGAGCTACCGCTTCCCAAGCACCTACTGCATACCCAGGGCCAACCGCAGTTCTCAGGACTGCCACCTGCTGGCTGTGCGACCTGGGGCAAGTGCCTCTGCCTCTGCGCGCTGTGGTTTCCTGTCTGTGCAAAGAGAACCACAGTGATGTCTGCCCTCCTGGGGCTCCTGGGGCATGGGGGAGGTAAGAGGACACAGGTTTCCCCCATTATCTGAAAGCATGATGTGGTGGATTACTTTGCCAGGTCCAGGAATGCTACTGCCTTCCATGTTTATGGAAAAAGTTGTGAACAATCCCCCACCCCAAAAGGGACGCCCCCTAATCATACCAAATAGGCCCGTGCCACTTTAAGACGGCGAGGGAGACCCGTGTACACACGATGGGCTTCCGGGCACAGGGTGCGCACTGTCATCATCCACCCCACAGCAACACACACCAGCCCCGTATCCACTCCCCCCGGCTTCCACCTGTACCCCTGTGCTCAACCCCGGGCAGTGGGGCTTGTCAGTGACTTTTCCTATCTGGCCTCGGTTTCCCTTCTTTAAAAAGGGCGTCATTTTCACCATCCCCCCCTTGTGGGGTTAAGATGACCATGGAATGAGCTCACAGCTGTGAAGCTCCCGAGGCAGCCCCTGACACGGAGCCTCACCAAGGTTTGTAAAAATACAACACACGCACGCTGGCCTCCTTCACAGTCCAGAGGTGAAGTCAGCACCCCGCGGTCACACAGCTGGCAACCGGCAGAGTGCGTTTCTTGACACCCTCCCCAGGCTCCGTGGGGGCCCTGGCTGCTTGGAGGAGCCCAAGAGTCAGACCCACTGACCTCTCCCCGACGCCAGCCCTCCTGGGACGGAGGCTGGAAGGCCCGGGGCTGGAGAAACTGGCCAGGTGCTCTGAACCCCCTCTGGGGTCCTCTCCAGCAGTCAGTCTCTGTAAGAAGCCTCTGAGGGGCCCCACTCAGATTCTCCCCCGCATGGGCATGAACTGCTGTGCGGGGCACAGAGCAGAGCACAGGTCAGGCGCCCATCCTGGAAAAGAAAGCAGGGAAGAGGGTTGGGGCTTCTGGGGCCACCGCCGCAGGGGCTGGGGGGGATTTGCCCCGATTTCGGGGCCAGACTGAGCCAGGTGGGTGTATCCAACTGCACCCGGCTCGGCTCTCGCGGCGCCCTGGCTCCTCGCGGGGCTGGGGGGGGGTGGCCGCTGACGCGCCCCATCCCCCGCAGGGGCCCGCAAGAAGCTGCGCCTGTACCAGTTCCTGCTGGGGCTGCTGACGCGCGGGGACATGCGCGAGTGCGTGTGGTGGGTGGAGCCGGGCGCCGGGGTCTTCCAGTTCTCGTCCAAGCACAAGGAGCTCCTGGCGCGGCGCTGGGGCCAGCAGAAGGGCAACCGCAAGCGCATGACCTACCAGAAGCTGGCGCGCGCGCTGCGCAACTACGCCAAGACCGGCGAGATCCGCAAGGTGAAGCGCAAGCTCACCTACCAGTTCGACAGCGCGCTGCTGCCCGCCGCCCGCCGGGCCTGACCCAGGGCGGGGCGCGCGGGGCTCCGCGCCCGCGCCGGCCGCGCCCCCACGCCCTCGGTCAGAGGACCCGGGGAGCCCCACCACGTGGGGGAGGGGCGCCCCCATGATCCCTAAGCCCTGTCTGGGGCTCTCTGGGACCCCCAGGCGGGTCTGGGCCGGGCCCCTCTGGGATCTCCTCGCATGTCCAGGATCCCCCGGATCCCCCTGTCGTGGGCCAGGGGACCCACCCACAGACTGCTACCCGGCGCCTGTCTAAAGCGTGGCGGGGCAGGGCTTCCAGAACCCCGAGAGCTTCTCTGGGATCTCCTTGTGATGTCTGAGATACCCCAACCAGGCCCGGGACCTCTCTGCAATTCCTCCCTCTCATCTGGGGGAGCCCACAGGTCATCTCAACAGGATGGGGGGAGGTGCTGCCAGCAACCCCAAGTCCTGTACAGTCTTGGGTCCCTTCCGTCAAATCTGAGCTCTCCTAGTTATGTCTGCCTCCCCCAACCCCTTATCATGTCTCAGATGTCCGCATCCATCTGTGACTTCCTTGTCCTATCTATTCCCCAGCCCCTTGTCATTTTTGAGATGACCCCCCCCAATTCTGCAGGACCAGCTTGCTGTCACTTTGTCGTGTCTGGATACTCCAATCACACCTAGGACCCCTCTGGGATCCTTTTGTCGTGTCTCAAAATCACCCCTATCAGATAGGGGGCGATCTCAGCGAGCCTTATCATATCTGGCTCCCTCTGAGACCCCACAGCAGCCCGCAGTCCTGGAGAAACACTCCCTCTCCTGAGGTCTCTTCCAGGTTGTGGGGTGGGGGAAGGACAGGGAATGGTTCTGGCCACACAGCTGGCTCCTGGGTGATCTTGGTAGCCCTCCCCTGACCTTTCTAACTGGTGACCGCCCAGTGAGAGGTGGTTCACACCTCCTGGGGTAAATCAGGCCCTGGTGTGTTTGCTTTATCTGACTGTACTGGTTCCTTTGGACCGGGATCCGGATCTGAGTTAACAGCTGGCATTTCAAAAGAGGGAGACTTTGCACAATGCAGCAAGGATGGGCCAGCTTTGGGGTGTGGAGAGGCTGGAGTAAGGCATCCACTCTCCACTCTGCCCAGTGCCCGCTACCCCTGCCTGTCACACCCCCGTGGCTTCTCTCACTTCCAGCCCCTGTCAGTTGCCCACTTGTCCCCCAACTTTAGGGTTTTGCCCCAACTTCAGCTGGAGGTGAAGCCTGAATGGACTGGGAGGCTTGTGGGAGGGGGCATCCGAAGCCGCCGGAGTCCCAGGTCCTTCAGCCTGGGTGGCTGGGATCTAGGGTGAAAGACTAGTTTGTCCCTTCTGTGAAAGGGGAGAGGAGGAAGATCACAAAATCTCTTTGGACGTTCGCCGCATCTCCTGAAATCTACCCCCCCCCCCCCTGGTGGCTGGGAGGAGGGAGAAGAGGGAGCTCCAAGCACCGGGAGAAGGAAGAGGTCCTCGTGGGGGACACAGCCAGCGACGACTTCACAGCCCGGGCTGCCTGCCTTCTAGGGACAGACCCCCCCAGGGTGAGGGCAGGGTAGGAGGCACGAAGAAGGGACGGAAGGTCCCCTCAGGACCTCCTCTTGCAAACACACCTTTTGCAGAAATTATAATCACCCATGTGTGGAATAAAATAAACAAATCAAGGTAAACACACCTCCTAAGACCCTCTGTGGGGGCGGGGTGCTGCCGTGCCCCGGGGGGCTGCTGGTCCTCAGAGACACAAGGGCGCGGAGGGCAAGACGGGAGGCGATGAGGCCGGCGGGCCCGCGCCTTGAAGGCCGTGCACAGCGGCTTGGGACGCGTGCACGGGCGGTTCGGTCCAATTCTGATCTCCCTGACCACCGGCATTCTTCTCCCCCCTCCCCCCCTCTCTCCTTCCGGTCTGCGCCCTTGTCCCCCTCTCTCCGGATACAGCCCTGGGGCTGCCAGGGCGGGTGGGGCGCCCCGCTGTCACCCCGGCCACCCGGGGCTCGCGGGCTGGCGTGCGAGTGCACCTGGCAACTCGTGACGTCCCACAGACGCTGCCTCCGGGTTGGTTGGGCGCTCCCGGGGGGCGGGCGCGATTCCGGCTCCTAGGGGGTTTTGGAAAAGAGGGGGGACAGAGAAGGCGGGAAGAAACCCCGAGGTACTTGTTTCCCTGCCGTGGGGTCCCTCACCCAGCGTTCCTTAATCCCGCCTGCTCACACTCACCTCGCCCTTCTCCCCAGAACACCTGGTCTCCCCGAGACTCTGCCCCATCCCCCGCCCCCAAGTCCACCGCCCCCCGCCCCCCGCGTCCGGCCACCCGGCTCGGAGCGCCGCAGGTCCCTGCCGGGAAGCGCGCCAGCATCCGGGCAGCCCTCCAGGGCCTTCCCGGCGTCCCCGCCCGTCCCCGCCGGGGCAACCCCCCTCCTGTGCCGGTGCCCGCTCCGGGAAGCGTCGCGAGGAGCCGGGCGCGGTCCCAGGAGGCGCGGCGGCCAGTCCCGGGCCCCAGGTGGCTGGAGCCCCGGGGACGCGGTGACCCCCGGGCGCGCCCACTCGGGGGGCGGGGCGCGCGAGCCCGGAGCCCCAGTGTCCTCTCTGCGGGCACGAAAACCTCCCCCTCTGCCGACCTGCCTGCCCCGGGAAACCAGACCCTCCCTCCAGGCTCTGGTTTCCCGAAAACTCCTGACTCGCAGATGCTAAGAATGGCTTCCTAGACCCTGCCCCCAGCCCCGCGCCAGCGCTCCGGCTGCTGGACCTCCCCCACTTCCAGACCCCCAGACTCTGAGCCTCCCCCTCTCCCCCCCCCCCAGGCCCTCACCTTCTCCCTCTGCCGCAGGTCCCCACGTCCAGGAGTCCAGCCCTCAGCCCTCCTCCTCTCTCAGACCCGGGTCCAGGCCTCCCGCCTCCTCCCTCAGCCCCTGGAGTCCAGGAGGCCCTGGGCCTGGTCCTGCAGACCAGGAGTCCAGGCCCCCACCCCCCCTCAGGCCCTGGCATTGGGCCTTGGCGCCCCATCCAGCTGTTATTTGTCGCCCTTTAGAACTTGCTAATGGAATGTGGGGCAGCAGGGGAGGTGGGGGAGGCACTCTGATGCCTCCCAGAGCCTCCTGGGAGTCTCTGGACTCCTTAAAGGGCCCCCCTGGGGGCCCACCTGTCCTCCCCGGGCCCAGGCGAGAGGGTCAGAGGACAGAGGCCAGTGCTGACATGCCTGAGGCAAAACCAGGTGGGGCAGGTCTCCCCGAGGAGGAGCGGGATTTAAAGGGGATTTTTCTGAATGGGGACTCAGGGCGCCTCTCTCCAGGGGTTGAGGGGCTGGGGGGAAGGCTTCCCTCCTTGTGTGGGGTGGGGCTGTCTGCTGAGGGATCCCCTTCCCTGTGTGGGGCGACTTCCCTCCTGTATAGGGAGTTGGGGGCGCCTATCTCTGGATATTGATGGGGCTTCTGGGTGACAGATTTCTTGGTGGGGATGGGGCCCCCTGGTGTAGGTTGGGGAGCTGCCTGGTGAGTGGGGTGCTCTACATTCAGGAAAGGGTGTTCTGGGTAGAATAGGGGCCCCGGCTCTGAGTGAATGCTGGGCCTTTCTCATAGGGGGTCAGGGCCCTTGTGTGCATAGAGATGAGGGGTGAGGGGGGCTCTTCCCTGCCCCTCCCTTCTACAGGGCCTGGGCTTCCCCCCTGTAAGAACGAGAGTTTCTTCTCAGCAGGGCTGGCCTGTCTTATTTATGTGCAGTTTGGGGGTGCTTGTTTGCGTGGGCCCGAGGGTATTTCTTTATATGGAGATGGGGTTTTCTCTCTTTGGGGAAGTAAACCCAAAAGACACCGAGTCCCCGGGGTGGGGGGGGCCCTCCTCCCATTGGGGGGCAGTCTCCTGGGCTAGGCCAACCAGGCTATGGGGTGGGGGTTCAGCCCCTCTTTGTGGCTGGGGCCTCAGCAGAGCAGGAGGCGGCAGGCAAGGCAGGTGAAGATGCTGTGTCAGCGAGAAGCGTGTGGTTGCCACCGCGGAAGAGCTAATTTTACCCCCAGGATCCAAAAGGTCAGGCCTGGTGGCCTGCGTGGATGGGGCACAGCGTGCTGCCCAGAGGAAACCTGATCTCAGGCTCTCGGGATTAGAGGTCAATTTACACCTGGACAAGGCTGCACTCCTGTTCTGCGGAAGGGGGGCTGGGGGCCTGGACCCCGGGTCTGAGGGAGGAGTTGGGGGGCTGGACCCCGGGTCTGGAAGACCAGAGCTGTGATCATCTGCCTCACAGCGGCCGCCAAAAAGGCCCCCAAAGGCAAAGAGGCTGCCAAACCAGCTCCCAAGGAAGAGGCCCCCAAGGAGGCCCCCGAAGAGCTCCCCAAAGGTGAGACGGAGTTCCCCGGAGCCCAGCAGAACCTGGCATCCCATCCTCCGTGCTCCCTCGCTCATCTGTACCCTTCCCGTCCTCCTGGAGGCCCCGGAGCTGACCCTCCTCTCCCTGCTCACGGTCCTCTGCGGCTCCCGGGTGCCCCAGGACAGACCCCGCCCCGGGCTGGCCAGCTCCCGCTCCTGCCCGGCTCTGAGAGCCCAGCTTGTCCTCACGCCTCTCCTACTCCAAAGACCCACTCCAGACCAGCCGGCCCACCGCCCTCGAGTTCACAGGGGGAAACTGAGGGCCGCAGGTGTGGGGGAGAAGCCTGCCCAAGTCACGCGTCCCCTGGTGATCCGGGCCTCTCCCGGGGCAGGAAACGCCACTTTCTCCGCCGTCTGTGGCTTCTGAACAGAAGGTCACTCACTGGCTCTAGGCACTGTCCCCAACACGGTCTACCGCCCCCCTCCCAGCCGCCCCAGTCCCCCAATCCTATCTCCCGAGCAGAAGCCCCACCTGAGGACCAGTCCCCCACTGCCGAGGAGCCCACCGGCGTGTTCCTGAAGAAGCCGGACTCTGTGTCGGTGGAGGCTGGTAATGGGGGCCTGAGGGAGGGGCCGGGGGCCTGGACTCCCGGGGCTGAGGGAGGCGTCCGGGAGCCCCTGAAGTCACACTCCTCTTGGTCGAGTCTAGGGCCCCCCACCACTGCTCTCACCCCTCCCTGCTCTCTCAAATCCCCTCGCTCCCAGGAAAGGATGCAGTGATTGTGGCCAAAATCAACGGGAAGGAGCTCCCAGGCAAACCCACCATCAAATGGTTCAAGGGGAAGTGGCTGGAGCTGGGCAGCAAGAGCGGGGCCCGGTTCACCTTCAAGGAGTCTCACGACTCTGCCAGCAATGTGAGAACCCTCTGGGGTCCCCAGGCATGAGGGCGGGGGCTGGACGTTGTGCAGCTCTCTTCCCACAAGCCCTGTCGTCTGAGGCATAGCAGTGGACCTGGAGCTGGTGGGGCTGGAGTTTGTGCAGGGCTGCTTGGTAGAGGTGGTGCGGGCATGGGCTGGAGGGGAGAAGGTTTGGGTTGGAGCAGGGTGCTCTTGGGGATGGAGTGTGCCCTCTAAGAAAGGTCTCAGGGTCAAGGACAAGGGCCTCCAGTGGTCAAGACTGTCCTGGCCTGGGGAAAGATGGTGCCGCCATCTCTAGTTCCTCACTCTAGGTCTCAGTGGCCCCTCCTGAGGTGTGAGGGGAGGACTCAGAAGGCTGTGACATGGGCTCCAGGGGTGGTGGGTGGCACTGGGCGGTGGTCACGTGCACCCACCCCCCTGGCTCTCACCCCCAGGTATACACCTTGGAGCTGAGAATTGGGAAGGTGATACTGGGGGACCGTGGGGATTACCGTCTCGAAGTCAAAGCCAAGGACGTCTGTGACAGCTGTGGCTTCAACATCGATGTGGAGGGTGTGCTGGCAGGGGTGGTGGCTGAGTGGTCTGGGTCTGGGGTGGGAGAGATGGATGTATCAGCCAAGGGTAGGAGAGTGAATAGATGTGGGCGTGAGGCAGACGGAGGTTTTTGGAGGCAGGGGTACAGATTCAGGATTCAGGGTATTCAAAGTGGAGGATGAAAGGGTTCAGTTTTTTGTGGAGTGCATGAGAAGGATCAGGAGGTGAATTATGTGGATGCCAGGATCTCAGTGTCCAGGCTTGAGAAAACAGCAGTAAAAGCTTGGGAAGTACGAGTGTCCCGGTTAAGAGGGCAAGGGTGGGCGGGCTTAGGGGTATAGAGGATTAACAGGAGATGACCCAGATTTGGGGCCATGTGTATGGAGCCATGAGTGTGTACAGGTTCTAGGGACCTGCAGCCCAGGATATGTGGGGGCTTAAATAGCATGGGCACAGGGAACGAGATTGTCCAGGCTGATCCATGTGTGAAGGGCTATGGGCTGCTGAGAGAGGGTGATGCCTGGCAGCCATGAAAATTAGTCTAGAAGTAGAGTGTCCAGGCTTGACAGGATGTGCTGGTTCAAGAGGTGGTGATAGGGAGGTCTGGGGGAGGTTGTGCAGGTCTGAAGGGGTGTTCCTGGTCTTAGATCAGGCCTGCCACAGCTCACTACCCCTCCCCACATTGCCTTTCCCAGCACACCGTGAGGACACCTCTGGACAGGGTCTAGAAAGCTTCAGGCGCTCGTAAGTGGCCCTGCGCCCTGGCAGAGGGTCCCTCCGAGCTCCAAAGACTGCGGGAGGTGCTCCCTTGGGAGAGGGAGCAGTGGGAGAAGAGGGCCAGGGAAGCGAAGAGAGGGGACCCAGGATGAGTCTGCGGGGACAGGATCTCACTGGGGCTCATCACCCCCTCTCTCCATGGCCACAGGGATGAAGGGAAGTCAGAAGACGCGGGTGAGCTGGACTTCAGCAGCCTGTTGAAGAAGAGGTGAGCGCAGCCAGCTGGCGTGGCGGGGGACGAGGAGCGCAAGGCAGAGGGGGTGGGAGGGGAGGCCCCGTGACCTGGCTGCTTGCTCACTGCCAGCAGGACTGCCCACTTACCCTCCACCCACTGCCCACCCACTCACGTGCCCACCCGCCCAGACCCCTAGTGACAAACTCACCCCCTGCCATCTGCCCACCATGCACCTGCCCGCCCTCCCTCCCTCCCAGTGTCTTCACACCCACTCTCCTGTTTACTCCGGCTCCGGCTCACCTCCTCGCCCAGCTCTTCACTCCTCCAACCATCCAGCCTTCCATCTGTCCAGCCATCCCTCCATCCACTGGCCCACCCTGCCACCCTTCACTCTGTGCACCATCCATCCCTCCAACCAGCTGCCTATTTATTCACCTGCCAGTCCATCCACCCGCTGACCTGTCCGTCTGTCCGTCCTTCTACCACACCCCCGCACGTCTGCCCAGCATCGTCTCCCCGTTTGCCGTTACACTCAGCCATCCACTCCTGAGGGCCTCTGCCACCCTCGCCCGCAGATCCTCCGCCTCCCCGTTACAGAGGCAGCCATCCCGCTGCCTGCCCGCCACCCTCCCCCGCTTTCCACCTGTCTGTCCATCCGCACCTGCACCCCTCCCCAGCCGAGCTCAGCGGCCACCCATTTCTCTACCCACTGCTCACCTCTTCAGTGACACACCTTTCCACCCAACGGAGTAATCCACATTCGCCCACCCCACAGACTCATCCACATTCCTCCACCCACAGGTTAATGCACATTCCTCCATGCGACAGATTAATCCACATTCCTCCACCAACAGATTAATCCACATTCCTCCACCCCATAGATTAATCCACATTCGTCCACCCCATAGATTAATCCACATTCTTCCACCCACAGATTAATCCACATTCGTCCATGAGATAGATTAATCCACATTCGTCCACCCCATAGACTAATCCACATTCCTCCATGCAACAGATTAATCCACATTCGTCCACCCCATAGATTAATCCACATTCGTCTACCCTGATAGAATAATCCACATTCATCTACCCCGATAGATGAATCCACACAAAAGTGACCTTCTGCAGGTCAACATGATTGGACGTTGGCCATTTCATGCCATCCTCGCGGTGCTTGTCTACTCGTACACCTATGTATTGCCTGTGAGTCTTCCTTCTCCTCACTCACCTACCCCACAGCAAATCCCCACAACTCTGCGTATTTCTAGTCATGTTTGTCGTCACGCAGCCATCTTCCATGAACATACTCTCCCAGCCACCACTCAACATTTTCACCCACCCGCCCACCCATGCATTGATCTTTCCACTCACCTGTCCCTCAGCCTAGCCGCCCAGCAACCCCTCCAGCCCTCTGCTCATCAGCCCCCTATCTGTATTTTTCTCAGTCCAAATATCCACGTGCCCCCCAATTCACCCACTGCTCTATCTCCCTGTGGTCCCCATCCCGCTTTCCTATTTTTCAAGTCTCCTCACTCTCTCACCTGTCAAACAACTTCTGAGGCCCTGGGCTGAGATCAGGGGGCAGAGAAGTTTGACTGGATTCCTGACACCGATTGGGCATTGCCTTGGTGAGATGGGTCTGTTTCAACAGTTTTGGACACAGACCAGGAGCATCTCGCGTGGTCAGAGAGGGGCCCGCTGGGCCACGAGAGCCCAAAGAGAGAGAGAGAGAGAATTCATTGTCTGGGAAGACAGGAGTGCCCCCACCCCCAGAAGAGAGGGCTTTGTCACTAGGTCTTGTAAGATGGAGAGGAGTCCAGCAGGAAGCAGACATGGGAGGGGTTGTCCAGGCAGAGAAATACTGTTTGCAGAGTCTGGGAGGAGGGAGAGAGCCCAGGGAGTTCAGGGGAAGGCAAGCAGCATGGTTTGGACGGTTGCAGGGGTGTGATGGGACCTGGACAGGGCTGGGATTATCAGACTAAGTGACCAGGGCTTCCTGAGGGTTAGGGAGCCATGGAAGGTTTTGAGCAGGAAACGGATGGCAGCTAATGTGGGTGTCAGAACTACCCCACTTGGGCCATGTGAGGGGACACACTGGTAGAGAAGACACTGGATGGAGACCATGGAGGAGGCTCAGGAGATGGTCCAGGCAGGAGAGAATAGAGATGGTCCAGGCAGGAGAGAATAGAGATGGTCCAGGCAGGAGAAGATAGAGATGGTGCAGACCCAGAGAGGTCACTGTACTAAAAAGGTGACCGGGACAAGTCACACAGCAAGCAAGCACAGAAGGCAGAGGGAGACCCCCACGGTGGCTGCGGCCTGCTCTTCTCACCCTCAGGGAGGTGGTTGAGGAGGAGAAAAAGAAGAAGAAGGATGAAGATGACCTCGGCATCCCACCTGAGATCTGGGAACTCCTCAAAGGAGCCACCAAGAAGAGCGAGTATGAGAAGATCGCCTTCCAGTACGGCATCACCGACCTCCGGGGCATGCTCAAGCGGCTCAAGAAGGCCAAGGTCGAGGTCAAGAAGAGTGCAGGTCAGCGCTGGCCCGAGGGGAGAGGGGTATCTTTTGTCTGGCCCTGGACCTAGCTTTTGGAGGCCCCAATCTGAGGTGTCATAGAGCCCCGTTTTCAAGAACCCCCAACTTCATAGGAGGCTTCCTGGCCTTGACCTTGGAGAGTCCGGGAAGAGAGACTTGGTGGGTCTGGGGTGGCCCAGGTAGGGAGCATTCCTCATCTCCACCCCCGCCACATCCCTCAATCTCTAGCCTTCACAAAGAAGCTGGACCCCGCTTACCAAGTAGACAGGGGCAACAAGGTCAAGTTGGTGGTGGAGATCAGCGACCCAGACCTTCCCCTCAAGTGGTACAAGAACGGCCAGGAGATCAAGCCGAGCAGCAAGTACGCATGTCTCTGTCATGTTGCCTTTTCCATTTTGAAGCCCAGGGTGAGTCAGACACATGGACATCCAGGGCATTTTGTGTCCTGGAAGACGTGCGGGGCCAGGTCAGCTTCTGTGTCGCTCAGCCCAGTCCAGGCTGTCACTGTCCTTCCTTCTGATTGCCTTGTGACAGCCCCATCTCTGGCTGGCCTCGCTGTGTGTAGTCTCACGACACGTGCACAGAGCACACGCAGCGCGTGTGTGCCACGGGACCTGCAGGGTCGCTGTTCACCCATGGGGGTGGCCCTGACACTTCCGGCCAACAGCAGGTCTCGTAGTTGAGTTCTGGGAGAGTCGTGGGTTTTGGACTACGTGGGGGGCTTGGCACCCCACCCGCTGTGTTGTTCAGGGTCAGCTGTGACCATGGTGATGATGACACAGCAACTCAATAGTCTCTGCTCCTCGACTGGGCAGCCTTTTCAAAATGCTGCCACAGCACAGAGGCGCTCCCGGAGGGCAGGTCGCCATTCGCCAGCAGGCGCGGGTGCAGCACCTCCAGGGCGCACACTGCAGGTGTTTATTGTGAGGCCCCACCGGGAGCAGCTAGAGGTCGTCCTTCTCCTGGTGCGGGGGGGCTGCCTGGCTCTCCTCGCCGGGGCCTTTGGGGGACCAGGTCCCATATTTTGTCCTCACGGGCATCACTGAAGCCGGGTGTCGGGCGTGTCTGTGTCTGCTGGACAGGCAGGGGCAGCAGGGAGCGGCCATCACGACCCTCACGTCCACGCCCACCGCCCTGGGCCACGCAGAGCGTGCGGCCACCGCCGCAAAGGAGGCTGGGAAATGTAGTTCTCTAGCTGGGCAGCCCTGTGCGCGGCCAGACAGGGCAGGGTGGACAGTTAGCGTGTCCTCCGTGATTACCAGAATAGTAGCAGTTAAGCCAGTTCCTGCACAATTCGGCTCCGGGAGGAAAGGCTTCCCTGAGAACTGCTGGGCAGGTCTACCCCCGGGCTCGGGCCCCACCCAGGGTTGAGCGGAGCCTTGTGCAACAGGTACGTGTTTGAGAATGTTGGTAAGAAGCGAATTCTCACCATCAACAAGTGCACGCTGGCGGATGATTCTGCTTATGAGGTCGCCGTCAAGGACGAGAAGTGTTTCACTGAGCTCTTTGTCAAAGGTGAGGCCAGGACTCATCTGGACCTGAGCTTGGGGAACGGAGCTCTGGAGGGGGGTTTCTGCCGCTACTGACCTTCCACCCCCCCACCCCCCAATCACCCTCCAGAACCTCCAGTCCTGATTGTCAAGCCCCTTGAGGACCAGCAGGTGTATGTGGGTGACCGGGTAGAAATGGCAGTGGAGGTGTCAGAAGAGGGCGCCCAGCTCATGTGGTAAGTGACTCTTGACCCCTGGCCTCCAGTTGGCCGGGGCCTCAGCTGTGATCTTTACGGCGTCTCTTGGAGCTTTCTGACCTGCCCCAGCAGGCACCAGGAGACTTTACCTTCACCTATGAGCTCTTCCTAGAATTTCAAAAACATTTTTTTTTTCTCTTAAAGGCACTAACTTCTCTACAAATTCCTAGAATCTACATCCTCTTCAGGGTCCTTTTCCAGGTCCCTGATATTTCAGATCTATTAAATCATTTATCCATCCATCATCCATTCACTTACCCATCATCCATCCATCATCTACCCACCTGTCCATCATCCATCCACTCACCAACCCATCCATCATCCACCCATCCATCATCCATCCATCAACCGTCATCCATCCGTCATCCATCCACACATCCATCATCCACCCACCCACCCACTCATCTACCACCCACTCATTCATTCCTGCATCTGTTCACTCGCCCAGCACTATTTTCCGAGCACCGGCTGCGCGGCAGCTCTCCACACAGTGGGGATACCGGGGAAGAGATGTAGCAGCCTGAAGCGCGTGATGTGGGCACAGCTGGGGCTCATGGAGGAGGTGGGGACAGGCTCTAGTCAAGTCAAACACAGATAAACACTCTGTTTGGACCAGCACTTCAGACGGGCAGTATCTAATGCCGTGGCCTCGGGAGGCTTCCTAGAGGAGGTCACAATGGAGCTGAGGTTTGTGTGATGAGGAGGTGGAAGTGGGGTGGGTGGAGTCTCGGGGGGCACACCACGACATCTGGCATCTCTGTGAGCACTGAGCTTCCTCCATCCTCTGACCCTCCCCGGGGCCTCTTGTGTCCCGACCTCCAACTGGCCCCTCTGAGACCTGTGACTTCCTCTCCTCCTCTTTCCTTGACCCTCACCGGTGACCCATGACCTCCCTCCTGACCTCTTCTCTGGACGGTCCGGCCCCTGACACCCTCTGAAACCCAGACCCGGGCCGAGAGACCCCTCACTGCCCCCTCTCCCCCCAGGATGAAAGATGGGGTGGAGATAACCCGGGAGGACTCCTACAAGGCCCGGTACCGCTTCAAGAAGGACGGCAAGCGCCACATACTCATCTACTCGGACGTGTCCCTGGAGGACAGCGGTCGCTTCCAGGTCATGACCAACGGTGGCCAGTGCGAGGCTGAGCTCATCGTGGAAGGTAGGGGCACGACAGCCCCCACCCCCGCCTGCCCTGCCACCTGCTCTGCTCATGCTGACCTCCTCAGGGCTGCTGCACATGCCGCTGCACCCCCTGATAAACCTGTTCCATATTTCCCCACTACCCGTGAGCTCCAAGAGGCCAGTGGCTGTCTCTGGGCTATAGATGGTGGGGCTGCGCACCCCCAGCGCCTGGGACAGTCCTGGGCACAGGGAGGGTGCTCGCTACCCTCGACTGGCTGGCGTTGTGAGAGCCCCCCCCCCCCCATCCCCAGAGAAGCAGCTGGAGGTGCTGCAGGACATCGCGGACCTGACAGTGAAGGCCTCCGACCAGGCCGTGTTCAAGTGTGAGGTGTCAGACGAGAAGGTGACCGGCAAGTGGTACAAGAATGGGGTGGAGGTGCGGCCAAGCAAGCGGATCACCATCTCCCACGTGGGGAGGTAGGTGCGGGCACCCTGCGTGCTGATGACCCCAGACTGGGGGCTTCACAGACCAAGCCGTACACTCGGGTGTCCCTTAATGACGGACAGTCTGAGGAATTTCCGTGAGGCAGCGCCACTGCCAGGCCGGCGTCCTTGCATGTGGTTACATGGTGGCACCGCCTCCTACCTGGGCGAGGGGCCCGGCCTGGGGGGACCGGTCACAGGGGTGGCATGATGCTGCCGAAACACCCCTGAGCCACGCCTGCCCGTGTTGCATCTCATCTGTGGTGTGGTTGGGGCGGCTGATTGGAGCAGCCTCTCTCCTGCCACTGTGGTCAGCTGCCCGTTGGCCCTGCCCATCTCGCCTGGATGCCGTCGGGACCCCCCAGGGCAGTCAGGATGCCTGTTTCAGCCCTTGTGACCTCCTTTTTTTTTTTTTGTGGGCCCCTCGCCGGTGGCCAGGGATCGAACTGGTGCTGCAGAGGCTGCGGGCAGCCTCGCAACCCAGCGCTCAACCGCTGCGCCACCAGGGGAGGCCCTGTGACCTCTTTTTTTTAAAGATTTATTTATGCATACAAGGACTGGGGTACAGGCCAGAGGTGAGAGGACTCACCAGAGACAGAGTGGAGAGCAGAAATACACTGCTGAGGGAGCAGTGGGGAGACAGGAGAGGTCTGCTGTGCTGTGTAGGTTGCTCCCTGGCCGAGGACCGAACCCACGCTGCAGAGGCTGCTGATAGTTTCACAGCGCTGTGCTCAACCCCTTGCGCCACCAGGGTGGCCCCTCTTGTCCCCCTCTCTTGCCTGACATGCTCGCCTGGCAGAAGCAGGGGTCCCAGGAGAGGGGACATGTACGAGACCGCCACAGCCTGGGTTGGAGGCATTTCTGGCACATTCTGGGCTGGGAGCATTTCTGGCACATTCTACCAGGTAAAGGAAGTTGTTGGCTGCAAGGTCCTAGTGAGTCTTAATACCATGCCACGCGCCCAAGGCTTCTCCAGATGTTCACAACCGCCCAGGCGCACAGGGTCACTGTCACTCCCATTTTATCCACGCCCATCATCAAAGCACCCATGACCCTCCACTGCAGGGTTGCGCCCCCCCCAGCTTGTCACCCCCCGCCACAGGTGGCCTCCATTCTGACCTCAGATCTCAAGGGTTTGGTTTGCTTTTTTTGCTCCCTTGTTTTGTGTCTTTAGAGTCCACATAGGCACTATTCTGACTTTCTAGCTGAACTGAGGCACAGACAGGGTAGGGGACTTGCCCGCGGTCACACAGCTAGCAGGCGGCAGGGAGACTGGAAGCCGGGTGAGAGCATTCCCAAACCAGGAATAAAGTGGCAGGTGAGGGGCCTCCCTGGTGGCGCAGGGGTTAAGTCTCAGCACTATGAAGCTGTCTGCAGCCTCTGCAGCATGAGTTTGATCCCCGGCTAGGGAGCTACCCACATGGCACAGCAGACCGCTCCTGTCTCCCCACTGCTCCCCTCAGCAGTGGGTTTCATTAGATCCGCCTGTTCTGCTCCCCACTCTGTCTCTGGTGACTCCTCTCACCCTCTGCATCACTGGCCTGCCCCTCAGCTCTTATGCACAAATAAATAAAATAAATCTTTAAAAAAAAGGGGCGGGGAAGGAGGGCGCCCCTCCGTGGTGTCCCCAGAACCACCCGGCCTGATCCCGCGCCCCCCTCAGGATCCACAAGCTGGTGATTGATGACGTGCGACCCGAGGACGAGGCTGACTACACATTTGTGCCCGACGGCTACGCCCTGTCCCTCTCGGCCAAGCTCAACTTCCTGGGTGAAGAACCCTCTGGCCCCCGGGGCCTTAGCACCCGCCTCCCTCAGCCAGACGTCCCTTCGGGCTTCCTTCCCTAACTGCATTGGGGTGACCGCCGGCATCTGTCCCTCTCACGGGGGTCGGATGAGAAGACAGAGGGAGCCCCATGTTCTCCGGGGACACGTGGACGGGGACACTCACGGCCTGAGACCGCCCCTGAGCCTCTCCTGCTGGGGTGTAAGGGTGGGATATGGGGCCTCCTGGCTGCGCACCTAACCTCCAGCCTTCTCTGTCCTCCAGAAATCAAGGTGGAGTATGTCCCTAAGCAAGGTAAGCACCGGGGGGGGGGCTCCGGGTCTGAGGGAGGGGCGGGGCCTGGACCCCTGGGTCTGAGGGAGGAGCTGGGCCCTGGACCCCCGGGTCTGAGGGGACCTCGGGCTGAGCAGGTATTGCTGTTGGAGGCCTGCATCTCAGGGAGCCCTCTGCTGGGACTGGACGGCCCAGGTGCCCACGCCCACGTTCCCCCGTGTCTCTTCGCTGCCATCAGAGCCACCGAAGATACACCTGGATTGCTCGGGAAAGGCCACCGAGAATTCTATTGTGGTTGTGGCTGGAAACAAGCTGAGGCTGGACGTGGCCATCACAGGGGAACCCCCTCCGGTCGCCACCTGGCTGAGGGGAGATGAGGTATGGGGTGCTCCTGTACCTTGACTTTTCTCCCTCTCCGTTCTGCTCTGCGGCTTTGGGCACGTCGCTCCCCCTCTCTGGGCTTCCATTTCACGGTCTGTGAAGTGAGGATGAGGATTCCTTCTCCAGAGGCCTGTTTTGCTGACTGGAAATGATGTGTCTGTCACGTGGTAGGGACCTAGCACAGGGGGCGGGGGGTGGAGGGTGGGGGCGCTCCATCCCTCCATCCATCCATTCATCGTCCACTAACGAACCACTCGGCCAAGCCAGCCATCTAGTAGTAATTAATTCATCCATCAATTACTTGATTGATTAATGCAGCCATCCACTCATCAATAATTAATCTGTCCATTTCTCCATCGCTCGACCTACCTGTCACCATCCATCCATCCACCCGCTCACCATCCATCCACCCAACAGATATTTTCACCTTGTATGTTCCAGGCCCGGGGACAGTTCAATTTTTCTTCTCTCCTCTGGGCTTCAGTTTCCTCTTCTGTAAAATGGATAGACTTGACACAGCTGCCACTCACCCCTCCACTCAGCAAACACTCCGAGGTTCCCCCATGCCAGGCTCTGTGCACGGGACACAGCCACGAATCAGACGCAGGCCCTGCCTTCCAGACGCCTTCACATCTGGAGCGAGGCAGACACATACCCACACAGTGCAGGGTGACTGGGGCCGAGATAAAGGGAGGTCCTGGGCCTAGGAGATTTCAGGGCATGGGCGACCACTGTCAGCCGAGGGCATCCAGGAGTGCTCCCTGGAAGAGGCGACCTCTCCGCGGGTGCTAAGAGATGTGTAGGAGTACAGCAGAGAGAGGAGTGGGGCTTGGGCAGGACCCGGTGGTGTTGGGGGTGAGGTGGGCGGGAGGAAGGACAAGGCCGGGGGTAGATCTGGCATCTTCTTGGGCTGGATCAAGGCCTGTCCGTGGGCCGGAATGGGAACCACAGGGGTGCCAAGCAGGGAGGGCAGAGGCCAACGGGGGGCTGTGTCCAGGTGTTCTCTGCCACCGAGGGCAGGACCCACATAGAGCAGCGGCTGGAGACCAGCAGCTTTGTGATCGAGAGCGCCGAGCGGGGGGATGAGGGCCGCTACACCATCAAGGTCACCAACCCTGCCGGCGAGGACGTGGCCTCCCTCTTCCTGAAGGTTGTGGGTGAGCAGAGAGTGAGGGCTGAGCCCAGGTGAGGGCTCCCGAGGTGGAGAGGGGCCCCCTGACTCTCCTGCCTTCCCAGATGTCCCGGACCCCCCGGAGAACGTGCGCGTCACCTCGGTGGGAGAGGACTGGGCCATCCTTGTCTGGGAGCCGCCCAAGTACGACGGGGGGCAGCCTGTCACAGGTGAGCGCCCCGGGCCAGCATCCTATGAACCCTGACCTCTGACCCCTCTGACCTGCGACCTCCTGACCTGCCAGGGTCTCAGCCTCCCCTGAGACCTGGTTTTCCACCCGCCTCCGCTCATGACCCTCTTGGTCTCCCCCATCATTCCCTATTCCCCAACAACCGGAAGCTCTCACTGTGGTCAACAGCGGCATTTTCTGTGACCCCGCTTTACCCCACCCTGTGGGGAGGGGCCTATGACCGCTCTGTGACCCTGCGATCGCCCAGGATTCTCGACCTCTTCTGGGTCATGTGACCCCCAATGCCCTTTCTGACCTGTGACCTGTGACCCCCCGCTTCTCTCCACTTGGGGGCATCCAGGGTACCTCGTGGAGCGGAAGAAGAAAGGCTCTCAGCGCTGGATGAAGCTGAACTTTGAGGTGTTCACGGAGACCACCTACGAGGCCACCAAGATGATCGAGGGCGTCCTCTACGAGATGCGCGTCTTCGCCGTCAACGCCATCGGCGTCTCGCAGCCCAGCGTCAACAGCCAGCCCTTCATGCCCATCGGTGGGCCGCCCGCGCCCCGCCGTCCCCTCACCCACAGCTCCCCACGCCCACCCCGCGCCCCTGCCCACCCACTCCCCTGCGCCCGTCCCTTTCGGCCTCCTGCCCCGCCAGCCGACCCTCCTCACCCGCTCCCTGTCCTGGTCCCGGCAGCACCGACCAGCAGGCCCCAGCACCTGACGGTGGAGGACGTGACGGACACCACCACCACCCTCAAGTGGAGGCCCCCGGACAGGATCGGGGCGGGCGGCATCGACGGCTACCTGGTGGAGTACTGCCTGGAGGGCTGTGAGTGCCTCGCCCGCGCCTGCAGCCATGGGCCCTAGCGGGGCACGGGCGCGAGGGTACCTGATTCCCCGGGGGACCAAGCCAGGCCCTGACATGCTTGTCCCCTCCCACGGCGCTCCCCCTTCACCCTCCATCTTCCATCTCTGCCCACAGCTGCGCACATGCCCCTCCTCCCTCCCTCCCTTTCTCTCTGGGGATCCTCCTCCCACCTTCTTCACGCCCATCCGGCCAACCACCCCTTGACCCCGAAGCTTTTCGGATCATCCCACTACCACCCGGGAGCACCCTCTCACCACCCTCTCATCACCCTCTCATCACCCATTTGTACTTCTTCACCTCGGCCTTCCGCCTGGGTGACCGCCCAGTCATTGTCAGTACCCACGCCCCATGGCATGTCCGCCTGCCCCCCTGTATTCCAGGGTATCCCACACCCCACAACCACGGGCGGGAGGGCTGTGGCTGAGGACACGGCTGCCGTGGTCACTGCGCCGTGAGGACAGCCGGGAAGGGTCCACACCGCCCCCCTCCCCACCCCGGGCCGCACCAGACAGATGCGGATTCGGCCCTGCCTGACCGGGCGGTGCCTTCCTCTCAGAGCAGAGGCCGAGGCAGGGCACGTTGGGGGTGGCCACTCCCCGCTCTTTCCCTTCACCTGTGGCCCTCAAGCCTCAGCGCCCGCCCTCAAGCCCCAGGGCTCAGATCCCGCTCCTGGAGAGCCCGCCTTGGGCAGGCCCTTCCCACACTGGCTCCTCCCACACCGGCTCCTCCCACACCGGCTCCTCCCACACCTGCCCCTCCCACACCTGCTCCTCCCACACCTGCTCCTCCCGTACCAG
Source organism: Talpa europaea (assembly GCF_964194135.1). NCBI lineage: Eukaryota > Metazoa > Chordata > Mammalia > Eulipotyphla > Talpidae > Talpa > Talpa europaea. The sequence continues at coordinate 47,926,577 of NC_140084.1, forward strand.
CCCCTCCCACACCGGCTCCTCCCACACCGGCTCCTCCCGCACCGGCCCCTCCCGCACCTGCTCCTCCCACACCTGCTCCTCCCACACCGGCTCCTCCCGCACCGGCCCCGCCCACGCCGGCCCCGCCCGCACCCCCACACTCGCCTCCCCACCGGCCCCTCCCACACTGCCCCCCCCCCAGCAGGACCTGCCCAAGAGGCGGGACTGCAGGCGCTCGTCCAGCCCCACCCCTCCGCTCGCCTCCTGCCATCGCCCCTCTCAGGAGGGAGCGGCCCCGGGCGAGACCGAGCCGCGCGCTGTTCTCTCCTAGCCGAGGAGTGGCTCCCCGCGAACACGGAGCCCGTGGAGCGCTGCGGCTTCACCGTCAAGAACCTCCCCACCGGAGCGAGAATCACCTTCCGCGTCGTTGGGGTCAACATCGCGGGGCGCAGCGAGCCGGCCACGCTGGCCCAGCCCGTCACCATCCGGGAGATTGTGGGTGCGCGCCCCGGCCCGCCCCGCTGGCCCAAAGACCGAGCTGGCGTCGCCCCACCCGCCCTGTTGCGCCACCATACGGTCCTCCCGCAACGGCCTCGGCCGCCGCCTCTCTTCCTCCCTGGGGTGCCCCCCCCCCTGCCCCGCTGAGCCGCCCCCTGTGTTTGCGCCCCCAGAGCAACCCAAGATCCGCCTCCCCCGCCACCTGCGCCAGACTTACATCCGCCAAGTCGGGGAGCCCATCAACCTCGTGGTCCCCTTCCAGGTGCCGAGCGGGGTCGGGTGGGGTCGGGGCCCGGGCGCTTCCGCAGGTCACCCCGGCTGAGCCGCCCCCGCTGCCGCGCAGGGGAAGCCTCGGCCGCAGGTGGTGTGGACCAAGGCGGGCGCGCCCCTGGACGCGAGCCGCGTGCACGTGCGGACCACAGAGCTGGACACCGTGTTCTTCGTGCGCCAGGCCGCGCGCGCCGACTCGGGCGAGTACGAGCTGAGCGTGCAGATCGAGAACATGAAGGACGAGGCCACCATCCGCATCCGCGTCGTGGGTGCGCGCGCCGAGGCCTGGGCTGGGCTGGGCCGGGCAGTGGGCCGCGTGGGGCGAGGCTGGCCTGGGAGGGGGCGCGGAGGCTGGCCTGGCGCCGGAAGGCGAGGAAGTGGGGGCCTGGGAGGCCTTGGAGGTCGGAGTGGGGCGAGGAGGCGATGAAGCGGACGGTGGGGGGTCTGGGCCTGCGCTCACCCCCCATGCCACCTGCCAGAGAAAGCGGGCCCGGCCGACAACGTGATGGTGAAGGAGGTGTGGGGCACCAACGCGCTGGTGGAGTGGCAGCCCCCCAGGGATGACGGCAACAGCGAGGTCACCGGGTATTTCATCCAGAAAGCCGACAAGAAAACCATGGTGAGAGGCAGGCGGGCCGCGGTGGGGCTGGGGGAGAAAAGCTGGGCGCGTGTCCTGATTCCATAGCCGGGAGCCAGAGGCATCGCGACTGGGGGAACCGCTGGGGTATCGCCTTTGGGTGGAGAGAGGTGCGCGAATTTTTCTTTTTTTTTTCACATTGTGGCAAAGTTGGTATAACAAAACTAGCAACACTTGAAGGTGTGGCATGTTCCATCTAGTTCCTGGGCAGTGCCATCATTCGGAAACGCCAGATGTGTTCAGTCACTCCCCAAAAGGAAAAATAAAAACGTGGAGAGGGGCCTCCCTGGTGGCGCAGGGGCTAAGTGTCAGCACTATGAAGCTGTCCGCAGCCACTGCAGCGTGGGTTCCGTCCCGGGCCAGGGAGCTACCCACATGGCGCAGCAGACCTCTCCTGCCCCCTGCTGCTCCCCTCAGCAGTGTGTTTCAGTCAGTCTGTTCTGTTCCACATTCTGTCTCTGGTGAGTGAATCCTCTCACCCCCTGCATCTCCGGCCTGTACCCCAGCTCTTGTATGCATAAATAAATCTTTTTAAAAAATACGAAGAGAAACAAGCAGCCACTCCCTGCCCCTGCTCCTCTCCAGTCCAGGCAGTCAGCACCTGCTTCCTCTCTGTGGACTCGTTTCTTCTGTGTATTTCATATAAATGGAGCTATGTGCTATGTAGCCTTTTGTGTCTAGTTTCTGCCACTTAGCATCTTGCTTCCAAGGTCCCTCCACATTGGAACACACATCAGCCCTTCATTCCTTTTCATGGCTGAGTAATACTCCACAATGCGAAGCTACTCTATTTTTTTCTCCAGCCATCCCTTGCAGGACATTTGGGGTGCGTGGGGAGCTCCACTGCTGTGAATAGTGTGTTTGCTCCGTGTGGCACGTGCCTGGGTGTGCTTCTCTCACCCTCTGGTGGCAACCCTTCTTGCCTGTGTCCCCACGCTAGGAGTGGTTCAACGTCTATGAACACAACCGGCCCACCCACTGCACCGTGTCTGACCTCATTGTGGGCAACGAGTACTACTTCCGAGTCTTCAGCGAGAACATCTGCGGGCTCAGCGACACCCCTGGGGTCTCCAAGAACACGGCCAAGATCCTCAAGACAGGTGGGACCCCCCCACTACCCTCCCCCCATTCAAAAGTTGATGGCACCTAGTGACGGAGGACGGTGGTCAGGGGACTGTCAGGAGGGGTGGCCTGATGGGCGCACCTCCCCCCACCCCCAGATCTGTCCTTCAAACCCCTGGCCTACAAGGAGCACGACTTCCGGACGCCTCCCAAGTTCCTGACGCCGCTGCCAGACCGGGTGGTGGTGGCTGGCTACTCTGCTGCTCTCAACTGCGCCGTCAGGGGCCACCCAAGGGTGTGTGTGTGTGTGTGTGTGTGTGCGTCCGTCCATGTGCATGCACAAGGGAGATCTCCCAGGCGAAGCCCCTTCCCTGCGCGTTCTTTCTCTATTGCACGGTCCTGGCTACCTTTTCACTCACCTTCTGTCTCTCCTGCTGCCTGGAGCCCCAGTCTCAGACAATCACACTCCGATGTCCCTCGGAAACATTCTGGGGGGACAGTCTTCCCACCCGGGGCTGCCCACGTCTTCCTACCCCCTCCAGGTTTCCAGAGCACCAGCAGGGACCGGATGTGGGCAGCCCCGGCCAGTGACTCGCCTAGACCTGGCCGGGTACATGACGGCCCCTGGGCCTCACCTGCTGCCACCTGCATCCCTGAACCATTTTGGGGCCCCAGGCTGTGCGCGCCCACTCGCTCTGGCCTTGGCTGCAGGACCACAGGCCTGAGAAGCCAAACTGCTGACCCTGGGCCTTTGCCAAGTGCCGACCCATGGCTAGCCTGGGCCCTGCACCCCCAGCTCACTCCTCCCCCTCATCGAGCCTCTGCGTTCACTAACTCCTCTCAGGCCTTCGTTATTCATGCACCACTCGGTTGATTCATTCGCTCCATTTGCTTATATGAATCATTCATCCCCTCATTCATCGATTCACGTCATTCATTCATTCCCTCCTTCCGTGATTCACTCCCGACACACACTGTAGAGGCCTTCTCCGTGCTGGGTGAATTGGACACGAAGTTCCTCTCCATCAGGGAGGCTGATGTTTGCGCAAATCGCCATAAAATTTGCAAGGGTGGCGGGCATGGTGGGAGTTATGAGAGGGCCAAAGAGGCGTTCCTGTTCCTGCGGGGGCGCTGGGGGTAACGTGAGCCGAGACCCGAAAGAAGGGCGCTGGCTGGGTGAGGAGAGGTGGGAAGGGCAGTGTTGCAGGCGGGAACAGCCAGTGCAAAGTGCTGAGGGGGTGGCGTGGCTGAGCAGAGGAAGGGAGGTGAGGGTCGAGGGGACGCCCGAATGGCACGGCGAGGGGCTCTGCGCTCCCACCAGGAGGGGTGCTCTATTATGAAAGACAACCGGGAGCTCTCATCCCACCCCTGAGGAAGAGGCTGAGGGTCAGGGCAGGGAAGCGACTAGTCCAAGGCCATCCAGCCAAATTAGGAGGCGGCACAGGCAGGACTAGGAGCTAAGTTGGCCTTCCCAGACCCATCAGGCCAGCACCTGGGGGGGAGGCCTTTGAGCTGGCTTCCTCTCCTGCACCCTCACAGCCCAAGGTGGTCTGGATGAAGAACAAGATGGAAATCCGGGAGGACCCCAAGTACCTGATGACCAACTACCAGGGGGTCCTGACGCTGAGCATCCGCCGCCCCTCCCCGTTCGACTCGGGGACTTACTCCTGCCTGGCGGTCAACGAGCTGGGGGAGGCGCTGGCCGAGTGCAGGCTGGACGTCAAAGGTGAGCGTGTCGGCAGTTCTTCCTCACCCCTCTTCTGCCGGGGGCTCCAGTCCTCCATCTCCCCAGGCAAGGCAGGGAGGGGAGGCCGCACCCGAGCTGCCAGGCGCCCGCTGCTGCCGCGGACAGGCGCGATCCCGTCAGCTCCCCGCGGCCTACTGCAGAACCCCAGGGATGGCGAGTGGTCAGCAGCTGCTCAGATAACCCCCATCAGAACGCCCCGCTTTGGGGTTCAGCGAGCCAGGATCAGGGCACTTAAGAGCTTGAGTTGACAGGCCGCCTCCAAGCTGGCGGCGCAGGTGAACTGGCGCCCCCTGCCGGTCACGCGGATGCAGCCGGCGAAGGGGGCACTCGCGCTTCCAGAACCCAGGCCCTGCCTCCACTCACCCCCTTTCTTTCCCAACCCCCACAGTGCCGACGTGAAACACTCCCATCTGCGTGATAACTGGCTGCCGAGTTCTGGCTCAGACCCGCTCCCCAATGTTCCCGTTTCGGGGGTCATCCTGAGAAGAAAACAGTCTTGTCGGACTTGCGAGTGTCTGTCCTTGACTCCGTGGCTCACTTCCTCTCCCGGAGGGTCTCCTGGGGGGCAGCAGGGTTGGCTTGGCACCCGGATAAAGCAGCCCTGGTGGGAGAGACCACTCAGGCCTCCACCCAGAGGGGCTACTTTGGGGCCGCTGAATTCCCTGGCAACCACCAAACCTCCCAGGTGCCTGGGGGGGAGGCAGGCAGCCTGCAGCTGCTGCTGGACCCAAGGTTGCACTGGAAGCACCGGGAGGGAGCTCGGCTCCAGGGCCCCATGGCGCTGAGGAAGCCAGACAGACAACTGGCGCCAAGTACTCCAGGAAGGCACCCACAACCCCCACGGTGGCCTAACCAGAGGGCTCCCTCGACAGGGGCAGTTGTGTCCAGTTGGGAGCTGTGGCTGCTGGTCCTTAAGCGGCTGATCTTTATTAACTTTAATAACTCATTTGTCCGCCTGGGGTGGGGTATTTGCTCTCTGGTCCGCAGTCGGCCTCAAGGGGTGCTGGGGAGGTCAGAGACCCCAGAGCTCAGAGGACTGAGGGTTGAGTCTTGCTTCCATGGTTTGAAGCTGGGTAGAGAGGGTCGTCTCAGGGGCTTTGGCAGCACCAAGTGTGCAGTTTGGTGGGGGGTGGGGGGCTTTGTACTTACTGGGAAGAAGCGGGGTAGGGTATGTCAAAAAGAGCCCCTCCCCCGGGGTTCCAGGCTCCCTGCCCTCCCTCAGACCTGACAGGGAACTGGGCATCTGGCCCAGCTGACCCCCGCTTAGGGCCTGGGCGTTCCCGCCCCAGATCCCAGTGCTGTAGGTCAAGGGGCAGAAGGTGGGGCGAGGGGGCGGCTGCACAATTAGGGAAGCTTAGCTAGCGCCTGAGCTAGCACAGCAGCCCCCCAGTGCCCCACAGACTTTAAATCCGCTTATAGTACCCAAGATTCAGGGACCCTGGTCACCTCCGCTCTCAGGCGCAGGAGGTCCCGGGGCCTCCTCCCAGCTTTCTGGACTCGGGCCCTCCCAGCCCCTCCGCCCACCCCGAGCCAGGCCGCAGCCCCGCCCCCGCGCGCCGCCTCCCGGGCCCCGGCGCTCACCTCCCGCGCAAACAGCTCCTCCGCGTCGTCCAGCTCCCCGTCCGGGTCCTCCCCGTCCTCCAGCGCCCAGTCGTCCTGCGTGAAGGGCACGGCTCCCTGCGCCGAGTGGAAGCGCAGGCGGTAGAGCAGCCGCACCCACTGGCCGAACTCGCGGTCGCGGGTCTCCGGCGTGGCCCGCAGCTGCAGGTAGAAAGCGCGGCCCGTGCGGAACTTGACCTTGAGCTGCCAGCGGCTTTCATCGTGGACGAAGAGCTGGACGAACTGCAAGGGGAACAGCCTGGCGGGCGGAAGGGGCGGCCTCAGGGTCTGACTCTCTGGCTCCCCCGCCGGGCGCCCTCGGGGTCCGGGTCACCCCCCTCGGCCAGAAGAAACGCTTCCTTTCTTGGCCTCGGGGGATTTTTTTACTCTCCCCGACTTCCACCCACCCGGCCGCTCGCGTCCGCCGCGGGCCTCTCCCGAGCTCAGGCTCCAGGGCGCCGCTGCCTGCCTGCAGCTTGCATCTGGATGTTGGGTCGATGTCGGACACACCTGAGCTCCCTGCGCCCCAAACCTTAGTGGCCCCGGCTCGGTCAACAATCTTGGTGTCGCATCCTGCCACTTGCGCTGCCAGTCCTGGCTCAGGTAAAGTGTACTCACCGTCCGCTCGCTACTGGGGGCCTCCAGCCCTCGGTCCCCCGGCTCCCCGCTGCCGCCCTCGCCCGTCTGTTCCCCGCGCAGCCGCTAGGGGGCGCGGGCTGACGCCTAAGTTAGCGCAAGGCGCTCCTGGGCTCGGGAAAAACAAGGTCCTCAACTTGACCTCCAGGCCCGCCGCTGCCTCTGCTGCTTTCCTCGGGCCCTCCCCCTGCCCTTTCTGGCTGTTTCAGGGTGTCCCGGCAGGGCCCTCACCCTAAAGGATCTGCCCCATGTTCCCTTCCCACCCTCACCTCCAACCGGCCCCCTTCCTGCGGCTCCTGCCTCACTGGCCCCTCCTGTTCCATAAACCTGTCAGTCCCGGTCCTACCACCCGACCTTGGCACCGGCTTGTTCCCTCTCCCTGGAGTCTTCCTCCCTCACCTCCCCGCCCCCCGCGGCTGGGCTCCTTCAGCTCAGTCCCAGAGCCACCTTCTCAGGGAGGCCTCCCCAGCTGCTTTACAGCCACCTCCACCCTGGCAGATGGGGCCATGACCCTCCCTGTCACGTCTCCACAGACCTTCCCCGCGGGACCCACTGTCGTCTCTTCCGCCTGCTTCCCACTAGGCCGGTGGAGGCTTGGGCCTGCTTTCCTTCCCTGCTTGTCCCTGTACTAGCTGACACCTCGCAGGCACGCAACAGATGCTTGCCGAGAATGGGGAACGTCTTGGCTGCCTGTCTGATTCAAGAGTCAACCAACTCCAGGAGGAAACAATCCAGGGAGGGTGGGTAACCCAGGTCAGGGACACACGGGAGGTGAGTCCAAGTCATCCATGGGCTTAACCCCAACAGGGCTTAGCAGTCCCCACTGGAAACCCATCTAGGGAGGCACTGCACACCCCCTGCCGGCCACACTGGCCACACCCCCTGCCGCGTCCCTCAGCCACATTGCAGGTGTTACCTTCCCCCAAAGAAGAGTTTCAGCCGTTTCAGCGCTTACTGTGCCCCATGTGGCTCCAAGAAACTTGATAAACATATACCCCATCTATCCCCTTGGATAAACGGCAGCCTGAAGTGGAAGCTCCTCTTATCCCCCTGTCTCAGAGAGGTCACTTGAGGTGCAGGCGGTTAGGGAAGTTAGCCGAAGCCAGGATTTGAACCCAAGCTGTCTACACTACACTGTCCTGGAGGCAGGCTGTGTGTCCAGGGGCCAGAGCTTGTTCAGTTTGAGTGTCTGTGAAAGGTGGCTGCATCCTGCTGACTGGAGGTGAACATGATCAGGAAGCCTGTGCCCCTTTTTAAAAGGGCAAACCCCACACCACGTGCCAATGGCGAGGACTGGACACAGGGCCTGGGGTGGGTTGGAGGAGGCTGAGATCTGAAAGCAAATCCAGTCTTTTTACTTGGAGGGTATGTTAGCTTGGGGCAGGGGCGTGAATGTGGTGAAGGGATTGTGGGGGTCAGAGCCATCCACCCTACTGCACCGGTACTACATCCTTGCCCCCCCCCCACAACTGCAGCCATGACTCCGCCAATAGCGGCTGAAGTGGGGGACACAATTAGCACCTAAAGGATAAGGAACTGGGAAGAGAAAATATCCAGGGGTCCAATAAGGTGCCAGAACCCAGCTTTGTAAAATGCTTTAAGCTTGGAGGGGTGGGGGTGGATAAGGCTGCAAGTGGCCTGAGGTACTCTGGGTGGGACCCCATCCAGCCACCACTTTTTGGATTTTGGAACTGCAGGTAAAGTGTGGGCCTGTGGGTGAGTCATGATGTGAGTGCTTCCCCCGCCTTTCCTTCCTCCTTTCTTTTCTCTCTCCCTCTTTTTGGCATTAATTGAAATGTGGTCCAAAAAGTGCAAAGGACCGGCAGGATGTCTCTGTCAACCTCTATGCATTTTGGTGTTTGCAGCTGCACTGGGAGGCGGGGTGGGGGGCGGGGGGGGGCGGGGATGGGAGAAAGGTGCAGTTTGTGTGTTTCATAACTTGAGGGGGGGGCACATACATTACTTTTTCATGGGAAAATCAAACTCAAATCAAAATCAAACTCAAAATCAAAAAATCAAACTCAAAATCAAACTGAAGAATCAGTGTGGAGCGGGAGCCCAAGAACTGAGAGGCTGGCTATCATGAGAGCTGAGGTCCCAATTAGTCCTCTACCCCTACCAGAACCCACTGTGGGACCCTGGACGTGCCTCTCTGGACCTCAATTTATCTCTCTGGAAGATGGGGCTAAGGGTCCCACCACTTCACAGTCTGAGGGCTGTGCCCATGTGCGTGGCCCAGAGCAGGCAGGCAGGAGGCGCTGCAGTGATGGCCATTCTCCAGGGGTGAGCTCACTATCCTCCCATGTCTTTCTAGTCCCTGATTTCTGGCCCCTGGGAATTTCCCTGTCCTAGTTCTCCTGGCTGCACAGCAGCCCAGAGTGGGCAGGCAGCCATTAAAGGCTCCTGGCCTGGGGGTTGTCTGGGTGCCAGGAGGGACTGGGGGGCCCAGCAGCCAGATCTGGGAAGGGAGATCTAGGGCAATCACCCAAAGAGCTGCAGGCGTCCGTTCTCCTTGGCGGGGCCCGCCAGCAGCAACAGGTCCGGGAGCTCCAGGGCTGGACTGGAGGCAGCCACCCCCATGGTGACCTTGTTGGCAACTTCTCCTAAACGGGTCACCTGGGTCCAAGGGTCAGAGGTTAGAGGCGGGGTGGAAGGGGCAAGGATTGGGTAGGGGTCACGGTCAGGTATCCGGGTAAGGCATCCCGGTAGGGTTAAGGGTGGGGAACCAAGAGAGTCAAAAATTGGGTGTGTGTGTGTGTGGGGGGCGGTTAGAAATCCTGGGGTCAAAAGTTAAGAATAAAATAGATGTAAAGCCAGGAAAACCTGGCCAAAGGAATCAGAAGCCGGGATTCCTGGAAGTTAAAAATCAAGAGATGGGCCTCCCCTGGTGGCGCAGCGGTTGAGCGCTGGGCTGTGAGGCTGCGGGCAGCCTCTGCCGCGCCGGTTCGTTCCCCAGCCACAGGCGAGGGTCCCATACACACACACACACACACACACACAAAATCAAGAGGTATTGGGGGGGGGGTCAGTCCGGAGTCCCGAGAGATGGACGTTACTGGAGAGCGATCGAGGCAGGGGGAGCGGGGGTTCTCCAAATCAGGAGGCTGAGGAGGGCCCCGGGGCTCCACACCTGCACGAAGTTGCTCTCAAAGATGGGGAAGTCTCGCAGCTGGTCGAACTCGCCGCTCAGGAGGTGGCGCTGGAGCCGTCCGGGCCGGCCCGCGGGACAGGCGGGCACCAGGGGGCGGTCTAGAGAGGCGAAGTTCGGGGGTCCAGTCGAGGAGGCTGAGCCCAGGGAACAGCGCTCCGAAGAAAGGGGGTTCTGGGCCACCGGCCTCGGCATGGCCGGCCCCATCCCTCACCGGGTCCCTCACCGGGTCCACACCCGCCTCTCACCTGCCATCCCACCTGGTCCCGCCACGCCTGCTCGCGCGAGGGCCGGCTTCGGCGCGCGCCCCCGCTTCATCGCCACGCCCCACCCTTGGCAGGCGGGGGAGCGCGCCCCGGCAGAAAACGGGGGGGCGGGCCGCGGCCTCTGTGATGCCACAACGCGGCGAACGGGGTTTGTCGCGTCACGGGGAGACGCCCAGTGTAGTGACGTCATCAGGAGGCAGGGCCCGAGCCCGGATGAGGGCGGGCCTCAGGCCCGGGGGCCGGCGGGCGCCAGTGCGCAGGCTCGGGAATCCAGCGCAGGCGCAAGGGCGGCGGGGGGGGGGGGCACCTTTCTCCCGACGTGCTCCGCGCGCTCGGCTCGCACCTTCCGCTGAGCGGGCGGGGAAGGGCCGAGATGGCGGCTGCGGGCCCCGGGGCGACTCGGTTGCTCCTGCTCTTGCTCCTGGCGGCAGCCGCCCCCAGCCGCGCCCGAGGCAGTGGCTGCCGGTCCGGGGCCGCTGCGCGGGGGGTGAGTGCGCCTTGACTGCGAGGGGGCGGGGCCGAAGGAAATCTTGGGGCGCGGGCCTTAAGGTCGGTCAAGGTGGGATCGAGCGAGCGCCGGGCCGTGGCGGAAGAAGAGGTGAAGGGGCCGGACAGGGCAGGCTGCGGGCGAGCACACGCACCAGGAGGCAGCCAGAGGCCAGTTCGGGAGGGTCAGTCGTGACCATGCCCGAGAGACGGGGCTCAGGGGCGTCTGGGGCGCTCTACGGTGAAAACAGGGCCCCCGAAGAAGGTTGGGGAACAGCCTCCAGGTCCCAGCGCTTGGCCACCGCTCCGTGAAGGTGCATGAGGTGTGGCCGGCCGGAGCCTGGACACATCAGGCGTGCGGGGGCTTCTAGCCTGACTGTGCAGGAGACGGCCGGATTTCGAGCGGCCGATTGAAATCGGCGGGGACCGAGGTTGAGCGGGTGCGGGGGTGGACAGTGGAGGCTGCAGAAGTAGGAGAGGCTTGCAGAGCTGGAGAGACGGAAAGCGAGGAGAGTGGCCCGTGGCGGAGCCCGGAGGCCGGGCGTCGTGGCTTTTAGCTTGGGAAGGAAGCGGGGTGCACCTAACCATGAATTTTAATGATGCAGGGCACGGAAAGTGACCTGGAAATAGTTGCCTTGGAAACGGAGTTAGGCCGACTTGCAGGCCCTGGTTTTCGGGAAAGCAGCCAGATGGGGCATTTTCATTAAAGCACATGCATGGATCCCCTTGGGGATATGAATATGAAAATAAAACTACTTCCTCAAATTAGTCTGTCTGCTTCGGGGGTCTGTGGGTCCCGCTGTGCCGAGGGTTCTCATGGTCCTCACGGGGGCCCTCATCTCTCCTGCAGGCTGGGGATGGCCGAGAGGGTGAGGGCTGCGGCTCCGTGGGCTTGCTGTTGGAACACTCGTTTGAGATCGGTGAGTCCACACCGTTCTCTCCCCCACTCCTCACCAGCCTCCCGAGACCTGCACTGCTGGTTAGGTGCCCTGTGGCCATTAACGCCCACATTCTCACCATGGGGAAGCTGTTAGTGTCCAGCGGTTTTCCAGAAGAGGAAACTGAGGCTCAGGGCTTGTAAGGGAATGGCAGGGCCGGACCCACCCAAAGCGCAGCTCACAGTGCAGGCTCCCCGTGGTCCGACCCCAGGTCAGGCCCCAGACCCCCACACTTGTCACAAACATGGACGCCAGCCCCCCTGAGCCTCTGCTCTCCGGAGGGCCTACCAGTCTGATACGCCCTGTGGTTGGCACTCGAGCTCTGCAGCCCTTGACTTTTACATTTGGGGAAACTGAGGCTTAGCTTATGTGACTGGGCCCCTGAGCTCAGGAGCTGGCGGGTGAGGGTGCTCCCAATTTGCAGGCAGAAAAATGGGAGCTGGGGATGGAGAAGCGACCTGGTCGCTCCCTGCACTGAAGGGGGTGGTGGTGGCTGAGCCCAGGCTCCCCACAGATGACAGCGCCCACTTCCGGAAGCGGGGCTCACTCCTCTGGAACCAGCAGGATGGCACCTTGTCCCTGTCACAGCGGCAGCTTAATGAGGAGGAGCGGGGCCGGCTGCGGGTGAGGCGGGACCCTGGGGTGGGGTATTGGAGGTTGCTCCCTGGCCTGTTGCTTCCCTGCCTGATGTCCTCAAGCTCTGCAGGTCCGGGGGAACCCAGCTCCCTGCTGCCTTCCTCTCCCTGTTGTCGCCGCTCCAGGCTGCAGCTGCCTGTCAGTCTGTGTGCCCTGGAGCATGGCATGGCCTCGGGGCCTTTGCCTGTGTTCCCTGCTGGCACATGCTCTTCCCCCCTTCACCGTTCCCACCTGACTGGCTCCTCTTCATGATCTGGAGCCTTGGGATGAGATTTGCTTATGAAGAGAAAGTTCCCCAGGACCGCAGTGGCCACTTCTGAAGCCCTGATCCTAGCTCCTCACGCACCAGGGCTCCTCCCGAGGGCCCCCCTCAGCCCCCTGCAGAGGCGGTGCAGCGAGACGCTAGAGCCCAGTGGGGCTTTAGGCCACCAGCTGGAGGAGGGGGAAAGGAGGTGCCAAGGGAACAGCCACCTTGTAGGGAAACTCGCAAAAGCTGCTGGTCTCCTCCCATGTGCAGCCGGCTGTGGCTGGAGGGGAGCTGGGGCTTGGGCATTATCCTGGCAGCCCGGGCCCAGGGTCCTGTCCCTGTGGGAGGTGTCAGTGGGAGGTGTCAGGGCGGAAGCCGCCCCAGCAGCCTCCCTCCACGGGGCAGCAGCTTTCCCGATTCTCTGCCACAGCCACCCCCCCCAAATCTGCCGTCTGGCGCAGGCAGCATGTGCACTGGGTCCAGGCTCTGGGCAGGGGCCCAGCGACTCCATGGCTGGGCGGGCGGGGCTCTGTCCTCCTGCCGTGGCCTCACCCACCAGCCATGCTGCCCCGTGCGTGGGGTCCTGGGCAGAGACTGCTTGACCTGGCCGGGGGGTGGAGGATGCTGGGTGCATACCCTGGGCGAGCAGGGCCTTTGTGGCCTTTGTGGGGTTCGGAGCTGGTGGGGTGCCAGCCCTCTCACACCCTCCTGCTCTGCAGGATGTGGCAGCCCTGAATGGCCTGTACCGGGTCCGGGTGCCCCGACGGCCGGGGGCCCCTGAGGGCCCAGATGCTGGTGGCTACGTCTCCTCCTTTGTCCCCGCGGTGAGTCAGTGACAGGACGGGCCCAGCCTTGCTCCTCCGGCCTCCCCTGATCGCCCCTACCTTCCCGCGTAGACCTGGCCTGCCCTCGCGGGGTCCTGTGCCGTGGGGCCAGCCGGGTGGTGGGTGCTGCGAGGGGAGGTGCAGGGCATCCCCCCGGGGCTGGAGGACGTGGGCTGGGCCTTGAACCCCTCACGCCCGCCCTCCCGCAGTGCTCCCTGGTGGAGTCGCACCTCTCGGACCAGCTGACCCTGCACGTGGACGTGGCAGGCAACGTGGTGGGCGTGTCGGTGGTGACGCACCCCGGGGGCTGCCGCGGCCACGAGGTGGAGGACGTGGACCTGGAGCTGTTCAACACCTCGGTGCAGCTGCAGCCGCCGCTCACAGCGCCGGGGTGAGGCGAACTCCCGCGGGGTCCTCCTTCCCCAGCCCCCGGGCCCGGGCGTCCCGCGGCCCCGCCGCTCACCCTGTGTCCTCCCCGCCTGCCAGCCCCGAGACGGCGGCCTTCATCGAGCGCCTGGAGATGGAGCAGGCCCAGAAGGCCAAGAACCCGCAGGAGCAGAAGTCCTTCCTCGCCAAATACGTGAGTGGGCCAGCCGGCGCGCCCGCACCCCCACCCCCACGCGCCCCGCGGCCTGCTCCCCTCTCCCCCCACAGGCGAGGCTGTGGCGCCCACCCCACCCCTGCCCGGGGTCCCGGGGCGACCGGGCGGGGCAGGCAGGGGGCGGTGGGGGGGGCAGGCTGGACAGGAGGGGCAGCGGGGGCTGCAAGGGGACCCCGGCTCTGCAGCGGCCCGTAGGGCTCCTGGGCCGGCCCCCCAGGCCGGGCTTCCCTGGGCTGCCCAGGCGCAGGGCCGCGGAGGCGGAGAGCTGGGGCGCGCGTGTGCGGGGCTGGGCCCGAGCTGCAGGGACCCGAGCGGAGAGCCAGGCCCCCCTCGCCCGCCTGCCCCCTGACCTGCGCCCTCCCTCCTCAGTGGCACCTCATCCTGGGGGGGGCCGTGTTGCTCACAGCCCTGCGTCCTGCCGCCCCGGGGCCCGCGCCGCCGCCACAGGAGGCCTGAGTGAGGACCAGCCCCCCCTGCGCCCCGCGCCCTCCCCCGTAGTGATGTAGGGGACCCGGGCCCCCCTCCCGCAGCCTCCCTCGCGCCGGCCCTGCCCCGCCTCGGGCCACCACTCATGTCCTCCTTTCTCCTCTCTGTCTGTCTGTCTGTCTGTCTGTCGCTCCACGCGGCCTGCAGTGGATGTACATCATTCCCGTCGTGCTGTTCTTCATGATGTCCGGCGCGCAGGACACGGGGGGCCAGGGTGGGGGCGGGGGCGGCGGCGGGGGTGGCGGGGGCAGCGGCCGCTGAGGCCGGCGGTCAGCCCCTGCCCTTCCCCGCCGCCTGCCCGAGCGTCCGCTCTTCCGTCACCCCGGAGGACCCGCCAGCCCTCCTGCGTCCATGAGGGGAGAGGCCCCTCCTCAGAGGCCCCCCAGGGCCCCACCTCCCCCACCCCCCAGGTCAGAGGAGGGTGGCGGGGCCGGGCCTCTCCTGGCCCCCAACCAGGAGGCTGAGCCCAGTCTTGGGGCCGCCCTGACCTTGTGTCTGCTCCCCTCGTCCCCTCCCCGGGAGTCCGGGAACAAGCCAAGTTCTCTGCAACCTCCTGCCTGTCTGTGGCCTCACCCGCCTGCCCCCCGCTGGCCAAGATGGCTCCCTGACTCCGCCGCTGGGTGCCCATGTCTGTCTGCCCTTGGGGGCCCCTGGGTCCCAGCCTGTGAGGCTCCGAGGGACCTTCCCACGGGGGAGGCGTGCACTTGGGCGATGAAGTGTCAGGTCACACAGACTAAACATTTGGGGGAGTCAAGGCGGGGGTGACAACAGAATCCTGCCCCGGCCTGGAGGCCTTTGCTGCTTAGACCTCCTTGGCCCGTCCTCCTCGTCAGCCCAGCCCCTGACCTCTGGGCCCATAAGGAGAGCCCCTGCCGGGAGCTGCCCACAGAGGGGGCTGTCCTCAGGGTCCTGCCGCCCACCCCACCCCACGCCCTGCTTTGCCACCAGAGCTCCACTTCCTGGTACCGAGGAAATGCCCCTCTCCCAGCCTGGGGTTCCACACTGGCATTGGGGCGTCCTCAGCACAGAAGTTTATGATAAACGATTTTTAAAAAACACCTAAGGCTGATGTCGGTATTTTAAAGCCTCTTTTCTGCCCCAAATTGTGCACTGTAGCTCGGAACTTGTGGAAGCGATTCTGCGGGCCCCTTTAGGTGGTCAGAGACACCACCGTGAGGATGGGGGGGCAACGCCTAGCTGTCAGTCACCCACCTTTGCCCCCACCTTCCCCTCACAAACGTTGTGCAGCAACGAGGCAACACACTTGATTGGGCCCAATTCCTTGGGGTTGGCTCCACGCAGGCTGCGGAAACCAAACTGCATGTCCTTTCCTTCCCTTGGCGACCCCAGATGCACTTCCCGGGGCGGGGATGGGGGGGGGGGACGGGACACTTGGCCAGAATGACATGAAAACGCAAAGCAGGAGGTTGAAGTCGTCATACCGAGGAGCTCCAGAGCGTGGTGTTTACACTTTGACCAGGAGTAAACATTTTAATGTTCACAAAATGTGGCCAATCCTCCCCCCCAAAATAGCCTCCCGCCCACCCCCCCATTCTGATACTTCCATGTTGGGACCCCCCCCCATGGGCTGCCGTTCCATCCTCTGCCAGCAGGTGGCGATCGTCTCCCCAGTCTGACTGAGGCCTCGGGCAGACTCTTGCTGTCCCTCTGGGTGGAGAGAAGCGTCCTGCAGGGGTGGGGGGCACTGTTGGTCCTGGGAAAGGCCGGGGCTCCCTGGAATCCTGGGTCCGAGCAGAGGCTGGTCCTCGGCTGTGAAATGGGGATTGGGCCAGGTCCTCCCAGCGCCGGTGTGCTCCATGCTGCCCGGAGGAGACCTTGGAGGCTGGGAGAGGAGCGAACTGAGCAGGAAGCCAGAGCCTGGGGCAGCAGCGCCCACCAGCCAGAGCCCTGCCCATCCCGGCCCTGCCACTTACGTGCTGGCGTCCAGCCACGCGCTCCCGCCACCTCCTTCCTGGGACCGCTTCCTCCAGGCAGTGTCCAGAGTTTGGGGCAGACAGACGAGAGAGAAAAGGGTGTCACCAAGGTCCCTGCACGCCTGCTCCCGGCTGGACAGCGTCCTGCCAAGGAGCTGGAGTGGGGGGCACCCACCTCCTGCCCAGGCCTGGAACCTCAGCCCCCAGAGGAGAAGGGGAGCTCAGCCCAGACCCATCCCGGGGTGGTGGGAGAGATGCGGGGAGGTGGGGTGCTGGGCCTCCAGGACTGGAGGGGAGAGGGGGGACCGCAGGAGGTGTGGCAGGGTGGAAGGAGGGAGGGGGAGAGGAGAGGGAAGGAGAGCAGAGAGAGGAGGTCAGGAAGGAGGGAAGCCTGGAGGAGGAGGAGAGAGAAGGGGAGAGCAGCAGAGAGGAGGAGGACTGCTGAGGAGAGCTGCGGGCGAGGCAGGGAGCAGGGCTGGAGACTGGGGGGTGAGGCTGAGGGGCGGGAGGGAGACATGGCGGAGAAGAGCACAGGATTGAGGAGGCCGCCGCCCAGCCGGGTGTGCGGAAGGCAGCAGAGCAGAGGGCGCGAGGCCAGAGGTCCAAGTGGAAGGGCCTACGGGGCTGGCGCCTGCGCCCTCCCCAGTGGGGGTTTATGGTGTCACCCCAGGGAGCTGGGGTCCAGATGGTGGGACTGACAGGAGGAGGCCCTGGGGAGGAGGGCCCTGGGGAGGAGGAGGCCCTGGAGAGGAGGGCCTTGGGGAGGAAGCCTTGGGGAGGAGGCCCTGGGGAGGAGGCCCTGGGGAGGAGGACATGGGAGGAGGCCTTGGGGAGGAGGGCCTTGGGGAGGAGGCCCTGGGGAGGAGGGCATGGGAGGAGGCCTTGGGGCGGAGGGCCTTGGGGAGGAGGCCCTGGGGAGGAGGGCATGGGAGGAGGCCCTGGGGAGCAGGCCCTGGGGAGGAGCCCCTGGGGAGGAGGCTGTTGGAAGGTGGGAGCAGATGGGTCCGACACGGGGAAGGGGGGAAAGCGAGTGGGAGCACATCCTGGACGCCTCCCCTGCTTCGGCGTGCCCCCTGACAGACATGTGACCCCATGGGCTCCGGACAGCAAAGGACAGCTGGGACTGGAGAAGGCAGGGCCAGGGAGACAGACAGAAGGGGGGAGGGGGGGCGGGGGGGGCAGCGCTGGCCCAGGCCGGGCAGGGCCCCGAGGGGAGGTCTTTGGGCTGCTTTCCCTCGGGCCTGTGCTCCAGGCCCTTCCACTCTGGGCAGGGCCTGTGTACCCCTCAGGCCCCCCAGGCCCAGCAGCCAGAGCAGACAGACAGACAGACGACCAGGGATGCTGCAGGGGCAGCAGCTGCAGGAATTTTCTTAAGCAGTGAAGGGGGGGGCGGGGGGCCAGGAGGAGACTAGGTGGGGAGGAGGAAGGCCTGGTCAGGAGGGTGGGAAGGGGAGACTGGGAGGAGCTGAGGAGTGCCAGGCAGAGGCAGAGATTGAGAGACAGAGAAAGGGGGTGAAGGGGGAAGGGGAGAAACACAGGGGGCAAGGGGTGGCCTGAAGAGCTGGGGTGTGGGGCCTGGCAGCCTGCGGGGAGGCCCTGCCTGAAGGGAGGGGGAGCAGCAGCCCCGCAGAGCCTGCCCCACAGGGAGAGCCGCAGAGGAGTGCCCAGAGGCAGAGAAGCCCAAGGAGACTGGAGGGTGGAGAGAGGCCCCTCAGGAGGTGGGCAGAGGAGGGGGCAGAGCCAGGGAGACAGACACAGGGCGGGCCAGGCCAGAGGGCAGAAGTGGAGAGGCCTGCGGGGACCGGAGGAGAGAGGAGGTAGGAGGGAGGAGGGAGGAGGGAGGAGGAGGAGAGCTGGGAAGGCACAGAGACAGATAGCCTGCTGCTGCCAGGGAGGGCGGGAGAGACCCGGAGGTGGGGGGAGAGCTGGCGGGGTGCACAGCAGGCACTCAGTTCTCCATCCCCTCTGAGCCTCAGTTTCCTTGTCCGCCTCTCTGGCAGGCTCTCCCAGGTGGCAGCTCAAAACTCCAGCAGGTGCTGCCCTGGCCTCCTTCCAGCACTTGCTGTCCTGCCTCCCCCTGGGCTCCTGCAGCCCCTGCCATCCCGCCCCAGGCAGGGGGGAGGGGCACCCACACCTCCCCCAGGAGGAAATCAAGTTGCAGGGCAAATCTGGTGGTTTGGGTGTGCCCTGCATGGGGGTGGGGAGGCTCTGGCCCTTGGCACCCAGACCCCTTCTATCCGCAAAAGTCAGGGCTTCCACCGCGGAATAGGGAGATGGAAAGACAGAAAGGGTGGGGAGAACAGGGCCCAAGGGGAAGAGGCGCAGTGTGTATACAGCTGGTGCTCAATCAGTGCCCCTTCCCTTTCCCAAGGGAAGAAGAAAGGCAGCCAAGGGAGAAGAAAAGCAGGGGGTGGCCTTGGTCATCACGAGCCTGGCGCAGCAGGTGGCCAGTCGGTGCCAGAAAGACAACCCACCCCCCCACTCCACTGCAAAGACCAGGCAGGAGAGAGGGCAGGAGCAGAGGGGTCCACAGGTGGGAAGGACCAGGCATACAGTTGGTGCTTGGTAGGTGTTAGCACTTCTCCCCTGGAGGAAGGAAAGACGAGGAGGAGGAGAGGGGACTGGGGGAACCCCCAACAGGGATGAACAGGAGAGGCTGTGAAGAGAGAGGACAAGATGTGTGAAGAGTGAGTACACAACAGGTGTTTAATAAATGCCCCTTCCCCTTCCCTGAAGCGAATTCAGCGAAAGCAGATAGGAGGGAAGTGAGCAGAGAGGAAGAGACCAGAAAGAGCTGAGCCTGTGAGGCAAGCGATGCCAGACAGAGGATGTACAGGAAGGAGCAGCATACAACAGGCGCTCAATACATGCTTCTTCCCCCTCCCCCCAGGAGAAGGTTGGCAGGGTGGAGGTCGGTTGGGGGGACACACCAAAGGAGAGGAGCCAGGGAGAAGAGAGACCGTGGAAGAGTGGCAGGCGAGTGGTGGTATACAGAAGGCACTCAGTACATGCACATCGTCTTCCCTGGAGGTGAGAGAACCAGAGAACAAGGAGGCGCCGACAAGGACAAAGGGGGAAAGGCATTAGCTGAGGAAGCCGGGAAGTGGCTGCGGAGGAGGTGGTGGGGTGGAATGGAGAAGGCAACTCAAGGGGCATTCAGGAGGCGCTCAATAAACGCCCCAACTCTTCCCCAGGGAACAGGGTGGGGGGAGAAGCCGGCGGAGCAGCTGGGCAGAGAGGAAGCAGCAGGAGGAACCGAGACGCGACTGCCGGGCATACAGCAGGTGCTCCATAACCGCTGGTCTTTCCCGAGAAAGAGCAGGCGGAGCAGGGAGAAGGCAGAACTGCGCACAGGGGCGCGGGGTGGCCGAAAAGCGCGGGAGTCGCGCCACGCCACGAGGACTTGGGGGGCGAGGCCGACTCCGGGGAAAGCGGGGGGGGGGGGGGGGGGGGGCGGCTAAGAACGCTCCTCTCCTCTCAGCGGGGAGCCGAGCGCCAGGAGCCACCGCGCGCACCCCCAGCTGTCCCACGGGTGGACAAGGACCCTTTGTCCCGGCCGCTCGCCTGGCTGGGGGAGGGGCTGCCGCCCGCCCGCCCCCCACCGGCCCCTCAGACGCCCCGCTGCACCCCAGCCCACAAACCCGGTCAGCGCCCGCAGTCTCTCCCGCCTCTGCATCCGGCTGGCAGCCCGGCTTCTGGCTGTCTTTGGGGGGGGCCCAGCCCTAGTCCGGGTGCCCCCCTCCCGGCTCGGCTGGGGCGCAGAGGCAGAGGAGCGAGGCGGGAAGGAGGCCAGAGCAGAGAGGTGAGGACAGAAACGGCTTTATTCAGCAGGAAACAGCGGAGGGGGCGGCCTCCTGGGGGGCTGGAGAGTAGGGGAGAGAGGGGGGGGAGGAGGAGGGGGGAGGAGGGAGAGGAGGAGGAGGGAGAGGAAGACAGAGAGGAGGAGGGAGAGGAGGAGGAGGGCGAGGAAGAGGGAGAGGAAGAGGGAGAGGAGAGAGGAGAGGAGGAGGGAGGAGGAGGGAGAGGAGGAGAGGATGAAAGGAGGAGGGAGGAGGAGGGAGAAGAGGAGGGAGAGGAGGGAGAGGAGGAGAGGAGGAGGGAGAGGAGGAGGAGGGCGAGGAAGAGGGAGAGGAAGAGGGAGAGGAGAGAGGAGGAGAGCAGGAGGAGGGAGAGGAGGAGGGAGAGGAGGGAGAGGAGGAGGGAGAGGAGGAGGGAGAGGAGGAGGGAGAGGAGGGAGAGGAGGAGGGAGAGGAGGAAGAAGAGGAGGAGAGGAGGAGGGAGAGGAGGAGGGAGAGGAGGAAGGAGAGGAGGATGAGAAGAGGAGAGCAGGAGAGAGAGGAGGAGAGAGGAGGAGAGAGGAGGAGGGAGGAGGAGGGATGAGGAGGAAGAGGAAGAGAGGAGGAAAGGAGGAGGGAGGGGGAGAGGAGGAGGGAGAGCAGGAGGGAGAGGAGAGCAGGAGGGAGAGGAGGAGGAGAGAGCACGAGGGAGATGAGAGGAAGAGGAGGGAGAGGAGGAAGGAGAGGAAGATGAAGAGGAGAGTAGGAGGGAGAGGAGGAGGAGAGGAGGAGGAGAGGAGGAGGGAGAGGAGAGAGAGAGGAGAGAGGAGGAAAGGAGGAGGGAAGAGGAGGGAGAGGAGGAGGGAGGAGGAGAGGAGGAGGGAGGAGGAGGGAGAGGAGGAAGGAGAGGAGGATGAGAAGAGGAGAGCAGGAGGGAGAGGAGGAGAGAGGAGGAGGGAGGAGGAGGGAGAGGAGAGCAGGAGGAGGGAGAGGAGGAGGAAGAGGAGAGAGCACAAGGGAGATGAGAGAAAGAGGAGGGAGAGGAGGAGAGGAGGATGAAGAGGAGGAGAGTAGGAGGGAGAGGAGGAGGGAGAGGAGGAGGGAGAGGAGGAGGGAGAGGAGGAGGGTGAGGAGGAGGGAGAGGAGAGCATGAGGAGGGAGAGGAGGAGAGAGAAGGAGGGAGAGGAGGAGGATGAAGAGAAGGAAAGAGGAGGGACAGGAGGGGGAGAGGAGGAGGGAGAGGAGAGCAGGAGGAGGGAGAGGAGGAGGAAGAGGAGGGAGAGGAGTAGGGAGGAGAGAAAGAGAGAGGAGGAGGGAGCAGCAGAGGAGGAGGGAGGGAGCAGGAGGAGAATGGGCGGAGGAGGGGGAAGGAGGAGGATGAGGAGGGAGAGGGGAAGGAGGAGCACTACAGGGCAGAAGAGGAGGAGGGGAGGAAGAGGGAGGGGAGGAGGGAGCGAAGGCAGATGGCAGGGGCTAGATGGACGCCACTGGAGGACGGGGGGGGGGGGGGGGGGGGAGAAAGGCAGGCGGGATGGGAGGGGATGGAGCGGGAGGGACACCCGTGGGGGAGCAGAGTGGATGGGGGGCTGGAGGAGGGAGGGAGGGAGAAGAGATAAAGGACAGAGGTGGTGGTGGGTGTGATTGGGGAGAGGAAGGGGAGAGAAATGACAGACCCAAGACTGACACAGAGGGGGACATGGGGTGCAGGGGAGAGGGGCGGGGGGGGGGGGGGCGGGGAGAGAGCAGGAGATGGAAACGGGGCACAGGGAGAGGAGGGCCGGGCGAGGAGGGAGATGGAAGTGGGGGGACAGGGAGAGGAAGGAGATGGAAGGGGGGGCATGGAGAGGAGGGATGGTGAGGGGGAGATGGAAGGAGAGAGGAGGAGAGGGGGGGCAGGGAGACAGACGGGAGGGGGGAGAGGAGAGAGCAGGCCAGGCCGAGAGGGAGGCAGAGGAGCAGGAGCTGCGGGAGTCGGGGAGTCGAGGACAGCGGGAGTCGGGGAGTCAAGGACGGCGCGGCCCCTTCTCACAGTCTCACCTGGCGTCGATGGCGGCGGCTCCCCAGGCCCCTGTTGGCAATTTAAGGGGTCCGGGCCAGGAGCCGCCCCCTGCCTTATTTGGCCAGTCCTGCGCCAGAGCTAAAACGGGCCTCAGCTGTCCGCGGGGGAGGGGCTGCTGTGGCCCAGCCCCTCCCTTCCCCTCCCCCCCCCCCCGTTTGCCTGGGGCACCCCCAAGGGGCTACCAGGGTCCCTGAAGCCCCCCCACCGGAAACTCTGGGCCAAGCCAACTGGATACCCTGAGGCAGGGACCCCTGATCAGGTGTGCTCAGGTGGGGGGCGGAGGGGGAGCAGGGGCTGTGTGAGGGGCAGCCCCATGCATCTGGGGGGAGCCCCCCTGCTTGTCACCGCAGCGGGCCGGGCCCTGCCAAGCCCCAGGCCCAGGGAGACCATATTAGGCCACAGCTGTGCAGCACCTGGGGAGCTCACTCAGCCCCAGAATAGAAACACTCAGGGCACCGGGCTGTCTGGTCTCCAGGGGACAGGCGACAGCTCGACAGCTCGGGGGACGGAGGGGGGCCCAGCGGCCTGAGGAAGACAGAAGAGGCTGAGAGGAATGTCCAGAAAGAGACTCGGAAGGACAAAGGCGGACAAAGGCGGAGAGGGCAGGGCCCAGGAAGGGGAGCGGGCACCGAGGAGGGAGGCCCTAGAGGGATGCCCTAGAAGGATGCGGCGGGGTGCCTCGAGGTGGGGTGTCCCGACCACCTGTTCCCCCTCCAGTGCTATCGAACTTTCCCCTTTACCAGCTGCCCTTTGACCCCTGGGCCCCAGG
Organism: Talpa europaea; assembly: GCF_964194135.1. Lineage (NCBI taxonomy): Eukaryota > Metazoa > Chordata > Mammalia > Eulipotyphla > Talpidae > Talpa > Talpa europaea. The sequence continues at coordinate 47,949,175 of NC_140084.1, forward strand.
ACCCGCCAGTGCCAAGGCCTGCATCACAGGCAGCTTTTACAAGGGCGTCCCGGCCCACACCTGCTCCCCGCCTTCCTTGGGGTGTCAGGGACGAATTTACCATCTGGGTGCGGCCCTGCTGAAGCTGAGTTGGGGAGACGCCCCAAGCTGGACCTGGCTGGCCTCTCCTCTTCCACACCACAGCCTCCCTGTGTTACTAGGCCCCCATTTCTGCCTGGTGCCGAAAAAGAGACCCCAGCTTTGCCCAGACCCCTCTCTGCCTTCAGCCCTGACACAGCCCTGCCGCCAACCATCTGGGGCCCTGTGCTGGCTCCCCTCCTCCTGGCCACCAGCCCATGCCCTCCCCACACCCCCAGGCGGCAGGTCCCCCAACCCTCTGCTCCCATTTGTTGGCCCTGGCCCCCTGGGGTCCCACAGCCTGACTCCCTAGCACCCTCTTGCCACCTGCCAGGCCCAGAGCTGTCCCCCTTCTTTTTGTCACCTGTGTCCCCAGGGTCCTGGCTCAGGCCTCAAGCCCTCCTGGCCCACAGTACCGGCCTAGGCCTGCTGCTTCCGGATAAGCCCAGGCCCTCAGCCTACCTGAGCAGGCAGGCCCCCTCACCTGCCAGGCCCATCAGAGGAGCTTCCGCCTCTGAAAGCGCCCCCTGCCCTCTGGGGCTTCCCTCAGCTTCTAGAGCTGGCTTCTCTGGGTCTTTCTATAGAGTCCCCAGCTCCTGTCACCTCCACAGTGCCCCACAGGGACCACCCCCATGAAGGCCCGTCACAGGAGCCCGCAAACCCGCTGTCTTCCTCTGGCCCGAGAGCGGGGCTGCAGGCTCCTGGGGAGGCTGAGGAAAGACAGGCCTGTCCTCCCCTGAGCTCCTCCCACAGGCCAGGCAGAGCCGGCCTCAGGGCCTTTGGACAGGCCTTGCTGCCTCCTCCAGGCCCCCTGGCTTCTACCTCCCCTTGGCAGCCAGTCGTGCCCTGTTCTCACAGGGCGCCCCCAGCTTAGTCGCTCAACGGACATTTATTCCCTCGGGGTGTGGGGGGTTACCGTCTATGCAGCGGCTCCCCAGGCTGTGGGCAGGCCTCTGGGGTCCCCTCTTGCCTGTCCAGAGGCCCATGTAGTGTCCCGGGGGCTCTGCTCCCTCCTGTCTTGCTCCACTCTGGCCCCCTCTGGTTTTGAGGACCCTTGTGACTACACCGACCTCCCCCAGGGTAACTCCCCATTCCCCGGGCACTCAGGGTAACCTGAACGCCCCTCCGCCATGGGCCCCGCATGTCTGCAGCTTGCGTTGGGTGGTGGACTTCTGGGAGGGGCCGAGAGCCGGGAGCAGCCCCTGCTTCCTCCTGGACTGACCCCCACAGACCACCCCCCTCGCCCCGCCCGTGTTTGTGCCTGGACCCTCCGGGTCACTGTCCTGCAGGGACCTGCGGCCCAGGGAGATGTGTGTCCTGCAGGAGGCCGCTCACTGGGAGGGGGCAGAGCCGTGGGGGGCACCCCTCCTGCTATCCGCCCTCCCGTGGGGCCACCCAGTCAGAAAGGCCAGGCCGGGGCAAATTGGCAGATTTATTGAGGCAGCAGCGGCTTGGGGGGGGGGTCAGCAGGGCGGGGGAGGGGTTGGAGCCCAGGGTCCACCAGGCAGGGCCTGGCCCTCCCCCGGCCCGGGGCTGGACGGCGCGCGGCGCGGGGGTCCCGCTCAGTCGGTCTGCAGCCAGGAGCCCTTCTCCTCCACCTCCTTGCTCACCACCAGCAGCACCTCGCACAGGCCCTGGGCCAGCGCGGCCGCCAGGAAGGCCCTGGGCGGAGAGGGGGAGCTGAGCATGAGGGGCCGGGTCTGCGCGGAGCCCCAGCTGTCCCCAGAGCGGGCCTCACCTGACTCTGTCTTCGCCCCCCAGGGCCTCGGGCGCGCGCAGCTTGGAGTCCAGGTTGTAGTAGACGCCGCCCACCTGGCGCAGGGCCACCCAGTGCCGGCGGCGCAGCGGCACCGTCAGCAGCCCCAGCGACACCGGCGACGGCAGGTTGAGGATCAGCCCCAGCACCTGCGGCAGGGCCAGCTGCGCCAGCGGCCTGCGGGGCGCACGCCGTCAGCCTCGCAGCACCCGCCTTCCGGCTGCCAGAGGCCGGCCGCCCGGGCCCCCATCACCTGCCAAGCCCGCCCGCCAAGGACGCCACCCAGCAGACCACACTCCCCAGGGGTCCCCTGCGAGGGCCCCCAAGCCCACCGTCCGTCCACCTCCTCCCCTCCTAGCCCCACAAATCGCCCCCCCACCCCGCAGGTGCTCCCCGCGCTCAGCCAGCACAGCGCCCCGGGCCCACCTCCTCCTGTCCCACCACACGGCGGCGAGGCCCAGCCCCTGCAGGGCGGCCATGATCACATTGACGTCATAGTTGCCGGTGCCCAGGAGGCTGCGGTGAGGGTTCAGCCGGGAGTCGGGGGCCAACCTGGTTGGGGGATAGTGAGAGCCTGAGTTTTGGGCCCCTGGAAAGGCCCCCCCTCCGCCACAAAGCAGGTGAGTCGGGATCCATGAGTCAAGGCCTCCTGCCCCGCTCTTCTCCCACCTCCCGGAGTCACAGTCCCAGCCCAGCTGCCCCTGCCCGCCCGGCTCTCTGGGCGGGTCCTCCACCTGGACCCCCACCCACCTCCATCGGGCTCCCCCAGGCCCTCTCTGCACTGCCGCTGCCCTGGCCCTGTTAACACAGCTCCCCAGTGCAGGGTGGAGGCCCTGACCTCAGCCTCTTGCCTCATGACAAAACCCTCTGCACCCCTTCAACACCTGCTGAGTCTCTAGGGCTCCCAGGGAGCGGCCTGGCCTGCAGGCTGGGCTCGGGCTTTCTCTGGGCCTGGGGGAGCTGAGCTACCCCGGTGGCTGCCCATAGGGCCTGTTTGAACTCCGCTCCCTCTCACCCAGGTGCTTCTCCCATTCCCAGGTCCCAGGGCACCCTTCTCCGCCTGGCCTGGCCCTGCAGGTCCCTTGGCTGCTGCCCCGCCGCACCCCTTGCTGGCCACCGGTCCCTACCAAACTTCCTTGCTCCTACCCAGCCTTCCCTCCAGCTGTCCCTGCCCAGGAGGCCCACCCTGCCACCCCTCTGGGTGTCTCTGGGCCTGGCCTTCTCTGAACAAGGGCACCTTTGTCCTCTCTCTGGGCCTCCGGCAGGGCAGGAGGAGGGGCCGGGAGGCATAACTCATTCGTGTGTCATCTTTGTGTCTCTCGGGGCAAGGTTCTGGGGGGCTCAACCCCGGGACTCCAGCGAGGCCTCCGTCCCTGTTCTGAGCGGGACAGGTGAACACATTCTATAGTAACCAGCCTCCAGGGCGAGGGACTGCCTGAGGATGCTGGGGCCCCTGAGCAAGGGCAGAGGGGGACAGGGCCACCTGGAGTGTAGGATTGCATTGGGGGGGGGGATCAGGAGGCGTTGAGGCCTGAGTTGGGGCTGGGGCTGGGGGGCAGAGAGGAGGAGATGGGGTAGAGAGAGAATGAAGAAGTGATGGCTGCAGAGGAAGATGCTGTGCCAGGCAGAAAGAAGAGTCATGCAAAGGCCCCGGAGCATTTGAGGGGGACTTGTCAGGAGCTAAGAGGAGTCTGGTTTGGGGCCAGGGGCAAGAGATGAAGCTGTGGAGGCCGGTGGTGTCCAGAGCCAGCAGGGCCTTGGCTATCAGCCTGAGGGGCTTAATAAGACTTTGCCCTGGGGAGCTAGAAAGTCAGGGTAGAGCAGGGGCAGCTCTGGGACCTGGTGCGGCACAGACTGGAGGAGCAAACCAGAAGCTGGGGGCCTGGGGAGGAGCTGGGGATGAGGGCACAGAAAGGGAGCATGAGGCCTGTGCTGGGGTAGACAGGGGCGTGTGGAAACACCTCCACCTGTGGGTCCAGTCCCGCCTCACCAGCCAGGAGCCCCTGCGGGGGCTTGACCTCTGCGCCCCTGCTCCCCCAGGGGTAGGCTGGGTGGGGTCACCTTTTGCAGATCTCATCGGCAGCCTCCTGGCTAAAGAGCTGCTGCTGCAGGACGTTGTTGAGCGCGTGGACGGCGCACAGCTCCAGGCGCTGGCGCTCGTGGTACACGGAGGGTGGGCTCTGCTGCGCTCCTGGGGTCTGGGACATGCCGTCCTCAGCTCCTGCTTGGGGACCAGGGGAGAAGGTGCTCAGGGGTCCCGAATTTGGGGAGTCGTAAGCCCAACCTGACGAGCTCCGCCACAGAGGATGGGGGTGGGGGGCAGCAGCCCGAGCAGACACTGGCCACTGACCCTGTTCCCCAGCTGTCTCGGGGAGCAGGGTCCCCCCATCCCCTATTCCTAGGAAAAAGGGCTGCTCTTTTGCTTGCCTAGCAAGAGGACCACCCCAGGCACATCCCGAGGCGAAGGGGGACGCCATGTCGTCACCTAGCAACAGAGGAACCCCTCTCCCCTGTCTCCAGGGAACAGGGCCCTTCTTTGGTTACCGAGCAACAGAGGTTCCCCGCCCCCCGCCTCCCCCCCACTAAGTAACAAGTCTCTCCTCTGGTTTCTTAGCAATAGAGGGCCGCACCCCCTTCACTAAGTCACACGTCCCCGCTTCGGTTACTTAGCAACGGAGGAACCCTTCCCCCAACCCACTAAGTAACAAGTCTCTCCTCTGGTTACTTAGCAATAGAGGGCCCCCCACTTCACTAAGTCACAAGTCTCTCCTCCGGTTACTTAGCAGTAGATGAATCTTCCTCCCCCGTCTCTAGGTAACAGGGGCTCTTCTGGTCGCCTAGCAACAGAAGACTCCCCCCTCCATTCACTAAACAACAGGGTTCACTCCTCCTGTTACCTGGCAACCAGGCCCCCAACCCGATACCAAGTAACAGTGACCCCGACCCACACCCCAACCGCGGCGCTCGCCCGTTGCCTGACAACGCCCCTCACCCCGCCTGCCTCTCTGCTCCCCGGAACCAGGGGCTCCCGCATCCCCCTGGGCGGCGGCTCTGGGATCCGTGTGCGGGGCGGGCAGCACCGCGCTGACTGGGCAGGCGGGACGGACTACAGCTCCCGGCGGCCCCCAGGTGCGGGACTACAACTTCCGTCGACCCTTGCGGCGAATCCCGGAAATGTGCCCGAGGAACGCCCGTCTTTGCGCGCTCCAGCCCGCCCGCTGCAGCTTCTGAGAGGGTTCTGGGAAATGTAGTGCGTTGGCTCTCGCGATAGCTTCGAGGCCTTCGCTCTCCCGTGTGCCCGCCCTCCGCGATGGCGTCACGCTTGGTGTTCCGACGCCGCGTGACTTCACAGAAGAGACCGGAACCACGAGGGTGCAGAACCTCCGCTCTTTACTGAGCTACATGGAAGGGCCACTGGGGAAACCGAGGCCCGGGCAGCCGCGGGGCGGCGGGGCGGGGCGGGGCGCGGCCCCTGAGCCGAGGGTGTCCTCTAGGAAGCAGGAGGCCTCTCAGCAGAGGTGGATCCCCGGCCTGGAGGGGAGCTGGCTGCAGCCTGCGGGGGAGATGCAGGGAGTGAACGGCTGAGGCAGAGACGAGGAGGCGGCCGGGAGGAAGGGGCAGAGCGTGGGGGCGCAGCAAGACCTCGAGAGCGATGGGGGCTGTGACGGCCCCGCGGGTGGGCAGACGGGGGGTTCCCTAGAGATGGAGGCACAGAGACCCAGGGGACCTGGACAGAGAGAAATAAAGCTTCCAGGTTGTGGCCTAGAAGGTTGAGACGCAGATGGAGACCAACCGACAGACGGCGGGCCGCGCCCCGGACCCAGCCTCTGCAGGCACAAGAGCCCCAGAGAGGGGCACGGACGCTGGGGAGGGGCCTGGCCGCACCCAGGAGGCTGCGCCAAAAGGCGGTGACGGTGGCAGAGCCCGTGACGGCGCCGGGCTGGGCCGGGTTCTCCCGGTGGGTGTGCACGGCGAAGCTTTGGCCTGTGGGTCCCGGCGGGCCGCTCAGCTCCACGTCCACCACATGCTTGTCGGTGAGGCTGGGGCAAGCGGGGAGTCAGTGGGCTGGCCGGCCCTGGCCCAAACCCCCGCTCAGCCGAGCTCACCTGAGGTCGGCCACCAGCACCCCGATCACGCGGTCGAAGCCCAGGCTGGGGGCAGCCAGGGCAGCGGCCGCCATGGTGTTGGAGTTGCGGGGGGCAAAGGGGCAGAGTCCCCGGACTGGGCCTTCATAGAGCACAGTGCGAGGCCCGGTGCAGCGCGCCGCAGCCAGGGGTCCCTCCAGTCGGAAGCCATCAGGGTGCGTGGCCATGGTGACACGGAGGCTCTGGAAGTGAGAGCCAGTATCAGAAGGATGGGGGTCTCTGCGGGCCCCTGTTTCCCTGGGAGTCCAGTGGCTCACCTGAAGGCCTCCAGCGGCATCCAATCTGGTGATGTCCTCAGTGCCCCACAGGGCGCCCCGGGCCACGAACACTCCGTGGTTCCAGCGGTGCGAGGCCTCCAGAAGCTGCCGCTCTGTGGCCTGGTCAGCCAGCGCTGAGGGGGACCCCACCTGGGGCGCAGGACAGTGCGGGGAGCTGAGTTTAGGGGCGGGTCCCACTTCGGAGTGGGGTGGGGCCAAAGCGGAAGGGGCAGGGCTCACCAGGAGATTGGCATGGCGTAGGATTTGCGAGCCAAATTCGTGGATTATTTTGGGATGAGCCACTTCTACCACAAGATCAGGGTTCCTGGGAGAGGTGAGAGATCGGGGCACCTTGGGGAGGCATGAGGCCTCCCTTACCCAGAACCCCCAGCCTCTGTGGAGGCCTGTCCCCTTCACCCTGATCCGGGAGGGGAAAAGGACAGTGGGATTGTCCCATTTCACAGGGCGGTGAGCCAAGGCCCAGAGAGCGCGAGAGCGCCTGAGATCACACGGCCGTGAGGGGCGGCCAGGACGGCCCCAGGGAGCCCACTCTGTCAGGCCAGGCCACTGACCTCTCCCCGAGGGCAGCGAGGTTCTGGAGCTGCAGGAAAGGGGGCACGCTGCCTGCCATTCGTCCGGGGTCACGATTCCAGACAAACACAAGCTCTAGGCCCAGGTCTGCCCCCTGAGTTAGCAGGTGGGAGACAAGGGACTGTCCTGTGGGGGAAGGACAGAGCATCAGAGAAGCGGGACGGGAACCCAGAGAGGGGGAATAAGGACAGAAAGAAGGGGACAGGGACCCGGGGTGGGGGGGTTAGAGACCCAGAGACCCCTGAGGGGCAAGGTGGGACGATGCCCCAGCACAGCACAGGCCAGGGCACAGGTAAAGCATGAAAACAGTGTCTGCGTTGGCACAGGTGCTTTGGGGGCTTCAAGAAGGGGCCTGGCCTGGGAAGAGGCTCCAGACAGCCGGGAACTCACCGAGGCGGCCATAGCCGACCACCCCCACCCTCCTTGGCCCCCCATCCGCCGCCATGCCCTGGAATCTGGTGGTCTGCGCTCAAGCTCCGTCGGCTGCTGGCCGCCCTCGTGTGGGCAGCCGCTGATCTTTGGACATTTGACCCTTGAGCCACTGGGGAACCTGCCCCCTCCCCCAGCAGCCCGAGGTGGGGTGTGGGTTTGCCTCAGGAGGGGTTGGTGTGAGTATCCTGCGGGCAGAGAGCATGACCTTGGGATTCGGGGCCCTGCATGGCCCCTGTTCAGGGCCTGGCCCTCTGCATCACACCCTCCCCTTCCTGCCAATGTGGAAAATTTCCTCCGCAGTCCCGGCGCTTCCCGGGCAGGTTGTCATGGAAACTGCATTCTGCCTGGGGTGGGGGTTGAGAGGGTTGGGAGCCAGGAGAGCCGGCGGCAGGGGACTCTGGTCTGTCCCTTGCACCCGCGTCTCCTGTCAACGTGCCCGCTCCTGGCTTCTCCCAGGGCGCTCTGTGCCGGCCGCGGCTGTCCTGGCCTCTGCCTGCGCCCCGGTGGCTCCGGTCCCCTCCCCCCCCTCTGGCCGCCCTTCGTTCTGGTCCATCTCCCGCAGCCGCCCCCTGCGCCTCCACCCCCAGGGCCAGTGGAGACCTGTCTGGCCGCGCCACCGGCTCGCCCACGGGCACAGGGGACGACCTGACCTCAGCGGGCCCGGCTCCATCCCCACCGGCCTCTCAGGACCTCCCCGCTCCCGGCTGACCGCCCCTCAGTTCACCTTGACCTCTCACCTTTCACCCTCCCCACCCCGGCTTGACGCTATAGCCTCGCCCCACTCCCAGCTCCCATGGGCCGGGAAGACGCCTGCGTGGCCGGGGAGGCCCCAGCCGACGCGCGGCCCCCGAGCGCCCCAGCCGCCGCGCTTCGCGGGTGCCTGGCATCGGAAATGGCGGAGGCTGCGGCAGTGCCCGCCCCACCCCCACCCACCACCTGGTACCCTCCGCAGCGTTGCCATGGCAACCAGGATGGCGCTGAGAGGATGGAGCGGGAGCATGAAAGAGAGCGAGGGGAGAGTCGCGAGGCGCGGGCGGGGGAGCAGACCGAGGCGACGGACAGGGCCTGGGACCCCGGCGGCGGAGGCCGAGGCCGAGGCGGGAGACAGGGAAGCCGTCGCGGAAGGCCCGGGCAGGGGAGATAAGACACCGCAGGCAGAAACAGCCAGGGAAGAAGGGCAGGGCCGACCAGGACCTGGCGCGGCGCCCCGGGTCAGGGGCACCGGACCCCCAGCCCACCCAGCCTTCCTGCTGACTCCAGGGGACCCGGTCCCCGACATGGTTCTGCCTGCGGGCGTGTCCCCGCCGGGGGACGGTCCCTTACCTGGGGGCGGGTCCCTGCTTGGGGGCGGATCCCTTACCTGGGGGCGGGTCCCTTACCTGGGGGCGGGTCCCTGCTTGGAGGCGGATCCCTTACCTGGGGGCGGGTCCCTTACCTGTGGGCAGGTCCCTGCCTGGGGGCGGGTCCCTTACCTGAGGGCGGATCCCTGACCGGGGTCGGGTCCCTACAGGGGGTCGGGTCCCTTCTGGGGGCGGGGCGAGGGGAAGGGGCAGAGACCAGGTCCCGCGGCCGCACCTGTCCCGGCCGGGCCGCGTCCTGAGTGAGCGCAGACGCTGGGAGGCCACTCCCGGCCCCCGCGCCCCCGCCTGTCCAGACGCAGGAGCGGGCAGCCCTGGCCGGGCTCCCTCCAGGCTGCAGCGCCGCGGGGCCTCGCGGACCCCGCCCTGGCCCTGGCCCTCGCCCGCGTCGCTCCCGGGGCTCCGCACGCCCCGCCCTCCGAGCCCCGGCGCAGCCCCTCACGCCCCCGGGCCGGTCCGACGCTGGCGTCCCCGGGAAGGTCGCTCGCGACCCGCCGCGCCTCGGGCCTCGCTCGGGGCAGCGCTCCCGCCCGCTGAGCCGCCCTTTCAGCGGCAGCGTCTGCGCGCAGGGGCGTCGCGCCCCGGGTCGGCTCTGCCGGGAGCTGAGCCGCGCCCCGCGCCCCAACGTGTTTAACTGCCGCCCCCCAGGGCCTGTGAAGGTGACCCCTGGAGCCAGGGTCTCCAGTCAGTCGCCGGGGCCTCATCTGAGCGCCGTGTCCGGGGGAAGGGACCCGGGACACAGCTCGGGGGAGGCGCCGCGGCCGGGCGGGACGGGCCCTGGGAGGCGAGTGGGGCCCCGGGGAGGGAAGCGGGGCTCCGCCCCCGCGGGCCCCCGAGGCAGCCGGCCCTGTCCGCACCTCCCCTCCTGCTGCGGCCCCCCAGCCTGTGGCGCCTCGCACTGCAGCCCCCGGATTTCTGCCGTGAAGTGCGTGTGGGGGTGAAAGGAAGGGCGGGAACACCGGACACCGAGCGCGCGCTGGGCGCCCCCGCCCCTCCCTGGGGTCCGGGGCGGCCCCAAGACCAGCCCGAGGGGCCGCCCCGCCCACCCCCGGCCGGAGCGCCCGGCCCCGCCCGCCGCACCGGGGCGCCTCTCCTCCATGCTTCCATGACCAAAAAAAAATATTTTTTTACTTTTTCCATGTTTTTTTTTTAAAGTAATTACAGAGCAGGTAGTCGTTGACGCAAACCTCCCTTCAGTATCAAAAGAGTCTGTGGGGCAGGTGAGGGCTGGGGCGAAGGGGGGGGTGGGCCGAGGTGCCCCCACCCCCAGCAACGGGGCGGGGGCCGGAGGGGAGCTCAGCGCCGCGCGGGGCCGGGGGTGGGGGGCTCTGGCGTGTCCGTCTCTTCAGTTTCGGGGACAGCGAGGGGGGTTAGGGAGGGCAGGCGCCAAACTGCAAAAAATGAACCGTAAAACGAGGGTCGTGGGGGGTGAGGGGAAAGGACGCCCCTCAAAAAAGCTCCTGTCTCCCCCGACGGCGGGGGGCGGGCGAGGAGGGGGGAAAGCGGGGGGCTGCGGCCGCCTCCCCGACCCTGCGTCCCCTCGCGTCCCGGGGCTGGCGGCGCCGAGGCCGGGCCCCCCGGGGGACCCAGGCCCGAGCCCACCCTGTCCCGGCCGGGGCGCGCCCCGCCCTGGGGTCCAGCGGGGGCCGCGACGGGGAGCCCCTACCCAAAGGGGGGCCGGGGCGGCGCCCGCGTCGGCGGCCTCAGATCTGCGTCTCTTGCACGTTCTCCTTGGAGCCGCTCTTGAAGAGCAGAGGTTCGTGGATGGAGTTGAGCCCCGGCGGGCCCTTGGCCCCGCAGCCCCCGCCGCCGGGGTTGCCGCTGTAGTGCGCCTTGAAGGCGGCCGCCACGTAGTGGTGGTGGTTGAGGTGGTCGCGCTCCAGGGCGGGCAGGGCCAGGTGGCTGTCCCCGCCCACGCCGCCCGCGCCCGCCACGGCGGCGGCGGCCGCCACGGACACGGCGGAGGCGGCGGGCAGCTCGTCCTCCACGTTGATGATCTCCACGGTGCGCGTGGGCCCGTGGTGCTTGTGGAGCTGGTGCTGCTTGCGCAGCTTGTAGAAGGCCACCAGCATGACGGCGGCCATGAAGGTGATGGCCACGAAGCAGCCGATGATGATCTTGGTGGTCTTCATGACGTCGTCCAGGTCCTTGAGCGCGTTCTCCGTCACGTCCGTGATGGGCACGGTGAAGGGCTTCTCCGTGGGCCGCGAGGAGCGCGGCGCGGGCGCCGTGGTGGACGACGAGGCGGGGCCCGCCGCGTCCCCGGGCCGGCCCCCGCCCCACACGCCGTCCGTCGTGGGCCCCGGCGGCTCCTTCTCGGTCCCGCGCGGCTGCAGCGCCTCCTCTCCGGGCTGCGTCTCCAGGGTCTCCACCGTCACCGTGGTGAAGTAGGTGTAGCCGCCCGCGCCCCCCGGGCCGCCGCCCGCGCCCCCCGGGCCGCCCCCCGGGCCGCCGGCCCCGCCGGCCGCCACGGGGTCCACGGCCGAGACGTTGAGCGTGGCCGACGCGGTGGTGTTGCCGGCCGAGTTCGTCACCATGCACGTGTACTGGCCCGTGTCCTGCACGGTGACGTTGGTGAAGTTGAGCGTGCCGTCGTGCAGGACGGAGATGCGCACGCGGTAGGAGCCGTGGGTCATGAGGGTGCCGTTGGGCGTCAGCCAGTTGACGGACGTCATGGAGGTGCCCGTGCGGCACTTGAGCTCGGCCGCCATGCCCTCGGTGACGTTGAGGTCCGTGGGCGGCTCCACGATGACCGGCGCGTAGCAGGTGAAGTGCGACTGGTCCAGCTCGCCGATGTAGCGCCCCTTGAGGCCGGCGGGCGCGTGGCAGCGCGCGCAGCACGTGGTGTTGCTGGGCACCGTCTCCTTGAGCCACCAGCTGAGCCAGAGCACGTCGCAGTTGCAGTGCCAGGGGTTGTGGTTGAGGTGCACGCGCTCGAGGCGGTGCAGGGGCGTGAAGAGGTCGTGGGGCAGCGACATCAGGTTGTTGTGGGACAGGTTGAGCTCCTCCAGGGACTTGAGGTCGTCGAAGGCGTTGCGCTCGATGGTGGCCACCTGGGCGTGCATGAGCCACAGCTTGCGCAGGCTGGTGAGGCCCTGGAAGGAGCCGGGGCGGATCAGGTCCAGCCGGTTGCCCGACAGCTCCAGCTCCTCCAGCCGCACCAGCGCCGTCAGGTTGGGGATGTCCTTGAGGTTGCACATGCCCAGGTTGAGGTAGCGCAGGTTGACCAGGCCCTCGAAGGCCGCCTCCGAGATGTACTCCAGCCGCTTGAGCTCGCCCAGGTCCAGGCGCCGCAGCGAGGGCACGCGGTTGAAGGCGTACGAGGGGATGCTCTCGATGGGGTTGTTGCGCAGCCAGAGCTCCCGCAGCTTGGACAGGTACTCGAAGGTCTGCGTGGGCACCGTGGTCAGCCGGTTGTCAAACAGCTCCAGCGTGTTGAGGCTGGGCAGCCCGTTGAAGGCGCCCACCTCGATCTTGCGTACCAGGTTCTTGCTCAGCTGCAGGATCTCCAGATGCCGCAGGTGCTTGAAGGTGTCCGTCCGGATCACCTGGGGGGCGGGGGGAGACACCGTCAGTGACATAGAGACCCGACTGACACTCACGCGTGCGGCACCCCGATGGCAAGGGCCTGAGGGAAGTTTCCGGGGGTGATGGCAATGTTTCCCAGTGGGGCTGAGGCCACGTGGCTGAATACAAACCCCTTCTCCCCCCCCCCACTGTGCTCAGGAAAGGGGGCATTTCATTATGTGTAAATTACTTCTCAATCAAAAGGATTAAAAACGGCCATGCCAGCAGCCAACGCCCGGCCCCCGCAGCCCAACGCTGCTCTCTGTCCTTACAGGCAAAGACATGTCATGCGGGAGGCGCCGCCCTACGAGATGGGGACCGATCAAGGCCTGCGTTTCTGAGGGCCAGGAAGCCTGGGAACCCAGGGACTCGCATGGCTTTTGGAGCCCAATCCCATTTGGTGGCAAAACCGGATCGGAACTCACGCGAAGCTATTTAAAGCTTCCACTGATTCCATTCATGTGACTTTAAAAACAGTTCACTCTGGATATACTCCCACACTTGATAAAAGGGGTGTGGGACCCCCTGGGGCACTCTAAGATCAGTGCCTCCCCTTTCCAATGCCCGAACATCCCACCTCCGCCTCTGCCTCCGGGATTTCACCAGAGATGGAGGCCCGGCAAGGCCCCGCACCCAGCTCAAGGTCACCCAGGAGGGGAGGGAGAGCCGGGGCCGGGCATGGGCTGGCGCCAGGATAAAGGCTGCTCACCCCAAATGTGGCTGCCACCCCTCAGGGCAGGACTGGGGAATCACAGAAGGGAAGCGCTGGGCTGGGCAGGGGAGGCAGAACCCCACACAGGATTCTCCTCCCTGACCCCCGGCCAGTCCCTGTGGGCGGGCGACACTGCAGCTGTGAGTATCATCCTGCTGGGGGGACTGCCCAGGCGGCCTGCGTGGTCGTGACTCAGGAGGAATTGAAAGGCGGCAGCAGCACGAGGGACCCGTATCTCTGCCCTCCCTCCCGGGTGACGGAAGACGCGGACGCAAACCCTCCACGCTCTTCTCGGCCGTGCGCGCCAGCTTTGGGGTGATGGGCCAGCTCGAGTCTTTGTTTTCTCTAATAAACCAACATCACTTCTCTGGTGAATAGAACAGGGAGCTTCAAAAAGTTCAAATGAAACAAGAAGACTCCACCCGGGAGGCGGGGCCCACATCGATTTTAAATTCCTCGAGGCCATATTAAAAAACAAATCCAAGAGACAGCAGCGGCCCCACACGCGAAATCAATGTTAACCGCGGCTCGCTCGGCCGCCCGCGAGGGATGCTGCGATCCAGGCCCGGGTGGGGTTCAGGCTCGCCAGGGAGATGCCCCCACGAGGGCTTGGAGCCCTTGTGCCCCCTATGGTGTCGCCATTGTCACCACCAGATAGATGGAGACCACCCTGGGGGTGCCCCTCCGGCTTTTAGCGCTGTGGCTTGGGCCGGGCGGGGGGTGGTGAGGCCGCCGGGGCAGTCAGGGAGACTGGAGGCCTCGGAGGAGCAGCGGCAGTGGCGGCTTCCGGGGTGCCCGGGGCTCGGGGCCCCACTTCTTCCTGCTGATGCTGCAGGCCTGGTGTCGGGCGCTGAGGGGGGAGCGGAGCCCCAAGCTGTGACCCCAGGTGGCACTGCCTCCGCCCCCATCCACGGCCTCTCCTGCTCGGATGGCCAGGAGGCCCATCTGTCTGCACCCCCCAGCTTCTGACCCCGGGGGTGCCCGGGCCAGCCCGAGCCTGGCTCTTCTTCCGCAGGGCTGGGTCTCCGGGCAGGGCTGACGGAGCTCCAGGCTGGGGCAGGGCCTCGGCCCGGAGGCAGGGCAACCGCCTGGGACTTCTCGCACGTTCTCCCCCAGGCGCACCCCACCAGGGGCTCGCAACAGCCACGGTGGCAATGTGGCGTGCTGGAGCCCCTATTCCAGGGTGAGGATGGGCCACCTGGCCCCTTCTGCCCCCCAGAACCCTCTTCACGGCTGCATTTCAGGCAGTTTCACCTCCTCTGCCTTTGCATATGCAGTTCCCGCTGCGCGGATGCCTTTCCCGCTTCATCCGCCTGGAGAACTGCCCTCTCTCTTGGACCAACCCGAATGTCTCCTCCTCCCATTGCTTTTTCAGTGAATGGGGTACGGTGTCCGGAGCAGCCCCGGAGATGCCGATGCCAGGGTAACGGCAGGGTCAGCCCACAGGTGGTGGCGATGCGAGCGTCCCCCCCAGGTGCTCCTGGAGTGAGGGCTGAGGCCAGGCTCTGGCTGGGCGCTGGCCCCCTCAGGGGTGCTCCTGCAGCCCTGCCAGGTGGCTGGTGTCTGGCATTGTTTCTGGAGGAGCCCGCTCAGCTGTGAGGAAGCAGCTGAACTGGGGCGTGGCTCCCGCCTGGCCCTGTGGCCCATTGGCCCCAGCGAGTCCTGGCAGCCATGGGGTTGGGGGTGAGCATCACCTGGTATCAGAGGCCATGAGGCCAGGGCTCAGCGCAGGGTGGGGTGCGTAGGCAGGCCAGTCCAGGGCTGCTGCCCCTCCTGGAGTCCTGGGCCTCCACATCCCGAGGGCGTGTCCCCACAGCACAGAGGCTGCGCCTGCTCAGGCGGGTATGTAAAGGGAGGTGAAGGGGCATTCGCAAGGTGGGGGGGTTGCTCTGCCAATCGCTTGAATGGCAGCACCTGAGAAGCAAGCAGAGGAAAGCCGGGTCCCCCTATGGTGTGCTGGAGGGCCGCTGGGAAGAGGGAGGCCCTGCATTGTCACCAGGACCCCAGAATGTGCCCTCTCTTCTCAGCCTCAGGATACCTGGGCAGCCCGGTGGGAGGCATCTGCCCGGGTATGAATCCCACTTTAGCTGCAGACCAGCTGTGTGACTTCAGGGGAGCGTCCTGGCGTCTCTGGGCTCACTTTCCTCCCAGGTACTGCGAGGTTCTGGTGCAGCTTGGACGAGAATGCCCAGGACGTAGAGAGTAAGTGGTTGATTCAGATGGCGATGCCCTCAGCAGCTGTTCTCCTGGGCTGCCAGTTTCTCCCCCAGTACCTTCCCACGTGCCTGCTCCCGCCCTCCCGTGGCTTGTTGTTACTCTCTCTCAGTGTCGGGGGCAGAGCTGGCCCCGCTGCCTCCCCACTGCTCCAGCCACAGCACACGTCACGCTCGCCCAGCCTCCCGCCTCTGCACAGCTGTGCCCTCCACCGCAGCGCTGTCCTCATCCTTGTCGGCTAGGCGGTGACTGCTGTCCCGTGTGGCCCCTGCTCACCCATGCGCCGTACACATTCTCCCACCAGCCCTTACCACACTGCTTTAACTCCTTGAACTTGGCTTCACACATCTGTCTCCTTGTCTGGGCTGGATGCCTTCCCTGCACCTGGGCAAGGCCTAGTTCCCATGTGGGCCGAGGTCAGTGCTGGCTGGACCCGAAGGGACCAGCCCCTCCCTGGAGAGGCCCCTGGCTGTGGTGGCAGAGGGCGCCTGCTCGCCCCTGGGTGACAAGGCCAACGCGTTGGAGCCTCGGGGACAGAACTTGGGAGTCGGAAGAGCACCAGCGTTCTGCTTTGGGTTCCGGTTCTTTTTGCCTTACGTCCACGTGTCTGTTATTATTAGAGCAAAACAGCTTCTTTTTGATTAGTGTTTGCCATCGACTTTGCATTTGTTCATCTCTTGTCCTTAAGTTTCAGGTGCGTCTTTTCAATTTTGTTTTTAATTCATTCTGAAAATCTCTTTTACTGGAAGTTTAGTCCATTTACATTTATTGTAATCACTAATACAGTTGGACTTGTTCCTGCCGTGTTATTTTGTGTTTTCTGTCTGTCCTGATTGTTGGGGCCCTGTTTGTCCCCCCGTTCTGGCATCACGTGCACTGAACTTCTTATGTTCCATTTCTTCATCCACTATTTTAGAATTTACACAGTCCACGTACAGGATGGTGGTCACGAGTCTCCTGGTGCCCAGAGACTTCACAGGGCTCAGAGCACCAAGGTAGATTCCCAGCAGTTGCCACCAACATCTCACGCTACATCTCCTGAAACCATCAATTTCCGCTTTTTTTAAAGATTTTTTTTTATTTATTTATGCATACAAGAACTGGGGTGTAGGCCAGAGGTACAGGGGTATATAAGAGGATTCACCAGAGACAGTGGGGAGCAGAACAGATAGATCAATTGAAATCCACTGCTGAGGGGAGACAGGAGAGGTTTGCTGTGCCCTGTGGGTCAGCTCCCTGGTCGGGGATCGAACTCTTGCTGTAGAGGCTGCAGATAGCTTCACAGTGCTGAGATTTAACCCTTGTGCCACCGGGGAGGCCCCATCCTTGTTCTGATTTAATCTCCTATTGTTTTATCACAGCCCTGAAATATACAAAATCACTCTAATGTTGTGTTTGCACAGGGAGGAAATGGCCCCATGATGTTTCTCAGAACATAATCCCATCGGGAAGCAACACACCACGTTATTTTCTCTTCCTTTCGTAGTCACACGACAACTGAACACGTATACCTGGAGACCAAATGCCCCTCCTCTCTCAAACACACAACAGGCCCTGTTTGTGACTCTGAAACCAACGACCTTCCAGGCAGGTTCTCAGTCAAGTGAAGTGGACGGAGCCAGGCTCTCCTTTCGTGTGGGGACCTGGTCCCACGGGATTGCCGACCCCAGGCCCCTCACTCCCTGCATATTTGAGTTTCACCTCAGGCCCTAGAGGTTCCCGGAGGGCATGTCTTCTGCCCTCAGCCTCGTGGAGACTGAACCGGGCTCCTCAATCTGAACACGAGGTTTTCACCAAGGCTGTTCCCGCGCCGACACCGCGGCTGGGCTACCTCTTGGCTTCAGTGTGTTTTTGGAGAACGGGACCTGTTTGTTATTCACACATTCCCCGTGCCCTGGTCTGCTCACTTGCCAGAACGTTCTTCGACGCCTGCTCTGTGTCTAAGAGCATGGTGGGTGCGGGGACCAGCGTGAACTGGCCACGCCCCCGTATCCCCGGAGCCTGACCTGGAGTGGGGGAGGGAGACACAAAATCTAATAATCATGAAAAGAGCAGTTCAGTGGGGATGGTGCCAACAGATGGGGGGCGGGGGTGGTGGTGGTGCTGCCCAGGTGGCAGGGGGAAAGGCGATTCTAGGGCCCCCTGACAGCACAGCCCAAAGCTCCCCAGACCAGAGCATGGCAAAGCCTTGTCAGATGCTGTGGGCCGGGTCCCCCTCGTAGCCCCTGAACTCAGGGGCTTGGAGAAGACACACCCCTACCCTCCCAGTGTGACACCTTTGGGTATCCCCAGTGTGCAACGAGGTACAGGACTGAGTGAGGCCTGGGGTCCTGCCTTTGAACCCCCCCCCGTTTGCGGGCCCACCCGTGCCAGGCCCCGCGCTCAGTGTCAAGTATGTTAAGGAGACAGACGCTGGCCCGGCCGCTGGTCACCAGTGACCCCTGCACTGTCCTCGGGGCTGCTTCCCCGCTTCGTCCTGCAATCCGGCCTCGGGGCTGCGCCACTCAGGTTGTGGGGAAACGCCACCGATGCCGAAAACACCCCTGGGTTCTGCTGGTGTTTTCAAGAAAATAAACTCAAGAGACCCCCTATTAAACATTTCACTGCGGTAGGAAAATGAAGTGAGCGGGTCATCGTAACTCCGTTAAGATGAATTGTTTTATATAGTTTGAATGTAATGAGCTGATGACAAAAGTTTAGTAAGATTGTTGGTGTTATTTTTTTCCCTGCATTTTTTTTCACCTTCCCAATTTACAAATACTGTTATTTCCTTGCACCAACTGCCCTTCGGATGCCCCATCTTCTTTCCTGAGAAGGGGGGGGCTTCCCGAATCGCAGGGATGGCTGGAACTCAGCAGGCTGGGGGCCCCTGAGGCCTGGACTCAGCACCCAGGACAGCTCCTGAGGACCCGCCTCTCAGCCCCCACGCCTCCCGCACAGCAGGCCGCCCCCCCCCCCCCCGCCCCCGCCAAACTGTGGGGCAGCAGCCTCTGCTCTCCTGTCGGTCTCTAGTTACGAACTTGTGGGGGGCCCGGTCAGAGCTCGGAGGCCCCACCATCGACCAGCTAGGAGCACTGCACCACAGAGGTCCTCGGCCCCCTAAGGCCACTGTGCCCACGGGCCTGCGCTGTCCTGCCCAGCCACTCTTGCTGCCCCTTCAGCCGGGCAGTCCGGTGGGCCCGACCCTGGGGCCCGATGACTGCAGTCCTGAGTGGGCCCCTCTCACTGCCTGTGACTTCAGGGGGCTGCTCCTCCATCTGTGCAGTGGGGTGGGAGGCCGGCCTCCTAGGATCGGGGGTAGGAGTGAGCACCTTTCCCGACCAGGGTCACCTGGCCCCACTCTCGGCTGAGCTCGGGTCCCCAGGACCGCATCCCACTGGCACGGGGGATGAGGCCTCCCGGTCGCCTGCTTGGCGAGGCCTGGCCCTAAGCGCCGCATGTCCACTCCTCTAGGTGACCGTGGTCGGCCGCCTCCCGGGCCCATCGGCTTCACCCCTCCACCAAGGATGGCCTCCTGCGGCCAGGTCCCGTCGGGGTGACGACTTTGACTCTGGCCTGTTAACCCCGCCCCGCAAGAGGGTGTCTGCATGTGTGAACAAAGGGGGCAGCAGCTTCGGATCGATCTGAGGGCTGTGCTGGGCTGAGCCCTGGCTCTGGCTCAGCCAGCGCTGGGGGAGCGGGCCCAGGTGTAGGCTCAGGCGGGCCATCCCCGCCCCTCCGCTGGGGGTCTGCTCAGCCCCACCCCAGCTGGTGCAGGCTGCTGTGGTGCTTGTCCAGCTTCTCCCTGTCCCGCCACCCAGGGAATGCCTGTCCTGCCCGCTGAGCTGCGAGGAGGGCCTGCACACGGTAGGTGCTCACCACCGAGCCAGGGCTGTGGACGAGGCGCTGCACACGGATGGACAGGGGCGGTCGTCATGGGGGCAGGTGGTGCTGGGGGCGGGACTCCTGGGTCTAAGCTGGGCTTCCCTGCTCCCTGGCGGTGAGGGGAGCCGGTACCGCTTCCGAGAGGATGGCCCCATCGACACCTGGAAGCCCGGGAAGGCGCCTGCGGAGGGGGGTGGAGGGGAGCCGCAGGAGGTGCTGCTTCTCAAGGACCTGGTGTGTCCATCTGGGGCTGGCGGGTGTGCTGGGCTGTGGCCAGTAGAGGGCGCCCCTGGGCTTGGTGGGGCTGGGACAGCTGGGGAAGTTGGGGGGCCACAACCATTTGAAGCCCAGGGGAGTGGGGGTGACTCTGGATGGGGGTGGGGGGCAGGCTGAGGCCAGGGGCCCGGGAGGATGCTGGGGCGATGCCCTGAGGGGCAGGACAAGGCCACAGTTGCGAGGCTGTGTGGACAGGCAGGCCCTGCCCGGGGTGGAGAGCCTGGGGTTAGGAAACCCTGGAGAGTTTTGAGACCCTGGCCAACCTGCTGGGCTGGGCCCAAGACCCTTTCCTCACTGTGGCTTCCTGCGCCTCGGTTTCCTCATCTGTGAAAGGGGGACACAGAAGGCACCTGTTCAGGGTGGTTGTAGAGAAGGCCCAGATGGGAGTTGGGGCCAACCACTCCCTTCCACCCCCGGGGCTGTCATAGGGGGCGTCCTCTGCCCCTCAGAGCCCCGTCTCATCCGTGCAAGGGGCTAAGGCCCCTCCCAGGGCTGCCAGGGGTCCAGGCTGCAAGCGGGTTGGCCAGCTGCTGACTTCTGGATGGTGGGGCCACAGTCCCCCAGGCTGTAAGCTGGGACCGATGTACACAGCGCGATCAACACATCTGGGGGACCAGTGGGGCTTGACTGGATGTTCAGAGGCAGCTGGGGCTGAGAAGCGTGGAGTGGACACACAGGACACAGGCCCAGGCGGTGGCTGGTACACTGCCCGCTGGGCACCGCCGAGGCGGAGGCCCGGGCTTCTCGGCAGCTCTCTGCGAGTGGCGGCAGCACCACCCTATTCACTGGTGGCAGGACCAAGACCACAGGCCGCGGCTCTCCCCTCCCCACCGCTGGAAGAGTCTCAATCTAACTTTGGGCCCAGTGACAGCCCCAAGTGGCGGCTGATCCTGCCGCTGGTCCCTTCCGCATCACAAAGAGGGAGTTTTTGCCTGGAGGGACTTTTCTCAGCCTGAGAGGCCGGAAGGAGGAAGGAGCAAGGAGCAAGGGGGAAATGATCCCAATGCCCTGGCGGCCTCCTCATGGGCAGAGCCTTCCCCAGGTGGGGGGTGGGGGCGGCTGCCTTCAGGGCTGAGGGCAGGGCAGGGCTGGCTCCGGGGATGCAGGGACTTGGGGGGCTCTGTGGGCCCCTTCTGGGAGGCATTCCGTGGCCTTGCTCTCAGACACACCCTCTGCGTGTGTTTTATAGAAGAAACCGGCCGATATCAGGAGTCCCACTTGACAGATGTGGGAGCTGAGGGCGGGAGCACCCGTACTTGGGGTGCTCCTAAGTGAATGGGGGGGAACTGAACGGAGCCTGGAGACCAGCTGGCCGTGAATCCTGGGGCCCGGATAGGGCATAAAGACCTCCACCCCCACGCCTGTGGCTCAGAAGCTGGCTCAGAAGCTGGCTCGGAGCTGACCTGGGCTCCCGGGACAAAGGGCAAGCCAGGGCCTCTGCTAGGGCCGCCTGGGGCCGCCTGTGCCTCCGCCAGTAGGTGAGGGCCCCGCGCTGGCGGGGTGAGGATGCGTGCGCCGAGCCTGGCTGGGATAGACGCATCCACATCCATTCCGGCCCCTTCTCCGGGCGAGGGGGGCAAACCCTGGTGCTGACATTCCCCTCAGCTTTCTAGAACTTCATTAACTCGGACTTCCCAGACGACCGGAAGCATCGGAGCCAGCGCTGGGGGTGGTTCAGAGAGGATGGCAAACACGAAGGAGAAATCAGCTCCCCCAGCACCAGGGCGAAGGGCAAGAGGTGCCCACGCACCCTTTGCGCGTCCCTGGATTTTGTGGGGTTTTTAAAAATTAAAGTTTAGAGGCGAATTGGACACCCTCCTTGTGCCTCTGCTAGCTCATTACTATATGCAAAGCGCTCCCGCCCTTAGGGCGCTGGGGAGCCCCGTAGACTTGCTGGGGACCCCAGTGCAACAGCTGCAGGCTCTTGCCCTCCGGGCTGGCTCAGGCTCCGGGGTGGTTGGGGCCGGGCGGACAACACTCAGCACCTCTGCGTGGGCTGGGGGGTGGGGGACTCCCCCTCCTTGCTGGTCCTTCACCTATATTGCCCCCCCGCCTCATGGGCCTAGCATACAGCGCCCCTGCATGTACATAAATTGAACAGCAGGAGCAGTGAGCATTCTGCTGGGGCACGTCAGAAAGGGGTGGGGAAGGAGGGAGGCATGGGCTGGAGGACACAGGCAGGAGGGAGGAGGGAGGGGTGCAAGGCTTCTGGTGGCCCAGGAGAAGCCCTGAGGAGCAGGGAGGAGTGGGCGGGGCCTGGACTTGCCAGCAGAAAGAATGGACCTGTCAGCAGATGCTTCTTGCCCCCAGGAGCTAGGAGGGTGGCAGGTGGCCCCAGCTGGGTGGCCTCAGGCTGGAGCAGAAGACAGGCGCTAAGAGAACCGCCCCATCCCCTCCCGTGGGGTCACAGGAGGGCGACATGGTCCCAGGCGCCGGTCAGCACTTGGGCGCCCAAGCTCCCCATGTGGCCTTTGGCCCTCGCTGCACTGCAGGCCCCAGGCGAATGGCACAGCGAAGGGACCCTCCTAGCCACCCCAGGTTCTGGGCCCGGGGCTGCCCGGCTGAGCACCAATACCCACAGGCTGACCCCTGCTGAGCCGCACTCTGGGAGGGGCAGGCTCTGGCGCGGGAGCTGGGGCACGCAGGGCGAAGGAGTCCCTGTGCTCGCTGCGGGCGGTGACGACAGCCCGCGGGGGAACCTGACGACAAGCAAGTGGCCACCGCCCGGGAGCTCCCGAATCCCAGCTCGTGCCAGGCGCCCGCCCCTGGCTGGGGCGGCCGTGGCCACTGAGAGGGGGGACGTTCCCGCGAGCCGGACACCTGGCCCGGCCCAGACCCACAAGGCGGTGCTCCCCTCTTCTCTCCCACCCTGCTAAGCCACGCCCAGCAAGTGATCCCCAGGGGGGAATCCGGACATTCTAAACAGGCCAAGATGCTCCCCGAGGTGCTGTTTATAGTGACCCAAGCCCCCGCTGGAGAGCCCCGGGCGAGCTGCCGCCCCAAGCCTGCAGATACATGCCACCTCATTCCTTCCTAACTACGACCTTCGAGGGGGCCTCCCTGGCGGCGCAGGGGTTAAGCGCCGCACTATGGAGATGTCCGCAGCCTCTGCAGCATGAGTTCGATCCCCGGCCAGGGAGTTACCCACAGGGCGCAGCAGACCTCTCCTGTCTCCCCGCTGCTCCCTCAGCAGTCGGTTTCAGTAGATCTGCCTGTTCTGCTCCCCACTCTGTCTCTGGTGACTCCTCTCACCCCTGCACCTCTGGCCTGTACCCCCGCTCTTCTACACACAAATGAAAATATAAATAAATAAATAAATAAATAAATAAATAAATAAATAAATAAATAAATAAATGGAGGCAATGACCCTTTACAGGCCCATGCGCAGGGGCGGAGGGCACGGGAGGGCGCGCGCCGGAGGGCGAGACTCGGGGCCACCCAGACACGCCAGGCTTTTGTCCCTGTGGACACAGGTGTGTTTCGCAGCCTTCCATGATTATTTTTACATTCATTCCGTGGATAAATAATTTAAAAATACATTCACACAGGAAAACCAGGAAGGTCTTAAAACAAAATGGAAACAGTAGTTATTTATATCTGCTGGCGGGACTCGCGGGGGGCGGGGGGGTTTGTCTCTGTTTTTTCTACGGGTAGCTCCAAGTTAGTATGTTTTGAAGCACCGCTAGCTGCTCCTGGGGTGGCCCCGCGTCCCGGGAACCGCGAGGGGTCCGGGAAGGAGCCCCGGAAGCTCACAGGCGCCTGCTCTGGTGGACGGGCGCTCTCCTCCCGGCACCCTCCACGCTCGGCGAGCGCCAGCGGAGCCAGCGCAGACACGGGGGGACCGCCGCGAGCCAGCAGGTGCCCCCACAGGAGCAGCTCAGCCCCGAAGCCTCAGTCAACTCCGAAAGTCCCGTCGTCTCTACCTCAACACACACCCAGAGTCTGAGTCCCTTTCACCCTCTGCGCCACGAGCGGCGGCCTCAGCGGAGCCTCCGGCCTCTGCGCAGGCTTCCCCTGGCTCAGGCGGCCCCGTCTCAGAGCCAGTCAGTCCTCGGCAGAGACAGCCGAGGCCTCACCAGAGGTGGGCTCTGCCCTGGGGCGCCCGTCCTGTCCTCCCCCTGCTCTGCTTCCCTCTCCCAGGCCAGCTCCGGCCTGGGGCCTTCGCACCGCAGCTGCCCAACCTGGGATGCCCTTCCAGGCGCCCACCTGGCTCCCGCCCACCCCCGCACCAGGTCTTTGCTCCAGTGTCCCCTGTCCCACAAGGCTGCCCTGACCTTAGCGTCTTGAGCGCCACAGCCAGCGAGCCCTGGTCCTGCGCCCGCCGCCCCTCTCCACCCTGCGGTCGGCTGGGGACGTGCTCCGAGAAGCGCCGGACGGCAGGCAGCGTGCCCGCACTTCTGCGCACCTGGGCTGCCGGGGGCGGAGGGTGGGGATCCCCGAGTGTTGGGCCTGATGGCACTTCCTGCCCGGGTGCCCGCTGCCTCTGTCCACACACGCCCAGCCTAGGGCCCAGCACGCGGTGAGGATGAGGGCGCCTGCCTGTCCTGCCCAGTCACGGCGGCGCCCCCATGGCCTCCCCTGCACGAGACAAACAAGACATGTCTGCAAGGGCATGCGTGTGGGGGGAGAAGCGTGGCCCCGGGAGGAAGGCAGTGAGGGGGCTCCCACAGGGGACCCCGGGGCCAAGCAGGGCACACTCAGGCAAGAGCGGCCTGAGAGGGCTGCCGGCATGGGGGGCGGGGGGAGGTGCTGGAAGCGGCCGGGGGCTGGTCACCAGCAGACAGGCAGGGGCAGTTTCGGTCATCGTGGGACCAGCATCCCGAGACGTGTGACATGGCGCATTTCAGGACACGGCCTGTGGTCACGGGACACGTGAGCGTGAGCAGCCTCAACTTTGGGCGTGGAGTGGAGGGACCCCAAAGGGCATCAGGCAAGGAGAGCAGTGTGAAGCCGCCTGTGGCCCTGGGCGGGCGAGTGAAAAGCCGGCGGGAGCTGGGGTGCAGCTCGGAGGCAGGGGAGCGCCCCCAGGTCTGCAGAGGTGAGCTGGCGGTGGGCCTGTCCCAGGGAGGGGTGCAGCAGAGGTCTGTGGGGCACATGGTCCCCCCCACCACAGAGAGGCTGCCGGCTGTCTGCAGACACCACATGCACCTCCTCCAGCTGCACCCGAGGCTGTGACACCTCTGCCTCCGCCTTCCAGAGCACCTGTCCCAGGCGCGTGCCGGCCACCTGTGCATCCACGTCCTCCCTGGCAGACGCAGACCCACCGGGACGGGAGGGGCTCTCCAGGTCTCGGTCCTCACCCCGCGCTGAGGCCCGGGGGACCGGCACACAAATCACTGAAGGAGCGCGGAGGACGGGGGCAGGAGCACGGGGATGCAGGGAGCAGGTGTGCAGCGAAGGCTGGAGGGGCTGCCAGCAGGAAAGGTAATGGGTGCAGGGGAGGCACCAATCCCGGGGAAGCTGTGCTTCTGGTCCCCAACTCCGGCTCCCTGGTTCTTGCCCAGGATGGAACAGCCTCTGGCCTCTAGCAACTCCCCACCAGGCAATGCCCCACCACCAAGAGCCCTCTTTACAACCCTTCAGAGGGGCGCCATCTGTCTGCAGGCCAGTTAGAGGGGGGCCACTGACCCTCCCCCCAAAAGACCAGGAAGTGTTGGGGGGGTGGGCTGGGGGCACAGGAGTGCTCCCGCCCCCACCTGGCTGGGTTGGAGGAGGTGCCCCCAGGCAGGAGGAGCGAGCCCAGTGGCTTCCACGCCTGCCCCTCAGACTAGGGGTGAGTCCCACCCCTAGGAGCAGTGGGTGACATGTGGGCTTTCGGAACTGGAGGGGGGCGGTGTGCCACCAGCAGCAGTGAGTGGCCACGGAGGCTGCGCAGCACGCTCCGATGCACCTGAGGACCTGGCGGCCAGGAGATGGCTCCAAGCGGCTCCAGCACCCCCCGCCCCGGCAGTTGCTCAAGGGCCAGAAGCCCACCAGCCTCCTCCCCACTGGGGCAGAGCCTCACACCAAAGCGGGAGGCAGGTGAGCCAGGCCGCGGGCAGAGCAGCCTGCAGGGTATGGGGCTCTCACCCCCACAAGTAGGCTACGCACCAGCGCCCCCAGCTTCTCATATCTAAGAGCAGGGGCACTCGTCACCCCACCTTCCTGCTGAAGAAACCAAGGCGCAGTCACACCCCCCGGCGCCTCAGGTCACAGGCCCAAGGCCGCAGCAGGTGCAAGGGTCGCCCTCAGCACCTCCGGGCACCCCAGGGCCGTTCTCTGGGGCACCTCGGTCCTGTGTGGGGGCATCCGGGCCGCTGGGAGCCCCACACGGACAGACGGGAACCGCGGACGCAGGCTGCCCTGGCCCCAGTGAACCGGACACAGCAGCACCTCCAAGGCCCCCGCCCCCGGCGCGGCTCACCTGGATGCCGTTCTCCTGCAGGTTCAGGTAGCGCGTGTTCACCGGGATGCTGGCCGGGACCTCCGCCAGCTCCCTCCGCGTGCAGATCACCCGGCTGGCCTGGTTGCTGCAGGAGCAGGCGGCGGGGCAGGACGTGGCCGGCGGGGAGCCCCCTCCTGCGGCCAGCGTCAAGGCCACGCCGCCCCCGCCGGCCCCCCAGGGTGGGGAGAACAGCCAGAGGAAGAGCAGGGCCCCGTGCGGCCAGGACATCCTACCGGGTGGCAGTGGGGGGCACGGGGAGCCTCGGGCTCGCGCCATCGTCAATGCTCATGCTCCGCGTGGGCGCCGGGGGCTGTGGGAGAGAGGGGCGGCTGGTGAGGGGCCCGGCCGGCTGCGCCCGGCACCCGGGGCTCGTGAGCTCCCTCCGCACCTCCCGCTCCCGCTCAGGACCTGCGGGTCTGCCCAGGCCCCCACGGAGAGGCGCCCCAGATGGACCAACCCGGCCGCTGAGGGGTCCCTCCCCCCCCCCCCAGAGCTTCTGCCCATTTCACAGAACTGGAAGCGGAGGCGGGGGGAGGGGCGGGCCCACGGTGGTCACTCGGCCGCCCGAGGCAGAACTTAGCTCTTCGCCTGACTGCGCAGGGGGAGCCGGGCAGGCAGAGGGCGCAAGGGGGAGGCAGAGAAGGCGAAGGGGACAGAGGAAGGTGCAGGCCCAGGCAGGAGGCCTGGTGGCGCTGGGTCCCCTCGCCCCTGCGCCGGCCCTGCTGTGCGCTCCCCCAAGGAGGGTCTGCACAGAGGCCGGCTCCCGTGCCCCTCCCAGCCCCCACCCGCAGCCCCTCATGGTCTCGCAGCAGCCCAGGGATCCGAGACAGACTCAAAGGAGGACCTGCGGGAGACGCTAAGGTGCCAGGCTAAGGTGCCAGACGTGTGTCAGGTGTGGGCAGGTGGGCAGGTGAGGCTGGGCGGGCAGCAGCAGACGGGAGGGCGGGGGCTGGGGGTGATGGGGAGGGGGGCGGAGGGGGGTGGGGGCTTGCCCTGGGGTTGCGGGTGCTCCAGGCGAGGACAGGATCTGGGCCCCTGCCAGCTGCTACCGCAGCACTGGCCGCCCGTGGGAAGGGGCTGGGGCTGGCACCCAGCGCCCCAGTCTGCGAGGGCAGCGGCGGGCAGGGGTCAGTCTTCCGGGCAGTCACTGCTGCATCCCCATCTGTGCCCCCATCCCCAAAGGACAAGGGGGGATGGGCCTGGACTGACCAACAACCACATCAGGAGTAACAGGGACCCCCAGAAGCCCCTCCCAGCCCCGGAGCTCGGCTGTTGTCTGCCCCTCCCCGGCATAGAACCAGGCCCCAGATGCCCCAGATAACCGCGGGGGTTGCTGAGCAGAGGCCGCTGACGGGGAGGACTCGCGGGGCCGGAGGGCAAACACTGGCCCAAGGGCAGCAGGCGGCGGGCAGCAGAGGGGCGCTGGGCCTGGCTAGGGGCTGCAGGGGCTCACCCGCCAGCACCCCAACGCGGGCAGCAGTGGGGCCGCCCTCAGGGGGACACGGGCACCCCCACGCGGGCACACACATCCCCCCCACCATGGCTTCCGGATCATTTTCCCTCAGATCCAAATGCGCAAGGCTGTGCGCCCGTGCTGGGGGGACCGAGAGCGGGACAGGGACGGCGGGGGGGGGGGGGGGGGGGCGGGGAGGCAGGCAGAGGATTCATTTTGAGTCTGTATCAGGCTGTTTTCTGCCAGGAGGGCTGGGGGCCCCTCTGTGCGCGCGCGCGTGTGTGCATGTGTGTGTTGCACGCGCGCGTGTCCACCATCCTTCCCAGCCCCAAGCCCAGACCCTCTAAGCCAAGGGGCTGGGCAGATCAGCGGAGCCTGGGTTGGAGGGGGGACCCCCAGGACCAGGATGCCCCCAGGTGCTCCAGCCCCTGCCTGGAGCCTCCGCGCTCCTCCCCCCATCTCTGCTGGTCCGCATCCCCCCACACGGCTTCTGCAGCGGCGGGGCCTCCCCCCTCCTCCCTGCCGCCCTCCGCCATCTCCTGTCCTTGTCTCCCCACTCCCCACACACACAGCGAGGGACACTCACCCCGTGGCTGCTTCCGCTGGGCCTCTCCCTGCGCCCCAGGCCCCCCCACAACATGCCTCCAGCCTGCGGGCAGCGGGGGTCTCTGCTCCCCCAGTTCTCCAGGGCTGTCCGTCGAGGTCGTGCTGGGGGGGGCGCAGGGGCTTCTTGGGTCTCCCCGCGCCCCCCCCTCCTGGCCTGTCGCCCTTCCCACCCCCTGGGGAGGCGGTCAGAAGGCCACTGCCGCAGCCGCTCCCCTCCCTGCTGGCTTCTCTGCCTCTCCCCGCCCCCACCGCCACCTGCTTAGCCCCCACCACCAGCCTCCGCTGTCTCCCCCCACTGGCCCCAGCCCCTGTTCCCCTCTTCCTGCCCGTCTTGGGGCTCTCCGGGCCTCGGTCCCTTGTCCCCTCCTCTGGCCCCAGCCCCTCTGTGGACTCCCCCCTCAGGGTCTGGCCCCCCAGGGGACCACCAGGCCCCCTCTCTCTTTCTCCCCCATCTCCTCCTCACTCCTGGCCCGGCCCCATCAGGCCCTGCGAGTCCCGGGCCCTTCTCGGTCAGATTCCGGCTGTCCGGCTGTCCGTCCGTCCGTCGGTCTGGGGCTCCCGCCCGGGCCCTGCCTGTCTCGCTCCTTTCTCCCGATTACAATTTCTAGTCACACGGCAGTGCAGAGCCAGGCTGTGCCTCCTCCCTCCCGCCCCGCCCCTCCTCCTGCTTTCTCCCCTCCGAAGGGGAGGGCGCCTGGCCTCCCTCCTCCTCACCCCCCCTTCCCCGCGCCAGGGGGCGCCTCCCCCTCCCCCGCTAATCAAAGGCTCCGTTATCTAATTAACCCATTGGTTCTGGGCAGCAGGGAAGGTCGGGGGAAGCGGGGGAGGAAGGGTGACGGCTGGGCTGCCCAGGGAAGGGGAGTCTGGGCCGAGCCCAGCCTAGCCTCGTGGCACACACAGACGCCTCCCTCTCCCTCGTCGGCACAGAACCAGGCCCCGGCTGAACCCCCAGAGGCCGCGGCCACCTCTCCCGCACCTGCCCCTGGCCCAAGGCAGAACACCCGCACAGGATCCTGGGGCAAGCTCCCCGCCTGGACCCCAGGAGCTCCCCAGAGCCCCCCACCACTCTGCAAGGCCCCTTGCTGTGAGCCTGCCCCCCACCCCACACACGCCCGAGTGTGCCTCCCAGGCCCAGTCCTGCCTGCAGGGCGGGCGCCCCAGGCCACCGGGAAACCCACCCAGAGGCTGCCTGGCGGGACAGAAGCGGGGTTCAGGTCCCGCCTTCTGGCACACTCCTGAGCGGTGGGCAGGGCATTCCCTGTTAGCTGCCCCCCCATCCATCCAACAAATATGTCCCTACTATGCGCCAGACAGAGGTGCAGATGCCAACAAATCCTCCTGCAGCTCAAACCCCAGGACATTCGGCCACAAACCATGGGCAGCCAGCGCACACCCCTAGGGCCAGGAGACCCGGGTTTGAACCCTGGATCTGCTGGTCACTGGCTGTGCGACCTCGGGTCAGTGACTTCTTCGTCCTGAGCTCCGGCTTCCTCCACGGAGCGGGGCGATGACAGGATGGCCTCCGCCCTGCCCCCCATAGCAGGTCCCAGCAGGCTCAGCGGCCCGGGGAGGGTCTGGCCCTTGCCTCCCCACTGCTCTCCCTGCTTCCTCCTGGTCTCTGCCAGTCCGTTCCCCACAGGCAGCAAGAAAGGGTCTTGCCATCATCCGAGTGAGCCTGCTGCCCCACTCGCCCCACTCTGCGTGAGGGCAGAGACCTCGGGCGGTTACAGACCCCGGCCAGGTTCCGATACTGCCCCGACCGCAGCCCCTGCCCAGTCCCATCCCGCCCTCTCACCCACCCAGGCCACACTGGCCCCTCAGCCATTTGCTGCCTCGAGCCCTTTGCACGCGCTCATCCTGTGACCCGAACTCGCTCTGGGGCTCTCTCCCTGCTTTCTCTCGGGTCTCGGCTCAGATGGCACCTCTCAGCCAGGCCAGGCCGGCCTCCCCGCGTCACACAGCACCCCACTCCTCTCCGAACCTTCTGTTCTCACACTTAAACCTTGGCTCAGCCAACTCCAGGCGGAGCAAAGCGCGAGCCGCGACCTCTGGCCCTTGACGCCGTGCTCCCCGCCGTCACACAGACCCCCCAGCCTGCGGCCAGACACATCCAGCCACGCACGGCAGCCGCCCACCACCCGCGTGCCACCAACACCACGACCGCTGGCGCCCGCCGAGCCATGGCGCCACCTGGCTGAGTCCCTACACAGCAGGTCCCGGTCAGCCCCCTGCACCCCACATAGCACCCAAGCCCTGAGAGCTGCACCCCGGACAGGGGCTTCACGAGCTCACGCCTGGGTGGGCAGAGGGGGCACCTGCCTGCCTCCCATGTAACGGGAACACTGGGGAACCCGCCTCTTCCCAGCTGGACCCTGGGCAAAGCCTGGCATGTGGGCACTGACTGGGCCCCTTGCTGGGAACGGGGTGCGCTGGCTCCTGTTTCACAGAGAGGGGAGACGGGAGGCAGAATCACCTGCCCAAGGTCGAATGCACAGCCAGGAAGCCCCTCCCAAGCCAGCTGCATAGGGCCGGGGTCCCAGGGACCCCCTCAGGTCTCCTGGGGGTAAGGCTGGACCACGGCCCACCTCCCACAGCCCTCCCCTCCACACAGGATGCACAGTGGCCAGCGGCTCTGCCTCCCTCTGCTGGAGGCCCGTGCCCGCCTGCTGTGCCCCAGCCTGACATGCACCCCGACAGCAAAGGGGAGCTCCTCTGAGGGCACCGACAGCCTCAGTTCCTCCACGGGGCCCCCAGAGGAAGGACTGGCTCTCAGTCCACTTTACAGACAAGAAGCAGATCCAGAGACCCACTGGCCCCTGATGCGCCAGGCCTCCAGGCCCCTCCCGGCCCGGCCCCCCGCCGCAAGGCCTGGCCACCACACTCCTCAGGGGCCGAGCGTGAGGCAGAGACGCAGAAGCAGGAGGCCCCGCGAGACAGGAAAGGCAGGAAGGGACAGAGACACCTCAATACCCAGAAACAGACACGGAGGCTGGGGGCCCGCAGGGGAGCGCACAAAGCAGGCAGGGGCTGAGATGCGGGGGAGCGGCCATGGGGCCAGGACCCCAGAGGCACCGGCCCAGGCCTGCGCCCAGCCCCAGCGCTGCGATGCAGAGGACTCAGGCAGATGGCAGATCGGAAACTCGGGGGCCCGGGGGGAGGCAGGGTGAGCAGAAAAGGGAGGCAGGGAACATTCCTGTCAGACACACTCGCTTTTCTGGGGGAAGTTCAGAAGGTGAGAGAAAAGATAGGAAATTGACTGCGATCGCAGCGAGAGGGATGGAGGTTAGATCTACAGAGGAACTTCCCCACTGTGCGGGACTGGGGCGGAAGTGGAGCGGGTGCCAGGAGGGGGGAGACATCAAAGGCGGGAGCTCGGAGCACTTCTCTCTGGATGGCGGCCGTGGGCAGGCCCGGAGCTGGCAAGGTGGGGGAGGCTGCGGGCAGCGTAGGGCCGGATGAAACAACTTCACACGTGTGTCCCTCTGCGCGGGCCCGTGTCCCGAATGCTTTGAAAATACAAGCAGTGCCCGAGCCCCGAGAATGGCCGAGAATGGCCGGCCTCACCGCGGAGGGGGATGGGGCCTGGGCACAGGGCGGCCCAGCCCCCACTGCTGCTGGGGAAAGGAGGGGGTGGCGCGGCCGGCCACTTGCCCCCTCCAGATGGCGGGCCAGGCTTCTCAGAGACAGTGTGGGGTTGGAGGGGACTTGCCTGGAGGGGGTGTCTCTCCGCCCTCCCACAACCCCCCACACTGGGGTATTGACCGGCCTTTTCCGTTTCACCAAATACTGTTCGTTTGCCAAATACTGACTGCGGGGGGGGGCCCCTGCTACCTCCCTGTCTGTGTCACCTCGTGCCCTCCCCACTTGCTCACTTACTCTGGCCACACGGGTCTTCGCCCCCGCGCCCCTACATGTTCCCCCCGCCAAGGGCCTTTGCACTGCTGCTCCCTCTGTCCAGAGCCTGAGGCCACCTGGTTTTCTGTCTCCATTCTAGTCTGTTTTAGGGGTGCCTCTAGGAGGGCTCCTCTGCCCCCCGAGCCCCACTGCTTACTCTTCCTTTTTTTCAGTCCCCGCACATCAGATAGTGCACCCCGCTTCTTGCCTGTCTCCTGACTAAAAGGTGAGCACCCCGGACTGGGAATTTTGTCTGACTGGGCCGCCCTTAGGCCTTAGTCAACAACGTGCTGAATGAAGAATGAGGGGTCACCCCTACTGCCCGGCCCTTGCAGCCTGGGCACAGGGGCTTGGTGGTCCAGAGCAAGGCGGGGAAGCAAAGGTGGAGTGAGAGGGCAGCTCAGGTGGGGGCCCTGACTGGGTTGGAGGGGCTGAGACCCAGCGAGGCAAGCAGGTAAAGAAAGGAGGAGCCGGTCTGGGGGCTGGAGGAAGGTGGAATGAAAAGATGGGGCACTGTGCATTGGCAGCCGGGGCAGGAGGGGAGGCAGAGGGAGGGCTGGGCTCTTCTGAGAGACTCTGAGGGGAGATGGGGAGGTGTAGGGGGCTGGAGAGGCCCCTGGCCGGCAGGCAGATCCCTGCTCAGAGGAACAGCAGCAGCAGAGGGGTTCGCAGCCTGGTGCGGGTACTCCTGGCTGGGCGGCCTTTAGCCGGTGCCTCGGCCTCTCTGGGCCTTTGAGGAACGGGACGGTGGTGACAGTGGGCGCCGTGCAGGGTTTGCAGGCATGCCTAGGGCGCTGGTGTAGGGACAGGCGGCCGTGCCCCATCACCACCACCCTCCTGCCAGGAAGGCCACTCCACCTCCTCCTTGGTCTGAGGACCAGGGTCTGGGAGCCTGGCCACTCACCGGGAGGCAGGGCCTGTTTCAGGGCGTCGAGGCCAGGGACCAGCCAGGCGGGCTGCGACTCTGGGGGCCCGGGGCTGGCTACCGGGCACGGGCTGTGTGCAGTGTGACCGAGGGCCAAATGTTTAATTTAGAGGAATCGAAATGCTGATGGCCACGCCAGCCTTCCATCCCCTGGGACCCTGGTTCCGCTCAGCGCTGCTTCTGCCCGAGTCCCCAAAGCTGGTTCCAGGGGCCCTGAGCCTGCCAAGCTCCCTCAAAGGCCCCCCACGAGCAGCAAGATCACAGCTGGAGGAAGCCACCTCTGGGGAGGGAGGCCAGAGCCTGCAGCCCGGTCAGGGCACAGCCCTGTTCCCTCAGGGCCCAAGTCCACCCAGGGCCCACTGTTCCGCCAACACCCAGACCTAGGTGTTGGGGTTCTTGGGGACACGGAGGCTCCCGCCCCACAAGCTGTGTGACTGTGAGTCTGGGAGGCTGTGGGTGATTCCATGACGGTATGACTCTTTGTGACTCTGAGTGACACCATGTGACTGTGCGACACTGTGTGAATGTGTGACTGTGTGTGACTCCATGTGACCATGTAACACCGTATGACTATGTGTGTGACTCTGGTTCACGTAACTGTGATTCTGTGTGACACTGTGTGACTCTGTGTGACCCTGTCTGTGTGTGACTATGATTCCATGTAACTGTGACTCTGTATGACCATGACATTGTGTGACTGTGACACTGTGTGACTCCATGTGACCGTGTGACACCGTATGACTATGTGACTGTGTCTGTGACTCTGATTCCATGCAACTGTGTGACTTTGTGTGACCCCAGTGACTATGTGACCGTGTGACACTGTGTGACACCGTGTAACTGTGTGTGACTCCGTGTCTGGGTTTGTGATTGATTCCATGTAACTGTGTGATTGTGTGACTCCATGTGACTGTGTGTCTGAGTGTGTGATTCTGATTCCATGTAATTGCGTGAATGTGTTTGACTCCATGTAACTGTGTGGCTATGTGACTGTGTGACGTGATGTGGCTGTGTGTGGCTCCGCGTGACTCTGTGTGACTGTGACAATGTGTCACTCTGTGGCTGTGAGTGCCTCTGGGTGGGGGGTGACTTCGTGTCTCCGAATCGCATCTGGGGGACCTGGACCTGGCTGGCATTGGTGGTTTCCACGTTGCTGGTGGTCACTGTCCGGGCTCAGCAGGGGTGCGTGAGGGGAACAGTGCCCCCTCGCCCCCTCTGTGCTGCTCTCCCTGCTTCCTGTCTCTCTCGGGGCTGCCATTTGAAAGGGGCGCGGGGATAAGGGATGGCCACCCGGAAGGATGGCTGGGAACGGGGCCCCTCACTGCTGCACCCGACCTTTGGGGACACAGGCTAGCGTGACCAGGCGCTGCCCCAGCCAGGGGCCTCACAACACTCCAGAGCAACACTCTACTTCAGAACCGGCAGAGAAAACTCCTCCCCCACCCCCCCACCGCGGGGACACCACCTCTCAGGGCCTCATTTGCTCGCTTCTAAGTGCTTCTAAGTGCGGCGACAGCAGCCTGCCTACTCAGTGGTGGGGCTCAGGGCCCTCCCCTGCAATGGGCTTGCACCCCGAGATCTCTCCATGAAATGATTGTACAGCTACAACCACCCTCCTGCTCCCCCTCCTCATGGCCGCATTGTGGGTGGGGCTGGAGGGGTGGCCAGAGCACTGGTGTTGCGAAAACTGGGGTTTCCATGTCACCCCTCAGCCCGCCTGGGAAGCCCCCGAGTGCTCGCCGGGGCTCCCGGAGGTGCTGGTGCGAGCATCTGCTCTCCAGGGTCAGAGGACGACGCTTCTCGTCCTGTGTCCCCTGCCCTGTGGATCAGCCTTTCCAGCTGGATCCCAAAAGCTCATTTGTCCAGGGTGGGGGGTAGGTACAGATCAACTGTGGGGTCTCTGCCCGGCCCCTAGTAAATTGGACAAGATTTGGGGGGGTCCCGGAGAAGAGGCTGCCATGAGAGCAGCTGGTCCTTCCCCTCTGGACTGAAGGGCGGGAGCCGAGCCACGGGCCGGCAACATCTCCGGGGAGAGCTCACTGTTTGAACAACCCAATTCTTGTTACTCAGAACAACCCGAAACTCCACTCCGAGGGTCTGCTGGGCCTCGGCGTCCCCTTCTGTCAAGCGGCGGCTAAGCGAAGCTAGGACTGCGAGGCAGGTGAGCTGGGCGGCGGCCAGCCCAGTTCTGCATGTTGTGGCTGTGCAACTTGGGGCCCAGGCCTCAGTTTCCCCACATGTCAATCTAGGGATGAAGACAGAGCCTCCCTTACAGGGCTCCCCCGAGGAGCAAGGCAGGAAGCCCGCACGAGCACCAGCGAGGAGCAGGTAAGTGCCCCGTGGCTGTCCTCTACAGCTCTGCTCACTCGGTCTAGGCCAGAGGACTGGGGGGCGAGCCCCCACATTCACAGCCTGCGGGGTGCCCTCCAGCGGGAGCTGGGATTGGCGGTGTTGACCTTTCTCTGGGTGTTTGAACAAGGGCTGAGGCCTAAGCTCAACTCCCTGGGCAGGAGGGTGGGCGGAGGGGTCCTGGGGGATATAATGACCCAGGAAGGATGTGGCCCGGCCTCACCTGCTCTCCGCACCTGGTTTGGGAACACACACACACACACACACACACACACACACACACACACTTGCTCACTCCTTAGCTGCTCCAGCCAGGATCTCAGTCCCCTGCCCCCCCCCCCCGCCCTACATTCTCACCCTTGGTGGCCCTGGGGACCCCAGTGCCAAGGGTGGACTCCTGCCCGCCCCCAGCCCAGGACCCCCTCCGGCCCATCTCCCAGGCCTCCATGCAGCCCCTCCGCCGCCGCCTGCCATGACAACAGTTGCGAGTAGGTTTCCAGGCAACATGGGGCATCCTGGCACTCTTCTTACTCTCCTGCCACCCCCCTGTCTGGCAGAGCCACCCCACTCTCAGGGACCAGGGAGGGACAGCAAAGGGAGTTTCTCCACAGGAGGGATGGAGGGACAGAGGAGGGTCCCCGCAGCTGCCAGAGAGGAAACAAAGGTGATCCTGACACCAGGGGTGCGGGTGGAGGACCTGTGCCAGCCCACGGCAAGAGGGTACCCCGATACCCGCACTTGACCAGAGGTGAGGACAGGTGGAGCCCCGCCCCCCAGACAGAGCCCGACAGCTCTCGGCTCCAGCTTCACACTAACGACCTGGCCCTCGTCCGCGAGGCCCACGCTGGGCTGGAGAAACTTCCACGCGGGCTCCCACCCGCCACCAGGGACGCCCGCCCCTCCCGGGCAGCTGCAAAGGACACACCGGGGCAGAGTGTGGAATTGCGACCCGCCCAGGCCGTGGGCAGCGGAGGACAGTGCAACATGGTGGCTGCATGCCAGGCTGAGCCCAGACCCCAGGTAGCGGGGCCCAGGGTTGCAAAGCTCCTGTGGCCTTGGGGTGCCTAGAGGCCCGGGGAATCTCCCACCCTGGCGGGGGTGGTGGTGGTGAGGCGGGGCTGGGTGAGCCAGGGAGAATGAGGGAACAAGGGGGGCAGAGAGCCTCTGGCAGGACAGCAAGGAAGGTAGAAAGGGGGCCGGGCAAAAAAGGTACCTCTGGGGTCAGAGGGAAGAGAAACTGGGTGAAAACTCAGCGACTTGGGCAGCAGGTAAGACAGGGAGATGAAGCGGCTGGAGTGGAGAGGGCGCATCTGTGCTCCCCCTACCTGAGCACCCCACCTGGTCACCCCCCACCTACCCCTGCTACCTGGGCCCCCTGCTGATGGCCTGGACTCTTCCTGCCTGGGCAGATCGGCATAGAACACAACTCGGTATCTGCGAGAGGCTCACCACAGAGGTCTGCGAGCAGCCCCCGCCACACAGCTGCAGCACGTTTTCCTTGGGACCAGGCGTTCATGTGAGATCTCCCTCTTCCCAAGAGAGTAAACATTCTGCAAGCACCGGGGGAGGGGCAGGGGGCAGACAGGCCGAGAGACAGGAGAGACAGGCCGAGAGAGACGGAGAGACTGGCCGGGCAGGGCCGAGGAAGGAGGCCAGGCAGAAGGCGGGGCTGCAGAGGGGGAGGCCCGCCCCGGGAGACGAGAGGCGAGGAGAGGTGCTGGACAGAGACAGCGCCGGCCATCTCAGGACAGACATCTGGCCAGAGGGGTGGGCAGGACGGGGAGGGAGGAGTGGGCGGTGGGGAAGGGGAGAAGACAGAAGACAGGTCTGGGCGAGGTGCCGCCCCACCCCAGCCTGACTTCTGGCCCTGGCCCAGCCTCGGGGCGCCCCAGCCCCCCCAGTGCGGTGCTTCCCTCCAGAGGTCCTCTTTGCCACCACCTCCCTTGCGCTGTGAAGCAGACAGCGAGGGGCCCCTCAGACTGGGGGAGTGTGCTCCCTGCGGCCACTAGGCGGGACTCGGGGCTCCTGCTGCTGAAGCGGGTCCCCAGCTCACAGGACGGCCTGGACTGGGCTAGGGTCCGAGGGTGGGTGCGTCTGCCAGGGCCCCCTCCTGGGTGCCTGGCTCTGGTCTGTCGGGTGAGGTCACTTGGCGTGCACACGAGACCCCCTTTGTCTCTAGGAGGCTGCGTGAGGGTGTGCGGGCCGGATCGCCGGCTTGCTGGCTCGGGCCGCCTCTGTACCTGGGTCTATGTCTGCCAGCGAGTGACCGCGAGTGCACCCCCCCCCCCCCCCCGCCTCTCCCCACACCACCCCTGGATCCTTCCCCTCTCCCACCCTCCACAGGGTGGGGGTGGGGGGCTGGAAGGGCCTGTGACAAGCCGACCCAGCGCCTGCCTCCTGCCTCGGCCCTGTGCGCCCCGGAGGCTTGGCTCCCTCGGCCGCCGGCCGCCTGCGCCTTTCTCTCCCTCCCTCCCTCCCTGCGTCTGTGGCTCCCTGTGTCTCTGCCGCCAGCGCCAGCTCTGAGCGTGCCCACTGTGTGCTCCCCCCACTCTCCCTTTCTTTCAGAAATTAAGTGAGTAACTGTGTGGTCTGGCTCCGTGGTGATGCGCCCTAATTGTGTGTGTGTGTGTTTGGGAGTCAGGGTGCCCCTCTCACCGTGCCTCCCTCTGTCTGGCTCCCTTCCTCTCCTGCCTGGTCGGGTCCCTCCTTTCTGGGGGAGCTTTTGGGAACTCAGGGCCGGGCTGGAGCGGGAAGGAGGTGGGAAGGGGAAGAGAAGGCTGCGGAGAAGTGGTAAGGAGGAGTCGGACAGATGACCTAAAGGAAGAGGGAGGGGCTGAGCCTGGCGGGGGGGGGGGGGGGCGCGGCTAGGAGTTTTGGGGGGCAGAGAGGATGCTGCTGGCTCCCTGGACCAGGAGGGAAGCGGCTCGGCTACTCCCAGCTGCCGCTGGAGCCTGAGTTCCTGTCTGGCGGCTGCGCGGCCGGACTTGGGATGTGAGGCGCATAGCAATGGGGCGCTGCGGAGGCTCGACTGCAGCTCCCAGCTGGGGAGGGGGGCGGGGAGGGGGCTGAGGGGCAGCCCTGAGGCTCCCTCCCCCTCCTCCTTCCCAGCTGGGCTCTCCTCAGGGGATTTCCCCACCCTGAGA
Source organism: Talpa europaea (assembly GCF_964194135.1). Classification (NCBI taxonomy): domain Eukaryota; kingdom Metazoa; phylum Chordata; class Mammalia; order Eulipotyphla; family Talpidae; genus Talpa; species Talpa europaea. The sequence continues at coordinate 47,987,258 of NC_140084.1, forward strand.
AAGTCCGCGCAAGAGCGGCGGCCTGAGGCTGCAGGGCACAGGGCAGGGAGCTGGCCGGAGCAGCGGGGGTGGGGGTGCCCCAGGGCGGCGGTGGGGGTGGGGAGAAAGGGTCGGGATGGGAGTGGCAGGAAGAGGCCAAGGTGGGCAGAGGATGGCACCCCCAGAGGCTGGATGTCCGGGTCTGGAGGGGAGCAGCCCCTGGGAGCCAGGCCTTGAAACGGGGGCGGAACCCTGGACAGAGCCCCGGCTCCGGGCTCGAGGCACTGAGGGGCTCCAGAGTGGAGGCTCCAGCACGGAGGGCCTAGATCTGGGGGGTCTGAAATGGGATCCTGTGGGACGAGAGATCCGGGTCTCTGAGTGAAGGGCATAGCAGGGGTCCCAGAAAGACAGGGTTCTGAGGAGGCAGTGCTGGGGTCCTGAGCAGAGCACAGGGGTCCTGGGGGGGGGGAGCGGGCGACAGACGGGTCTCCTGGAGATAAGGTCACGGGAGGGTGTACCTGGGGGAGAGGGTCCCAGATGGGGGGAATGTGGGAGCCTTGGGGGGGCAGAGGCAAAGGTCTTGGAAGAGCAGGTGTGTGGGTGGGAAGGCTGCGGGAGGAAATGGGGGAAGGGCAGGTCCCCCAAAGGAGAGGGCTACGAGGGCGGGGGCAGTGGTCCCAGAGTCACAGGAGCAAGGGCAGCAGGCCCCCAGCCCAACGGGTGAGGCCCGGGTGGTGGCGGCGGGCCGGGCCGCGTGCCCCCGGCAGGGCCTGGCTGACCCGAGGGAGGAAGGCTGGAGACTGAGGAGGGGGTTGTCTCTCCCGTCACCCCCACCGCCTTTCCCATTCTCACTTCCCAAACTCCCCGGTTCTCCCCGGTTGCCACGGCAACCGCTCCTGCCAGGCGCGGTCACCAAGGAAACCCCGTGCCCGCCTCTCCCCCCCATCCCTGGCGTGCCCCCCAGCAGCCGCGGTGTGGAGGGTGGGAGGGGCAATGGGGGGGAAGAAGCCGGACTCTGGACCCAGAACGGGGGACCCGGGCCTACACCGGTCGGCACCCCCCCCCAGCCTGCATCCTCCAGCCCACAGCTGGATGCGCTGCCACCGCCGGATGTGCACCCCCACCCCCGTCCCCGGGCGGCGGCGACCCCCAGCACAGAACTCGCTCGGCCCCAGAACCCCCAGGGCTGCCTCCCCCCACTTCTGCTCTCACCAGGCCCCGCCCACTGTCCTCTGCCGCCGCCCCCCCATCCCGGAGGAGGCCTGCGACCACAGTCCCCCAATTAGAGAATGCCCCCCAAAGCCCCCCAGGTTCCGCCTCCCGCCCCGCCGACGCCCCTCGCGGCTACTCACGGCGAGGAAAGGGGCTCCTTCCGGGGGGCAGCATGCCCGGCCCGCGGGGGGGCCCGACGAGGCCGGGGCGCGGGGGGCGAGGCCCGCGGCGGGCGCGGGGCGCGGGTCGGCGGCCGGGGGTCTCCGCGGCGCCCCCTCCCCGGCCCGGGTGGGGAGGGGGCTTCCGCCGCCGCGGCGGGGTCCGGGCCGCTCCGCCCGCGCCTGCCGGCCCGCGGCCGCCCTCCTCGGCGCCCGCCTTTCTTCCTCCTTCTCCCCGCGCTTCCTCCTCCAGCTTCCTCCGCTCCTCCGGGCCGCGCTCCCCCCACCCACCCCCCCGGGCCCCGGCCCCGGCCCCGGCCCCCGCCTCGGACGGTGCGGCAGCGCCGAGAGCAGCCGAGAGCGGCGGCGACGGGAGCGGAATACTGATGACGGAGGGGGAGGGCGGCGGGGGGAGGGCGGGAGGGCGGGAGAAGGGAAGGCGGGAGGGAGGGAGCGCGGGAGAGGCCGGCGGGAGGGGAGGGCGCGCGGGGGTGCAGGGGTGGCGAGGAGGGAGGCCGCGGGAGGGGCGGGGCGGGGGGGGCTGGGCACACCTGGCGGAGGTGGGGAGGGGCAGGGGCGGGCGGGAGCGGACCTGGGAAAGCCGGGGTGCGGGGCCGCAGGCAGGAGGAGAGGGGCTGACCCCACAGTGGGCAGGGCGGGGGGGGGGGGGCCGCGGGGCAGGAGCCAGAGCTGCCCGCAGGGCCCCGGAGCTGCAGGACGGCCGGCGGGGCGGGAGGGCAGAGGGTGCCCGGGGTCCTCACGCCTCAGCCCCTCTCCCAGGCCAGGGGGCGGCCGCCGGGCGGGGAAGGCGCGGAGGAGGCCCCGCCCCGCGCTCTCACCTCCCCAGGTGTGGCGGCGGGTGCCGGGACACATTTAGAGCTGTGAAGCCGCAGGCACCTCGGTGCGGGCAGGGAGGGAGGCTGCGAGGCCCAGGAGGTCACCTTGCCCTCCCCCAGGACTCCCGACCCAGGGCTCCAGCACCAGGGGAGTTTGGGAACCAGGGGGGCAAAGAAACCCAGGAGGACGCAGGAGGCGGCGCTGTCCAGGGCATGAGGGCGGCCACCTGCTCCCCAGCCCCCAAAGACTGCTGGCCCGGACTGGAGGAGAGACGCCAGACGCCGGGTCAGGACCCGGGGCCCTGCTGGTCTCTGGGCCGGGGAAGGGAGACCCCTCCGCCCCCCACAGAAAGGAAAGTGGGGGAGGATGGTCTGGGGAGAGCAGGCTGGGAGGCCAGGAAAGCAGAGCAGACCTGGGGCTCAGGAGGGGAGAGGATGGAGGCCACACGAGACAGCTGCCTGACTGAGGGGGGTGGGGTACATCCATGCAGAGCCTTGAGACAGGGAAACCGAGGCAAGGGGAGGCAGCTGAGGGCCAGAGAGCGACCAGTGGAGGCCTGGGTGCCCGCACGGGTGCCCACCTGGGTGCTGCTAAGACCTGGAGGGGGCCAGGTGCCCGGCTGCGGTCAGACGCGGTGCCCCACTTCAGCAGCCCCGTCACTTCTCACCACCACCCCCGACTGACTCCTAGGGCTGTGGGCACAGTGGGGAGCAGGCCTTGGGGGCCCCCGCTGGCCCTGCGTGAGCTCCACACCAGAATAGCTTGGGACAGCGGCAGCAGCTGGAGAACAGGGCAGGACGGGCCCTGCGCCCCCAGAGCCGCTCCCTGGGGGTCGGGGACCCGGAGCCGCACGCGGTGTGCAGAAAAGAAAGGCGCAGCAGCAGGACAGGGGCTGGCCAGGCAGGGAGGGTGAGGGCTGGCTGGCAGTCGGGAGCCTCGCAGAGGGGTGTCCTGTGAGCAGAGGACACCCGGGGCGGGCCGGGGGAGGGGCCATCGTGGGATAAAGGGAGGGGGGCGGGAGGGAGAGGGGCTGAGCGCAAAACCAAAGCTCAGCTTCCTTCTGCCGCTGAACAGGGCCCGGGGGCCAAGTGAGCCCAGGCCTGAGGGCCCTGGCGTGAGGGGCTTCCGATTTCCAGATTCAGGTATAAAGGAAACCCTCCCCGCGAGGCGCCTCAGAGGTGAACCCAAACATCCAATTTCTCTGCTTCAGGCTGTTAAAAAAAAGGGTTTTGTTTCATCCACAGTGTGTTCGCGGCTGCCTCACCCCGTGAGAAGTTCTGCCGGGCAGTTAGATGTGACTTTGAAAAAGAGTGTCTCCACGCCGCCCCAGACAGCTGGATGGGAGGCGCTGGCCCAGCGCACGGTGGGCACTGCCCGGCCTCGAGGGGGGCCGCGGCCATCTCCAGCCACGCCGGGGTGCTGGGGGCCCGTCGGGACGAGCAGGCCGCGTGGACGCTGGCAGAGCAGACCGGCAAAGTAAAAGGCTCAAAACCACCCGGTGGTGCTAGTAAGTGCAGGGAGGGCTCCGGGGTGAAGAGGGGCGGCCGGGAGGCCTGGAGGGACGGTGGTGGGGAAAGAAAGGCCAAGCGGGCACAGGCTGATTCTCACCCGCTGTTGCGTGGCTTGCCAGGAAACTCAGGATGGATCGGCGGGGACAGGGCTAACAGCACCCCGTTTTGCTGTCAACGGGAACACCCCTCTTTCCCGGGGGCTGAAAGCACGCGTGTGGAGACCACCTCTTCCCGCGCCCGGCGGCGCGCCGTGAGCACCGGGCTTCTGCCTTCTGAGGACGGAGGCCCCAGGGCCCGCGGGCCCCACGCCTGCCACTTCAGCTCAACAGGGTCCAGATCGCGTGTCACACGGCTGCGCGGTTGCACTCCCGCCAGCGTCCTTGCTGCTGGGGTCTCTCCCCAGTGCCGTGGAGGGCTTGCGGGAGCTGCCCTGGCAGGATGCCCACACGGACCCCCAGCACAGGCAACAGGCCCCCACACCCTCACCCCTCCCTCTGCAGCTCCCGCTCAGAGACTGGAACCAGCCGGCCCCCAGAGCTCCCCCCCACCCCACCCTCCCTTGAGCCCTTGAGCGCAGATGATTTGGTGGTCTGAAGCCGCTCAGGCTTGGGGTGGCCGCTTACACAGCAGCGGCCACGGCCACCGACCCACAGCCGCGCGAGCCCCCAGGCAGGCAGAGCGGTCTCGGCCACCGCCTCCAGAGGGCAAGTGGCATGAAAGCGGCCTGGCGCCACCCCCGCCACCCCTGCGGTCCCAGAGGGTCACCTTCAACGGAAGCGGAAGCCAAGGACAAGCACAAGTCCAAGCCCAGCCCGGGACACTGGGGCGCTGGCAAGGCAAGGGTGCCGAGAGGAAGGGCCGCCAGGACGCGGAGCCTGGTGCAGGGGCGCCCGCTGCGAAACCCGGGGTCCTTTAAGCCTCGAGGGGGCGGACTGAACGACAGCCCCACGCGTGTGACGCACGGTGGCGCAGGTGTGGACACCACCGTCCCCCTCAGCAGGCACAGCCATGCGGTGGCTCCAGCGCACGGCCAGGACGCGGCGTGGCAGCTGTCACGGAATCTCAGCCGCCCGCGAGGCCCGTCACACACGGCCTGGCCTCCAGGCGCCAGCAGCCCACGCGGCCAGCCCCGTGGATGCTACATGCCGGGGAGGCCGGTCTCGGGAGTGGGGTCGGGGGTTCCGTGGCGAAGGGCCAGCCCCGGCCAAAGGCATGCAGGGACGGAGCGGAGGCGGCGGGTCACGCCCGCCCACCCTCCCAGAGGCTGCCCGGAGCCCGACACCGCCTCGCCAGGGCCCGCTGTGTGTCTCAGAGTGAGAGAAAAGTGAGTTTTTTTCATGTCACACGCACTACTTTCCACCTGGAGCTCAGCTGTCCAGAGAGTTGCGCTGTGTGGGCCTGAGGACTCAACGCGCTGCAGTCAGCTGTTTCTTTCTGGCTTGGGACACGCGGAAACATCATCAGACACGAAAGGCACTGAGGAGTGGGGAACCCCGCTCTGGGTCTGGTTTCCTGCCAGGGAAACAGGATCGAGGGACATGTCAGAAGACACCCACAGAGACAGACAGATGTGGGGTGGGGGGGTGCTCCGCTCCACAACAGGCGTGGTCACCCTCAAACGCCCTCGATTCTGTGAGAGAGTCACTGCTCCCTATGGAGAGAGGGGGGGAGCAGGAGACCAATCTGGATCCTGGGGGGGGGGGGCATTTTCTGGAAGCCCTAACAAGACAGGCTCAGGGAATTTCACCATCTTGCAAGACAAAAGACCAACGAGAAAGGTCCTAAATATACTAAAGCCAAATGAAAAATTTCAATTCCACTTAAAAAAGCACGAAAACCTAAAACTCTTCGCAATTACTCCACCAAGAGCTGTGTGACGCTTCTTCACCTACTACTATAAAACGTGCCAACGGGACAACAGGAACAAACCTCATGTCACGACCAGGCAGAGTCCACGCTGTAGAGACGCCGCTTCTCCTTCACCGACCCATGGACTCGAGGCAATGCCAGCCAGAATTCCAACAGGCATTTCGTTGAAATTGACAGATTCAATCTAAAGTTTGCATGGAAAAGCAAAGGAATTTGAATAGATAGCAGAGAAGAAAAAAACAGTTGGAATCTCAATCTGATTTTAAAACTGAACATAAAGCTGCAGTAATGAGGACAGTGTGGAGTGGGCTTAAGAGCCAGTGGTTAGAATAGAATCGGGTCCTCATATAGGCCCATTAAAAAAAATATTTATTTATGCATACAAGAGCTGGGGTACAGGCCAGAGGTGTGGGGTGGGGGTAAGAGGATTCCTCAGAGACAGAGCGGGGAGCAGAACAGGCAGATCCACTGAAATCCACTGCTGAGGGGAGCAGCGGGGAGACAGGAGAGGTCTGCTGCGCCCTGTGGGTAGCTCCCTGGCCGGGGATGGAATCAGGCTGCAGTGGCTGGGGATAGCTTCATAGCGCTGAGACTTAGCCCTGAGCCACCAGGGAGGCCTCCCATCTTTATAGTCAAATGATTTTCAACATGTTTGGAAAAGAGGTAACCACAACCCCTACTTCAGGCCATACAGGAAACTTAATTTGAGTTGGGTCATGGATGGAAATATAAAGGTTAAAACTCTAGAGCATCGGAAATTATAGGGAAGATTTTTGCAACCTTGGGAGGGACACGGATTTCTTAGATCGGACTCAAAGTAAAAACCATAAAATGGGGAGCGCAGCGGGTTGAGCACGCGCTGTGAAGCTGTCCACAGTCTTGGCAGTGCGGGTTCGATCCCGGCTGGCTGCCGAGAATCCCACGTGGCACGGGAGACCTCTCCTGTTGCGCCCGCGGCTCCCCTCAGCAGTGTATTTGTCGCCTGCTGGTTCTGTTCCCCGCTCTGCCTCTGGTGAATCCTCTCACCCTCCTGCGCCTCCAGCTTGTACCCCAGTTCTTGTATAAAAAAAAAATAAATCTTTAAAAAAAAAAACATAAAATTCAGTACAGGAGGGGCCTGCACAAGAGTCAAGAAAGGACAGGGGGAAAGCAGACAAGGAGAAAGCGTTTCCCTCCTCCTCTCACCCGCCAGACATGATGGCGCCTAACAGGTCTGCGATCGCCCTTCGTCTTTATGGTGCCGTTCGTTTTTCACAGAAAGCATGCTCCGCTTTTGCTCACTGAATAGTACCTCACCGGCACCTCTGAGCTGATGCGTGTTCTCCTAAATGTCACTTTCTTCCTTTTTTTAAAAAAATTTTTATTTTATTTATGCATACAAGAGCCGGGGTGCAGGCCAGAGGTGTGGGGGGTGAGAGGATTCCCCAGAGACAGAGTGGGGAGCAGAACCGGCAGACGGACTGAAATCCACTGCTGAGAGGAGCAGCGGGGAGACAGGAGAGGTCTGCGGCGCCATGTGGGTAGCTCCCTGGCCAGAGATGGAACTCGTGCTGCAGTGGCTGTGGACAGCTTCACAGTGCTGAGACTTAGCCCTTGTGCCACCAGGGAGGCCCTGGCTGTGTAATCTTCTATGGGACGGTTCCAGCCAGGCGGCTGTAGCTGGACGCCTTTCCTCGGCGATGTCGTTAAAACTGCCTGATACAAACACCGCCAGGACTGGCCCAAGCATGAGTCTGTGCCTGGCCCCAGGCGCACTGCAGGCCCTGAGAGCATGGCTCTCCCCTGCACGTTGCTCTCCCCTGCACATTCTCCACGTTGCTCTCCAAAGGTGGTGGTGGCTGCCGTGCATCACGCTGCACCTCCCCCCCCCAGCGTGGAGGGGGGCCTCGAGGCACCGCTCGCTCCTTTGTGGGCGCGGAAAACCGCTGCCCTGTCTTGATGTTGTGCCCGGAGGCTTTATCAAAAGGGATGAAGAAATGAAAATCACTTAAGCTTTTGCTGTAACGTTTTGCTAATGACCCAACAATTAATTCCTGGAAGTACGTTCAAGAAGCGACCCGAGGGCGGAGCGGGCAGAAGCCACACGGGACTATGCGTGTGGTGGCCTCACTGGTCACACCTGAGAACAACGCGGGGGTTAACGGCGACGAGGGCATCGTGGTCTCGGGTGACGCTGGCCATGCACCTCGCTGTCATTGCTAATCGCCCCGGTCCCATGTATCATTCGCTCCCCCCACACGTGGCCTGAGCGCTACACAGGCCCAGGGAGACATGAGGAACAGGACAGGGGCTGCGAGGCTGCCCGTGACACCTACAGGCTGTCTAGGAACTGACCTCCCTTGATGCAGCCTCTTCACCTCAGGCTTCCACCTGTCACAGTGCAGCTGGCATAGAAACGCAGCCGCAGGCCATGCGATCCGCCTGCTAGTACCCCCCATGTCAGCCCGGACCCCTGAGGGAGTGAGTGGGCAGCTCTGCCTGGCTGGCCTCGGTGCCTTCCCCCACGTCCTGGTAGAGGGGCTGTGACTCTCCTCTCTATGGGGTTCTGGTGAGGCGAACCCATCCTAGGCACTTGGAGAGCAGGTGTGGCCCAGGCCTCCTAAGGAGAGCACTGAGTTCCCCCAGCCAGTGAGGACTCACCTTGGGAACTTTCCTGAGGCATCCAAGGAAGAGCTGTTGGCTTGACACTGGGGCTGGCCAGCTGGCAGAAATGATACCTGGCCCCGCCAGACACCACCTTGCTGCACCCAGGGCCGGTGAGCTGTGCTCTCCACACCAAACCTGACCCTGGACACAGGCCCAGGGCCCGCCAGGTGGAAGGGACGCCTCTGGAAATGTGTCCACCCAGAGTTACTGGCTTTCGTAGTTTTCCCATCCTGGGGGCCTATTCAGAACTTTCCCATAAGACACCTGGTGACCTGGCCCCAGCAGAGAATAAGGCTTCTCCTAAAACTACCTGAGAACGAAGGCAGCACAAGAAGAACAGCAGAGGGAGGAACAGACACACCCCTGACAGTGACGCATGAGTGCCTGATCCAGCCATTCCTGACGCCGGCCCGAGTCCTCAAGTCCACAGTCATGGGGGTCAAGAGACATGCGCTGTAGCCACAGGACACGAAGTCATCAACAAACCCTGTGGGTTCTACGGAGCTATTTACACTACCCAGGACGGTGCAGCGGCTCTCATCTCCTTCAACAGACAAGTGAAGCAGAAAGAGAAGGCACACCCACCACCCACCACAGACTATCAGGCAGCTACAAGGAAGGACGGAAGGCAGCCTGTCCACAGCGTGGAGGAAATGGGAAGGAATTGCGTGCAGCAACGTCAGGATGATAGAGAAAAATACTGCACAATCATGTCAGATGACCTGACAACATAAAACAAGAAAACTAGCGGACACCACCCAGCTCCCTGAAGTCTGAGGTGAAGGGGCGGAGCGTGGGGAACGCGGCACAAGGCGTGGTGGTGAGAGACCAGGCCGTGCAGCCTCCCGTTGTTACTGGTGGGGCCGGTTCACACCAAGGTTCCCCCACTTGAAGGGTAACAGAACTGACCGACACCTAGCACCTGCCTGCCCGTTCTCCCGCCACCCGGCACGTTTCTCCTCTCCCGCCTCTCCCCACAGTTTACTTAACGCTAACATGACAGCAGGAGCCAGCAAAGCTTCCTAGCTCAGAGCTTTCTAGCTCAGGGCCAGTTGTAGCGACAGATTTGAGAGGAATCTTGCCACGTGACGTCGGGCAGCCACCGCGCACGACCCCGAGTCAAGGCTGCGGCACTGGCAGCAGAGAGAGGCCACGCGATCTGCCCAAAGTCCCGGAAACGATCGGATAACGCCACAGGGGCCTGGGTGTCTGCGGCCCCCAGCCCTGCGCTGCGCGGATCGGTGGGGATGCTGCTGGGGGATCTGTGGAGAGGAAGCAACTTTAAAAGCCACAGGAAGAGGCGACGGGGCAATCAGTGTCAAGCTCTGGTGATTTCCACCTGGTGCTTTTTCCTCTGTGGTGCTGCCTCTTGGCCGACAGCGGCTGTAAAAGCACTTCGGGAAAGAAAAGCCACGTGTTCTCCCCACAAGATCGGCCACCGCCAGGCAGCCCGGTGCTGACGTGGGCAAGGTCGCCTCCGTCCCGGAAGGGAGGACCGCGGAGCCTGCACCGCACCCGCCCCGCGGCAGGGCCTCGCCGGGGCAGGGGCCACTCGGCGGCACGTGGGCCTCGCGCGCTTTGGCCAGCGGCTCGTGGGTGGGAAACCGCCCATGCCAGCCTAGGCCTGAGGCGCCGCCGACCACGTTGCCATCAGCGCTCCCGTGTCTTGCTCTGGCTAGGAGGAGCTCCCGCACCGACTGGCCCTGCCTCTGCGACAGGGACACGACAGTGCCACTGCGGGTCAGAGGGCAGTGCCAGGAGAGAGGACAAGTCACGGTCTATGGGTTCTCACCTGGTGCTCAGCTGCGAGACGGCTCAGGGAACAACCCTGGGGTTTAGGGATCAAAAGGGCGCAACAGCTTCCAGGGTTTCCAGGGGCCAGCTAGCTCACCCCAGGTAGTGTCCAGTTGCCCCAGACAAAAGGAGGGTCGTTCAAGAGGACGCTGTCCATCGGGGAGGGCCTGGAGCTCGGCTGCGCGCTGGTAAGCAGCGGGCCAGGATCCAGCTCAAGGTGGCAGCTGGAGGTGCGCGCAGGTGAGGCCACCGAGAGGCACCGCAGCAGCAGCCCCCAGCCGCAACCTGAAGGCCAGGCTGGGCAGCCACAGAGGCGCCAGCACCGGGAGGAGACACTAGGTGATCCAAAAGAGTGGAGTGCTCTCAGAGGGGACCCGGACACAGAGTGCCCATCACCCATCAGCAGTGCTGGGCACTACCAGTCACCCGGAGGCAGTGTGCCAGACACACCAGTGTTAACGGCACTCTGACCTGGGCACACAGTGCTGGAAACACTGGCCAGTAGTGACGGTGACCACCAGTCACCAGAAGGTGGTATGTCAGACACACCTGTGTCAGCAGGTCTTTGTGAGCTGCTGGCCTGCACTGACATCAAACAGCTCTTTGAGTCACCGCACCAAGGGCAGCGGGGCGGGGCGGCAGGCGCAGCCTTCTGGTCTCCATGAGGTCTTGGGTCTCTGTTCACCCTTCTTCTCTCTTCAGAAACCGGGTGGCAGAAGCCTAAGCAGGCCCCTGGCCTGCCGTATATCCTCCTTCAGGGACCCCCCCGCCATGCGTCTGATCGGACCATTTCAATCCTCAGCGACTGACTGAATTTTTGGATCTGACTAACCAGCCAGGTTTGAACCCCCCCACTCAGCTGGGAGCTGGCCGTGTCGGCTCAGGAGTGCACAGGCCTCTCCACTGCCTGCCGCCCCAGGGAGCCACAGCACTGGAGCTGGCCCATGGGGGCCGTGCTCCTCCCTGTGGCCCCGAAGCAGGGGCTATGGGGCTGACTGCGCCTCCTCTGCTGGCGCTCGCTGCCCCAGAGGGCAACCTTGCCCCTGAAGCTCCAGGGAGGCTGCTGCCCTGGGGGGTGTGGCAGGAGAACCCCTACTGCCTGTGGTCACTGCCGGCCTCTGCCAGCGGCCTGAGCCCTAGTGGGGCCACTGTGGGAGAGTGCCCACCACGCACTGCCCGCCACTGCTGGTTGCCCTGCTGTAAGTAGCAGGCATCGGGGGCGGGAGCAGGAGCCCCCAGGGTGGGGAGGCTCTGGCACTCAAACTCAGCTAGTGCTGGTGTCCGCCGCCGTGTAGCTGCTCTTCCTTCTGCCGCCAGCAAGCAAACCCCGGGCTGGCCACAGGCAGCAACTGCCACTACCTCTGCTGCTTTTAAAGTGCCCCCCCACCCCACCGGAGCAGCAGTGGGGAACCACCACTCTGATGCCAGCAGCTCATCACCTCCCAGCTGGCCCCCCTGCCGTGCTCGCTGGGTACTGGGGGGTGGGCCCTGGGGGTTATCAACAACTATGGCACATCCCACCCCTTAAGAGGGGGCAAAGATGGGCTTCCCCTTTGAGCACTAGGCTGCGAGGCTGCCCGCAGCCTCTGCAGTGCTGGTTTGTTCCCCGGCCACTGACGAGGGTCCCACAAAAAAAAAAAAAGAGGGGGCAAAGAGCCGGGTTTGCCCCATAGTTTCACCTCAGCCTGAGCCCCATAGTGAGAGCCTGGACCGGACCTAGGCCAGCCAGACCTGCAGCCCACACAGCGCTGTGCAAACTGGCGGCTGGGTCAGCCAGCACGCAGGCAAGACTGTGGCTACCTGCAAGTGGCTGTGCTCCTGGTGTTCATTACACAGCAACAGCCAAAAGGGACAGGAAGTATTTATTCAAATGAAAACCACAACCTGGCCTAAGGCAACACACGCACCCGGGAACCCTGTATAAAGGTGCTCCCAGCAACCCAAACCCACCCACTGCCCGGCAGGAGGAGCACGGCCAGCGAAACAAGATTTCTGGAACACCAGTGCAGCTCTTCGGAGCAACGATCCAGAGCTATTTAAATAAATCTGGATAGATTTCCAGGACATACTGTTGAGTTAAAAAAGCAAGCTGCAGAGTAATATGTACAGTGAGATCCCGTTTATGTTCACACACACTCACACGCTTGCTCCAACAATACCACTCACTTACTACACAATACTAGGCCTAAAGTGGATCACGAAACACGCACATGCGCTGCAGACGAAGGCCTGGAAGGACCCGTCATGAATTGGTCAGTGGCCACTTCTAGGGAAGAAATCTTGACAGAAGAGAGGGGACCAAAGGGGACTATAGCATCACGTGCGTCCTGGCTTTTAAAAAGCGAGAACATAGCCAAAAATTCATTGTGTTTTGAAACCAGACCTGCCGGAGGTGCTAGCTTTGCTGGTGGCCCCCCAAGCAAGTAGAGCTGGGGAGCTGGCCAGCGGAGTGGTGGTTCCCCCTGCTGTTCCAGCGGCCAGGGCTCTTAAAGCAGCAGAGGCGGTGGGAGTGCTGCCTGCGGGAAGCCCTGGGCTTCATGGCGGCCACCAGCAGCCCCACTGGGTACCTGGTGCAGCTGCCTGAGCCACCAGCCCGTGAGCCTGCCCTGGGGTCAAAGCAGGTCTCTTCTGTGTGGGCGCCAAGTGTTCCCTTTTATATTTGGCAGCTGGATTGTGGACTGAACCAATCAGGTTCAAGCCCAGGTGATTGGTGCCAAACAGTCCAATCAGTGGCTTAGGACTGAAAATAGTCCAATCCGGCTTGTAGGGTGGGCACCCTGAAGGAGGACACAAGGCAGGGCAGGAGGCCCGTGGGGTTTTCTGTTCCCGGCCCTGGGAAAAAGCAGCAGCATCCGGCAGCTGATCTCCGGAGGAAGAGACACTGCAGACCTCTGCAGAACCCTGGCTGCTGTGCCTGGCTCCACCCTGCCTCTGCTGGTACCTGAAAGGTGTGCCCGAGGCGCCAGCGTAGTGTCTCCAAGAGTTGTTTGTTGGTGGTGTAGACCAGCAACTCACAGGGAGCTGCTAACACTGGTGTGTTTGAACACCGCCTCCTGAGAGCGGTGGTCCTGGCCAGGGCCGTCCAGCACTAGGTCGGGCTTCTCTTCTCGCGCTGTCTACTGCTATCCACCCAGCACCACCTCGGTTGCAGGGCCGTCCCATCCAGCCTCCAGCCTTATTGGGGGCTGCTATGGGGTCACATCAGTGGCCCTGCCTGTGAGCACCTCCAGCTTCCACTGTGAATCGGATCCTGACCCGCTGCTCCAGGGCCTCTTTAGTGGGCAGTGCCGTCTCGCACGAGCTGCCTTTTGTTTGGGACTTGCCACTGTGGATGCTGTCTGGGGTGAGCCAGCCACTGGTGACCTGCGAAACCCTGTTTCCTGCTTGTTACATGAGCCCCATGTCCCTGAGCCTGAGCGGTCTTGCAGCTGAGTACGCAGGTGAGGCCCCACAGGCAGTGGCCTTTCCTCTGACCAGCATGGCCCTGGGACAGCACCGTTTCACCATGAACGCTGAAAAACAGCTTCCTAAGGGGCAAGAGGCAGTGCGCGCTCCTGCGTGCATGCTCTGGGTGTAAGCCACGGTTCTACTTCAAGTGTCCTTCGGGCCCTGCCTCCGCTGCCAGCTGACGGAGCCAGTGGCTCCAGCACCTGAGCTGGCGTTTCCCGGAACGCGGCGTCCCCACCCAGGCCCCACAGGGCTGTCACAAAAGCAACCGATGATACACGTAGAGCAGCAAAGACCGTCTGAGAGGTAGGAGGTGTCCAGTGAGGTGTTTATTCCCCCTCCCCCCAAACCCCAGCAGGCCGGGCTGTGTAAGTGCGGCAGGGAGGGCCCAGCACCTCCCTCCGGGCGGCAGACAGACATGAGACCGCGCAGGCACAGGCTGGCACAGGTCAGATGGCAGAGGGGAGGAAGGCTGCGGAGCACACTCAGAGCTAGGGAGAGCACCCAGGTTCCCCGGCTGTGCAATCACGCGGGTCCTGACAGGGGGAGCAAGAGGCGTGGCGCTGGGAAGCTGCGCAGCACAGGCGGCTCTGAAAACCGGAGAGGCCACTGGTCAAGGAGCACGGCGGCCGCCAGAAGCTGGAGAAGGGCCGTGGGACCTGCTCCCGAGAACCCCAGAAGGCAGTGCCAGTATCAGCACCTTGGTTTCAGGCCGCCGAGCCGCCCCGGACGTCTGACCCACAGACGCCGCCCTTCCAACAGCCTGTGACTTGGGCGCTCTGCAGCCCGCCGCGGCTGCGCCCCTCTTTCTCGCTTTTCCTAACGAACCTGGGCTTTCAAAATGCAAACAACAAAAGGAAGGGAAACACCGCCTGCTTAGGAGGGACGGAGCGCACCTGAGCCACAGCCACGGGCACGGGCTCGCGACCCAGGCCAGGCCAGTGCGGGCCGAGCCAGGAGGCTAAGCGGTTGGCTGCAAGCCCAACGCGGCTGCGGGTCATCTTCCTACCCGGAGGGAGCGCCCGCGCCAAGGGGAAGCCAAGCAGGGAAGTCAGGACTGGAGGCGTGGAGAGGCGTGTTCCTGAAGAGGTTATGTGAGTGCCGCGGCCAGGCTGGAAGGCTGGGGGAGCCACAGAGCTTTAGGACATGAGGCGATATATATCCCACCCCCCTTTCTCTCCCCGGGTCAATCTGACTCAGGGTTTTGTCCTTTGCAAGTGAAATAATCCTTCGAGAATCTGGTGAACTAAAAAGTCTTTCCCTAGAGACAAATACAGTCAGACAAACCTTTGTACGTCGTTTCAGGGAAACTTCTGACACCCCCCCCCACCCCGCCCGCCCCCACCTGAATCAGGCCCCAGGTTATGAAGTCCTGCTCTGTTTCCAGCACATCACCAGAGAGGCAGCAAAGAGGAAAGAGGAGAGAGGACCTTGGGGGAACCTGGCACCCTCCCCCATTCCTGAAGAGGCCCCAGGGCAAGGAGTTAAAGGGGGTGCTCTCCTTTCTGAAAGGAAGGTCGCTTTGGGGCCACTGTACTCTTAGCTTCTTCGAGGAAACGCTCAGCCTCTCTTGTGGGGTTTCCTGGGGGAGGGTGGCAGGTGGGGGTGCGGAAGGCAGCCTTGCTTGAATCTCCGCTCTGGATGACTGCTCTCTCTCCTCTTTGCCCACTTGGGACCACCAAAGACCAGAGACCTACGGCGAACTGCCCGGGACACCACAGCAAATGTGCGACACGGTTTTGAATTCAGGCCGGATTAGGGCTTTCCCCTGAAAAGAATCTTCCTGAGGTTTCCCTTTCCGTAGAATAAAACCGCAACGCCACATTCTGGCCACAGGCCCCACAGCGGGGGGGCCCCGCCTCTGTGACCCTCCTGGGAGCTTCTCTCCCTCTCGCTCCTGACACCGCCCTGCTCAGGCACCTCAGACGCGCTCCTTGACCCCTGCTCTTCCTTCTGCCAAGGACTGACACCGGCTCAGCCCAGAGGTGGGCCAAGGACTTGTTCCAGGCACCAGCAAACCATGGGCTCTCGAAAATATCTTTGGGAAAAAAATAATATTGCAAAGAAGGCATTATGGGTAAAGCCAGAACATGGGTTCCCTGACATCCATGTCACATTTTTTACTATGTTTCGTACTAAAGTGTCTGCCTGTAATTTTTTCTCATTTACCCTCCCTGTCAGGGTCTGGTATCCAAGGTAGCCTCGCCTCATAAAAATAGGGGGGGCGCGAGCGCTCCTCCTGCCCGAGGAAGAGTTACGTGATATTGGAATTTTTTTCCTTGAATGTTGAGTGGAACTTACTAGTAACAATGTCTGGACTCAGAATCTTCTTTGTGGTTAATTGGAAAAAATGCTTTGGCAGCTCTCCTGCCTGCCTGGGACTATGCAGGTGTTTCTTTTTACAAACTCTTTCCCTTTTCAAAACAGGAGCGGCAACTCTCCTGTGCACCTGTGATGGTGCAGGTGACTCTCCTATTCTGAATAAATCTGTCCTTTTATTTAAAATGTGAAAAAATTACTGATTCATTTTATTTCAATGGTTTTAGGATGAATCAAATGCTTTATTTTTGCTAGGCTATATTTTTCTAGGAATCTGTCCATTTCATTTCTGCTTTTAGATGTATTAGTATAGGGCCTCCCTGGCGGCGCAGGGGTTAAAGTCTCAGTGCTATCACGCTATCCGCAGCCACCGTGGCCTGAGTTCCATCCCCAGCCAGGGAAGTGACCCACAGGTGCAGCAGACCTCTCTGTCTCCCCGCTGCTCCCCTCAGCAGTGTATTTCAGTGTATCTGCCTGTTCTGCTCCCCACTCTGTCTATGGGGAATCCTCTCAAACCCCACACTTCTGGCCTACACCCCAGTGCTTTTTTTAAAAGATTTATTTATTCATGCATACAAGAACTGGGGGGTACAGGCCAGATGTGCAGGAGGGTGAGAGGATTCACCAGAGACAGAGTGGGGAGCAGAACAGGTGGACTGACTGAAATACACTGCTGAGGGGAGCAGCGGGTGAGACAGGAGAGGTCTGCTGCGCCATGTGGGTATCCCCCTGGCCGGCCGGGATCCAATCCACAATGCAGAGGCTGTGGACAGCTTCATAGTGCCGCACTCAACTGCCCACACCACCAGGGACGCCCTACACCCCAGTTCTTGTATGCATAAGTAAAAAAAAAAAATAAAATAAAAATTTTGACCTTTGTTCCAACTCACTATCTCTCTTCAGCTGTTGTTTAATTTTAAACCTATTTACTAAAAGAATAAAGCTGCATTTCAAAGCATCTACGTAATTTTTGCAGTTTCTTGGTCTATCCCCTGTGGCAATTTTGCATTTTATAAAAACAAAACATATATTTTTTTGTTTGTCTGATAATTCTAGTATCAGAAGTACTTGTGGGTCTGTTTCTAGTGTCTTCTGGTTCTTGCTGCAGGCACTTTGTGTCTCCTGGGTTGTATGTCACTATGTGCTAGTCCTTTTCCCTGCAAATATGCTTACAAGGGTGTTCTGAGGCTCTTAGTGAAGGCTCTCATCACCAGAAAAAACTTCTTGCGTGTGGTATTGTCAGGAGCTTAGAAATATGGCCAGCCCCAGTTTAAATTTGCAGCCTGAGGTTTTTCAGACCCCCATGTCATGGACTGCAAATTCACACATGGGGGCCAATTTATTCCCAGCCTCCCTTACCCTGAAGGGACAGCCTCTGCTTCCCAGGTTTACTGTGGGCTCCCCGCCTTGGGTAGGCCCAGAGCTTTTATTTTTATTCCCTCATCTAAGAAACCATCAAAATAAAAGTTCAAAATTGCCAGGACTGTAAAATCCCCTCAGGGCCAAAGAGCTCAGATGCCTTCCCTGGGTTCTCAATTTCCCCTCAGTTATGGCCTGATAAATCTTGTGTGAGACCTTCACTGCTCTTAGGATTGGCACAAAAAAGTTTCATCCAGCATTTCCAGTTGTTTGCGTGGAAGGGTTGATAAGACTAGCAGCGTGAGCTACACTCAACATTGTCAGTGCGTTCTCAGCATTTCTCGATTTTTCTCTTTGTCTCAACACCACTCGCCACCATACATTTATTTGTCCACCAACTAGGGTGAAAGTTCTGTGAGTGGATGGACTTTGTTCACTGCCTCTTCCCCAACACCCCAACAGTGTGTTTGGCACAAAGTTTGCACTTGGTATTGGTTGAATGAAGGCAATAAAGCAGCAGTCTGGTAACCTCCTGCTGCTGGGGGCACACATCTAGAATCTGTGTGGGGACCTCTGAAAACACAGTCTCAGGGGCCTTCCTGGTGGCGCAGGAGTTAGTCTCAGCGCTATCAAGCAATCCGCAGTCACTGTGGCAAGAGTTCAATCCCCAGCCAGGAAGCTGACCCACAGGCACAGCAGACCACTCCTGTCTCCCGGCTGCTCCCCTCAGCAGTGCATTTCAGTGGATCCACCTGTTTCTGCTCCCCACTTTGTCTCTGGGGAATCCTCTTACTTCCTGCACCTCTGGCCTGCACGCCAGTTCTTGTATGCATAAATAAAAATAAATCTTAAAAAAAAAAAGCAAGCACAGAGGCAAATCAAGGTCACAACTTACCAATATGGCTGAGGGAGGAAAGGCAAGTCGCCGTGGTGCGCAGGCCTCGGCAAGATCGGGGTTAGGCTGGCGAGGGGCCTCTGCTGGTATTGGGGGCCTCGGTGTCCTCTTCCCAATTCCAGATGCTGCTGCTTCTCCACCCATCCCGTGCCTGGCAGCCCATCACTCCGCTCGCAGGTGGCGCCGACCCCAGGGCCATGTCTCTGCGAGCTGCGAGCTCCTCCCGCGCCGTGGCCACGTGCGCCTCTGTCTTCTGCAAGACACGACTGCAGCGGTCTCAGCCTGGGGGGACCCCGATTCCCGACCATCATGCCCAGGGTGCTCCCCCAGCCTGTACCTGGGCCCGCAGCCCCCCGCCCCGTCTGTGCCGACGCTGTCCCGTCACCCTTCACGTCACCGCGGCCCCAGGTCTCACCGGCCCCCCCAAACCCCCCTCCGTCTCACCGCCCCCCCATGCTGCCGGTGCCCGGCCCCCCGCGTCCTCTCTCCCTGTCGGGGACCCTCCGGCCTCTGACCCTCCTCGCTGTGCCCGGCCGCTCCCTCCCGCCCGGCGCCCCCGCAGACTGGCCGCTCCTGGCCAGCACCCCTGGCTCCTGGTCCCCGAGGCGCCCCGCGCGCCCCCACTCCGCGCTCTGCTCCCATCTCGGCTGCCAGAGCCCAGGTCCCGTCCCCCGCCCGCCCTGGCCCCTCTGAGTCCCCTTCGCCCCTCCCTGTCGCCCCTGCGGCCTCCACGGCTGACCGCACCCCTCTTCCCGGCCCCGCACCCCTGCGGCCCCCGCCGCCCCGGGCCTGCCCCGGGCCCCGCTCTCCCCCTGCCGGGGAAGGCCGCTTCCCGCTCAGCCTTCCTCGGGCTTGGCTTTGTGGGTCTCGCTCCCCGGAGGCCCCGCGCCTCACCAAGGCGGGTGTGGGGCCACATCCTCGCCCGCCGCCCCGGGCCCGCGGCGTCTCGGCCCCTCCGTCCCCCTCAGCCGGGCCCGGCGTCCCCGCCGCGGCGGCCTCGCGCTTTCCCGCCCTTTCTCGCGCGCTACTGCCAAAAAAAAAAAAAAAATCGAAGCGGGGGCGCATGCGCACCCTGGAGGCCGCTCCGCTCAGCAACTGGTGACGTCACGGAAGCTCTGCCCCCTCCTTATTGGCTGCCTTCAACCAGCATGTGTCAGCTGGAGTAGGTGGTCTGTTGTCACCAAGCACCAGGGGGTGCTCTGCGCCTGAGCTCTTGGACCCTGCAAAATCTATAGAGACTCGTGTCGTTATGGCAACTGTGCCCTATCTAATTGAATGGAGCTCTATTTGATTGGATCCACTAATCTGGTTGGATGCCTGTCGAGTCAATGCCTGTGGCTGGCTGGATGCTAGGGAATTTGGATCTTCTCGGCAGCTCTCGCCCGCGGCCGAGCTTGTCCACTGGCAATGTGGAGCCGGAAAGTGATGAGTAGCCAGGGGGCGTCAGGGCGCTTGCACAGAGCTTGGCCACCCAGTGGGACTAGACTGAACAGATGGACTCTCAGTTGTAGCCTCCCTTTCTCCCGCCAGAGGGCACCACATGGTGGAAGCCTGGAAGCCCTAGTGACTGGTGACGTCACCAGAAGACCTACTCTTGATTGGCTACTTCTCCATAAGCGCACCGTCTTAAAGGAGCTTTAGAAGACCGAGCCAAAGCTTAGCCATTGCATATCCAGGAGAAGTGAATGACCTTGGTCTCAGAATACTTAAGTGTGCAAAGGGCATTGACCTTTGTAATCCTGTTTAATCTCCGTAAACACCCTAGGTGCGCCAATTATGATCAGAGTGGATGCCCACTGAAGCAGTGGGCCCCTGGGATGGACACCTGCTGACATCTACCATTCACGATTTAAAACATAATTAAAACACTTAAAGCAGTTTCAGTTTCACAGGGAAAAAATGAGCGAAAAGTGCTGAGTTTCCATATACCATAATGGTGTATGGGAACATCTTACCCCAATTCTCCACACCCTAACACGCCCTCCCATATTCCCCCATTATTAACATCTGGCATTGGAAGGGCAATACTGTGTGATTCTACTTACACGAGGGCACTGGACTAGTCAGTTCACAGAGAACAGAAAGATGTGGGCTGAGAGGGACCAGTGCATTCTCCTTGAAGGGGTGTGCAGTTTCCCCTTGGCAAGATTTCAGGTGATTACCTGCACACCAAGGTGAATGCCCTCAACACGCTCAACTGCACACTTTAAAGAGGGTGGGACTGGTCAATTTTATGGATTTCCACCCGCAATTAAAGTTTCTTAATGCATCCATTTTAAGTGTCTTGGTCAAAGGGTTTTGACAAATGGCTATTGTGAGGGGCCATCTCCACAACGAAGACACAGGACCCACCTGATTCTGGATGCTTCCTTGGTGCCTATGAGCCCCATCCACAGTCACTCCCTCAGCCCCCGGCACCCCAGTCTGCCCTCTGTGTTCATGGATTAGTGTTCCTTCATCTACAACTTCAACATAAACAATCATAGTTTGTACTCACTCGTGTCTGGCTTTGTTCACAAGACTTGCTGGTTTGTTTTTTGTTTTTGTTTTTTAAATACATAGCATGCATGTAGTTTTTCTGCCTCTTTTTTTTAAACATTTTTTAAATGCATACAAGTGAGGGGTACAGGCCAGAGTTATGGGGGATAAGAGGACTCACCAGAGACAGAGTGGGAAGCAGAACAGGCAGATCTACTGAGATACACTGCTGAGGGGAGCAGCGGGGAGACAGGAGAGGTCTGCTATGCCATGTGGGTTGCTCCCTGGCCGGGGATCGAACTCATGCTGCAGTGGCTGGCGTAGTGCTGAGACTTAGCCCCTGCGCCACCAGAGAGGCCCCGAGACTTGCTGGTTTTTAACGTCACATGTAGTGCTACCCCCATCAGTATACGGCTCTTCCTGTGGCTGACTAGTGGCCCCCACGTGAACCTGCAGTGCGTTTATCCATTGCATTTGATGGACATTTCAGCTGCTTCCAGGTTTCCAGATTGGGGCTTTGATGAAACTAGTTACTTTGACTAGGGGCGTAGATATAGGTTTTTATTTCTCACAGGCACTCAGGTGGAATTGCTGACTCACGAGGCTAGCCTATGAGTGACCTCACACTGATAAACTCTTTTCCAAGATGGTTGTAGGGAGTGAACGGTGACCCCGAAAGATCTGTCTGTATTCTTATCCCACAGAACCTATGAGTGTGGTATCCTTTGGAAAAAAGGTCTTTGCTGATGTAACTGGGGGTCCTGGATGATTTCCCCCTGGATTGAGTGGCCCCTAAATCCAATGATAGGTGTCCTGAGAAAAAAAGGCAAGGGAGGAAAAAGGACTGTCACCAGTTTACAGCTATTCAAAGCAGCCTGGTGCTAACACTGTCCTATTTACATGTTTCTGCTCGGAAACATCTCACTCCCTTTTGGAGAAGCTGATACTTACGTTCTAGGTCAGTCAATATTGAAGTGATTCTGAAGATTCCTGCCAGAGGCACAAACACGTTCTAATACATAATTATTAGCCATGAATCATCATTAATCTCAACACTAATAACTTACATGAGTCACATTACTCTACGCTAAAGACTGCGTGAAGAACTTGTGTCTATCTGCCCAATGTCTGCAAAGTGGGCATCTTTGTCTCATGGTTAAAGAAAAGGAAGCGCAGGGAGGTTAGATGATTCGTCGAAAGTCAGAGCGGATGCGTGGGAGAGGAAGAGTTTACATGAAGCTGCGCGATTTCAAAGTTCACCTTGGACCCAGATGAACTCTGGTGACAAAGTCACAATGGAAAGGCAGCAGCGTGCCCTGAGAAGTCACTAGAAGGGGACATTAATTTCAAGGGTCAATTTCTTTGACTAGGATGGACTGTCCTCCGAACTGTCAATGCTTGTGGATGCTGATCGGTTGCCCTGTTTCTCTTCAAGGGTACCATGTCTTTACAAGCTTGACGTTGGGGCTGGAAAGGGCCTGTGTTCCTAGTGTATTATTATTATTATTATTATTATTATTTAAAAGATATATTTATTTAGGCATACAAGAACTGAGGCGTAGGCCAGAGGTGCGGGAGGTTAGAGAATCTACAAGAGACAGAGTGGGGAACAGAACAGGCAGACTGACTGAAATACACTGCTGAGGGGAGCAAAGGAGAGACAGGAGAGGCCTGCTGCACCATGTGGGTAGCTCCCTGGCCGAGGATTGAACTCGTGCTGCAGTAACTGAGGGTAGCTTCACAGTGCTGAGACTTAACCCCTTGCGCCACCAGGGAGGCCCTCCTAGTATATTATGTTAATAAAACCAGTGTTGTATGTGTTTTAAGGAAGAGGGAGGGAGGAGATTTGAGACGTAGGGGCACACCTGGTACAAAGCAATGTGAACGTGGCACACAGATGCCCGCAAAGGACTGTGAGGATGTGGGAGACTCCCCATGGGCCTCAGGGCAGACTGACCTCCCGATACCCTGACTCGGGCTTCAGGTCTCCAGAACTAGGAGCGAATACATGTCTGTTGTTTCCGGTCAGTTTGCTCATGACAAGACAGCCCTGGCAAGCACCAGTGGGCGCGCCCTATTCGTGGTGCAGATGGACGAGGGGGTGAGAACTCAGGCCAAGAAGCCAGGGTGGGTGCAGTGGCCACGGACAAAGGGCCGTCCCTGCTCATGGCCGTGGGACTCTGTCGGGGCTCCCAATCAAGGGGTCCTTTGGTTCTGCAGGAAAGAATGTTACTGTGTTGGATGGGCAAGAAAGATGCAGTCCTGAAGGGGTAAAATCTGGCTGGGGTCAAGTCTGCCAACAGGACAGAATAACTGGTCACGTTCAGGCCCTTGGATAACCACCTCTGGCCAATCAATCCTTCTCCTGGGGAGGCATGGAGGGAGAAGAAGGGATGGGAAAGCAAGAGGGGAGAGAGGATCACAATTTTGTTTCTTCCATTATCTGTGCTGGGGTTGGTTATAGCCAGGCCTGGAAATATCCAACCAATCCTCTCTCCCCTCTGCTTCCTGACGGCAGGGCCCATACTCCAGGATGGAGACTAGAAATGACAGCTGCTCCCTGTCCCAGACTGCTTTGCAACTCAGGGTGGCCACGGACCCAGTTCTGGCAAAAGAGAGACAGGAACTCTTCCGGGGAGGGAAAATATTAACACAAGGGGAAGACCCCGGTCCACATTTCCTGCTTTCGCCGCCATCCTGTGAGAACATAGTGCGTGGGGCTGTCACAGACAGTGTGTACTCGCGAGGCGAAAGCAAAATGAGTCTGAGATGCCAAGCCAGTGCCTGACGTTACTGAGCAGCTGAACGAATCCCAGGACTGTGTGTCTTTGAAAGATGTTATCTGAGCAAAATGTTATGAGCAAAATTTGTTATGTGAGCAAAATCTCTCATTTCAGCTCTTTCTGTTTTGTGCAGCTGAAAGCCTCATAACAGATGCAACATTATAAGCCTGCAGCTCCAGACAGCCATCTTATTTCCATCACAAAGACCTGCCTGAAAATGAGCAAAACCCAGTCATTCGAACACCTGGATCCCACTGTGCCTGAAGTCCTTCTGTACGCAGACCCAAGACATAGGGGACGGCTTTCAATTCTGCTGTGACTTACAGTAGTTCAGGTTGTAGGTTGTGTCTGATAATCACATAGTCCTGGCCGAGGTAAAGTTTAGAAGTTGACGCTCAGGGAGATCAGTTGAGTCCATCACCCAGCCATTGATTGACTGGGTGAGGTTCCAACCCAGCCTCCCGGGCTGACAGAGGACAGGAGTTCCATGTGGAGTGAGACCCACGGTGTGTGTTTATTCTGGCATTGATAGCAGCAGCAGTGGGGGGATCGGCCAGACGCAGGATGTGGTGAACAGAAGGGGTAGACACGGGTGTGTGGGGGTGTCTGGGGGAACACAGAGGACTGGTCGTTGACATTCAGAGAGAGAACAGGGGTCAGGACACCAAGTCTTGGACAAACAGCAAAGACAGAGACAAAGGATCTGGGGGGCCAGGTGTCCCCCAGACATGCACAGCCCCTCGCCTGGAAGGGGAGCCCCAGAGAAGGGGAGACAGACACAGTGGAGACTGAAGCCCCCCACCCTGAAACACAGAGCCGGGCCCGCCTTCCTCCACCCTCACGCCATCAGAGGTGGAAGGACGGGCAGGCCCGGGGCTGCCCCGCACCACACAGCTCAGACATTATGGCTTCGAGGAGATGAATTCACGGTCCGGGCAGGAAGGGATGGGGTCCTGAGGGGGCCTGGTCCGATCCGGGCCTAGGCCAGACCTGCGGGAATGGGCAGGGAGGGGACATGAGTGATGAGCAGGAGTGGGCCTATGTCTGCTATGATCACCCCAGACCAGGGAATCCTGGCCCATGTTTCTCCACCCTCAGCCCCTCCCCTTAGGGTATCCAGGCCCCAGGGCTCCTCCCTCAGACCCAGGTGTCCAGGCCCCCGGGCTCCTCCCTTAGACCCGGGAGACCAGCCCCAGCCCCTCCCTTAGACCCAGGGGCCCAGGCCCCCAGCTATCTGACCCCCAGGTCTGGGTTCTTACCCCTCACTCTGAGTTCTCCTTCTCTGACAATCCTTTGCTGCCTTTTGTGAAGCTGGTCAAAGTCTTTTCCTGAAGGGGGGAAATCCAGAAGATTCAGGGGTAGGGGGCAAAGGCAAACAACAGCTGATAACACAAGCCATCAACATGAGCTTCTTTTACACTGGACTCTGAAATGAGGGGCAAGGAAGCCACCGAGGAAGTGAGGGTAGGCCCTGCAGCCCTCGGGGGGCTGAGTCTGTACTGGGGGCTTGAGCAGAGAAGGGGCAGGATCACCGGCATGGCGGAAAGAGTCCTGGGGTCACATATAATCACTGTCTGAAGGCAGGTCAGGGTGGGCGCGCCTGGGCTCTGAGCTTAGAGCCGCACAGCCCAGCCTGAGCATGGCACACAGGCATCCGTGGGATGGGATGTGTCCAGGGATGCAGTGAATGTGTCAGGAGACTGACAGCAGCAGGGACGGCCGCCTTCCACCCCTTCAGCCGGAGTCTTGGTCTTTGCAAATTCAAATCTGAGCTCTCTGCTCAGCAGCTGAAATTCCTCCTCATTGCCCAGATAGAAGGCCAGGGCAGGACTGGCCTGCAGTGAGGCCCTGGGGTGGGGTGGGATGGGGTGGGGTGGGGGCAGGATTTAATGTGTGCCCAAACTCAGCAGTCATACTATTCTGCTTTTGTAAAGCATCATTCTACGCGATCAAATTTCATGCCCCCAAAGTCCAAGATGAGCGAAAGGTCATGTTCACTAAATCCCCACCAGTGTTTAAAAAGACCTGAAATTCACATTTCACTTTAAACATTTTACTTATACCCCAAACAAAATTTAGAATAATGACTTTTGTGGATCTATTGAAGCAAATTCACCAGTAAGGTTTCAAAAATATTTCCAAACGCAGGAACAGCCATGTTCAAAAATTGACCAAGTAGTGATTTTTAATTGCAAGACCTGGTCAAATTCTCTGCGAGCCCCAAGGCCTCGCACTCACACACACTGTGTCCAGGTTCTCCCTCGCTGCCTTGGACGAAGATCAGTACCTCCCCCTGCAACCTCATCCTTGAAACCTTCACCTGAGCCCATTCCTTCTGCTCTAGAGTCACCTCCAGGTCTCTGCTCCAGTGTCACCTCCTCCAAGAAGCCCTCCCAGATGCACATTCTAGAGAGCAGCCCTCCATTTCTCAATCAGTTTCCCTGGGCCTGCCAGGCTTCCAGATTCTGAAGCCCTCAACCCATAGCACCAAAATAATATAAAGGAAAAACTGATGCTATGAACCTTATTACCCAGATGAGCACTGGGCCCCGTTTTATGGCTGTTTTCCCCTTTATTTTGGGCTTAGCCTCCAGGGAAACAACAGCAACAGGAGGTGGCCAGCGGGAAACCTTGCTAAGATGCAGACGCTTAACCTGCATTTACTTACGGGATCCTCACATCTAAAGGTGTTCATGGCCCGGGGTCCCAGCCGGAGCAAACTGAGGTGGGGAGTTGGGTGACTTACTCTAAACCACCCAGATGAGGCTGTTGGCGCTGGGATTTGAAGCCCAGCTGTCTGATGCCGCAGCCTGTAGAAACCGGCCACCAGGCGAGAGAGTGAAGTACGCAGGGAAGGGGGCCGCTCACCTCCACCAGCTGATGCCAGTGCTCCACCGGCTTGCGGGGGTTGGCCAGCATCTCAGCCCAGTGCTCACGGCCGTGGGGGTCGGCGGCTTCGGGGCCCACGTGGCACACGCCGATCACCTCGTTGTGCCCAATGCTGGGGGGAGGGGGTGTCAGGAGTGGGGCTGCGGCGGCTCGCCCTGCCCCCCGCCTGGCCTCACCCCCTCACCAGTCATAATCTACCACGGCGATGCTGAGCCCCACGTTCTCCACGCTCTCGGGGGCCACGTCAAACACGAGCGCCTCGTTGTACGTGGGGTTCAGCGTGTTCTTCTTGATGGAGGTTTTTCGCTTCTTCAGACGCCGCCCCTCGCTGATCAGAGAGGCCTTCACGTAGGGGTCTGGGGAGGGGGGAGGGGCGGACTGAACCTCGACCTCCACCCTCACCCCGCAGCCCAGACCCCTGCACCCAGACACCCCCCCAAGGCCTCTGGTCAGACAGGGGCCCGCGGGTGTGGGTTCACCGCTTCTCCTGCCCTCCTCCTTCAGAGCTGATGTCCAGGCCCCACGCCCTCCCCCAGACTGGGGTCCCTAGGCCCCCTCCCCACCTCCCCCGGACCCCAGAGCCCCTGGAACCCACCCGAGAAGCCAGTGAGGTCCATCGCTTTGAGGTTAGAGGCTTTGATGATGGTCACGGTGAGGCGCCCGGCCGTGGGGAGGTAGCAGAGTGAGAAGTTGAGCTCCCCAAGATCTGCCTTTTCCTGCAGTTAGAGAAAGGGAGTGAGAGCCGCCCTGCCCTGGTCTCCAGCTCTGCTCCCTGACAGGAGGGGCTCGGGCGTCCCACACACCTCACAGCCCGCCTCGCCTCGGGGCACAGCTGGGTGCCCGGCACAGCTGCCCACCGCCGGCAAAGCCCAGGATTCCTCAGGGGGCGGACAAGGGCACAGGGAAGACCACAGGGGATCCCACTATGGGTGAAGCCTGGGGGATCAGGCCACCAGGATTCGTGGGGACCACAAAGAGACGGTTGAAGGGGAGCGTTAGGGGTGCAGGAGGGAGCGAAGGAGCGTGTCCCAGGTCGGGGAGCGGAGGAGCTGAGGGGAAGGAGGGGAAGTAAGAGCCGGAGCTCCGGGCAGAAGGCGGCGGGCCGGGGGTCCTGGGGAGAGATCAGCTGGACACACGGGAGGACGGTCGGCCTGGCCCACCCTGTCCCCTGGCGGGTCTGCGATGTTCCCCAGCAAGACAGTTTCGAGGTCAGGCCAGGCAGCGAGAAGGCAAGAAGTCCCCGGGCAAAGCAGTCGAACACGGAGGGGTCCCGGGTCCCCAGGAGGGGGCGTGCGGGCCACTGACCGAGCCGCCCTCCACGATGTCCCTCCACAGCGGGCGGTCAGGGGGCTGCTCGGCCAGCTCCAGGAGGTTGTCCAGCACCACCTGGCCGATGAGGTCGTGCCGCGAGAAGCGGTCAAAGTCATAGACACTAAAGTGCAGTTTGCGCTGCGCCAGCTCGGCCAGGGGCACTGAGAACTGAAAGGTCTCGTTGAAGACGGGGTTCAGGGTCTTCCTGTGCACCTAGAGGCAAGGAAGGGAGACTACACCAGGGCCCCAGCCCCTCCTCCCAGGACCAGGGGTCCAGGCCCCAGCCTCCCCCAGGATCAGGGGTCTAGTCCAGCCTTCCCCAGGACCAGGGGTCCAGTCCCCAGCCTCCCCCAGGATCAGGGGTCCAGCCCCAGCCCCTTCCCCCAGGACCATGGGTCCAGGCCCCCAGCCTCCCCCCAGGACCAGGGGTCTAGTCCCCAGCCTCCCTCAGGATCAGGGGTCCAGCCCCCAGCCCCTCCCCCCAGCACCAGGGGTCCAGACCCCCAGCCCCTCCTCCCAGGACCAGGGTCCTGGCCCCCAGCCTCCTCCCTCAGACGGGGAGCCCAGCCCCCCCCTCTGTGGGACCCGCACAGCTTGCCCGCCTCTCCAGACCTTGGTCTGAAACTTCTTCTTGCGGTCGGGCAGCAGGTAGATCTTGACGTAGGGGTCTGAGAAGCCGTTGGAGTCTTTGGCCGGCAGGTCCAGGGCCTGCAGGATCCGCACCACCAGCTGGTCCGAGCCGTAGAGGTACCGCAGCGCGAAGCTGATGCGGCCCGCGGGGGGCCCGGCCCCCGCCTCCCCGCCACGGCGGCCGGTCCCCTGGTACAGCTCAGGCTTGATCTGCCCGATGAGCTTGGCCTTCTCCTCCCCGCCCGGCAGGGGCAAAGGCAGCGCGGGCGGCCGCTCCTCCGAGCCCGAGTCGGGCTGAGAGGTCAGGGTCTGCTGCGTGAGCGGCCGGGGCAGGGCCGGGTACCTGCGGGGGTGGGAGGGCCAAGGTGGGCCTAGCGAAGACTTGGAAGCTTCCTCCCTGTGTCCTCGCAAACCCCACAGCCGGGGTAGCCCCAGATCCCCCTTTGTTCACTGTGACCTTGAGAAAGTCACGGGACCCTCTGAGCCTCAGTTTCCCCATCTCTAGCCCTCGCCCAGACCAGCCTCCACGAACCACCTCCTGATCTCAAACCAGTGACACAGAATGTCTCCGTGGACCCCGGGGGCCACCTCTGCCCTTCAGGTCTCCCCAAGTCGGGCTCAGCCTCCCCCCACTGACCACTGAGCCGCCCGGCCTGTCCGTCCTTTCTCATCTTCCTTCTCGGGCTATGTGGAAGTGTCTGGAACTCCCTGGAAGCCCAGAGCGCCATCCGCAACCATCCTTGCTGCCGCCTCCCCTTCTCACCCTCACGCCTTGCCTGGACAAGCTCATCTGCGCCCCGGGCCCCCACTTCCAGGCCAGGGTCGCCAAACCTGTCTCCTGAGCCCACCTGGCTCCGCCCGCCAGACCCGCACGCCCTGCCCCCGCTCCCTTGATCCACCTGACCAACAGGTGAGACTGTGGCCGCCCACCCCACGGGTCCTGCCTGGACCGCCACAGCCGGGGTGCAGTCCCTGGGGCCCCTAGGGATGGTCAGGGCTCGCCAGCCACCACTGGACGCGGCAGGTCCAGATGTGCGGAGGCAGCACAGTCTCAGGACGGGGGCGGGAGGCTTCAGGTAGGGCTCAGCTGGCCACTCCTGGCTCCCAGGAGACCCTGAAGGTCATTGACGCCTCTGGACCTCAGTTTCTTCACCTGCACAGTGGTGGCAGCAGGAGCTCTGGACAACGTGTCCCCCAGCCTCTGGAAGGCCTCCCCAGAGACCGCCAACCGCATTTCCGGTGAGTCCCTCAGCCCTGGCCAGCGCCCCAGCCAGAATAGCTTCTCCCAGAAATGCCTGGGCCCCAAGGCGTCCCCCTTGGACCTGCCCCAGACCCGCCCAAGCTCGGGGTCTCCCTCTGGCTCATTCCTTTTCGTTGGTTCTCTGACAACCCATCACCTGCCAGACCACTGAGCCAGCCTCTGGGGGCTCCGTCGCTGCCTCCCACTGCACCGCCTCCCCCCAACTTTTGTGTCCCCTTCTACTTGTCCCCATGGCCTGAACTCTTCCGCCCCTCCCTGCTGGGGGCCAGAGGGGTCTTCCCCACCCCCCACAGTACCCTCGGCCCGGCATGTGAGGCCTGTGTGGCCCCGCTCGTGTCCACAGCCAGATCTCCGGGTCTCCTCTCATCACACCCTCCCCTTCCCGCAGAACAGGCGCCTGTGATCCGCCACGGCCTCCTTCCCCCGTCGCCTCTGCCCAGGCTGTCCCCTGCGCCTGGATGGCCCAGCTCACCCCGCCTTTCTGCCTGGCTAGCTCTCCCTCACCTGCGGCCTCAGCCAAGATGCCTCTGCCTCCGGGAAGACCCAGCCGCCTCCCTGGACTCCCAGCGCTGCAGTCCAGTGAGTGGCATGGCCACAGCGCTGGCCTGGCTGGACCGGACAGCCGGGGGGACCTGCTTTCCCTGGACAGGGAGTGACGTGAGGGCAGGGTCTACCTGCCGTCCTCACCCCGGGTCCCCAACAGCGAGCTCAGGCCTGCCCCACACTGGGAGCTCCATATGCAGGAGCAGATGAGGAATACTGAGGGGTACCGCAGGCCACACCCCCGTCCTGCCTTCCACTGAAAGGGACCAGCTGCCTTGTGCCTCAGGGATTCAGCCGCCTGCCCCTCTTCCACCCTCCTGACCCCAGCCACCTCTCTCCAGAGCCGAGTCCAGCCCAAGCGCCTCCTCCCTCAGACCAGGAATCCAGGACCCCGGCCTCTTGGATCCGGAATCTCTCCCCACCTGCTCCTGCCGAGACTCAGGCGCTGGGCCTCCAGGCCCCTCCCAGGCACTCAGGCCACGGGTGGGGAGCAGCAGGTGTTCAGAGGGCGCCCGGCCGCGCCCGCGTCTCACCTGGTGGTGGGTGCGAGGCTGGTGACCTGCTGGTGCGACTGGGCGCTGGGCAAGCCCCCGCCGCTGGGGGGCAGCAGCAGCAGCCCGGAGCCCGCGCCTCCCTCAGAAGGCAGCTCGGGAGACGTCTGGCTGGGCTTGACCCCCGCGGCCACGGCGGCCGCAGCGGCCTCGGGATAGGAGTCCATGTCCAAGTAGGAGGGCTCAGGGGGGTCGGCGCCCCCCAGGCTGCCCGGCTCCAGCAGCTCGGCGAAGGGCGGGTGGTGGCCCGCGTGGGCATGGTGGTGCGGGCCCAGTAGGGGGTGGCCGCCCAGGCCGGCCCCCAGGTGGTGCCCGCCGCCGCCGACCAGGCCGGCCAGCCCCACCCCGGGGCCGAGGTCCTTGCGCAGGGGGCCGCCGCCCACTGCCGAGCCGCCCTTGTCGCGCCAGGGCACCCAGCACAGCTTCCAAGACACGAAGAGGGAGACGCCCAGGAGGACGATGCCGCAGAAGGTGACGATGACCGACAGCAGGCTCACGGAGATGTCTGCGGGGGGAGCGCAGCGGTCAGGCGGGGCCAGTCCGTCCTCTCCACCCGGGTCCCAGAGACCCCGCCCCCCTTTCCCCGGCCCGGCCTGAGCGCTCCTCATATGCTGGTTTTAGCTCCACTGCCGGAGCGGTCAGGTGCCCCCCCACCGCTCCAAGGCCAGGACGCTAAGGCCCAGAGAAGGCCGGTGCTGTGGCAGGCCGCACAGGTGGCCTGACAGGTAGCCCACAGGTGTGGGTCCCGACGGCGCTTCCCGGCGGTGCGGCTTTGCAGGGAGGCTCTCTCTGCTGACCTCAGTTCCCTCTTGTGGAAAACGGACACAGCTGCACAGCCAGCTAATGCACACTGCAGCCTGGGGGGGACCCCCCCAAGGTTCCCAGACAGGTGTGGGTTCCAATAGGTGTGAAGCCATCTGGCTTCAGGTTCTGCTCTCTTAATAGTTGACCCGCCTGCCCCTCCAGGGAGGAAGGGTTCACCCTCTGAGACAGGGCCAAGGTCCCCCAAAATGTCCAGAGAGGTTCAGAGAGGGCGGGCCGCTCAGGGTCCACCCTCAGCTTGCTATGTGGCCTGGCGGGGGGCGGGGGGCCTGTCTTAACCACTCTGAGCCTTACGGCCTCCATTTCCCAAAGAGGAAAGATCTTGCGTCTTGTGGTGGCTTTAAGGGGCAGAGGTGGGGGCGCAGCGGACAGCAGCACACACCTGGGGAGGCTCGGGGGTTCCCACCCCCCAGGCTGCGGTACACATTAGCTGGCTGTGCAGCTGCTTCCGTTTTCCAGAAAAGGGAACCGAAGTCAACAGAGAGAGCTTCCCTGCAAAGCCCCACCGCTGGGAAGCATGGCCAGGATTTGAATTGGGTGGGGGGGGTCCTGCTGCAAGGCCCAAGGTCATCCCCCCGGGGCCTGCTGACAGAGGATGACAGGAAGCTCAGGCCAGGTGTCACCACCCCCTAAGCTCCTCTCTGGGTGGATTTTAATCAACACTTTCACCCCAATAAAATGTAACAGGAATATAACAGCTTCTCTCAGTCGTGTGGGTCCTTCTAGAAAACCCTGAAACCTGACCACAGGCTTGGGGATCCCTGAGTTGCGGTAGAGAATCACAATCAGATTGTGGCCCTTCTGCTTACAGGCTGTGGGAGTCACAAGCCCTGCAGCTCTCTGGGCCTTTGTCATCGCTGTCCCCCCACGTTTGTAGGCAGGTCACCCCAAGCTTTACACGTGACCATCCCCCGTCCAGCTGGACCAGGCCACGCACACCACTTCCTGGCTCTGGGAACCCTGCTGCTTCCTGGTGGGTGACCTTGAGCAGATCACGTCACTCTTTTGAGCCTCAGTTTCCCCCATGGCACATGGATCATCATGAGCAGTCAATGAAATAAACCCACCCCAGATGCTGCCCGGTACACAGTCGGCGCTCAATAAGTGCATTCCCAGTATGTATGGAATGATCTCTGTGGGCCAGCTTGATTTAAGCGCTTCGGTGGATTCTGGCACTTGAATCTCTCCACTGCCCACGAGATAGTGACTTTCATTATCCCCACAGGGTGACTTTTATTATTGCCATGGATGAAGAAACTGAGGCACAGAAGAATCGTTTGCCTACATCATCAAGTTAGGAAGGGAGGAAGATGGGACTCAGACCCAGACGCTATGTGAGCTGCACCCAGATATTTGAAGGGGAGATGTGGCAGCAGTAGGGGAGCCCCAGGCAAATACCCCAAAGGTTCAGGGGTCACTGGACCACCGAGCTCCTCCTTAGACCAGAGGTCCAGGGGACCAGCAGCAGGCAGGAGGGAGGCAAGACTCTAGGAGAACCCGGCCCCCGGGAGCGGAGAGCTGAGCGGGTCTGTTCTGACTCTCTGGAGAGCCAGCTGCGGCGGCCGAGACGCTGGGGTGCTGACCTGCATCTGGACCCCGGGGGTAGCCTCGGATTCGCAGGTTGTCGAACTCCTGGCACCTGTCACTGGTGTCGGCATCTCGGACCCGTGTGCAGAGTTCCGAGACCAGGATGATGGCCCTCCGGCACAGGTCATCCTCGTAGTCCCCCGACATGGTGGCCGGCGGGTCCTGTCCTCAGGAGGGTGCAGGCGGGGGTGCGGGAGGAGGGAGGAGGTGATGGGCATGCGGAGACAGAGGAGGCAGGGCAGGCCAGGGGATGCGGGTGGGACATAGAGGACGGGCGAGGGGACAGATATGAGGGAGGAATGGAAGAGGGAAAATAAATTAGGGGCAGAATAACAAGAGGACTGAGATCCGGGGGCAGAGCAGAGGACATAAACAGGGCGGACAAACAAGGGGATGGTGTGACACGAATGGACAAGGGGACAGAGAACAGGGACGAATGGACAAGGAGGAAGAACCTGGACGGGCCGGTCAAGGGACAGTGATGGAGGAGGCCCAGATAAAGGGGTGGGCAGATGAGGAGACCAGATTAGGGCGCACAGGCGAAAAGACAGGCCCTAGGGATGGACAGACAAGGGGACACTCATTCATCATCCATTCGTTCAGCAACTCTTCAGTGAGCGCCAACTACACGCCAGGCACGGTGCCAGCTCCTGCAGATCCAGCAGGGAACCAACCCCACGCGTCCCCCGACTTCCTGGTGTCACGACCAGTGAGGGGAGACAGGCGTAAACAGGTCACCAAACACCTGAACAGACAGGACGCGCCCACTGGGAGACGTGGTGGCCGGAAACAGCTGGAGCACCTGGCCCAGGGGGAGCGGGAGGCAAGGTGGGGTGAGGTCCCAGGGGATTCTCTAAGACCCAAAGGAGGAGGTGGAGAGGGCAGGGGCAGTGGGGCTGGAGCAGGGAAAAGCATTCAGAGCAGCAGAAACAGCACAGCGATGGCCCGATGGCCCAGGGTGGGCCAGGGCTTGTGGCCAGCTCCAGGTATGGAAGGAAGCTGGATGGGAATAGACAGGGGAGCAGCAGGAGGGCTGGGCGGGGTGTGGTGCTGGCTGGGGAGCCATGGAGAGGCAGGGGGCAGAGACAGGGGCCAAGCTGGTGGGGGGAGGGCAAACTGGGGCCCAGAGGAGGCAGACAGAGGCAACAGACACACAGGAGGTAAGTGTAGGCTGGAGACTTGGGGTGAAAAGCCATAGAGTCATCTGGTGGGTAATTCAGGGGAACACAGAGAAAGGTGGGAAGCCGGGCAGTGAGGAGGCAAGAGTGTGGCCAGAAATACCTTCAGGAGAAAGCCAGGGAGCCGGAGGATGGACGGGGTGCAGAAATCAAGGGTGGACACTTGGGGTGGGAATCAGAGAGGGACCACAGGCTGCGGAGGGCGCGCACCGAGCCCGGGGCAGAGCAAGGCTGGGCGGTGGGGGAGTCGAGGGGGGCGAGGCATACATGAGGCGCCCAGGAGGAAGCGGCGGATATGGGCAGAGGGCAAATTGGCGACACATGGTTTGGAGTCAGACATCAGCGCGGGGCTGGAAGGAGGGCGCAGGGGAAATCAGGGACAGACAGAGCAGGGCTGACAGATGGACAGGTGCCGCGGGGGGCTGCAGAAAGCCGGCGCTCGGAGACCCGGCGCGGGCAGACTCACCTGCGCTTATCCCTGCCGTGTCCTGGATGGCAGCCGAGGCGGCGGCTGGCGGCAGCCCATGGGGGTTGCAGGGCGGACCAGGGGCTGCAGACCTGGCCCCACGCGCCAGGTGGTGAGACGGGGTGCCGGGTCTGGGGATGCGGCGGGAGAAAAAGGTCGATCTGAACCTCACATCTTGTCTTACTCGGGCCAGCCGCTCGACCCCAGGCGACCTCCGGGCGGTCCAGCCACCCCTCCCTCCCACCTCCCGGCCCCCAGCGTCCGCTGAGCTGAGACACTACAACTCCCGGCAGGCCTCGCGCCCGCGCTGCAGCGGCTCTATAGCCCCGGCGCTGCAGGGACTGCTGGGAGTTGAGGTCCTGAGAGCCTCTCCCGGCTGCAGAGGGGATGGGAATTTTTTTGGAGGTGGGGGGGTTGGCAGATGCCGGGGTCCCAAGGCGCTGCAGGGGGCAGAGGAATGATGTCCCGGACCTAGAAGGCCCCGGGGCCCTAAATCCTTCGGGCCCATGGAGCGGGTAAGCGAGTCCTACGCCCGGGGGAGCAGTGGGCGAGGACTGGGGTACACCCAGGTGTTTCGGGACGCCCCCTCCTCCAGAGCCACGTGCCCCTCTCGGGGCAGCCGGCAGGCGCCGCAGCGCTGCCCTCCCCGGCCGGAGGCCCGCGCGCCCGGGCAGCAGCCCCCGCCCCCACGCGCGGGGCCGCCCCCCGGGATCTGGCTGGGGCGGGGGCCGAGGGGGGAGGGGAGGCGCGGACTCACCGGAGCGCCGCCGTCGCCGCAGCCCCGCGCGCCCGCCGCGGTGCCCGCCCGGCTCCTCCCCTCGCCCTGTCGCAGGTCCGCGGCTCCTCCCCTGCACCCCTCCCGCCTCCCCTCCGAACCTGCGGCTGGGGCGCCGACACCGCGCGGCCGCGGCGAGCAGGGCGGGAGGCGCCCCGGACCCCGGCGCCGGAGACCCGGCGCGCTCCCCCGTCCCGGCCCCGGGGCCCCGGGTCAAGCGCCCCTCACACCCAGGGGCCCGGCCCAGCCCATCTTTTCGCAGGCGGGGAACTCCGGGACCCCAGTCACCTCTTCTCCCAATGCCCCTGAGCTCCCCGCACCCCCACTCCATTCTCAGATCAAAGGGTTTCCCGCCCCCACCTCCCCGGCACCTAGCACCTCAAATCCCACCCCCCAGACCCGCCGGGCCTGGGGAACCCGGGCTGGTTTGAGGGCGGGGAGGCGGAGCCTGGAGTCCCGGCCCCCGGGGGCGGGGGCGGGGGGATCCCGCGGGGACCTGGGTTTGAATCCGGCCTGGAGCTCTGAGCGCTGAACCCCAACTTTCTCGTGCACAGCACGGAGGATGCCTGTGTTCACTAAGGGATTCAGAGGGTTGGAAAAAACAGTCACTATAAACTCCCGCATTGGCACCAAGTAGGTGCTTAATGAGTATGTCTTCAAAGCAGCGAGTAACAGTTAAGGGCGGATTAATAGCCGTTCAGGATAATTGCCACGCTAAGTGCTCTGGAAGCGTTTTCTCATTTAATCTTCGCTTTGGTTCTCGGAGGTGGATGCAGTTATGTTAGTCCCATTTCACAGAGGAGACAGCTGAGGCTCAGGGAGGTTAAAAGCCTTAGAGACAGACCAGGGCCACAGCAACAGCCAGCAGGGGTGCCTTGGAGGCCCCCCCCCCATCATCCTCAATGCTGTCTCGTCCCAGGGGCACCCTATAAATATAATCTAATTAAAAACCGCTTGCTTCTTCTGCCAACACAATTTTGAGACAAGTCTGGTAGGAGTTGAGTCCTAATTCCCGCGAGGTCACCCCTCCACCACCACCCCCAATTGCTGCCTCTATACATTTGATCCTTGAATAACTGGGGTCTGAACTGCCTAGGTCCAGGGTACGGGGGATTTCGTTGTACACAGAGGTGAACTTCCTGTGAAGGTATTTGCTCTTCCTTCTGCTTTTCTTTTTCTGCTTTTTATTTTTTTTAAAGATTTATTTATTTATGCACACAAGAACACCTCTGCATACAAGGCCAGAGGTGTGGGGGGGTGGGGTTAGAGAATTCACCAGAGACAGAGTGGGGAGCAGAACAGGCAGATCTACGGAAATACTCTGCTGAGGGGAGCAGCGGGGAGACAGGAGAGGTCTGCTGCGCCATGTGGGTAGCTCCCTGGTCGGGGCTGGAACTCGTTCTGCAGAGGCTGCGGACAGCTTCATAGGCTGCATCTTAACCCCTTGCACCACCAGGGAGGCCCCTTCTTTCTGATTTTCTTAATGGCATTTCCTTTTCTCCAGCTGACTTGATTGTAAGAATATACTACAGGGGACGCACATCTGTTATTATGTGTTCACAGCCTGTTTATATTAGCCACAAACCTTCCCATCAACAGCAGGCTGTTCGTAGTTCTGGGGGAGTTAAAAATTATACCTGGATTTTTCACTGCGAGGGGGTGGGTGTCCCGAACTGCACCCGATCCCTCCACCCCCCCATCGCTCAAGTCTCAATTTGCAGTCTTGTCATTCTGTAGAATTCCCCAGAAGCACCGCCCAGATTCACGGCAATCCTGTCTCCATGCTGCTCGCATCCTCACAGATGGACCTACAGTTGCACCCAGGAAGCTGTACCGGGGACACACCCACGGTGTGTGTGCGCATGCAGCTCCCCAAAACCCACTCAAAATCAGGCCTTTGCACCCAACCGGGGCTGCCCTGGGTCACGGGCAGCCAGTTTCCCAGAGAAGCACGTGGAAGGCAGCACACAGGAAGCGCACAGTCAGCGCTGTGCACACAGACGAGCTGGCCGAGACACGCTTCCAACGCGTGCTCGCACAGATGGCCCACAGGCGCATGGAAACGTGCTCCTCTACACGTATTGGCAGGGAAATGCAAATCAAAACCACAATGAGATAGCACCTCACTCCCATGAGAACAGCCGGCCCCAAACAGCCCAGAAACAAGTGCTGGGGAGGGCGGAGAGGTCTGGAATAGCCCCGGCCCATACTGTGGAAAATAGTATGGCTGCTTCTCAAAAAATTCAATGCAGATCTACCCTGTGGCCCAGCAATGCGAATCCTAGGAAGCTACCCAAGGAATTGCAAACACTCTTCTGTGTTCACTGCAGCCCCGTGTGCCACAGCCGGGTCCCACCAACAGCCCAGGCGCCAGCGCCAGATGAGTGTGGAGGAAGATGCTATGGTCTGTGCGCGTGGTGGAATATTACTCAGCTAGCAACAGAGATAAACTTGCCGTTTGCAGCAACGTGGACGCAACGGAGGGCATGGTGCTCAGCACGATGAGTCAGGAGAAGGCAATGTCAGATGGTTTTACTCCTATGGGGAGCACAGAGAAACGAAGCAAAGGAGGTGACAAAACTGAACCAAACCATAGAAATCTGACTGTGAATTGAGGCTCCCCGAGGGCCATCTGGGGATGGGATTATGGGATTCCAGTGGACTATGGTGGGGGGCAGTGGGTGCTTTGGTGGAAGGTGTGGGTGGCGTCATGCACCGGAAGAGGCATGAACCTATATACCTCTGAATCTTTTTTTTAATTTATTTATTTATGCAGACAAGAACTGGGGTACAGACCAGAGGTGTGGAAGGGTAAGAGGAGTCACCAGAGACAGAGTAGGGAACAGAACAGGCAGACTGACTGAAACACACTACTGAGGGGAGCAGCGGGTGAGACAGGAGAGGTCTGCTGCGCCATGTGGATAGCTCCCTGTCCGGGGATCGAATTTATGCTGCAGTGGCTGCAGACAGCTTCATAGGTTGCGTCTTAACCCCTTGCACCACCAGGGAGGCCCCCAGTTTTTTTTTTAAACCCAGCTTCATTAAGCTATTTTGAGGGTTAAGTTAAATTCATACAAAGTGCTGAGGAAAAATAGGTAGTGTTTGCTGTTGTCACCATTAGTGATTAGCTCGTGTGTGCTTGACCTGCATTTTACAAGTGAGGAAACTGAGGCTCAGAGAGGGCAAGTGCCCTGCCCACGGTCACACAGCTGGGAAGAGTCAGAGGTGAGAGTGAAAGTCATGGGGGTTTGAAACTAGAGCCCTGGGTGCAGGCCCTAGCGGTGTGGCCTTTGGGAGTGGAAAAGAGCATAGCACAAGGCCTAGGGTAGGAGGGAGTTTGGCATGCTGGGGAGGACTGCTGAGCACTGGAGATGCGCAGGGGAGCACTGGTTAGGTTTAGCACTATGTCCCCACTGCCTGACACAACAGTGCGCAGAGCCACTCGGTTGAATGAATGAACAAGTGGATGGATAAATAGAGGAGTGTGTGTGTGTGTGTGTGTGTGTGTATTGAGGGATGGGGGAATGGGTGGGTGGATGAATAAGTGGGTGGATGGAGGGATGGGTGGTGGGTGGGTGGAAGGATGAGTGGGTGGATGGAGGGATGGGGGTGGGTGGGTGGAAGGATGAGCGGGTGGCTGGCTGGACTGGTGGATGCTTGACTGGATGCTTGGAAGAATGCTTGGAAGGATGGCAGGTGAATGGATGAGTGAATGGCTGAATGGGGGGTGGGTGAAAGGATAGGGGTGCTTGCGTGGGTGAGGTCCAGGTTGGACAGCGGCTGGAAGGGTGGATGGAAAGGTGAGTGACTGGATGAGGGGAAGGGTGGCTGGATGCTTGGCGGAGGGGGCCTGTTTGGAGGGCTGGCTGGACGGCAGGAAGGACGGTGGAGGAGGAACGGTTACACGCATGCATGCACGAGCCAGTGGACCATGGACGGCTTTGCACAAACACCCACAGATTTATTCACAATGTGCCTGGAAATAGATGCAGACACACCCAGACACACACACGTGTGTCCACACAGACGCACCTCTTCTGAGAAAGGAAAGCGGCACTGGCCTGGCGGCAAGTCTGAGCTGGGCTACAGCCAGCCCCACCCCACCGCAGCGCCAACATCCCTCTGCCAGAGGAGGAGAGTGCTGATTCAGGGATTCGTGCCCCAGGCTGCCGGCCAGCCAGGGAGCGAAGGGGCAGGGGTGGCCTGAAGGATGGGGTGAGTGGCAGGTGGGGCTACGACAGGGACAGGGATGGAGCGAGACAGATGGAGGGACCCAGAGAAACAGAGATGGGGAGAGGGAGGGAGGCAGGGAGAGGACGCAGCAGGAAGAAGCTGCAGGAGAGGCAGCTACAGCGAGGCCCAGAGAGCCTGAGTCTTGAGCTCTCCACTGAGGATTCGTTCAGGAGTTCAAGGTCTGGTCCCTGGAAAGCCCGGAGCAGATGCTCACCGCGCAGGAATCAGCAAGGCAGAGACAGCTGGGCGTGCAAGAAAGGTGAGGGCTAGAGACTGGGTCACAGGAGCAGAGACTGAGGGCACAGACAGGGCCACGAGGGGAGGGGAGGGAGGTCATCGGGCTGCTGAGAAGAAAGGGGTGCCCAGTGGACGCCTGTGTGGCTAGACCTCTTCGCTCCTGCACTGGAGTCCAGGGAGCCCCCAGACTGAGGCCCCAGGCCCCCAGACCTCCTCCCTCAGACCCAGGAGCCCAGACCCCGTCCCCACCCCCCTCCCCCCTCCGACCCAGGAGCCCAAGCCCCGCCCCTCCCCCTCCCTCTGAAGGTACCATGGCGACCAGGCCCCCTGCTCACCTCCCCCTCCCCCTGGTAGAATCCAGTTTCTGTTTGAATCTCCCCTGTGTCTACCAGTGCCTTCGTGAGACAGGGATGAGCGGAGGGCAAGTGGGACCAGAAAGGGGGTGACAGTGGGGAGGGGAGCCAGGGAGCATGGCAAAGACAACCATAAGAGGAGAGGATGGGGCGAGAGGGAGAAAAGGAGCCTGGGGAGAGCTGGGGAGGCAGGTAGGGAGGCAGAGGGGCTGACAGGGTTACAGAGAGACAGAAAACTATGAAGAGAGAGAGGGATGGGGGTCTAGGGAGTCCGCGGGGAAACTGAGGGAGGAAAAGGGGGTGATGGAGCAGGGGAGGGGCAGAGCAGTGGGGAGGGCAGGGAAATCCAGGGAGAGGATGGAGGAGAGGCAGGGAGGGAGACTTCGAGAAATGAGGGAAAGGAGACTGGGAGACAGGCAGGGCTGGAAGCGGGCAGAGAGGTGGGGGGACAAAGAGGAGGCCAGGGGGAGAGAGCGGGGTGGGAAAAGAGACTTGAGGAGACAAGGAGAGGTGCAGGAAGAGGCTGGAAGGTGGGGAAGAAGTTGGGGCACCCAGGGGCTCTCCGAGGTTAGGGGCACCAGGATCCCTACGTGGCCTCAGTCTTGCAGTTCTCTATTCCCCCCCTGGGGCTCCAGAGTGGAGGAGGAGGCAGCCTCCAGGAGAAGGAGCTGGGGCAGATGGCCCAGTCAGAGCTCTTCTCCCCCCCTTCCTGAGACATCCCCCACCCGCCTCCCCAGGATCCAGCCAGAGGCGGCGCCCCTGGGCTCCTCCACCCTGGGCTTGCACAGGGAGGCAGGTACTGAGCTGGGTCTGTCTGTGTGGGGTGCTTGGGGGGGATTTCCTTCAGCCACACATTGTGCGGTAGCCCTGGCTTCCAGCGTGGCCATCAGCCAGTCACTAGTCTTCCAGAGAGAGCCACCCCAGACCCTTAGGTCCGCCCTATTCCTGGACTGTCCCCTTTACACTTCAAACTACATTCCCCATGAGCCCCATGCAGTTCCTGGGCCAATGTTTGGGAATCCAGAACTACATTTCCCATGAGTCTCTGGGGCCTGAACAATTCCTCTGAGGTCCTTCTCTCCCTGCATGCCCTGCCCTGACCCCTCACATTCTCCTGCCTCCCGCATTCATTGACTTCAGCATCTTTCCCCCAAGCCAGTCCTTCCCCCTGCTCTCACTGCACTAGACCCCAAGTTCTACCCCCTACCCCATTCCCAGTCATCAGCCTCCAGCCCCAACTCTCTCTGCCCCACCCCTACCTCTTCCCCACACACTTCGGTCTCCTCTTCCCTAAGGACACTTTCTCCATCTGACTCCTCATTCCTTCCTTTCTCCCCTCCAGCCCCTCCCCAGCTTGGCTCCAGAGAAGTCTTTCTGACACCCAGTGCTAGGCCTGTCTCTCCCCTGTTCACAGGTCTCCCTCATTCCCCATCACCCCAGGATAGGGCTCCTGCCCATCAGCCTATCCGGCTGAGACCAGCCAAGGACTTGAGGCTCCTATTTCAGGGCCCCCTCCCCCCTTGCACTCTGCTGTAGCACAGTTCATTCATTTGTTCACTCATTCAACATTTATCGAGTAATGTCTCAGTGAGGATGCATTTGCCTGGCAAGTAATAGAACACTGGACTCTGTCAAGAGGTGGGGCAGGGTTTGCATTTGGTTGAGTCAGCAGTTCGAGGAAGTCATTGAGAACCCAATGTCGATTTCCCTGCTTTCTGCTGGTCATGCAGAGATCCCCTTTGCACACCAGCTGTCTTGCCTGATGGTCACAAAGTGGCTGCCACAGTTCCAGGCATCACTTCCAGAGGTGTTCATTCTCAGGCTCCCCAGATGACCTCTCCTCCTCTCATTGGCCAGCAGCACGCAGTCACCCACCCACTCAGCTCCTGGCAAAAGGAATGGGCTCCTCTTCATTATTTCAGTCCCTGGTCCTCAACTCTGGCTGAACACGTGGTGGGAGGAGTAAGAAATAAAAAGAACCACCTCGTCTAACCTTACTCAGATCCAATTTAATCAGAATCTCCAGGACTGGACCCTAGTCTTGATATTTTTGGAATGCTTCCAGGTGATTATGAAGGGTTGGGAGACATTGGTTTAAATTGGATGGGGTATCCCTGAAGGAAGTGGGGATCAGACGCACTGCTCAGACTGAAAGGATCTCCTTTTTGGGTGTCTGCTGAAGACATACTCAGGGCCAGGGGCATTGCTAGGCGGAGCCAACACCCTAGTGACAAAACAGACCCCGTTTCTCTGTCCTCCAGTCTCTTTTAATGTTTTTTTTTTAAGATTTATTTATTTATGCATACAAGAGCTGGGGTACAGGCCAGAGATGGGGGAGGGGGGTGAGAGGATTCACCAGAGACAGAGCGGGGAATAGAACAGGCAGGCAGACTGAAATACACTGCCAGGGGAGCAGCAGGCGAGTCAAGAGAGTTCTGCTGCGCCATATGGGTCAGCTCCCTGGCCAGCCGGGGATCGAACTCGTGCTACAGAGGCTGTGGACTGCTTCATAGTGCATTGCTTAACCCCTTATGCCACCAGGGAGGCCCCTCTTTTAATGTTTTAAAGGCTTCTTCTTTAAGTGACCATACCCCACACCATCTGTAACCTAGACTGAAGCAACCACCTGAGAAACATAATTTGTGTATAGTTCCAGAAAAACTGAGTGCAATTAGTTGACTAGTTGGCCGATTTTGTAGGTCAATGTTTGTTCATTTCATTCATTCATTCATTTTAAGTGGCATTATTTTGTAGTGAGGTGACATTGGCTTACAAGACAGTATGGTTTGGAGGTGCAGGCTCACATCTCTTCAGATGCGTGTTCCCTACTTTTCATTTCAATTCTGCTGTTTTCTGTTTGCTTTTAGTGGTATTTTGGAACCAATTACATTTTTGATGATCGGGTTGCAAACGTTGGCACAGGCCCTTCGGAGGCTGATGGGTCCCAAGTGTCTGCCTATAGTGCCAAATGAACGAAATGACCCAGCCTATTCTTGGGCAGAGAGGGCAGACATGAAACACACATCTCACAAATAATTAATAACCTACGATTGCGATCAGTGTTCCTTAGTCTTGGGGCTGAAGAGAATTCTGGGAAGTTTCTGAGGTGATTCTAAATTGCTTAAAGACTTTAGCCCCTGGTGATCCCTCTGCATGAAACATCTAGTTCCTTGCAACTTCTTGGTCATTGCAGACATCACCTCCTCTAGGGAGACTTCCCTGATTGCCTCCAAAGTGGGCTTCCCTTCTGCCTTGCACAGTAGAAAGGGAAGTGAAGCATGTTGAAGTGTGAAGTTGTGCTTCCAAAATGATAGTTTTGTAAATGAATGGAAAATCAAGAAAAAACAATTTTTAAAAAAGTAAAAGAACCCACTCTGCTATTGTCATGGGTGAGTGGAGAAAGGAATTAGGAGTCTGTTCTCTAGATGAGTTTGGGGGGAGAGGCAGCAGGCTGGGAGACAGAGAACATACAC
Source organism: Talpa europaea (assembly GCF_964194135.1). Classification (NCBI taxonomy): domain Eukaryota; kingdom Metazoa; phylum Chordata; class Mammalia; order Eulipotyphla; family Talpidae; genus Talpa; species Talpa europaea. The sequence continues at coordinate 48,030,854 of NC_140084.1, forward strand.
TCTCCCAGGTGTAAAGATTTTTGCCCTGCTTCTATCACATCAGGCTCTGTGACACCGGGCAAGTCACTTAATCTCTCTGTGCTTCCGTTTCATCATATATTAAACTACCCTATCTCGGGAGGTTCTTGTGAGTAGGCAGTGGAAGGTGCTTTTGAAAGTGCTTGGCTTTTTAAAAGGGACTATAAACACGCAGTTATTATGACTGTTAAGTGGGCAGGCTTGAGGAGATGACTCCATTGGCGGGTTGGAGGGGAGGCCAAGATGGCGGGAGGAAAATGACCAGAGAGGTCAACAGGGGTGGCCACACGCAGGGAAGGGGCTTCTCAAAGGGGATCTTGTTTTGAAGTGCAGATTCAGATCCAGTACATCCAGGTGGACCCTGAAACGCTATGTTTCACACAAGCCCCCCAGATCACACTCTGGGGGACAAGCCTCACCACAGTGAGAATTTTATCCTGAGGACAAGAGGAAGCCTCTGGGGGTGTGTAAGCATGGGGCGCTGAGACACCCCAGCTGCCCTGCAGAAAAACGCGGGAGGTGGAGGACAGGGACCAGGGGGGCGGTTACTCTGGTCTAAACAGAGCTGTGGCAGCGCGCTGAAGGCAAAGGCTGCCAGCTGGGTGTGGAGACAGCCCCACTGGCTCCCGAGAGTCGATTGTTGAATTTTGCAAGCTGGTTGTTAAAACTGTGGGTAGCATGAAATTGGCCACGGGAGAAGTACTGACACCATGAAAACTGACAAATGTTGCAATCTGTGAGCGAGACAGAGAACCAGCCCATTTGCAACCAGCTTGTTGACTTGGAAAGCCAGGGACGTTACCCACGAAAGGTTTTAGTCCCCGGGGTGCTAGCAAGGACTTCTGTGAGACTGGGATGTGTCAGGTGACTTGGGAGACTCAAGGAAGTGGGCTTTGCTGGGCTGGACACTGGTAGGGAGTGGAGGCGAGCACATGAGGGCGGAGCAGTGAGCGGTGCTCGTGGGAAAAAGACAGCATCAGCCCCCAGCAGAAAAGGGGGGGGGGTGATGGCCATTGTGTTCTGGGCCCCAGTTTGGCTGTGTTGAGACATGACCCCCAAAGACCTTATTTTTATCTTGGTCCACCATCATAGAGTGGTCTTGACTATGTTGGTAAAATTTCTTAGGCCCGAGCGGGGCGCTAGACCTGGCCAGGAATGTCATGGCTGTCGGGAGCTACTTTCTGCTTTGGCAGCTAAAAGAGACCCCCCACCCCTCGCCTTCCGCCAAGTGCGGTGGCATTGAGACAGTTTATCTCCCCCTCGTGTAAGGGGAGGCAGGTGTCTGGATCCGTGGGGCATGTCACCCCCACCAGATAATTTGGGAGTCCAGGTTCCCGCCCGATGGTTGTTCCATCATCTCCTGCCTGGTTGAAGCCAGCTATGGCTCCACTCACCTTCCAGGCCCAGGGAAGGGCAATGGGTCTAAGGCAAACGCACTTCTTTCAAGCAAACGACTGCAAAGTTGGACTCTCCATCTCCCTGACACTTTTGGGGAGACCTGAGTCATGTGGTCACCCCTAGCTGCAAGGAAGGCTAGGAATATTTCCTGCAGGTGGTAGGTTGTGTGCTGGGTAATTTTCTAGGATCATAGAGGGAGGGGGACATGGATCAAGGTGACAGCTAACGATTGGCCATAAGAGACCCAAGTGGCCAAAGGTGGGGTTGTCTAGAAGGGTCTAGATGTGAGAGCTGTCAGCAGGCTGGTTCCAATGCGAGGCCACTTCTGAGGGTGGTGGAAAAGCCACCATCTGCATTCAAACGCTGCTGCTGGGGCTGAGGGACGCTGGTGTTAGCGGACCAGAAGAGAAAGCAAAAGGGCAAATCCCTCCGTCATCCTTCCGCCTGCAGCCTCCCTCTAGGTAGAGCCTATTAGGTAGCGCCCCCTTTAGGTAGAGCCTATCAGGAACCCAGTTGGCAAAGCAGAAGTGGCGAAGGTAGAGCTCCAACCCGGTTATCACAGAGCTGGGGTAAAAGGGTGGAGTTTGGAACTGAGACTCGGTAGTTTAAACTGGCATGACGGGGTGGCATGGACAGCACGTGATGATGCCCATTTGAGCAGAGTATGTCTGGGGAAGGCTCACAGCAGCTAACGATGGCTTCTCCGTCCCCAGGAGCCCTCCTTGTGGACCTAGAGACCCCGGAAGAGATGAAGGTTCAACGCCTGAGCAGGCCGGCCAAATCCTCGTGAGTGGCCCCAGGTCCCATGACTTCTTAGCTCAGCTTCCCCCCAGTGTGTGCCAACGTAGCGACCCCTGACCTCAGCGGCTCCACCTGCTCGCTCTCTCCCCAGGAAGCAGTACCTGCGTCAGGTCATCGCAGAATATGAGGCGCTGGATCGAGAGCTCCCGTGCATCCGCAAGTTCCCCGCGCAGCCCACCACTCAGCCGCTCTGCCTGTGTATGGAGACCTTGGTGAGCGGCCCCGGCCCCAGGCCCTGGTGTCTGCAGAATCGGGGCGGGGTACTGGAAAGGGCATGGGCTCAAAAGTGAGGTGCACAGGTGGCCCCGCAGCGCTGTGGGTTCGGTGCCAGGAGGGTTACTGAGAACTGAGTGTGAATTTGTCAGAAATTCAATCATCAAATTAATTGATGCTTCTTCTCCCGAGGAGAGGCCAAGGGGCAGGCAGTGGGGGAGACGCCAGGCAGAAAAGAAAGGTGGTTGAAAGACAAAGCTAGGGGCCTCCCTGGTGGGGCAGTGGGTTGAGCACCGTGCTGTGAAGCTGTCCACAGCCTCTGCAGTGCAGGTTCGATTCCCGGCTGGGCAGGGAGAATCCCACATGGCGTGGCAGACCTCTCCTGTCTCGCCCACTGCTCCCCTCCGCAGTGTATGTCAGTCCATCTGCCTGTTCTGTTCCCCGCTCTGTCTCTGGTGAATCCTCTCACCCTTCCGTGCCTCTGGCCTGTACCCCGGTTCTTGTATAAAAATAAAAATAAATCTTTAAAAAAAAGAAAGACAAGGCGAGAGGAGACGGAGTTCTGCTAATACAGCGATTGTGAAATTCTGCAATGTGTACAAATATAACAAAAATTTGTAAGAAAAAAAAAACATGTTTTGGTCAGATTTGGCAAACTGGTCGTTCGGCGCGGATCCTTTGCCAGTCCCTGTCCTCAACCTAATAGGGGAGGTGCCTATTAGGGTCTCAAGCCAGAAGTGAATGAGAGGAGGTCACGTTAACCGGGCGCTTATCGTGTGCCAGGCTCCCCCAGCTCACCTGGGTGACTCATCCCAACACAGGACCTTCTGTCCTTGTGTTAGAGACCACCTCCACACCGAGGCTCTCCTCTGTGGCTTTAAACATGGGGACTCCCACATAAACACTCGAGGCTGACCTTCTGGAGGTGACCAATTTCATTTCAGTTCCTCAGCAATGGTGCACCACCTCGGACCGGTTATCTCGTGCTGAAAGTGTGGTTCGTTATCACTGTGTTTCTGAGTGTTAACTGGATAGACAAGGAGCCATTTTTGACCCTGCTTTTTTGACCTCCTTAAATATCTAATATGAGCCTAAAGGGGAAGCATACGACTGAAATCCTTTCAGAAGTTTTCAAGGGGCTAAAAGCTTGCCAGTCACGCAGTTTGCTGCAAAAAGTTTCCGGTTCAGTCAACTCGGCTTTGGCTTTTGGCAAACTGGTTTGGTGAAAACTGAGTTTCTTGAGAATGACCTAGAAAGCCAGGAGATGCTTTTCGACCCGAGAGTCCTGTCCTCCCCGCTCCTCCACGAGCGTCAGGATCCCGGGATCCGAGAACCTCGCCCTCAAACGTCACGTGGGGCTGGGCGGGCCCGGCGGGCGGCGTCCAGGTGGACGCTAGAGTCTCTCTGACTCCCCAGCCCGAGGAGGACTTTACCCACCTGGACGTGCTGGAGGCACTGGAGGCCGAGTTACCCGGGGCCATGGAGAGCGGGCGCGTGAGCGGCATCCGCTTTGAGAACGTGAACGTCATCTGCGGGACTGCGGGGCACCGCAACAGGTGAGCCCGCCGCGGGGCCAGGGGCGGGGCCGGGCGGGGAGGGGCGGGGCCTAGAGCGAGCACGGCGCGGGGCGGAGTCGGGGCGGGCGAATAGATGGACGCTATCGCGGCGAGGGGCGTGGCTAGAGGAAGCGCGGCCTGGGGGGCGGGGCCTGGACGCATCGGCGCGTGGGAGCCGTGAGGGGCGGGGCCGAGCGAGAGGCAGGTGAGGGGGCAGGACCCTGGAGGAGGCGGGGCCTGGGGTGGAGAACCGGACCCTCCGCGGCTTGGGGGCGGGGCCTCCTAGAAGGCGGCCTGGGGGCGTGGCCTGGGCTGCACCATTGTAGGGGCGGGGCCAGAGTGACCAGGTGGGCATGGACCTGGAGTGTACAGGTGGGAGCGGGGCCAGGAGGGACCGAGGTCAGGGGGAGCCACTCCGAAGGGCCGAGGCTAGCCGGCGGCTTGGAGAGCTGGCGCTTCGACAGCCCGCGATGACCGGACAGAACCGAGAGAAGGCCGGGCTTAGCCGGGCCCAGGTGAGGCCGACGCACAGGCTGCTCTCGGCGAGGACGCGGGGCTGGAGAGCCCGGGGACGCAGGGCCGGGCAGCGGGACGCGAGGCGGTAGACGCAGCGTGGCCAGGCAGGGACGCCCCAAGGCGGGCCGGAGCGCACCCGCGACCGGCGCTCCCGTCTCGGCCCCGCCCGCCCCTCCGCCCCGCCCGCCCGCCCGCAGGTGGCTCATCACGCTCACGGACTTCCAGGCTCGCGCGCGCCTGCTGCGCACCGGGCTCAGCCTCCGCGGGCTCCCGCGCCCTCTCGTGCGCCACGACGAGCTGCTGCTGGACGACTACCGCCTGCACCTGCGCCGCTCCCTGGTCCGCCGGCGCATGCTCGAGGCGCTGGGGGCGGACCCCGCCGAGGAAGACTGACGCGCGGGCGGGCCCCGGTGCGCTGCGCCCCGCCCGCCCCCCCGAGCCCGGAGGAGGGGGCGTGGCCTCCCCAGGAAGGAGGCGGGGCCGGCTCGAGGGGGTGGATACTGTGAGTTTAATTATAAAGAATGACCTGGTACAAAAGCCATTTCTCGCTGCAAAATCTTGGTGGGGAGTCAGGGGGAGGGAGGTGATGGGGGGTAGGAACGAACCCCCGTAGTATAACTCCGCCTCCCTAAACCTTCCCCCGGTCCCTGCCATGGACTCCAGGGTCCCAATCCCTTGAGGGATGAACTGAAGCGCGCGCGAAGGAAAACCCCGGGCGCGGCGATCCCCGTCTCCCCGGGAGGCAGACGTCCTCATCCACCCCCCTCCTTTTCCTCCTCCCACCCCCCTTGGAAGACAATTCTCGGGCTTTTATTTCAGGTTTTTTTTTCTGAATTTTTTTTGTGTTTGTGTGTGTTCTAGGGTTTTTGTATTTTGTTATTGTTCCTCTTTTTGCTTTGTCTCTCCTCTCTGCCCCGCGCTGCCCCCCAATTCGTTCCCTTTCCCCTCCCACCCCAACCTCTCCTCCCCCCTCCCCACCCCCTACACCCTCCCCAACCCCGCGGCACCCATCCAGAATGAACAAGCCCTTGATAGACGGGCGCCGCGCAGGCCCCCTGCGGACGGGGGGCATCCGACCAGGGGGAGGGGGCGGGTAGGGGCCCAGCGCGACCACCGCCCCCTCGCTCCCCTCCCCCCTCCCACGACCCTCCCACAAGGTTCCCCGCAGATCCCTGACGTGGTGAGGGGAGAGGGCTGCAAGCACCCTCCCCCCATGTACGGAGCGCCCCCCCCTTAGGGGTAGGGGGCAGCAGAGGGGGAATGGGCTTGGGGAAGGAGGGGAAGCTCCCTTCTTTGGCAGCTGAACATAGGGGGACCTGAGGGCGATGCCCTCCCCCCTTTACCCACAGTAGGGGAGGGGGCTTTCTAGGGGCAGGGGTGGCTTAAAATTCCCAAGCCCCAGGAATAAAGGGGGGGGGTCGTGCGGGAAGAAGCAGCCATGCTGGAGAAATCGGTGGCGAGACAAGAAGGGTGGGGGGAGGAGGCTCTTCGTGCACAACTATGGACAAGGTGGCCCAGGGAGGACAGACAGCCGGAGCAGAGGGAGCGCGGCCAAGATGAGCAGGGAGAGGCAGTGTGGGAGCATGGCGAGCGAGGGGCAAGTGTGCGTAGCGCCTCACACCAGAGAGAAGCGTGCATGGGGCTGAGAGAATAGGTGTGAGCTTGGCTGCAACAGCTGTTCCTTCACAGGAGCAAAACCAAACCAAATAACCAAGGTGCCAGAAATGATAATAGGGCCCAAGAGCAGGTGGAATGAAACTTTAAAGAAGGGGAGGGGCGCAGAGTTCCCCAGGCGAGATGGGAGAAGACGCCCGAGCCAAGAACAAGTAGAAACCCAAGAACAGGTGTGCGGCAAAGCACAGGTGTGCAAGCGCCTGAAAAGAAAGAAAAAGGCTTCAGGAGAGCAGTGGAGGCGCTGGCGAGGCTGCGTGTGCAAGAGCGCGTGTGCAAGGAGATGCAAGAGTCAGGAATGGAGATGGACAAAGATTGGCAGATGGGGGTGCAGGGAGCAGGAGCCTGCAGAGAGGAAACGGAGGAGGAGCATTCAAGAAGCGGTTCCTGGGAAGCAGCAGGTGTGCCAGGTGTGTGGGGAGTGAGCATCGGGGAGGGGTCGTGGGAGTGTCACAGTGAGAGGGAGAAGTGGGAGAAGCATGGGGGGGGGTCGAGAATCAGCAGGAAAGTGGTGGAGACAAGCGTGTTGGGAGAGGTAGGAGGGCGAGTGTGCAAAAGGAGGAACAGCACGGGGGTCTCCAGAGCATAAATACGTGTGCAGAGGCTGTGAGTGGGTCAGGGAAAGGGTGTCCCAAGTGTGTCTGCAGCAAGGGTCCCGAGAGTTTCCCGAGTGAGGTGTGGCAGGGGGGCGGGGGGGGTGCGGAGACGACACGGGAGGAGAGAGCAGGGGGCGTGGGCGTGGGCAAGCCAAGCCGAGTGTGCAAGGGAGCGAGCGTTGGACAGCCAAGAGGGCCTCGGGAGCCGAGCTGGAAGCGAAGGCGAGTGTGCAAGACAGCGAGGGGCAGATCTGTGCAAAATTGTAGCCTGGGGAGGGGAGAGGTGAGCAGGCGTGCAAAGGAGCGTGCAAGAGGCCAGGGAGCGGCTGCGTGTGCAGGGGAGCAGAGGGGCCTGGAGAGGGGGGGAAGGGCGGTGAGAGCAGGTGGTGGAATCTGAGGGCACCCCCTTTTCCTGCGGCCTGGGGGGCGACCCCCATCCGGTCAGGCTCAGGGCTGACCCTCTATGGCTCTGTCTGTCCCCCCCTCCCAGAAGCGACCCTTCCCTCCTCCTCCAGCCCCAGGGTGACTTCCTCCGTCCTCCCCCTCCGCTCCCCACTTCTCACACACAGTCTGGTGTCAGCTGCCCCCTCCCGAGAGGTGCGAATGTCTGGCCGGGATGGCGCCACCCGGTGACCCGCGGCCTCAGCGGACACGAGTCTGAGAGAAGGCGCGTCAGGGTCGGAGGTCAGGAGGCCGGCGGGCTGCGGGGTTCTGTGGACGGCTGGTCCGTCCAGGCCAGCCATCACCTCTCCAGGAAAAATTTGAGCGCCCGGTCGATGTTCATGCGGTGGCCCACCCGGGTCACGCCCAGGTCCACGTAGTCCTCCTTGGTGAGGGCGGGCAGGTGGGAGCCGTCGATCTCGTGGTCCAGGAACTGGGCCCGGTGCTCAGCCAGGCCCAGCCACTCCAGCCAGTCGGCCACGTCGAACTTGGTCCAGAACCCCAGAGGCTTAGCGCCAAAGGGCTTGTCTGGGGGCAGCGAAAGCAGGCGGGTCGGCGAGAGGGAGCGGGAGGCCCCCGACAAGGCTCCGCCGAGCCCCCCGGAAATCCCGGGGTGCGGCGGCACAAAGACTGGAGCGAAGGGATCCGCAGAGCCGCCGGCGCCTCCGGTGGGGGAGCCGCGGATGTCAAAAAGGCCCGGGTAGAGGGGTCCAGAAGGCAGGATGGGCAGGGACGAGGGCCGGGGCGCCGGGCTGACCTTGTGCTCCGAGGCGGGCAGCAGGGAGGGGCTGGGGGCCCGGCGGAGCAGAGGCGGCCGCATCTCGAACTCCACACCCTGGAGGTGGCGGGTGGAGGAGGAGGAGCCCGAGGGTGAGGTGGCCCCCTGGGCTGCAGCAGCTGAAGGGGGCACCCCGGTTCCTGTGGGGAGTGGCGGCAGAGGTGGTTTGGACCAGTTCTGAAACAGGCTGCTGACGGGCTTGGAGAGGAGCGAGTCGTCGCTGAGTCTGGAAGGTGACAAGCGGGCGGGGGTGCAGGAGAGGGATCGAGGGGCGCGGGCAGGGTGAGACAGAGGTGGAGGTCGAGATGCAGGGCGAAAGGAGGAGAGACGCAGGGCAGGGGCAGAGATAGGAAGAGATGGGCGGGCCGGACGGATGCAGGACAGCCATGGAGGGAGAGAGAGATGAGAGGACGGGGGAGGGCCACAGTCAGAGAGATGAGAGAAAAAGAGACATAAGTGATAATAGTCATCACCGCCACCGCTTGCTGATGCGCACGTGTGCCAGGCATGGTTCTAAGAGCTTTACGTATCGCCTCTCCATGGAGTCCCCACGACAGCCCTGCTGCAGGTTACTAGCATCGCCAGCACAGAGAGGCCGGGTAACTCGCCTAAGGACACACAGCCAGGAAGTGGCAGAGCCTGGTCATACGGCCCCAAAGTCTGAGCTCGGAACCACTACTCTGCACTGCCTTCAGGGTACGACCAGGCACAGCAGAGTGGAGGACAGGGAGACGGTGAGCGAGGAACAAAAAAAAGGGTGAGCATTCAGGGGAGAGAGATGGGAGGGGGCGGGGGCAGGGGAGGGGGAGAGAGATGAGGAGAGGGAGATGAAAGAGAGAAGAAACGAGGGGAGAAAAAGGTTCCCCTCGTCCCTTTGGCTCCCCGCAGCACAGGCCTGCCTCGGGGCCTGGGGACCTGGCCCTCCCGCTGGGCTCCCGCTGACCTCGCCCTCCACCCCTCCCCTCTACCCCCCCCCCCCAGGGATCCCACCATCCTTTGTTTCCAGGACAACAGGAGTATCCTCTTGCCTGCCCCACCCTCATCGGGCTCATCAGGCTCAGCTGTGCGAGGGTCCGGCCTTGCCTGTCCTGTGCCCCACGGGACCCCCATCCGGGACACAGTAGGTGACAGGCGACTCGCTGGAGCACCCTCTCCTCCGCCCAGAGTACTTGAGGGGGTGGACCTGCCTTGAGGGTCTCAACCCTAGGAAAGCCACACCCAGGCGCCAACCCTGAGGGCCTCAGACCCTCCCACAGGGCAGCCTCGCCAGGACTCCCCCACAGGCTGCACCCCCCCAGCCCGGGTGAGGGAGGCTGCCCCGCCCAGGCCTGGGTGACCGTGTCCTGTGCCAACAGCCGAATCGCCCGGCCGCCTTCCTCAGAATGTGCGCTGGCCGCTAAGCGACGTGTGACCTGAGCCAACTCTGCGCTGGACAAAGGGGTTCAAAGTCCTCTCCCCACTCTGTGAGCCAGCGTCAGGGGTGTGATGACTTTCCCTGAGACTCGAAAGTCCCAGATAAGCTCAAACTTTGTGGCCACCCCTGCCCGCCCACCCCCACACCCCCCCGACCCTGGTAGCTTGGGGTAACGTCTGCATCTCCCCGTATTTCCCCACCCACGCTCGATGGGCTGGGGGGGGGTCCCCTTCCACCCCCACCTCACTTGACAGCAGCCTCAAAACCCATCTTAGGTGGGCACTACCTCCCACAAGAGGCCGCCCAGTTAGGAGGTGCAGGGCTAGGACCAGAACCACCCTCATCACCTCTGCACCCCTAAGGCAGCTTGTCTTGAGCCACCCGGGGTTCAGGGGCTCACAGACGTCAGGACTGTCACAACTGACAGCCCACCAAAGAACCAGACACCCGCGAGCTTGCGCTCCAGTCTCCTTTGTTAATCACTCTGTGTGCATCCTGGGATGTGGGTTGCCATGGGGACGGGAGACCACAGCGGCTACCGAGATAAAGGGGGAAGTTTAAAGCACCCGAGAAAGCATGCTTCTTTGGGGTGAACTTCTGCCGTCTCAGCGCCACCCCCAGGACCCTACAGGGACGGAGCTGGGGGACGGGGACGCTGGTCCCCACAAACAGTCCGGGCCCTCCTGGCCTCCACCGCCAACCGCCAGCCCCTGCTCACCTCTGCCGCTGGAGGGAGGAGGTCCTCTCGGGGACGTAGCTGGCTCCCCCGTGGTGGCTGTCCCCGCTGCCCCCGCTGCCTCCCCGGGCCCAGGGCAAAGCGCCCCCAGCTGCCGAGGAGCCCCCAAACTGCTGAAGCTTGGAGCTGAGTTCGCTGATGATGCTGGCTTTGACGGTGGCCAAGGCTGAGGCCTGGGGCTGGGCCAGGGGCCCGGGCAGGGGTGGTGGCGGCGGGCCCGGGCCCTCCTCCCAGGGCAGCAGCTTCCGAGGCAGGGAGGAGGCCGCCGGCAAGGGCACCGGTGGGCCTTCTGGTTCCACGTTCCCCGGCCCCCCGGCCACACCCGCCGGCGAGGGTCCAGCGCAGCCGCTCAGGGCCAGCAGCCCGTCCGCCCCGGCGCCGGTCACCGAGACCGTGGGGCTGGTGGGGGTGACGGGCTCTCGCAGGCCCCCGCCCGGGCTGGGCCGCAGCCCTCCGGCGGCCCCCAGGGCGCGGCCCCGGAGCTTAGAGGGAGTCATGAGCTGCGGGGGGTAGGGCGGGCCCGGGGGGCCGCTCCCCCCGAAGGCCTGGCCGTCCAGGTAAGCCACATACGTGTCCAGCAGCTCCGGCCCAGCGGCCACCCCGGCGCCCCCGGCGCCGCCGCCCGCGCCCGCCCCGCCGCCCTCCGCGGACAGGCTGCTGAGCGTGGACGCGCTGCTGATGGTCTCCAGCGGGTGGTCGCTGCTGCTGCGGCTGTCCACCTCCTCGATGCCCGAGTCCGTGCCGGGCGGCGGGTCCGGGCCGGGCTGCGGCGCGGGGGGCGGCGGGGCGGCGGGGGCCGCGGGCCCCGGCGGAGGGGGGTCCCCGGGAGCCCCGGGGGCCCCCTGGGTCAGCGTGGCCACCTCGCTGTCGTAGGACGTCAGGCTGGACGCGGTGGAGTCCAGGGCGGGCGGGGCGGCGGCGACGGCGGGGGGCGGCCCGGGCGGCAGCGGGGCGGTGGGGGTCGGGGGGTCCGGCAGCGGGAGGGGCGGCCCCGGCGTGAGGGGCGACTCGGGCTTCTCGAAGCTGTTGGAGAACTCCAGGGGCGGGGGCAGCGGCTCCACGAAGAGGAACTCGCCGTCCTCCACGTCCACCGAGGGCGCGGGCGGCGGCAGGACCAGCAGCGGGAGCCCGTTCTCCTCGCCGCCCCGCGGGGACGTGGGCGAGGGCGGCAGCGCGCGGCGGGGGCTGGGCGGCGGGACCCCCGGCCCGTCCTCCGCCGGCGGCCCCCTGCCCGCCGCGCCGCCCGCCCGGGGCTGGCAGTTCTCGAGGAACCGCACGTGCAGGGGCAGCCGCTCGGGCTCCTCCGGGGCGCCGGCGCGCCAGGCCTTGCTCGCGGCGGGGTGCGGGGCGGGGGGCTCGGGCCCCAGCTGCAGCAGGAGCGGCCCCACCCCGGGGGCGGCGGGCGGCAGGCGGTGCAGCAGCGAGCGGCGCGCGGCGGGCGGGCTGGCCGACAGCGCCTTCTCCTGGCTGCCCAGCCCGGGCCGGTACCCCAGCTCGCGGCGCGCGGGGTCGGGCGGCGCGGCCCCCCAGAGGCGCAGCACCGGCTCGTGGTGGGCGTGGGGCGAGTGGTGGTGGGGGGCGGGCGGCGGCACCTCGTAGCGCGGCGACGGCGGCCGGGGCGGGGGCGGGGGCGCGCCGCCGCCCTCCGAGGACTCCTTCAGCGCGCGCTCCCGCGCGGCCAGCGCCAGCCCGAGCGGCGAGGCGGGGTCGAGGGCCTTGCCGGTCAGCGGGTGCACCAGGGGCCGCGGCGGCAGGAAGCTGGTGAAGGCGCTGCTGCCCCCGCTGCCCCCGTAGGCGCGCGCGGCCCCGTAGGCCCCGTAGGCGGCGCCGCCCGCGGACTCCAGGCGCAGGTAGGGCTCGGCCGAGAACATGCCCTCGTCGATGGACTTGGAGTGGCGCAGCCGCGGGCCCGGGGGCGCGCCCGCGCCCAGCCCGCCCTCGCCGTCCTCGTCGCCGGCGTCGGTGGAGAGGAAGAGCGTGGAGCGCCGGCGGGCCTCGTTCTGCCAGCCGCCCTCCCTGCGCGCCGCGCCCACCAGGGCGGCCCCGAACTGGCTGGTGAAGTCGAGGGTGGCGGGGCCGCTGGGCGAGGCCGGGGCGGGCACGGGCGAGGGCGCGGGCGACGCGGGCGACGCGGCCGGGGCGGGGCTGGGCGCGGAGGAGCCGCCGCCGCCCGCGGGCTCGGGCTGGGCGGGGGGCTCCGCCTCGGTGCTGCTGCCCTGGCTGCTGCGGCCGCTGCTACTGGTGGACGGGGCCTTGATGATGATGGTGGGGATGGGGATGGAGTTCTTCTCCGACGGGGCGGGCGGCGGCTGCGGGGACGCGGGGGACGTGGGCGAGGCGGCGGGCGGGAGGCCGCCGGCCTTCTGGGGCTCGCCCTCCACCTTGGTCTGCTTGACCAGCGGGCCCTTGCGCCCGCGCCCCGAGCGGGCCGGCACGTACATGGCCGCGCTGGCCGCCCGAGGGGGCAGCTGGAAGTAGCGCAGGGCGGGCGCCTGGGCCGAGCCGCCGCCCCCGGCCCCGCTGGCGTGGTGCGACGGGGACGCGGCCCCCGGGGTCGGGCTGGGCCCGCCGCCTCGCCAGCCGCGCAGGCTGGGCTGGGGCCCCAGCGCCAGGCGGGGCGGGGGGTCGTCGGGGGAGCCGCCGGTCTCCATCTCCGGGGGATGAGGGGGGTGGGCGTGGTGGTGGTGGGGCTGGGGGGGCGGGGCGTGGTGGTGGTGGTGATGGGGCGGGTGGTGGTGGGGCGGGGGCAGGGGGCCGCTGTGGTACAGGCTCTTCTCGCGGCTCCCCAGGCGCGTCTCGGGAAGGGAGGGCCCGTCGAAGGATGAGGGGGAAGAGGCGGGGTGGGTGCTACTGGAGCCGGGGTTGAAGGGGCTCCCCCGGTGGGAGGGGGTGAGGCGGCCGGAGGAGGAGGGGGCGGGGGGTGTGCTGTAGGGGGGCTCGGGTGGGGACGTGGTGGGCGGCGGGGGGATGTCCTCCGAACCAGGCACAGACAGGCTGCGGCTGAACTTCATGGCGGGGGGTGCTAGGTAGGGTCTGTCATCTTCCGCAGCCCCTGTGGAGGCACAGAGGGTCCAGGAGAGGGGGCGGGGTGGGGTTTCGCCCGGCTCCCCAGTCCCGTAGAAACGCACCATTCTTGCATTAATAATGGTGGGGGGGCTGGGTGTTCTGCCCTCCTATCCCGCAGAAACCCAGTATTTAATGCAACAATGAGGACAGCGAGGAAGACGGCAACGCGACGGCGACGGCACCCGGCATGCACTGAGAACCGCTCGCGGATTAGCCGGGCCGGGGGAATCCAAATCCGCCCCGCACAGTGATTCGGGTTGTGCACTGCGCGACAGCCCGCAGCAGAGGGAGCCGTCGGGCGGGCTGCACTTCCCCCCCGGGCCAGCAGGGGGCGCCTTCTCCTAATTCGCACAAAAGCACGGTCTATGGAAGCGGCTTGCCGGGAGCGAAAGCGGCTCGGGCAGGGAAGCAATGCCGTGTTTAGGAGCTTATGGGTTTCTTTTCAGGGATACACAGAAAAGAACTGCGAGGAGCCCCTCAGTCCTGTGATTCACAGACCACTGCTCAGGGTGCGGCTAACATTAAAAAGCGGGAGCCGGCAGATAAGAAAATGAGACAGGAGGGTGGCCACGAGACTCACACTGGTGGGCGCTAGAACTGGGCAGCAGCTAGGTTTGACTTTCAAAATGACTCAGAGGACGGCGGGAGTGAAATCTGCCTACAAGACTGTGGGGGCTCAGTCTTGACCCTTTTCTTGCCTCTGACTACTGTCCCTTGGCGATCGCAGCCTGCACCCCGGCCTCAGTTCACTACCTCTGCTCTGGAAGCCCATGTCTGCCTGGAGCCCAAACCTCTCCCAGAGCCCCAGGTGCCTGTATACAAATATGGAGACGCTCACAGGCCCCACAAACTCAGCTCCCGATCTACCACCCCCGCAGGCTTCCCATCTCAGCCAAAGGCATCTCCGCCCTGCCTCAGGACCTTTGCATGTCTATGCCACTACACGGAATGCTTTACCTCCAGACATCCCCGTGGCTCCCGCTCATCCCCAAGTTTTAACTCAAACCTGCTCCTGGGCACTGCAGAGCTCTGCAGCCGTAACTTGCGTTTTTCTTTTCCCCAGAGCACTTACTGCTGTCAATACGCTATATAATTTTCTGCTTTCTTATCCTTATAAAGTATTCCTTGCTGGAAGATTAGCCCACGAGCGCTGGTGTTCTGTTTACTGATAAATACCCAGCACACGGGAGGTGCTCAAACGACATTTTTAGATGAATGAATGAAGTGAGTCAGACAAGAGAGAAGGTTCTATGTGCGGCCTTCACCTCACTGCATCCAGGCAGGGGCAGTAATTAATGTCCCCGTTGCCTAGAGGCAGAGCCCAAGGCCCAGAGAGGTGCAGCAATGTGCCCCAGGTCACACAGCAGGACGAGCAGAGCTAGGGTTCATCCCAGCTTTGCTTAGCAACCAGGCCTGAGCTCTCTGCCCCGCTGTCCCCCGCCTCCTCCCCACATCGGCACCCCTCACAGCCACCCGCCTTGGCCCGTGACATACCGATGGATTTTTGGCGGAGCATGAGCCCGGGGCCCGGAGGCAGGTACGAAGGACGTTCATAACTCGGCTGGGAGCGGTGGTGGGGATCGAAGCTTGACTTTGGGGTGGCAGTCAGGGAAGGAGGAAAAAGAGCAGAGAAAGATCAGGCCCAAGTCTGGGAAAAGTCCTGGGTTCTTTGTACAGCCCCCCAACCCCCACTCCTTCCTGGCCCAGGAGCAAGGGAGGGTGAGAGGAAGCAGAGGGGTTCTGGGGAAGGGAAGGGTTTCTGCGTCTGCCAGTGGGGAGGAAGGAAAGGAAAAGGCACACAGACGGGCCATGGAGCTGGTGGCTCTCCCTTGGCGACACCCATCTGGGCACCTTTTCCATCCCCACTGTCACTGTCCAGGTCCCAGCTACCTCCTCGCTTGCCCAGAACGGCTTCGAGGCTTCCTTCCATCTCCCTGTGGCCACCGGGTCCCACCACCCCTTTCTACGCAGGTCACAGGGGTCTTTCCAAGAGAAATCCAGGGCAGGCTACTGCTTGTTTGAAATCCTGCCTCCCACCTCTGTTGGACCAGGCTCTCTGTGGCAGAACCTGCCGAGCCCACCTAGATGCCCTGGCCTGGGAGGCTCTGCCTGGGCCAGGCTGGGGCTCTCGGCTGCCCCTGAAGCATCACACCCCCTCCCCTCCGAGCTGACCCGCCCAGCAGTTATGCATCCCCACTGCTGGGAACACTGGCTGACCCGGCGGAACAAGGCAGGGTTCACTCAGCTGTGTGGCTCATATTCCCGGGCACCCCCACAGGGATCTGGTCCCAAGTGACACTGGATAGGACCAGGGACCTTCTTGACATCCCCTCCTGCCACTCTCGCTCTTGCACCGGGTCCCTCTTGGGAAGTCACTGTTGCCAGAAGCCTCATCTCGGCCCCAATCCCAGGCAGTGAAGCCTCAGACACTGGGAGCACTTGGTGCCCACCTTCCCTGCTTCTCCAGCCCCCCATGTTTATTCAGCCCGGCCTCAGGGCACCTGCCCGCCCTAGGGCTGCACCCTGCACGGCCTGTCCCCTAGCTGTCACGGGTGCTTTCCAACTTGGGGCCCCTCACTCCACTGACCCTCCCAGTGTCCTGCATGTCCCCGCCCTCTTTCTTCACGCCTGAAACCACCCTACTGTCCTGCTCCTCATCTGTCCCCGCCTAGGACGTGCTGCCTCCTAATGTCCTGGGCTCAGAGGAGTACTTTTCATGTCTCTTTGGGTCTAAGGAAATGGTTTCATTTCTAAGTGGTGATTAAATAGGGTTGAATCGTTTTCATGTTATTTGTATTGTCCCATCTCGCATTCACGTGCTTAATCTAAATGGGATCCGTTCGGCAGGCTTCGCTCTCGGTGATTTTCCTGGCGCTTCAGAGTCTGCAAGGACTGGCCGACTCCCTGTGCATCTGGCCTGGTGTGATGTTATTTGAAAGCAAACTTGTTCATCACGGGAAAAAATATATGTGCAGGAGAGGAAAGGAAGGAGGAGAAGGAGATGGTGGTGTCCTTTACCCCAACGCAGATTTTTAAAAACTTTTCTTTTAGGGCCCTCCCTGGTGGCCTAGGAGTTAAGTCTCAGCGCTATCACTTCTATGGCCTGAGTTCGATCCCTAGCCAGGGAGCTGTCCCGCATGGCGCAGCAGACCTCTCCGGTCTCCCCGCGGCTCCCCTCAGCAGTGTACTTCAGTCAGTCTGCCTGTTCTGCTCCCCGCTCTGTCTCTGGTGAATCCTCTCACTCTCTCCGCCGCCCCCACAAACCTCATACCTCTGGCCTACCCTCTAGTTGCTCTACACAAAAAATAAAAAACATAATTACAGGTATATTAAAAAAAACTTTTCCTGTAGTGCTCAGGGGGGCGATTTTGTGGATCCCATTCACCAGTGGGCTCCCCAGCCCCCAAACTCCACCAACATGAGTGACTGAATGAGAGCCAACCAACCTCAGAACTGCTGGACCCTGACCCCTATATTCCACCAGGTGACCCCCTATGCCTCCTTTCCAGAGACACAGAGAAAGGGAGTTCCAGAGAACAGGGGTTCCACCTTAGGGATGTGGCCATTAAGGCCCTGCCTTCACCACCCAGTCAGCCCTTGTTCTGACTCTCCCACTTCCCCTACTGGTTTCTCACCTCTGAGCCTTAGCCTAGGCTGTTCCTGCAGCTTGGACCTCCTTACCTTCCCAAGTAGAGAAGAAAACTCCGTTACCCTGGTCCTTCACCCCAGACCCCCAGCTGGCCTCTACCTTCCTCAAGGCAACATCGCCACCCACAATAGCCCTGGTGCCTCTGATGTATGTTTCAGTCGCATATTTCTTTTTTTTTTTCCTTTTTTTTTTTTAATTTAGTTTGGCCAGTTGCATATTTCAACCACGACAACCAGTTAAAAGAAAAGCATTGTTTCCTCAATAGACACTAGATGTTTGCGGGTGACCTTAGTGTCATCTACACGGATGTGGAAATATGAAGCTGTGTAACCGAAACTGAAAAAAAATATACAAAAGAAATAAGGAGTAAAACAAACAAACAAACGAAAACTCACTCTTAGATGATGAAAACTAAAATGGTGGCCGCCAAAGGTAAAGAGTTGGGGGATAGGCAAGTCAGGTAAAGGGGGGTGGACTGTTTGGGGGTAGATGGAAATTGGAATTTTAGTCTACAGATACAGAAGCTACAAATGTGCACAACTGAAACTTAACATCATCTTCTAAACCAATGTGACTTCAATGCATTAGAACAAAAATTGCATTGCTCCAGCACACTGGCCACATTTCCAGCATCTAATTGTTGCACACCTAGCACAGAGGGAGAACATTCCATCACAGGAAGCTCCATCAGACTGCCTGCTCTAGCCCTCATGGACACGCCTGGCCTCCCCTACTCTGCACTCATCTCCCTGCATTGGGACAGGTTAATTCATTCGTTCCACAAATATTTACTGAGCAAATGCTCCGTGCCAGGGGTTGTTCTAAACACCACAGATGCAGCCATAAACAAGCAGACAAAATTCACTGCTCATATAAGAGGTAGGCAGACCACAAACAAACCAAACTGGAAGTAAACAAGTGAAATAAACTGTGGCTCAGATGGAGGTGAGGATGGGAGCGAGAGAGTGTGATTTGGCACAGTGCAGTCAAGGGAGGCCTTCTTGAAAGGGTATAATATGAATAAACTCCTGGGCCTCCGGGTGGCGTAGGGGTCGAGTCTCAAGGCTGTTACCACTATGGCTGGAGTTTGATCCCCGGCCAGGGAGCTGACCCACATGGCACAGGAGACCTCTCCTGTCTCCCTGCTGCTCCCCTCAGCAGTGTATTTCAGTTTATTTTCAGTAGATCCGCCTGTTTTGCTTCCCACTCTGAGTCTCTGGTGAATCTCTCACAAATCCCTCCGCCCCACACCCCTGGCCTGCACCCCAGTTTTTCTACCTCCAAAAAAAGACATAAAATCTTTTTTTTTAAAAATGAGTAAACTCCTTAAGGAGTTAAAGGAGGGAGCCATGCCTTCATCCAGGGAGAAGCATGCTAGTTAGAGGGCGCAGCAAGTGCAAAGGCTCTAAGGTGGAAGGGAGTCTGGCAAGCTCAAGGGGCAGTCCAGAGGCCTGTGTGTCTGTGGGTTGGCAGGTCTGAGGGATGGGGGATGGATCAGGAAGGAGGGAGAGGGGTGATTATGGGTAGAATCTGGTAGTTTGGGATATCTTCTCCCTGGAGAGGCCTCCTTCTGTCATACTGCCTCATAACCCCTTCCACGTGTCCCAATTGAGAGTTACTATAATTACTTGCTTGCTGTTGTCTGCCTCCCTGGGCACCTAGTCTACCCCGTACACATTCTACTCTCCTTCTTTGGTAGAAAACCTCAATCTTATTTGGCATCTATAGAGACTACATTTCCCAGCCTCCCTTGCAGCCAGATGGGCCATGGGGCTAAGGCTGACCAACAAGCATATATGAAAGTGTTGTGTGTTACTTCTGGGAAGTCTCATCAGAGGTAACCCAAGATGTAGCAATGCCCTCTTTGCCCTTCTGCCTTTCCCTTTTTCCTTGTTCCTGCTACCTGGGATGCTGGTGCAATTGCTTGAGCTTCAGCAGTCATCTTGGACTATGAGGTGACTTTGTGTTTGGAAACAAGGCTAGATGGGTGGAGCAAAAAGCAGAAGGATACTAGGTCCTTATGACCACGGAGGCTGCCACACCTGCCAGAACTCCCTACTCCAGACTTAATTTAACATGAACTTAAAGAGGCATTTAAGGGCACTCAAGCCTCTGTTATTTGGAGGTTTATCTAACATCCAACAGAACCCAATTCTGGAACCTGCCCTTCCTGTGGCCCAAATTGGGAGTTCTCTAAGGAAAATGATCTTGATTGACTGGCTCACTCTTCACACCGAGGGCTGAGAAGCCAGCCCAGCACATTTGTGTAGAATGGAGGGACTGGGGGTGATACAAGACAACCTCACAAGATGGGGGGGGGGGCTTGAAGGCAAAACCCCAGCCCTGTTCCTCTGAACACCCACTGAAATAGCACCAGGATGGTTCCAGCAGGCGTCAGCGTCTCCCGAGAGTACCCCTACTTCACCCACTCTCCTCATTTTGCTCCTCTCCACATCTGATTCGCAGCCTGCCCGACTTTTTGTGACTTGGCTGAATGTTTTTCTCAGACCTTCTCCTTAAGCCTCATCCAAATACCCTGTCGCATCAGGTCCTGTGTCTACTGATGAAATCTGTAGCACCAGGGAGCCAAACCCCAAAAATGAGAGAGCTTGGGTGGTTGCAAAGAGACAGATACAGAAAGAAAAGGGAGACATTTTCAAGTCACTTGCAAGTCCCTTGACCAGCTGCTTTCCAGTGTCCTCACTGAATCCTCCAACAGATGCAGGTATTTGGGATGGGGACGCTCGCTGGGCGATAATGAAAGAGGCTGCGGGTCAGAGAAGAAGCTCCTCCTGGCCAGCCACTGAGTAAGGAGGTTTCAAAGCTATTGGAGGAAGGAGATCAAAAGGCTAGAGTATCCCAAGCTCAAATAGGAGGGGTGAAGAGGGGGACAGATGGCGAAGAGAAGGGGCTGTGTCCCGTGGGAAGGACCCACGGACCACCAAGGAGGGATGGCTGGAAGGCACAGAGAGCAAGGGTGCATTCTGGGGATGGCAGGGAGGCGGCAACTGGGAGGCAGGCGAGGGAGGCGGGGTGGGCGTGGCCAGAGGGTCAGGGGCGGGGCCAGAGGGACAGGCGAGGGGTCAGGACCAGGGGCGGGGCCAGGGCGAGGCCAGGGGCGGGGCCCGTGAGAGGAGCGGGGC
Source organism: Talpa europaea (assembly GCF_964194135.1). Taxonomy (NCBI): domain Eukaryota; kingdom Metazoa; phylum Chordata; class Mammalia; order Eulipotyphla; family Talpidae; genus Talpa; species Talpa europaea. Next base: position 48,050,850 of record NC_140084.1, read on the forward strand.
CAGAGGGACAAGGGAGGGGCAAGGCGAGGGCGGGGCCAGAGGGACCGGGGCGGGGTGAGGGCGGGGCCAGAGGGACAGGGGCGGGGCAGGGCGAGGGGCGGGGCCAGAGGGACAGGGGAGGGGCAAGGCGAGGGCGGGGCCAGAGGGACAGGGGCGGGGCAGGGCGAGGGCGGGGCCAGAGGGACAGGGGAGGGGGCAGGGTGGTGGCGCAGGCGTCACGGCGACAGGTAGGGTGGCCCTGACAGAAGCGGAGAGACATCGGATTCTAAAATCGACACCTGGAAGTGGAAAAGGAAGGATTTAAGCTGGGTCAGCTTGACATAAGAGGGGTCAGAGTGGCGGAGATGTCAGACTGGGAGAGGAGCCAGCAGAGCGTAGGAGGCGGCAGCGGCGACCGGCTCAAGGTGGGACGAGCTGACCTCCAGCAACAACCAGGGAGCAGCCGCGCCCACGCAGGGGTATAGCCAATCAGAGCGCGCCGTCTTCGTGGCGTCACCCGCTGCCGGGCAGACTCTTCCTAGTGAGTAAGCCAGCGTCTGGCTCCACGTCTGCACGTTCCCTGGCACGTGGCCGTGGCTTGGGAGCCCTGGTGGCCAGGTGTGTGCCCTGGTGGTGTGCATGGGCGGGGCCTCAAGGGGCTGGGGAACCCGCGCCAAGGGGGTACAGATGGGGGAACAGAGAAAATGGGGACTACGAGAGAGATGGGGAGAGACAAAAGAGGGGGCTACCAGGTGAAGAGTCATAACTGGAGAGACAGGAAGGGGAAATGAGGCAGCAATGGGGAGAAAATGGGACCAGAAGAGGCAGGGAGAGAAAGGGGGCCCTGAAATGGAGAGGGCCAGGGACTGCAGCCACTGCAGGTGGTGAAGAGAATCAGAGGGAGAAACTGAGTCCAGAGACAGCACCCACAGAGAACTCAGAGACTGAGGGTGGGGTGACTAGGGACCCTCCAGGGTAGGTGACCAGGTCACAGACGGTAGCTGAGCAAGCCAAGACACAATGAATGGAGGACGGATGGACTGCTAGCGGAGTCCAGTGGGTCTGCCTGGGGTCTGCGTCCCCCATCTTGGGGTGGGTGCAACTCCCCAGCCATGAATGGCGGGAGAAAATTGGGAGTTCCAGCAGAGAAAGATGACCACGGGCCTCCAGGAGCTGCAGGGGCCAGACCCTCTGCAAACCTAGGAGAGCACCTCTGGGCTTCACTTCTAGGGAGCTGGGTGGGTGGGCAGCTGTTTTTTTCACTGATCTGTGTCTGGGCCCATCTAGGGGTGTCTTTGGAGTTTAGGGGGTGAATTCTCTGAGAGCCAGGTCGTCTCTGTCTGGTAGTCCCAGTTCACAGAGGTAGAGGCCAGCACTGGCTGCCCAGCACCTGGTGGGTGTTCCCTGGATTTGTTCAATAAATGAAAACAGGACTCGCCTGAATCTGTTACTGGAAACTGCAGTGAGCCTGATACACTGCTGCGGGATCCCTGGGGCGCATGCGGAGTTCACTGGTGCGTCACAGCGGGTCTGCAGTTTGTTATTTTATGTGAGGGGGGGATGGGGGGAGCCATCTGTTGAGAGCCTGCTGGGCTAGAGATTGATGTCATCTAATCCTCCTAAGAACTGGGCTCGTCTGGCTTTAGCCCCATTTTACAGAACAGCAAACCCAGACGCATAGAAGTTAAGTAACACGGTCCAAAGTGACATGTGAAGTGAAAGGAAGTCAGGATTTCTATCCGCATCCTGTGCTATTACAGAGCTTCCGAGCATGAGAAGCAAAGAGCTGTGGAGGGGAAGGTTACAGGAGGGGGGTGGAATTCAGAGGGTGGAGGGGGAGAGACACAGACTGGAAAGAGGAATAATGAAATGGATTATTGCGGGTACACCCCAGGCCTCCCATAAAGAATGAATGAATGAATGAATGAATGACTCTCACGGTGTTCTAAGTCCAGCTAAGGCAAACCCAGGGCTAAAGATTTTCGCCTTGGAATGCTGTGGCTTAGTGGTTCTCAATTGGAAATGACTTTGCCACAACTTTGGTTGTGAGGCCCAGAGGAAGCATCTCTGGCAGAGGCCACAGAGGCATCTGCCCATTTTACAACACACAGGACATCCCACAACAGGATGATCCAGCCCTCAAGACAGCCCATGCTCCCTATTGGTCCTACTTCCTGTAAAGTCACCATGCAGTGCATTCATCAGCAGATCAATGCATAACTTTGATGTGTTTGTTTAAAGACCTTATTTAGGGCCTCCCTGGAGGCACAGAGGTTAAGTCTCAACACTATGAAGCTATCGGCAGCCACTGCAGCACAAGTTCTATACCGGCCAGGGAGCTGCCCCCCATGGCGCAGCAGACCTCTCCTGTCTCACCGCTGCTCCCCTCAGCAGTGTGTTTCAGTGGATCCTCCTATTCAGCTCCCCACTCTGTCTCTGGTGAATCCTCTCACTCCCCCACACCTCTGGCCTGTGCCCCAGCTCGTATAAATAAATAAAATAAAATATTTTTTTAAAAAAAGATCTTAATACCATTAATTTATTCACATTGAACTCAGGGTTCAATTGACACACTGAACTGTATCTACAGAGGAAGCCGGACTAACACGTGTTTTCCCCGTGAACCTTCTGGCGCCAGCCAGCACTGCAGCAGCAGCTCTGGCCACTCCAAACCACAAGCCCCCAGCCCACGGCAGGAACAATGCAGAACACAGCACTAAATAGGCCTTGAAAAGGAGATCTGACGCGAGAAGGCACACCGGGCTAGGCTCCCCGTCAGCTGGGAAAGCTCTCTTTGACCCATGCAAATTTTCACTCTGAGGACGGCAGAGCAGAGAAAAATCAGGGAATACTGATTTGAGGATTACAAATACATTTTAGCGAGTCACTTCACAAATAAGGAATCGCAAAGAGCCACAACTGATGGTCTCAGCGGTGCAGATGTTAGAAACTCCGGTGCAGGGAAAGAAGACTGGGCTCCCCTGCTCCCGGAGACCTCAAGTCACCCAAATCTCTAAGACCCCATTTCATTCTGTAACAATGGGGTGCTCTCCCCTCCTTCTGGAGGGGAAGTTTGCTGAAGAATTGTGAAGAGGTACCAGAGGAGGAGGGAGGATGAGAGCAGATCAAGAAAGAAAACACACAAAAAAGTAGAAGCCCCGAGGACGTCGGTTTGCGCACCACACAAGGAAGAACTTTCTAGAAGTTAATCCAAATGCAGAATAAACAAGAGGTGATGAGCGCCACGGGAAATGAGCGCCTCCAGATGCCAGCATCAACAGAAGTGAGCGCCGCCAGAAATGAGCAGGCGTCAGGACTTGACGCCATGGCGCTACCATGGCGCTACCATTGTGTTTCCAATTCTCACGCGGACCTTGGGCCGTGGAGACATCCCCAGGGATCTCAACTTCCCTGAGAAACCAGGAGCCAGTGTGGAGTGAGGGGGTGCGCCACCAAGTCCTGGGAAGTGACCCCTCTACATCTGAAAGAAATTCTAGGAATGGGGCCCGCAGTGCCTGTTTGAGTCTATACTAGCTCCTCTAGGCTGGGTGTGCTAATCCTTAGGGATCCACACACTTGGACAGGGAGGGAGTGGGGGAGCACAGGCAGAGAGGAGCCTGCAGACCCAGGGCACCAGACCCTGACCGCCTGGCCTGAAGTTCTGACTCCCTCTCTGAGCCTCAGTTTCCCCCGTCCATGGGCTAACAACCTTCCGCGCCTCCCAAGGGGAGTCTAAGGAATGCATCGGACCATGGCTAGTGCGCCGGACACGACCGACACCCACGGCAGGTTAGCCTGTTCAAGGGAAAGGCCGGAAGAGCAGAGACGCAGATAATTATGCTTCATGTCCACACCATGTCAAGCACCTGTTCGGTGCTGGGCCTGGGCAGGGATCTCCACCTGTATCACTTTACCTTCCCTGCGACCCTCCAGGAGGGGCAGGGATGGACGAGACAGCCACCGTGAGAAGCAGGAATGCAGAGCAGTGAAGACTCGAGAGACATGGAAAATGGGGGTGAGAAAACGAGGGAGAGGATGGGCAAAGAGGAAAGACGCCCCAGGTGGGCTGAGAGGAGTGGCGTGGACCCCTGGAAGTGTGGTGCCCCCCCAGCACCAGCATTTATCACCGAGGTCAGAAGGGAACAAAAGGAAAGGAATAGAGGCCTGCGTACCTCCCACGCTTCCTCCCCCACCTCCTGGGCCCAGGTCCCCAGACCAGACCGCCTACCTCAGTGGCAAAGAAGCCTTTGGGTCGGTGTTTGCCCAGGGAGGCGAGGCCACCGGGCGCGGGACTCTCACTGGCACTGATGGTCTGCTGAGCTGCGGCCAAAATCTCGTCCAGTTTGTCTGGGGAGGAGAGGGCGGAGGAGACAGCGGGTTCAGAGCCAGGGCTGCCCCAGCAGAAAAGGGGTGTCTGCCTCCACCCCTGAGGACAACAGCCCTGCTTAGAGACAACCACCCAGACGGCCAGAAGGGACCCAGAGATGGCAAGGGGGAGGCTGACACAGGGCAGCCCTCCTGGGATGGGGGAAGCAGCGCGGGGAGACTGAGTCACACGCGAGTGCTCGGATTCGATGGCCGGGACAAGGTTGGGGTGTGAAGGGGGTCGGCACAGGCCGAAGGGGGAGAGTGGATGCGGCACCCCAGGGGGACATAGGGCCAGGGTCCCCGCCCCCAGGCCTGCGCAGCAGCTTACTGAGAGCCATCTGGTACACGGTCCGCTTTTTCTCCATGCTGGGCACCGGCGGCGGCTGCTGCTCATACTCTGTGGGCAAAGGACAGCGATGACGTTCAGCCGCGCCTGGGGGGCGTGGCGGAGCGGGTGGCCCGTGGGCGTGGCCAGCGGGTGGGTGCAAGCGCGAGTGGGGCAGTGAGGGGCCGGGTCGCGGAGGGACTGGCCCGCCGGCGGGATTGGGACCGGGACGGGGGCCCTCCCGCCAGTCCTGTGCCCACTCACCACTCTTCTTCTTCCAGGGGGAGACTAGCCCGGGGGAGAGGCAGTAGAGGAGCCAAGAGTTAGGACTTCAGGGGAAGGCGAGGGCCCCCTCTCTGGAACGCCTGCCTCCCTTGGGGCCCAGGGTAGGGGAGAGGGTGGGAGCGGTCAGCTGCCCGACCCAGCCCTGTCACGGGACACCGGACCCCCCAGGTCCAGTGGGTCAGGTCTGGAGGGAGGGCCTCGCCTTCCTTCTGTCAGTGGGGGTGGGCTGGGGTGGGGTGGGACAGCTGCAAAAGGGGGCCAGAAGAAGGCAAACCAGGCCCGCAGAGAGGGACAGAGACACCCAGAGAGAGACCCCGACAGAGAAACAGACACGAGGACAGGAAAGCGACTCTCAGACGCCCTTCCCCAGCGACACACACGCAGGCCAGAGCGTCTGACGCAAGGACTGGGGACAGGATGCGGACGAGGACCCTGGGTCACTAACGACACTAACAAACTCAAGGGACAGTCCAGCCCTCTGCCCCTCTCCCTCCAGCCCCTTGGCCCGACAGCCCCCTAGGCTCACCCATCTCCTCCAACTCTGAGGTCATGGACTTGGAACGCAGGGAGATGGCTGGGGGCGGGAGTCGCTTTGCCTGCTGGGGTGCTGAAAGGGTGAGGGTGGGGGTCAGGCACCGGCTCCATGGGGGTGAAGCCCCGACAGGGCCCCCAGAGCTCCAGAACCGCTGTTGACAGCACGCGGAGCCCTCCCTGCCTCAGTTTCTCCCCAGAAGGGCCATGAACAGGCAGCCTTGGGGACGGGAGGCTGGTGGTGGTGGGGACCGGCCATCAGGGCTCCTGCGGGCCTGAGACTGGCGGTGGCGGCGGTGAGTGGGGTATCCAGGCCTGGACGCACGGAGGGGAGGCGCACCTTTCTTGTGGACGGCCTCATCCATGTCCGGGTGCCTGGTGACCATGACCACCTTGACCATGAGCGTGTTGCCGCCTTGGCGGATCATGTTCACCACCTGGCGGTGGCCCACCTTCACCACGTTCTGCCCGTTCACCTGTGGCACAGAGCGCCCCGACAAGTGAGGGCTGCGGCTTTCAGCCCCACCGTCTCCGACAAGTGATCTCACCCAACCTGGGACATGCGGGCCTCTGCCCCTCCCCCGCTCCCCAGCACCCCCACCCTCCTTCAAGACTCCGCTACTCTGTTCCTGTGACTCTCCTGGCCCCGGGGCTGGGACCCCACAATTCACCCCTCTCCTTCCTTGTCCCCTAGGTGTGTGTGTGCTCGGGGACAGCTCCGAGTCACCCCGGGACTCTTTCTGCAAGGCTTTGGGTTGGAATTGCTGAGGAAGCAGAGACCGTGGGCTGGGGCGCCAGGGTGCCCAAGGAGAATGTGGACCCCAGGCAGCCAGGGCCTGGGGTATATCCCGAGGGGCTGGGGGATCTATCCCCACGGTCCCGTGAGTCCAGGCCAGGGAGGCACCTGGCCGGGGCTGGCTCACCTCGATGAGGAAGTCTCCCATGCGCAGCCCGGCTCGCCATGCCACGCCGCCCTCGTCCACGGACTCCAGGTACTGCAGCGCCGGGAAGGCCGGCGTGGGGGTGAACTCCTCGATGGGGGTCTGCGCTGCAGATGGGGAGGAGCCGGCGGGGTCGGAGGGGAGGGGGTGGAGAGGCCGAGCAGGGGATGGGGCTCAGACCCAAGTCACGGAGGCCTCACCGTAGCTGTGGGACCAGCACCCAGGGGTGGGGTGGTGGGTGGGCGGGGTCCCTTCCCTATCATTCGCCCCCCCGCCGCCCTGCTTGCTGGGTCACAGAGCCCTCCCCCGGCCCCTCCCCGGCTGGCACTCACCCTTGGCCCCCCGGAGCACGAACCCAAAGCCCTCGCTGTCCTTCTTCTGCAGCAAAACTGTCTTCTCCTTAATGATGTAATCGCTGGCGGGGAGGGGGGCAGAGAGATCATGAGATGGGGGGCCTGGGCTCCACCATCCGCCCAGGGACTCACGCCCCTGCTCCTGGGCCATTCACCGCACCTTCTGGAATCTTCCTCGCCCACTCTCAGGTGTGTGTGCCCACAGGCTCCCTCGGAGGCCGGCGTGCGGCTCTCCCACTCGCGCGCTCCTCACTCACCCCTCCACGCCTCCATCCGCCCCTCCACCCGGCCAGCAGTCACCAAGCCCAGTGGGAACCAGGCGCAGCGCCGGGGCCGGCAGACCACCGGGTCCCTCGCGGGAGTCCCTGCGGCCACATCCTGCCTGGGGCCTCCAGCCCATGACTTTAATCTCTGGGGCCTCAGTTTCCTCATCTATCACGGAGAACAATCGCAGGCTCTCCCTGCCAGCCTGGCGGCGGGAGTCCAGGACAGGCCAGGCTGCATGGGCTCCCTCCGCTGTGCGGCCAGGGCGTGCGGTCACCGAGGTCACACAGCGCTCCGAGGGCCTTCCCAAGCGCACAGGTGGCAGGAGGCCCAGCGGGGTTGGCCCCAGCCTGCCGCGACTCGGCCACCTCTGCCGTGCACGCAGGGCACCTGCTTGTGCCTGCTGTGGCTGTGGCCTTGCGAATTAACGCAGCATTCGACGGAGGCCAGCTGGGCTCGCCGCAGGGGGCCCAGCAGGCACGGGTGCGCAGGGGCGCCAGGCCGGCCAGCGCCGCTGCAGACAGCACCATTGCCCCGGTGCAGGAGGTTGTGGTGGGCAGCGCCGACCTGTCTCCCCAGCCGTGCCTCCTGCGAGCAGTGGGTGGGCGCTAGAGTGAGAAGCGCCCTGAAACACCTTCCCTGAAATACCTTCCCTGAGCGCCAAGGGCTCCGGGCTAGCTCGGAAACGTCCCCCGCCCCCTTCCTCTGTGGTGGGACTCCGCGTGCAGTCCGTCCCCAGGACCCTCGGGAAGTCCTGAGCACCCTGGTTTCCACCCCACTCCCTTCAGGGTACCCAAGAAGTCGGAGCCGACCAAGAATGCTGCCCCAGCACCCCAGGGTCACGCCTGAAACCCGCCCCGGCGCAACGCGCGGACCCCCGAGCGGGTCCCGGCTTTCCCCCGCAGCCCCAGCACACTCCAGCACCAAGCCAGCCTGCGCCCCGCACGCTCCAGCAGCCTGCCCCCACAGATTCAGCACAACAGCCCTCCACGACTACTCCAGTATATTTCAGTGACGCCCCCACACATCCCAGTATGCTCCAAGAATAGCTCTCCCGTCACTCGGGTCTCAGGGTATTCCCAAACACACCCCCTGAATCCATCCCAGCGCACGCCAGGAGCACCCGGTGTGCTCCTGCTGCACTGCAGTGCCCCCTCCTGCACCCCGGTGCTCCCGTGGCTCGAGACTGCCACGTGCTCCGCCTGCACGTGCGCTGCCCCCCCCCCCAGGGCCACCAGGTCTCGCTCCACCCAGACACACCTCAGAAGCTGCCCCTGCTCAGGGCTCACGGGGGTGGTGAGCACGCCACCACCTGCTTGGGCCCCCACCCCGGCCTGCCGCCTGTCTAGCAGGTGGGGGGGAAGGAGGGAGGGGGCCGGCAGGGGGAGAGAGGGCAGAGGCAGGGCGGGAGGGAGGCAGGGAAGGAGAAAGGGAGGAGGAGGGGCCGAGGCCAGAACAGTGGGTGGACGGGGCCACCAGAAAGGGCTGAGGCCGCGGCCTGCTCCTGCCCACACAGAGTAGCCACGTGGCCCCACCTTTGTCCCTCCACAAGCTCTGACAACCCCCCGAGCCTCCACGTGCCTGCTCCCCCACCGCCCTTCCAGGGTCCACCAGCAGCCAGCATGCCCTTCAGCTCCCCTTTATTCCTTGCCCACAGCAGGCTCCCTCGCCTTCCTTCACGCCACCACCACCCCCAGCCCCTGGAGTCTCCCTTTTAGCTGGCCCCCCAACTTTCCCAAACACCCCACCCCACGGTAGAACTCAGTAAAACTCCTGTATCCATCACATGCCAAGAAGCAATTCGCCCTCTGCAAGGCACTCTCCGAAGCTCTTGGCAGGTGAGGCAGTTAACTCACTGCCAGCCTCTGCGGTCAGAGCGCTGTCTCCCCTGGCCAGGTGAGGAGACAGCACAGAGGGGCTGAGCCACCCGCCTGAGGTCACCCAGCGAGGGATGCTCTCCAGCAGCACCCAATGACACACTCAGGTGGCCACGGCAGTTGAAGTCACCACTGCCTCCACAGCACCCAAAACATCTTGAGCATCGCCCCCCAATTCACCACAAAAGCACCCCTCCAGGGGGAGGCATGTTCACTGAAACCCTGCCAAGAGCCAGACACCAGTGCTTCACGCTTCCTCCACGCAACATCCCTGGGAGGAGCCGGCCGTCACCGCTCCCATGTAACAGCTGAGGAAACTGAGGCACAGAGCCTGACTCGCCAACATCACACAGCAGCAAAGTGGCAAAGCCAAGACGCGCTGACAGACAACCCACATGCCCCAGCGAGGTCCAAACAAACCGAGATCATCCCCCCACCCCCGTCTCCCCCCTCAAGGTCCCCATCTCGTACGTGCACCTCTCTCTTCGACCCCCGAATGTGAGTGGCATGTCCACCATCCCGCCAGGCTCCACCTGACCCCCCCAAAGGCCCTTCTGCCCCTACAGCTCCTTGCAACTCTACCGCCTGTCCCACTCTTGCGTGTCCCCGGCCTGACTGCACTAGCTCGTTGCCCAGCGCACCCCAGCAGCCAGCCCTCCGCCCCCTACTCGGCCCTGACAGCGCTCAGCCACTTCTCAATGCCCTTCGAAGACATCTGGGACCGCTGACCCTCTCATGCCCCTTCTCCCCCCCATCCCTCCATACCCTCTTGCACCTTTTCCCCAGCCCTGCCATGTTCCCCAAGGTCCCTCAGATACCCTCACTTCCTTCATATTCCCTAGGACCCCCCATTCCCAAGCACGGAAACCTCTCCCTACTCCTTGCATCCTTAGCTCACTCCCTCTCCAAGCTTGGCGTTTCTTGCAGCTGCTTCATTTACATCCCTGCATCCTCTCAGCTTTTCCTGCTGCCCAAATCCCCATCCCCCAAGCCCCCTCACATCCCCTGCATGCCCTCCTTACCCCATTTCTCTGCACACGAACACGCCACGCACCCTCCACGCGCTGACATCCCCCATCTCTCGCCACTTCAGTATCCCCCACCATCCTGCGTTCTGTTCTTGTCCCACCATGCTCCTCTCCAGAGCCTCTGAGCCCAGCCCCACGGCTCCGGGGTTCGTCCCCACGCAGCACCCCATCTGGGCTCTGTGCTGCTGAATACCTGCCCTGCAGCAGCACACACAATGCTCTCCCCCAGGCCATCCCTGGGCGCCCCGAGCGGCCCCTGGAGCCCAGCGGCGGCTCTTGTTCGCCAAGATTGCACACGCGGAGACTGCAGCAGCGTCCACTCCTCCCGCCCCCACCGAAGGGCCCTGCACACACCCAGGAGCCCACAGTCAGAGCCCGCTGCCGCTGCACACGGCGCCCCCTCCGGCACCAGCCCTCGCAGTGTGCCTGTCTCCCGGGGCCTCTCCCCGGCCTGCACACAGGCCCCCGCGCGGGAGTCCAGCCCCCTTCCATGCTGGGAAGAGGCACACATAAGCAGATGCACCCCCCATGCAGAAGCTCAGCCGTGGCCCGGCAGTGTGCCCCACACAGGCACAGACCCCTGGGGCAGGGAGTGGGGCACAGGGGGCCGGGCCCAGGAAGGGACTGTCACGGGGGCTGTGGGGGAGGGGACAAGCCTGGCACGGGAGGGTGGGTGTCGGAAAACACAGCCGCAGTCTCTGGGACAGACCCACTCCATCACACACACGCGCACACACACGCACACACACTCCCCAGGCAGCCTTGCTGTCGCTCCAAGTCACATACGGAGAGCCGCCAGCAAACGGGGACTGGACACCACTGGGGGGGCCGGGACCCCCATCTCTCCAGCCCTCACACTCACTCATACACAGGCTAGCACACCCAGCGGCAGGCAGCCACACGCGCACGCACATCGCCACAGCCACACTGACACACGGTCGGTCGCGCAGTGACACGCAGCGGAAAAAGGAGGGGAGGGAGGCGGGGGCGGGCTGCGCGTGTGATGGGGGGACTGTGAATGGGAGAGAGGGGTATGAATGGGGGGACCTGCCAGCTCGCGAAGGGGTGTGGGATATGGGATCAGAGGAACCGGAGCTGGGGTGCAGGCGCCTCAGGGGAAGCCGCTGTGGCTCCCCACAGTGTGGGGGGGCGCTAAGGGCGGCAGGAAGGGCGAGCGTGTCCGAGTCTGGCGGGGGGTCCGCCCGGAGGGCCCGGCTGGGGACGGTCTCGCGGAGAAAGAGCAGAGGGGCCTGGAGGGGCCTGTGAGGGGCGAGACGCCCGGCCTGAGGGGAGCGTGTGTCGGGGCGGGGGGCGCTGGAATGGGGGGGAAGGCCCGAGGGGGAGATGGAGCGCAGGGAGGAGAAGGGCGCGCGGGGCTCGGGCCGGGGGAGGTCGGGGCGCGGGCGGCGGGGGGCGGGCGGGGTGGGGGGCCGGCCGGCGCGCTCGGTTACCTGTAGATGTACCAGACGCTGCGCCGCCGGGGCCCCAGGGCCGGCCAGCTGGAGGAGAGCGCGGGGGGCGGCTGCGGCAGGGAGCCCCCACCGGGGCCGACCCCGAAGGCCGCGCCGCCGCCGACCGCAGACAAAGCCATCGCCGCCGCGGCCCCGGCCCCGGCCCCGGTCCCGGAGCGGGCCGCCCCCGCCGCCGCCGCGTCCCCGTCCCCGCTCGGCCGAACCCCCGTGTCCGGGCCCCCAGGCCCCGCCTCATGCTGACCCGCGCCGGGAGGGGGAGGGGCAGGGGGAGGGGGCGCGCGCCCTCCCGCGGGAGGGAGGGCAGGGCCGGGGCTCACATGCCGGGGGGCGCGGGGCGCGGGGCGCGGGGTCCGGCCGCGGCGGGAGCGCGAGCAGCGCGGACGGCGCCGGCCTCAGCACCGCGGACAGCGCCGGGGGGCGGCGCGAGGCTTAACCCCTTGGCGTCCTGCGCCGGCGGCGGCGGGGCGGGCGGGGGAGGGGGCCGGGCGGGGAGCGCGGGGCCCCGTGGCGGGAGAGGGGGGAGGGGCGAGGCGCGGGGGGGGGAAGGAGGCACTTCCGGTCTGGCCCCCCACCCCTCCCCCCGCCCTCCCGCGCAGGTGCAGAGCGGGGAGCGCCGCGGAGAGGGGCGCGCGCCTGCCAGACGCCTCGCGACCGCGTGCGGGGCCGCCCCGCGCGGAGGCCCCCGGAGGGACGCGCAGCCCCCAACGCGGGCCGGCGCGAGGCCCCCGCGCCTCGGGGAGAGCCCGACGGGCAAGGCCGAGACCCTCCGTCGGAACTCGGGGGCAGGAGAGACGCGCTCCGCGGAGAAGGGGCCCCGCCACGGCTCCCCCGGGCCGGGAGGACGCTCGCCGGGGCGCGGGGGCGCCGCACGGGCCGGGCGCACGCGGTCGGGTCGGCAGAGCGGGGCGCAGGCGGGGGCGCAGCCGGGCACACCACACACAGCGCAGCACATGCGGCGGGCGCGGGAGGAGACGCAGGAGATGCGCTAGGTGAGACAGAGCTTCCCGGGAGCGGGGCGCCAGGCGCAGGGGCCCCCAGCCCCCGCCGGCCCTCAGACAGGGGACCCCCCATGAAGCAGCAGAGAGACACGATGGAGAGATGGAGATGAGCAGCAGAGGCTGATGGGGAGACTTGGGGCAAGGGGACCTCGATACTCACCCGGTGCCCAGAGCCGGAGACGTGCCAGGTGAACACGCACAACGGTCAAGCGCCTCGGACACTCGGGGGGCAGGGGGGCACCCCAGCCCCACCCTCTCTCCTCATGTTGTCATTCCTCTCCCCCTCCCCCATCACCCGTCCCCACTGGCCAGACACAGACACATCGGTTTGGACACATTTAATGGAAGAATGCTACGAACAGGGAGCCCCTTCCCTGGACTGGGGGAGGCGGCGGGTGTTGGGGGGGGTGTCATCTTTCAGAGGCCCGCTATGGCCGCTATGGCGCCCTCCCCCTCAGCCTTACTCCTCCAAAGTCCAAACCCGGGAGGGCTCCCTTCTTCTGTCCTCCCCTCCCCCAACACCCCAGGCCCCGGATTTCAGACGCAAACGCATGCACACGCTTTTCTGGCAGAGGCGCACGCACAGTGACATGCAGAGGCCCACCCCCCCACGACACACCGACCTCGCTGGAAACACTTGCCCTCGGCCTCAGACACACAGACTCAGAGACAGAGGGACACACAGCGGCAGCCACGGTGCAGCCGTTAGGGGCAGCGCGGAGGCGCCAGAGCAGAGCAGACGGGCCCTGGCCTGCCGTCGTGGACGGTGCTGGCCCCAGCCACGCGAGCACACGGACCAGGCGCCATGCACACCCACAGAGACAGCGGGACCCTGCACGGGGCGGGCTGCGCCGGGTGTGCACACACTGGCGCTCAGGGCGTGCACCCCCACCCCAGGCACCCCTTCCTTCCCGTTCCTGACCCGGCCCCTCCCCTCCCCTCCCCTCTCACCTCCCTGGGCCAATCCCATCCATCAAGCTTCAGAAGCAAGTCAGCCAGCAGCCAGGGAGGGGAAAGGTGTCAGTGTGCCCTCTCCCCCCACCCCCCCTGGCCAGGCTCTGTCCCCGCCCCCACCCCCGCCAACGGTGAGAGGCTAGGGGTGCAGACACTTCCACTGCACAGGGACAGCACAGAGATGGGGCGCATGAAGGAGACGAGGGTCTCCAGACAGCCACACACACCAGCGGCCTGGGCCCCGGCCCCCACCCCGACCACCCATTGGCCTCCTGCACCCAGGACGGGCAGTGTCCGAGACTGCCGAGGAGGGTGTGGGGTTGGGCTGTGTGGCCTGAGGCCCAGCTACCTCCCCTGAGCCCTGGAGCAGAGTTCAGGAGGAGCAGACCCCACGGGGGTTTCAGAGGAGGTGGGACTACTTAAAGGTGGAGTGTGAAGGGGGTTTGGGGTGGGGCCCCCCAGGGGGGTAAGGACATTTACCTTGGGGCATCAAAGCTGTCGTAGGAGCCCACGGTATAGTGCCGGAACAGCCTCTTTGCTTTGTCACTGCGGCTTTCTGCAGGGGGACAAGGGACAGCATTGGACCCACAGGCTAGAAAACCTCGCATCCTCCGTCAGGCCCCCTGGCCCAAGGCTTCCCGCCTACTCCCAGCACCATACCCCCAAGGAGAGCAGGGAAGGAAGGGCAGCAGGGCTCCTCACCTTGCTTTCCCTCCTGCGAGCGGTTGGCCACCTCCTCCAGGCAGTCAGAGGGGAACCAGCCAACACGACCTTTGACCTGGCCTTCCCAGAAGCCGCCTTCTCCGATACTAAGCACTGGGTAGGGAGCAGGGACAGAGAAACATTTCCATGTTTCCATGAGGCACCCCAAGGCACACAACTCACAGCCCGTCCACACCCCCCAGCCCCCACCAAGGGGCCCGGCCCCAGAGCGTCCTTAATAAACGTGCCGAGTGAAGGGGCCACCCTGCATTCTAACCTCCAGCTCCCGAAGGGAGGACCTGGAGTGGAGGGTACCAAGGAAAGGCTGAGCCCTGTGGCCCTCATCTCCCTGGCGTCAGGCCCCGGCTTTGGTGGGTGATGCCTCTTACCCTCCCACATCAACTTCCACCCCCCACCACTGCCCCTGCCTCCCCCAGCCTCCCGGACACCTTAATCTCTGGTCACTTGCTCCCAGACCCTCCTCCCGCCTCTCCTTGCTTCCCAGAGCCCTAGACAGGAGAAGAGGCTAGAATCACCGCTTTCCCTCTCTCCACCCCTAGCAAGCGGCTTCCCCGCCCTCCCACCCCACCTCTGGACCACCGGGCGCTGATGCAGAAGGCAAGATACAAGCCACCGGTTACCCGGCTCTCACTCTGGGATTTAGCCCCGTCTTACTGGTGGAGAAACGGCGGCGCGGGAAGCCTGAGGGGCTGTGCAGCTGGTAAGGCAAAGCCGGTGGACACAGTGCCAAGGGTTTGCCCCTGGCTGTCAAGCACGCTGATGCCACCCCGGGCAGCGGTGACAGAGTCGCCTGCCCATTCATTCCCAGCCGCTCCAGGCTGCTCCCGCCACGCCCCACGTCTGCCCTCACTTGCTCCTCACACCTCTCTGGGCAGGTGACAGCAGCTTCCGCTCTAGAGCCCAAGAGGCCGAAGCAAACACAGCAGAGCTCAGGGCATGCTCGGCCTGGACTCAGGGCCATGGTGCTGGTCTCGACACAAGCCACCCCCCTGAGGGGAGCGGAGGAGACTAACTGGAGGCGCTCAAGGTCAAGGAACAGGAGGAGACGCGAGCCTTGGGATTGAGCGAGTAAATACTTGCTATGAGCTGGAGCTGGGCGAGAGGCCGGGCAAACGCGGTCCCTGGCCTCAGGCAGCTCCAGGCTGGCGAGGGCGGAATCCCACAAGCGGCCTTGAGTGGCCCAGCAGGGTCAGGGGGAAGCGGGACAGGGAGCCTGGAGGGAGGCAGACAGGAGCACGGAGACTCGCTGGCGGAGGGGGCCAGGGGCCGGGACGGACAGGCTGAGAGCACAGGGCTCCCGGGAGGCGGGGAGGCAGGGGCGGCTGGGTCCCCAGGCAGCAGGAACCGCATTTGAGGAAGGGAGAGAAGGAGGAGGTCCCTGGTCAGGAAAGAGTGCAGGAGACCCCGGCTGGTGAGGGGGGCAGGGAGGGCTCCCCGGCAGGCGGAGGGGCTGGGTTTGGGTTCTGAAAGCAGAGGGGACCTGCTCCCTCCTGAGGCGGCCATGGGGATGTGGGGCTGCTTTTGAGGCAATTGCGTGCCATTTAACAAGGGGGAGTGATATCAACACGGGGGTGGGGGGGAATACCAGCCCGGTCCCCCACTGCCCAGGATCCCCAGCGCAGAGCATACTGGCCTTTCATCCTTGGTGAAGTTCTCCCCACATGCACACTCTCCCCAGGCGTGCTAAGGGCCCCCCACTTGGCTCCTGCCTTTGCTCACTCACTCGCTCACTCACCCATGTGCACTGCTGGCCCAGACCTGGAGACCTGAGACCTTGCCTTGGGGGCTCAGGCGTTGGGGAGATAGAGGACTAATCAGATGCAGCCATACCCCCACACCAGCTTGACCTCCGCCCTGCACACCCGCCAGGCCTGCCCCTCGGGGAGGGCCCAGCTTGCCCAGGCAGCCGTGTCTCCCCTGCGCAGGTGTTGGGGGTCTCCTAAGGGCTGCCCTGCGCTGGCTCCTGTGATGCTCACCAGGTCCCCCTTACAGGTGAGGAAGCTCCTCCAGCTGCCCCAGCTGGGATGGGGGGCACCACTGGACCCAGACAGCCCACCGCCTGCCCCTTCCGCCTCCCAGGAACGGCAGCAGCAAGCTCCCGGCCCCAGAGCCCCATCCGGCCCAAGAACACACGTCAACAGCCCCCCGAAGCCCACATGTGGGGGCGAGCAGCAGCATTTCCCAGATGAAAACAGGAAAACCAAAGGCAGGCGAACCCCGACAATAGCAGCTGTAGTTTCGGGAGCCCCAGGCTTGGCCCCGCCTTTGGGCAGAGCCCAGAAATAGGCCCCAGCCCCTGAGAACACTGCGGTGGCTATGAGGTAAGAGATGGGGGCTCAGCCCCAAGCTGTGCACAAGGGGGCAGGTGAGCCAGACCATGTGGAAGGGAGGACTCCAGCAGCGCCCCGACTGGCACATGCTCTGCCCCTCAAATGCCATGTGTCCAGACTCCCACCGCCTTCTGGGGGCATCTCAGCCACCCCTCAGGCTCCTTGAAGGAGGAAGGGGCCCTGGAGGGCGCCAGGGCAAGGTCACTCTGGGCCCCCCCAGCCAGGCTCGCTTACCTTTGATCTTCTCCCCCTTGCTCAGGGAGATCTCGCCCTCGGCCTGGGCCTGGTAGGACTTGACGGCCATGAAGGAGCGCCCTGGCACCGCCGAGTAGAGCTTCCTGCGCCTGCCGCGGCTGCCCAGGGAGCCCCCAGGGCCCCCCGAGCCCCCAGTGCCACCGGCAGGCCCTTCCCGGGGCGTCCCACTGGAGCTGCGTACACAGAGGGTGTGAGAGGCAGGGGGAGCGGAGGGCCGGGGCCTCTGGGAGGACAGGGGTCCTGGGAGGGGTGAGCGGGGGAGACGGGGCATCAGAGTGAGGGAGCGGGGCTGAGGGGCTTCTCGGCTCTGGTGTCCTGGGGGAGGCAAGGGCATCTGGGGTCTCCGCTGCCTGTTCTTTCTGCCCCAGCCCCCCACCGCCTCCTGGCTCCCGGCTCTGGCCCTCCCACGGCCCCTCACACTCGGCCTGATGCAGCTTCCACTGTGTCATCCCTCGGCTCGGCTCACGAGCCTCCAGCAGCTCCCGGCTCCCTCCTGGGCCCAGGCCAGCTCGGCCGCCATTCTCAGCCTCCCACAGCCTCACGGCCCGGCCCGACACGGGCACTGGCAGCCCAGCCAGCTACGGCCTCCTCGCGCTCCTCAGCTGAGCTGCCCGCCCTCGTCTGTCCTGCCCTCTGCCCCCAGCACGGCCGCTCTGCTTCTTCTGCCCAGGCCCGCCCCCCAAGTTCCACCTGCCCCACCCGGCTCTGCGTCCTTCCTCCCTGTTCTCCCTGCCTTTCTGTCTGCTTTTCCTGGCGCTGGCATTTCTTACGGGGCACCCCACTCCCGAAGCCCCCCATGGAGCAGATGCCAGCTGTCTCGGTGCCTCTGGGGGTGTGGCCGGGCCAGGCTCAGCACCTGCCTCCCTCCCTCGAGGGGCAGAGAGTGGCCAGAGGGTGGGGCTGGGGAAGGACGGGCCACCCTGGGGTGGGGAGGAAGGTCCCTGGGCTGACCTGGGATGGGGTTGGGATAGCTGAGGCTCTGTGGGGCGAATTTGAGGGTCCAGGCCTCCCCTACCTGGGCCGCCCGCGCGGCTGCCTCTTGGTCTCCTCCGGGTGCCTCCCTCGGGATGGGGATCGGGCCCGGGCACCCCTGGGGCTGCTGGCACTTCGAAGGGTCCCGCTGCTGAGCTTAGTGCTGGGGGCCGAGGGCGGTGGCTGGCCCTGGGGCCCTGAGGTAGGGCCAGCGGCCCCGGAGGAAGCGGCCCCCGGGGCAGCGAAGACCATCCAGTCGGGCAGCGCCATGCTGGTGTCGCTGTTGGCCCGCAGCAGGGCCGGGGGCACTGTCAGCCCTGCGCCCGGGGGCCCCCGTCGGCGGGCCGCGTATTTGGGGGACTCCTGGAAGGGCACTGAGAGGACACAGTGGCGGGGGGGCAGGAGGGACGGGGAGGGGGACACAGGCAGGCGGTACAAGAGCGAGAGGACACGAGAGGAGAAAGAGACAGATGAGAAAGAGTGGGGGGCCTGGAATCCCCCCGACCACTCATCAGACATTCGAGGTCCTCCAAGGTTTTCTGGATCCCATCCAGGCTCCTGAAGCAGATCCCAGTTCCACCCCCACCCCACCCCGAAAGCCCCAGCCCCGCCCTCAGCCCCAGCCCCCACTGGCTTACCCACGTCCTGTTCCCGATGGTTCCGGATCAGCTCCCCCAGTTCAAAATTCCCAGCAATCACTGCCACCTAGAAAGAGGGGGTGCCAGGAGAGAGAAGCAGCCGCATCGTGAGACCCCCTGGCCAGCGGCACCCTTCCACCGGTCACCCCAAATCTCCACCCACTCACTCTGCTCCTCCCGTCCCACCTGCCTCACCCCTGGGCCCATGCCCCACCGCACCCCAGCTGAAACAGCCCCAGACCTGAAACGGGGTCTGTCCGTTGTTATTCTTCACGTCCTTGCTGGCTCCGCGATACAGGAGGATCCGAGCACAAGTCTCCTGGGGGGGGCCGGGGGCACGAGGGGAGGGGAGAACCATGGTGACCACAGGCCCGTGCGGGGACCTCCCGGGGCAATGGGATCAGGGCCTGGCCGGCCGGCCGGACAACAGCCCCAGCAGTAGCCCACACGCCCTTGAATGCAGCGTGTGTGCGACACCTCCCCCCACCCCGATGTCCAGGGCCTGGCGTGAGGAGAGCCTTTCAGGGTCTCTCGTCAATGCTGTGCCCGTCGCGCATTGAAGCGATGGCGTTTTGGAGACACGGGTTCAACAGAATACGAAGCTACAATGAATGCCGCTTGTCCCTTGGTTTGGAAGTGGCTTCTGGGACATTTCAAATGACGTGAGTGGCTGGCGTTAGGTTCCACTGAGCCAGGCTAATCTGAACCAGGTCCTCAACCTCTGCGGGGCCGACACTTGGGGAGAGGAGCTCCTGGTACGGGGGTGTCCAGCAGCTTCTGCGGCCGCTGCCACTAGAGGGCAGTCGCGCTCCCCTCCTCAGCCAAGACGGCCAAGAACGTCCTCAGCCTTCGCCTCCAGCCCCCTGGCCGCAGGAGCCTCCAGGCTGAACCCCTGGCCCAGCGTTGGCCCAGCGTGGGCCCAGCGCGGTCCTCTGAGCTCCCAAAGCTCACCAAGTGGCCAAGCAATTCCACGAGGTGGCCAAGCAATTCACCCTCTCCGCTTTACCTACAAAGGGAGTTCTCAAGGTCAGATGCCCTCACCTGGAAGCTGAGATGCGAACTCAGGTGTGTCTGACTCCCAAATCTTTGCTCTCAGGCACACCCTGCTAGATCCGGATGGAAGGGGGCAACACACCACAGGGGCGGCGGGGGCCGAGCAACCTTCTCCATCCAGATCGATGCCTTACTAATGGACCTGGCTCCCTCTCACTCTGGATCAAACCTGTGATCCTGGCCAGGGCCTGCGAGGGTCCCCCGTGTGTCTGCCCTGCCAACCCCTCACCTCCAGCCTCACCAACTCCATCCTCTACCACCTCCCCCTGCTTTCCACACTCCAGCCACACTGGCCTACTTTCTCTCGCAGGCACACTCCTGCCCCAGGACCTTAGCACCTGCTGCTCGCTCTGCTTGGAATTCTCTGCCCTGAGATGTCCACTTGAATTGCTCTCTCACTTCATCAGATATTTGGCTCAAATGCCACCTTTTCTGAGAAGGCCTCACCAACCACCTTGGTAAAATTAATTTGCTGTCCTGTTGCCTGCTTTATCTTTATTTACCGGCTTTTATTTCTATGACACTGCCATGTGCCAGGCATTCCTATAAGCCAGGACCAATTGGTTTTCTTTTTTTTTTTTTTTTTTTTTAAAGATTTATTTATTTATTTATACAAGCACTGGGTACAGTCAGAAGCGCGGGAGGGTGAGAGAATTCACCAGAGCCAGAGCAGGGAGCAGAGCAGGCAGAAGGACTGAAGTACACTGCTGAGGGGAGCAGCAGGTGGCAGGAGAGGTCTGCGCGTCATGTGGGACCCTCCTCCAGTGGCCGGGGAGCAGCTGGGGATCGAACCGGCGCTGCAGAGGCTGCAGGCAGCTTTGCAACCCAGTGCTCAACCGCTGTGCCACCGGGGAGGCCCAGGACCAATTGGTTTTCTTCACGGCACTGTTCCCGTGAAATTGCCTCTCTGGTGCTGTCTGCCTCCCGAGCACCTCTGCCCACTTCACTGTAGGTGGTTCAGAGGCGTGATCCAGCCGAGCCCCCCCACCTCCCAACAGCACTCGGCCCCTAGGAACTATCTAAGGATACAGGTGCTGAATGAGGTAGCCTTCCACCTTTATCTGGGCCTGGAGAAACCCCACCTGGTCTCTCCAGCACCCCCAGGTGCTAATCCAACCAGCATTCACCAGACACCTCCTGTGCTCATCATTTCTGCCAGGCCAAGCCTCCGAGGATGTTTTCATGGAGTCATCCCACAGGACAGGCTCAGAGAGGGCAAATTCATGCCCAAGGTCACACAGCCAGTTAGTGGAGCAGCCGGGACTCAGACCTGGTCTCCAGATCCTCCTGCTCACCCATGTCTTGCAGCCGCTCTGATTATCCAAGGCACTCATGGATTGCAGAGTCAGCCTGTTGGCTTTCTGGCTGTGAGTGCGCGTGCGTCCCTCCATGCACGTGCTGTTCCCACAACGGGGCGTTCGCTACACGCCTTTCCCGTATCTGCCTGCCCAGAGCACCACCCTGCAGCTCCACCAGCGCCAGCCTCCGAGAAACCTCGTATTTGCTGTGTCCTCACACTTATCTCACGGTATTGCAATTATTTGTTTACACGTCTGCCTCTTCGCCAGACTGTGAGCTCCCCCCACCCTCCGAGGGCAGGCGCCGTGCGGTGCCTGATTCAGCTCACCTCCTGGCACACAGTAGGTGCCACCCGGCACACACTGGGTGCTCGGGAAAACATGCACGGAAAGGATGAGGAATTCTTTTGTTCCAGTCATTCATTCATCCCTGTGACATCCATGTATGTGGAAGCCAACCCGGGTGAGTGTTTCAAGCTGCTGCATGGTTTGGGGGGAAGGGGAGTGGTACCCAAAGCGGCCGAGCTACCATCCATCCTCCATGCACTCACTCATTCAATAAATAGGACCTGGGGCCTGGAGACAGAGCCATGGTCGGACTCAGCCCCTGCCCCAGATGTGGACCTGACCTTCCCCACCTGAGGCCGGGCAGGCATGCTGGGAGGCCAGGGGAGCAGGCAGTGAGGACATCTGTCAGACACAGCCCTGGCCCCGTGGGAAGTTTAAAGACCGGGAGGGAACACAAGGGGAGAGAAGCAGAAACAGCAGTGGCACCGCTCATGTGTCCAGGTCCAGGAGCAGGCAAGTGTGGGGCCCCTCGATCCCAACCCATTTCACAGACCACGGGGGTAGGGGGGGAGTTTCATGGCACAGAAGCAACCGAGTGCTCGTCCAACCCACCAAGAGCTATAGTTCCCGCCCGAGAATTCTTTTCGCCATGTTTGCCTTGTTCAAATGAACGGCGGGGCCTCTCCCCACCGCTCCCAGCCGATTCTGGTAACAATGACAGTAATTGCTGCTATTACAGCTGCCGTATGGGGGGGCCACAACAGACGCTCCTTCACCCCCTTCCATTAGCGGACCTTACTCCCGTTTCAGGGAGGGGAGTGGAGCC
Source organism: Talpa europaea (assembly GCF_964194135.1). Taxonomy (NCBI): domain Eukaryota; kingdom Metazoa; phylum Chordata; class Mammalia; order Eulipotyphla; family Talpidae; genus Talpa; species Talpa europaea. The sequence continues at coordinate 48,072,608 of NC_140084.1, forward strand.
CCAGACAGGGGAAGGCCTCTTTTGGGGGACCCTGGTCTATCTGGGGTGGGGATCCTTCCCTCTCTGCCGCTTGCAGGCCTTGAGTCTGCCCATGTTGGGGAGCAGGAGAGACAGAAGCGGGAGGGCAGAGGGGGATGAACGTGGAGCAGACTGCTCCCTGCCACAGGCACCTGCACCGGCAGGACCGGCAGGAGGGCCGCAGCTGTCTGGAAGCCTTCCTGGGGGACAAGGGGGTGCTGCCGGCTCAGCGGCAGGCCACGGGCCTCATTCTCTCAAGTCCCCACGCCACCCCAAAAAGGACAGGGAGCCGCACTGGGGAGACAGAAGCCCGGAGGGATCTGACCGGCCTTGGGTGGCCTTGAGCACAGGGGGCCACCAGGCCGGGGCCCCAGCCTTCCCAACGCAAGTGGCTGCCACAGCCTGGCTGGGGGGAGACACAAACCCCTGAGCCCGACTGTGTCTCCACTGGGACCTCGAGAACCAGGGAGCCTGGAACAGCTAAAACTCGCCAACGCTCTTGTCCCCTCGGGGGAGGGGGCCGTGGATGGGCTCTCCTCTGTGCCCCCAGCCTGCCCATCACTGTTATGAGCGGGGACCCGGGAGGTGAGGACCCCCCTCTGAAGACAGTGCTGACTCTGCCCCAACGTCCTTCTCCTGCTGGCCATGCCCCGCATGACTAGCCTGTCCCCATCCCAGCCCACGTCCAGACCCAGGGCCCACGTCCAGACCAGGCTCCCCCAGGACCTAGACTCCCCGAGACCCAGGACAGCCCCTGATGGTGGGTCTGTCTGTCCTGCACACCACTTTGTCCTCAGCTCCCTGCGCACTGAGTGGATGCATGCATTAAGGGGGCGCTGGGGCAGAGATGGCGCGCGAACTGAACCTACCTTGTTGTAGAGGGCGCAGATGTGCAGGGCCGTGTTCCCCGAGGCGTTCTGGGCGCCGGGCTCAGCCCCGTAGAAGAGCAGGTGTTCCAGGTGCTGAGAGTGGCCCCGCTGGCAGGCCTGGGGAGCACGGGAGCCCAGGGGGCCGGGTCAGACCCTCTCAGCCACGCCTCTGCCTCAGCTCCTCCAGGAAGCATCCGCCCACCTCCCCTCCCGCTTTCCGCCCCCTTCCTACAAAGGGAGCACCCCTCACTCCAAGGCCGGGTGTCTGTGTGGCCCATCGAGAGGGTTCAGGGACCTTGACCCACCTCAGGGGGATCGGGGCACCCAGTCCCCTGGCCCAAGCCCCCTGAGGATCCTCCTTGGGGGCCCATATGGCTCTCACCCCCTCTCTCTGAGGTCCCCGGCACCTGGCCCCGCAGCCCGCCGCCCAGCTCGGGTCCCGCAGTCGGGGTGCACCTGGTGGATCTCCTGCCAGCCGTTCTCGTCAGCGACACCCAGCTGGGCCCTGTTGTACAGCAGCAGCTCACAGCAGCGGGGGTCGCCCCCCACCATAGCCGTGTGGAACAGAGGGGTCAGCCCCCTGCGGTCCTTGTAGTTGGGGGAGCCCCCGAGGTCCAGGAGTGCCTGGAAGTGGGGGGAAGACAGCTGACAAGCCTGCAGGCACCGGCTTGCATAGAGACAACGGCCAGCAGCGCCAGGAGCCCGGGGCCCCACACAGGCCACGGGTAGTCTCAGTCCTGCCTGGATGCCCTTGTGTGACCTTGAGGGGGACGGCCCCTCTCCGAGTATCCCCACTTCCCCTGGGAAGGACTAGGGGCTGAAAGGATACCTCCAGGACGCCTCCAGGACACGGATGCCCCTGCCCCGCCCCCTGCGAGGCTTCCCCTGGGTGACTGGAGGACCCAGTGGCTTCAGAGCAGAACCTGCCTGACCCAGAGCTCAGGGTCAGGATGCAGTCGGAGCCCTGGCCAGGCAGATGTTAACAGGGCCCCAAAGACGGAGCATGGAAGGAGGTCTGGAAAGGGCAAATTGGGGTGAAGGCAAGTGGGTCCAGCCTACTGAGCTGGGGGGCCCACTCAGGGGCCGACTCTGGGTGCAGAAGGCTGGGGTGCCAAGCAGTACGGGAGGGACAGTGCTCGTGGAGGACAGCCTCTCTGTGAATGACGGAACAGCTAGGGCCCCGCCGTGGGTGTTGGGGTGAGCGTGGGGAACCGAGTCTTTGCTTTTCCTCAGTTTAATCCCCTGTGACACCAACAGCCCCGTGTGGCTGCTGGCTGCTGGCTGGGCTGGAGGCTGGAATGCAGCGGGGGCTGGGGCTGGGGTGAGTGCCTGGGGTGGGGTGGGGGGGGGGTGAGGAGCTGCTGGCTCCAGGGCTGTGGGATCCCAAGGCTGTGGGGCCCCAGAGCTGTGGGGCCCTAGGGCTGTGTAGCACCTGCTGCCTCTCCCGGTGGCTGGCACCTGACTCCCTTTAGGTTCTTCCAGAGGGAGTTGGAGAAGGGGCGGGCAGAGTCTCAGTCTCTGAGAATGGGGGTGTTAATCCACAGCTGTGGATCTTTGGGGGCTGCCCAGCCCGATGTGAGTGCAAGGTGGAGTCTAGGCCTCGGGCAGCAGGCTGTAAGTCTTAAAACGCCCAGTGTGAACCAACGCCAGGTGTGTAGTCTGTGGGTTCCGGGGCTTGTGCGTCAGGGAAGACACGTCGCAGGTGCTGTGCTGGGGAGCAGGGGGAGGGCCCTGGAGGGTGGGGGTGCATGAGGGCCGCTGTCTGGGGGCTGCTTTCAGGGTATGTGCAGGTGGGCATACCTAGGGTGCAACAAGGGGCTCTCTGGATATTTAAGGGGCCCAAGGAGGGTCCCTGGCTCCGGAGGCGAGCGGGAAGGCTGAGCTAGCTGGGGCGGGAAGTTCCGGGCATCGGGACAGGAGTGAGGGCAGGAGAAGGGTCTCGGGGACAGTCACCGGAGCTGACCAGGGGCCACAATTGTGGGGCTCCTGAGGGTCTCGGCCCAGGGGAGGGAGCGGCAGTGGTGGCCATGTATCTGCATCCATAGACAGGTCTTGTCTCATCTCGGGGGCGTGAAAAGGGGCTATTTTAACAAAAACCAAAGAACTGGGGTTTGAAAAAGAGCAACAGGGAGACACGAGAAGCGTCTGAGGACAGAGCAGGGGCGACATCCTTGCGGGGACATGGCAGGGGCATCTAGGAGGGTCCCAGGGCAGGGTGGGGCAACGGGAGAAGGAGGGTGGAGGAGGGTGGAGGAAGGCACTCCTGGGGGTGCGGCCGGGTGGCGGGAAGCCAGCCACTGGGTCTCCGAGCTGCGGGGGGCCCGGAGGCACGGCTCACCGTGAGGGCCAGGCAGTGCCGGGCGCAGGCAGCCTTGTGCAGGGCGGTCATGCCGTCCCGGGCCCGGAAGTCGATGTGCGCGCCACCCAGGCACAGCGTCCGGATCACCTCCACGGAGCCTTCCGTCTGGGCAGCCAGCGTCAGGGGGGTCTCTGGGGCGGGAGAGGCTGGTCATGCACGCCTTGGGACTTGGCTCCCCAGCTCTCCCAGAGCCCCCGGGCCCCCGCCTACCTCCTGAGTCGGAGTCATGATAATTGGGGTCCAGCCCCTTGTCCAGCAGCCGTGCCACCTTGTCAGACGTCCCGAGCTGCACGTACTCCAGGAATCTCTTCAGCCCCGTCTGGGCAGGGACAAGAGAGACAAGTCAGGGCGGGGGGACAGCGGGGTAGAAAAGGGCCCCGCCATCCCATCATGGCTGGCCTGGAGGGGTCTGTCCATCGCTTTGAGGTTCTCGTTCATGGCGTCCATCTTTTACCCCTGTGGTTTCAGGCGCAACGAGTAACCCGTGCAAAAGTTACGAATGACAGGGTTCATTCACATTTGGGGGGTGCTGAGTCTTTCACATTCAGCATGGCGGCTGGGTGGGGACCCACCACCCTGGGGGGTCGTACTGGCTGGTGGCTCCGGCCAGGGGTGGAGACAGGTCTGGAGGGGTGGAAAAGTGGGGGGAAGAGCAAGACCAGGCCGTGGTGGGGTGGGGGCTGGGGATGAGGAGGTCCAGAAGGCTTTCTCCCCAAGTGCCCAGAAACCTTCGCCCCAAGGATGCAGAGTTTGCAGACTGGATAGCAAGGTCCCAAGAGGACATGGGGCTGGGGGTGGGGCCATCCCTGGATGCGGGTGAGATTTAGGCTATGGGATCGAGGAGCCCCAGCCCCTCCGTAGCACAAGGGGAATCACAGTCACAGGCCATGGGAGGGGCAGCAGAGAGTTCTGAGTGGACAGCGGGACCCAGGAGATGAGAAAGTAGCCTCCGAGGATGAAGGAAGAGGGAGCCGGGTGAAAGTGGTGTGGGCCTGGGTAGAGAAACGGGGGGTGAGGGGCGACAGGGACAGTTAGGAGGGGCCAGGTGCAGTTAGCGCAGCATGTCCTAGACATGACACAGCACATTCGGGGACCCTGAACAAGGAAGCGGAACATGAGGACGCTGGGCCGTGGTGGGAGAGGAGGTGGCAGGTGGGGTTCTGGGGCTGGCATCCCAGGAGTGGGTGCCATGGGGCAGGGTGGGGGGCGGTGGCGAGCATGGCAGGGGGCTCACCTTCGTGTGCAGCTTTGCCAGCTGCTTCTCATCCAGGTTGGTCTGTTTGTAAACGCGGGTCTTGTAGCGAAACTGAGGCCCGGGCCGGGATGAGCGGACACAGAAGCACAGAGTCAGGGGCCTGGGAGGAGGCTGGGGTATGGGCTGGGGCCAGCTCACGGTCGGGGTAGAGAGGACCCTGAATCCCGACTGGGTGGGTGGGGGATCCTGGGCCAAGACCTGCCCCGTTTGCCGTGCCTTGCCCAGTGGGCAGCACTGACCCTGACTGGGGGCCTGGAGGCGGCCCCTGGGTCCTCCCTCCTTGGGATCTGGACCGGGAGAGCGGGCAGGGATAGACGCGTGTGGGGACAGGCTGCCGCAGGCCTCACCTCCAGGTAGGGCACCCCCTTCTCGAAGGACTGGGGGTACTCCCGCAGCAGGCGCTCCTCCTCCAGGAAGTTGGCGTCGCGGCCCGAGGTGGCGGGCTGGAACAGGCCATAGTTGAGCACGTCCTGCAGGCTCTCGCTCAGGGCGCAGAGCACCTGCTGCTTGGCCGTCCAGATGGTGGCATCGGGGTTGAAGCGCAGGCATTTCTGGGGGGGGAGGGGACAGGGAGGAGCCTGAGGGGGCTGGGGATGAAGGTGGGGGTGACTCTGGGACAAGAGGGCATCTCAGGAGGCACCCAGGACCTAGACGCGGCGCCCAGGCGCAGGGCCCCCCAGGCTGGGGCGCCCACTCACTGTCTGGTGCAGGTCGGGGATGCCGATCCTGAAGACCATCATGCTGAAGTGGGCGTCGTCCGGGACAGACATGGAGCGGCCCTGGAGGCCTCGGATGGAGGCCAGGCTACCAGGTGTCCCGCTGCCCCGGCCCCGGGTCCCCCGGAGGCCTCTCCCTGGCCCGTCTGGGGAGCTGTCGGACTCCGAGCCGCCCTCGGGACACTCGCTGGCGCTGTGTCGCTCCTCGTCCTCGCTTGTGGCGGGGCTGTGGGTCATCGTGGGGCCACGGGGCGACGGGGGACGGCAGCATCACAGGCGGCTGCGGGGTCAGGGCGGCCATCAGACCAGGGGGCCAGGCCCCCTCGCAGGCCACGGGCACCAGCAGGGCACCAGCGGTCAAGGGCAGCAGCCCCACACTGCCCAACAGGCAGGCGGCCGGACACACCCCTGGACGTGCCTGCTGGGCACCGCACACGCCCCGCTTCCCACGCGTCTCCTTCCCTGCCCTTGGCCCTGCTCGCGGCCCCCGCCCCTCCTGCGTCCCACTTTGCCGCTGACCCAGCGTGCCGGTGTCCCAGAAACCGCAGAATCACCGCGGGAGCTAGTGGCCCACTTTGCCGGGCCACGGAAAATGCAGCTAAAATTAGCTGAGGACAGACAGGTGGGCCGCTCCAGCGGCACCCTGCCCTCCTGGCCCCGGCCTGGCCCCTCAACCAGGGCCGCCACCTTCCCAGGAGAGCTGGAGGGAGGGCTGAGATGTAGTAAGGGGGAGCGGGTGCCAGTGAGCCAGGGCGGCAGAGCAGGGAGCCACGTGGTGGCCGGGACGGGTGGAGCTGGTGCCTTGGTGTGGCGGGCGAGGTGTGCGGAGGGTGCTGGACACAGAGGCCCAGGGGAGACGGGGATGTCGTGGGGGGGGCAGCCCCCTCCCCGTGGGACGGTCCCCAAGAGAACCACAGAGGTGGCCCAGGCAGGCTGCTGGGGGATCTGAGAGTGAGCGTGGGTGGTGGGAGAGGCAGACCCTGGGGGACAGGAGTGGGGTGTCCGGGGTGCACCTGAGGTGGCCGTGGACGACCCGTGGGCGCACCTGAGGGCGGGCCCTGCAGGGCGGGTGGACTGGCAGGCACAGCCTGGCCTGGTGGTTCCAACGTGAGGGGGAACGGGGACTGCTGGGAGGCAGGTGAAGAAGTGGGGTGAGGGCTGGGGGCCTGGGAAGGGAGGGCCGCGCCAGCTCCCCACTATTCTTGTCTCTGGAGGTGGCCTTCTAAGAGTGGGTCCCAAAAGAGGGCTGCCTCCCTCATCCTCTCCCCCACTCCCACCCCAGCACCGGAAACCAGAATGTCTGGTCTGGTCCCTCCCCCCCACACCAGGCCCGGCTCCTGCACCGTTGCCATGGAGATGGGAAGCAGTGGAGGGTACTGCTGACTTTGGGGGAGTGGGGATGGGCTGGGGGGTTGGGGAGGGAAGGCAAAATGTGCATGGGGGGAGGACAGTTCCAAGAGCTTTGGGTGATGGAGCCTCTAACCACCCACCGGCCAGCTCCCCCGCCCCCCTGGGCGGCCCGGGCTTCAGCCTTCACCCCCTTCAGGTACCCAGCAGCGCCGCCCCACCCTGCCCTCGGCGGAGACCCCGGCCTCTCCTCCCTCCTCCGGGCGGGATGCCACCTCCCCCCTCCGGACAGGGGGCCCGGCAGCCACTCCCCCTCCGTTGACCCTGGCTGACCCCCAGCCTCCACCGGGCACTCGAGGGGTGGCAAGTGGGGTGCAAGAGGGCTGGTCCCGGCCTCCCGCGCGAGCGGCGCCCCCAGCCCCCGGCCGGCTGCAGCCCCTCCCCCTCGGGCCGCGGGAGGGAGCGGGCACACTCCGCCGGGGCGGCATGAATCAAACGCTCCGCGCTAAGAATAGCTGGCACGCAGCTGGTACCGAGACGGGCTGAGGAATCGGCGGGGGGGGCGCGGAGAAGGGGAAAGAGGGGGTGCCCTGGGAGGCTGCGGGGGGACGGGGGGCGGCCGGCGTGGCCGAGGGCCGGCCCGGGAGAATGAATGGAGGCGGGGAGCGGCGGGGGGAGGCGGGGAGAGGGGGGCGGGGAGCTGGCGGGGGAGAGCCCCGGGCCGGGGCGGGGGGCGGGGGCACCCGGGAGCGGACTCGGGGGCGGGAGCCGAGGGGGCGCGCCGGCCGGTGCAGCGGGGACGGGAGACGGGGTGGGGACCGGGGCGCCTGCCAAGGGGTGGGAGGGACTGGAGGGGCTGGGAGGGAGAGGCAGCTCCCGCGGGGCTCCGGGGGCCGGGGCGGCCCCGGCCTAGACCCCCGCGGCCGGCGGGAAGCGGGCCGGGCCGGGCCGGGCCGGGCCGGGCCGGGGGGCGGGGGAGTGGCCGCGCGGGGCCGGGAGGCGGGTGCGGCGACCCGGCCCTCGGCTCGCGAGCGCGGGTTCGGGCGTGGGGCTCCGCTGGCGGGGGGTGGGGGGCGCCTCCTCCCCCCAAGTCCGCGATCTGGGACGGGGCACCGGGGACCGGGGCGTAACCCAATTTGGCGTCGCCCGGGGCAACGCTCCCTCCTCACCCCCACGGCGCACCCGGGCCCCGAGCCCGGCGCGCGGCCAAGGACGTCCGGGGCGCCCCCGCCGCCCGGCCCCGCGGCTCCCCCACGCCCGGGCGCGCGCCCCTTACCTGCCTGGCGGGGCTGCTGAGTCCCGGTCGGCGGCGCCCGCGGCCCCTCCCCCCTCCCCCCACCCCCCACCCCCCCGGAGACGGGGGACCCTCAGGCCATGCCCCACCGCCCCGGAGGGCGAGCGGGCCCGGGGAGGGGGCGGGCGGGGGCCGGGGGGAGGGCGGGGGGGCCGAGGACCTCACCCCCCCCGCGGGCCGGGCCCGGCCATCCGCAGAGCGCCCCCCTTCCGCCGCGGCCGCCGGCCCCTCCTCGCTAGCCCGCCCCCGGCTCGGCCCGCGGCTCCCGGCTCCGCGCGCCGCCGGCTCGGCCGCCTCCTCTCCTCGGGCCGCCGCCGCCGCCCGCTCCGCGCCTCCTCTGCCTCCCGGCTCGCTCCTCGCGCTCGCCGGCTCTCCTCACCCCGTCTCTCCTCGCTCCCTCCCTCGCTCCCTCCCGCCCCTCCCTCCGCCCTCTCCCCTCCCTCCGGGAGCCGGCAAAGGAGACATCGCCCCTCCCCGCGCCCCCAAACCTCGCCCATCCCCCCCGCCGGCTCCGCCCCTCCCCTCCCCTCCCCTCCCCTCCCCTCCCTTCCCCTCCCCCACTCCTCTTCGTCACCCGATCCCCAACTCTGACTCCACCCCTGCTTGCCCCCATGCCCCAAAGATGGGGCGCCGCCCCCCCAGGGTAGCCCTCGGGCCCACACACCAAGACCGCTCCTTCCCCGGGGCTCCCCACCCGCTCTGCGCACAGTAGGTTGCAGTCAGTATTTGCTGGGAGACGCTGCACCCCCAAATTGGATTGTGAGAGCTACAGATTTCTGCTCTGTCCCCCCAAATAGAGGCTCTCTGTCTCTCTGTCTCCGTCTGTCTGTCTCTCTCCTTTCCCAAGCCCAGGTGCTTGGAGTCTCCCTGGCAGGTGCAGACCTGGCCCCAGACACGCTCTCGGGGCAGGTGCCCCCAAATGCTACTCCTGCCTACCTGAGTGTGCATTCCCCCCAACATGGACATACCACACCCGCGTGTGAGCACTGGCAGCGCACACCTGGGCGTGCATGCTCAGCTGACCAGCTCCCACTCCAGCCCCAGACACACACCACTGCTGGGAGGGTGTGCGCGCCCCTGGCCCCCAACAGGTGTGCACACCCATTCAGAGCCCCCTGCAGCTCCCGGCTCCCACCGCGACACTCACTGCCTAGCATCTTACACACGCCCTGCGTGCTCCGCTCTCTTCTGGATTAACTCCCCAACTTCTCGCACCGACAGTGGGTGAGGGGTGTTCACCAGCCCCTTCTCCAGAGGCAGAGCCGGAGGCACAGAGAGGCTGAGCAACTTGCCCTAGGTCGCCCAGCCGTAGAGGGGAGGTGCCAGGTTGGGTCCAGTCTCCACAGGACTGTTGCTCACCCCAGTGCACCAGAGTGGCCCCGTGTCCAGCATCACCCACTGGACGCAGCCGGCTGTCTCTTCTCAGCCCGGGGCTGGTGCTGGACCCCCCCACAAAGACAGGTCCCATGGGTGGCCTTTGGGCACTGAAGAGTACCCCAGGCTCCCAGCCTTCTCCTGGCCCACAGCCCCAGCTCGCCAGCTGCGCGGCTGTGCTAAGCAGCAGCTGGGAGCAGCTCCAGCTCCTGCTCTCCAGGTCACCAGCCCAGGAGCCAGGGCCCCTGGACCACCCCCCTCCCCAGCACACCCACCGGCCCAGGTGGCCAGCAGCTGGGCCCCGGGAGAGTGCAGGTGTCCGCGTGACAGGCTGCGCACCCCTCACCAGCTTCCAAGGCCTTCATGGCCAGCCGTAGCATCTCTATCTATGAGGGGGTGCTGGCACCTGAGAGGCCAAGGCTGGCCCCCGAGAACAGCCAGCCCAAGGTCACACTGCCCTCTGCTTTCTTGGAAAATGGAAGGCTGGGGGCGCTCTTTTTCGAGGCCCCTCCTGGGGCTCCCAGCCGCAGAGGCACATGCCCTGCTTTTGCTGAGCGGCGCCTGGGCCAGCTGCCTCCAGCAGACTGTGCTGTCCCCCGCCTGGGCCTCGATTTCCTGCCTTGCAGAGTGGGCCCTGGGAGCCTGGCTGCTGAGCCCCGCGGTCTTTGGCACAACCAGGCAGGCTCACGGGCCTGGCAGAGTGGACCTGGCCCGGCCTCCTGCTACCTGGCCCCTGCAGCCTCACTCCCACAACTCTAGCTGCCCCCCATGCCCCTCAGCCCCTGCCTCAGGGAACTGGCAGTGACCCCAGATGTGAAGGTCAAGCCTGCAGGTGTCCGCCGGGCCGCTGCCACGCCAGGAACAGCTTGCGTCCTCACGCACAGATGGTGTGAGCACCTACTATGTGCTACTTCGTCTAGCTCTGGGGTTCCAGTGGGCTAGTATTCCTGCCTTTACAGTGGGAGACAGAGCAGAAGCGAGTCCCCACACACACTAGGCCACACTAGGAAGTACAACGGGGTGTTTACCAGAGGGCGTGCGAGAGGCTGGTTTCTTTGGACAAGACCATCCTCTCCGAGCTGGAACCTCCACAGAGAAGGAGGAGGAAGAGAGACTTCCAGAAAGAGGGAAAGGCTGGTAAGAGCCAAGAGGCCAGGGTGGCTGGACCCTGGCGAGGGAGTGGGGGGCAGGAGCTGGTGGGGGTGCCTTCTCAGTCCCCAGCAGGGCAGTGGAATGGAGAAAAGGGCTTGGCTGCCCTCCTGCATCTTATGGGAAGCCGCGAAGCAGGGGAGTGGGGAGTGACGTGATCTGATTTACGGTTTGGAAGCCTTGCTGCGGCAAGCAGTGTGGATTGGAGGGGCGCAGGAGGAGGGGGGGCAGGGAGGAGGCCGCTGCAGTGGTCTGGGCCAGACAGAAGAGGCACCTTGTCGACAGCCCTGCACGCTTGCCCAGCCCGGCCTCTGTCCACTCCGCCTTCTGCCTGCTGGTCTGCGAGCAGCCCCAAGCCCAGGGCCTGCCAGAGGCTGCCCGAAAAGTACAGCCCATGAATCCTGGGGTCCCACCGGCCAAGGTGCACACACACACACTCTTTGCCCATGTCCTCATGGATGGACAGCACACATATTCCCTGGCATCTTGGAGCAAGGGCTTGGAGGGCAGGGCTTAGAGATGGGGGGAATGGGAGGCACCCCAGAGTCTCAATGGTGGGAGGGCCACCCCCAGTAGGGGAGGAGGGGGTGATGGTGGCCACAGGGGAGTGACACGCTGGGACTCCTCTCTGGAGGAATGGCAGGGGGAGGCCAGGGGGGCCGGCCAGGCTCCAGCCACCCCCGAGGGGGTTCCTGGGCAGAGGCTGTGTTCCCAGGCACCTAGGAGTCTGAGGGTAGGGGTCACCCTCTTCTTGACCACCGGTACTTTCGGGGAAGGCAGAAGGAAGGAGCAGAGCGGAAGCGAGCTCTGGAAAGTGGAAGGGGGGGGTGCAGGAGACCCAAGGCGGGATCCAGGCTTTGGAACGTTGGAGGTTTCCGGCCACAGAGGCAGGGCCTCCAGGGAGCCAAGAAGGGCGGGGAGACACACACAGGCGGGCAGAGACCTCCAGACCACAGAGACCGAGCGGGGGAGAGGGACGGCGGAGAGGGACGGCGGACGGGGGCGATTGGGCTGCACGGAGCCAGCCCCGGTGCCTCCTGCCTGCAGACTTGGGTGCTGTGAGCCCAACCTCATGCAGGCAGCCTGGTTTCTTGGGGCCTTGGTGGTCCCCCAGCTTCTGGGCTTGGGCCATGGGGCCCGGGGAGCCGAGAGGGAGTGGGAGGGGACCTGGGGAGGAGCCCAGGAGGAAGAGCGGGACAGGGAGGCATTGATGCTGAAGGTAAGTTGGGGGAGCTGGGTTGGGGAGCATGGTATCCTTGGGTCAGAGAAATGGGCAGAGGTGTGAAAGGGATGGGGTGTTGGTTGGGAGAAAGGATTCAGGGGCATAAGCCAGCTGAGGAGAGGCTTGGCTGGAGAGCTGGGAGTCAGACAGGGCTCCAGGCTGGCCCTGGCCACCCCTCTCCCGCCTCAGCATTTGCAGGAGGCCCTGGGGCTGCCAGACAGGAGGCAGGATGAGAATCCAGAAGGAACCCCTGAAGACAAAGAGGACTGGTGGACTGAGGAGGCAGGCCAGGCGGAGGAAGAGACGGAAGCCACACCACTGCCCTCCTCCAGCCCCAGCCCCTCTGCCACCCCCAGCCCCACCCCCACCCCTGAGGACGTGGTTACTTATATCTGTGAGTAATCCTTAGCTGGGCGCTCTCCCAGACCCCACCATGAGCCATCATTACACTGTTCCCGGCCTTTCAGGAGCCCTTCACCCACCCCCTAATTCCCACCCCCACAAGTCCTGGGTCCTGGGCCTTGCCTCCCAAGAGCCTCCGGGCCATGGGCCCCGATCTTGACCTGAGCGCCCCCCACTCCGCCTCCAGGAGCCCTAGGTCCATTCTCTCCAGGTTTTCGGGTCCCTGGCCCCACCCCCAGAGTCCCAGTCCAGCGTGCGCCCTGTCCATCTGCAGTGGGCCGCCTGGCCGGCCTGGACGCCGGTCTGCACCAGCTGCATGTCCGACTGCACGCGCTGGACACCCGCGTGGTCGAGCTGACCCGGGGGCTGCGGCAGCTGCGGGAAGCGGCGGGCGACACCCGCGACGCCGTGCAAGCCCTGCAGGAGGCGCAGAGCCGCGCCGAGCGCGAGCATGGTCGCTTAGAGGGTGAGCACGCACCTCACGGGGTGGACAAGTGGGGCGATTCTGCACAGGTGCAGGACTGGTGGGGGGGAGGAGCCCAGGGAGGTCTGAGGACAGGCGAGGACCTGGGTGTCAGGGGAGGGGATCCGGGACATTTGGGGGTGTGCTGGCAGAAGGAGGGACTAGAATAGCCCGGAGGGTGACTGCGGGGGACAGTCGGGTAGAGTGCGAAGCCCCGCGCCCACCTGGCAATTGGGTTGACCCCCCCCACCTGGCCGCGCCACGCCCTCTCAGTCTCTTCCCTACTGCCTGGCCCCGCCCCCGGCGGCCCTGGCTCTCCACCTCCCTGTAGTTCTGACCCCGCCTCCTCCCAGCCCCGCCCCGCGGCTCTAGCCCCGCCCCAGACTAGAGCCCCGCCCCCAGCCCTAAACCCGTCTTTGCCCCGCCCCGCCCCGCCCACAGGCTGCCTGAAGGGGTTGCGCCTAGGTCACAAGTGCTTCCTGCTCTCGCGCGACTTCGAGGCGCAGGCGGCGGCGCAGGCGCGCTGCGTGGCGCGGGGCGGGAGCCTGGCACAGCCGGCCGACCGCCAGCAGATGGACGCGCTGGCCCGCTACCTGCGCGCGGCGCTCGCGCCCTACAACTGGCCGGTGTGGCTGGGCGTGCACGACCGGCGCGCCGAGGGCCTCTACCTCTTCGAGAACGGCCAGCGCGTGTCCTTCTTCGCCTGGCACCGCGCGCCCAGCCCCGAGCCCGGCCCCACGCTGCACCCGCTGAGCCCCAGCCAGCCCAACGGCGGCGCGCTGGAGAACTGCGTGGCGCAGGCCTCGGACGACGGCTCCTGGTGGGACCACGACTGCGAGCGGCGCCTCTACTACGTGTGCGAGTTCCCGTTCTAGCGGGCCGGCCCGCGGCAGTCCGCCCACCCCCCGCCCTAGGCCTGGGTCACGCGTCCTGCGGGAACGCGCCCCCGCCCTGCCTCGGGTGAAGGTGTGTCCCCCAGGCTGGGCGTCGACCCCGGAGGTGGGGGGGGGGGCTCCTGCGGGACCAGGATCCCTGCCTTGCCTGTCTTTCCTGGCAGCGGGGGGCACCAGGCAAGGACCCGCTCCAATAAAGCCTTCCGGGACCTGACTTGAGCTAACCGTGGACACCCTTTTGACCTTTATCTCCCTAGTGGGCAGCCGCCAAGGGCAAGCCCCTGGCCGTTGGGCCAGCCCTGTCCCGCCTTTACAAGTATTCCCGGTGATGGGCAACACAGGTGGATGTGTCCACACAGCCATCCATCCCCCCTGTGCACAGAAGCCCTGAGCATGCACTTGCTGATAACGCCTCCACCCCCTGGGGCCTCAGCTCTCAGCCTTTGGGGCCCAGGGCCTGTCAGTCATCGTTCCACGTTTTGGCCTTGGTCTAAGAGATGGGGGAAAACCCAAAGGAGCTAAAGGCTCTGGCAAGTCCTGCAAGAAAGACCCCACAGTTTTGTTCAGTGTCTCCCAAACTTGATTCACCATCCACAGTGTTTCATGAAACATCAGGCTGTCCCCCACCCCAGGGGCATTGCTCAGACCCACACGGACCTATGCAGCCTGGAAGCTTAGTTTCCTCAGTGTTCTACGCCCTGCCTGTGAGGCCATGCACCACTCCCTTCCCCGCCTGAGCCCCAGTTTCTGCATCTGAACATGAGTGCAATCACCCCTAACACGTATGGCTCTGGGATACCCCCAGGTGCTCAGAAAGTGAGTCTATGGGAAGTGTCTGAAGAGCCACGTGCTCCCTTTCCTTCCCCACCATCCTCCATACCTTTATCCCTTGGGCCAGCCTGGCACCGTGGGGACAGTCCTCTTTGGGGGGGCACTCTTCATGGAATCATGTCAGGGTCTCCCCCAATACAGGGATCACGGCCTTGCCTCCTCATGCGGAGTCCAGGAACTGGAGCATGACCTGGCCTTACAACTCTATCCCTCCCCCCTCAGCTGTGGCACCATCTGTGTGACCCTTCCACGGGCCACCTGTCACCTGGCTGTCACCTGCCTAGGCAGAGGAACGCCACCCCTCCCTCCCTGCGAGAGCCATTTTTCAACCTCCTTGCTAACCCCAATGGAATGTACAGAAGGCTAGATGGGGTGGGTGTGGCCTGGGGGTTTGATCCTGGCACAGAAGATCTTACTCAAAATGTTTGTACAGAAGGGGAGACAGTGGGGTGTGGCCTGGGGGCTTTATGCACGGAAGAACTTACTCAAAATGTCTGCAGCTCCGACCTTGTTTCTGGCCTGTGGGCAGTAGGATGTAGGGCAGCCGAAGGGCTGAGGAGGCGAACAGCCATCAGCCTCTGTGACTGCTGGGCAGGGGCCGCTCTCATAGCCCATCCTCTGGAAAGTTAGCAGGCAAGTGGCGGTCACCTGGGGCCCGACCTAAATGGCCCTCGTTCTAACCCCTTCTGGGACTTTACCCACTGGGCCAGCCTGAGCAAGTCTCCTCATCCAGCCCCAGTCAGCCACACTGGGGCACCCTTTCTGGGCAGGGCTGGGTATGGCCCAGCTCGTGTCCCCCACATGCTCTGGAACGTGGAGGGGTGAATGGGGGGTGTGAGGGGGGCTCTGCATGAAGGAAGAGCCTGTGCAGGGACTTGCTGAGAGGCCTGGGTGTCCCCTACACGCTTCAGGCGCCTCAGGGCTCCCACAGGGTGCACCCACTGGGGCCCTCCAGGTTCCCCGGCACACACACCCTCCCATCCCTCTCAGGACCACTGTGTGGTCAACGCCCATCTCCTGACAGGGACAAAGTTGTGAGCACTTTGGGGGGTGGAGGTCATTTGAAAGGACTGTTTATGCCTCAGTTCACCTGCACCCTGCGTTCTGGGCAAATTCCTGGTCTCAGGACTGCCTGTGGGAACCCTGTCTCCTCCCTCAAGGACTCCCCCCCCACCCCGCCCTCCGCCTCCCCGACTCTCCAGGACCAGCGTTGGCCATTGCGCGCTCTCTGACTCTACAACGAGGCCTTCGGCTTACACCTTAGCACCTCGGAAGGGAGAAGGCCTCGGGAAGGTGTTGTGGGTCAGTGTGTTGAGTTACCCCAGGAAATGGTGGAGGAAGCGAGCGAGGCCTGCGGTCACTCAGCTGAAAGAAGCGCCAGCGGCGACTCAGACCTGCCAGGACTACAAATCCCAGGGGGCCGAGCGGCCGGCTCTCTCCCGCCTTCCAAGAAATACGTTCCCAACAGGCACCGGGCGCCGCAAGAAAGTCCTTTTGCAAGCCCCACCCCCCTCCTCCACGTGGGGCTCGCCTACATTTCCCAGCAAGCCTGAGCACCACGCCCTTCGGGGTAGGGTCGAAGATCGTCAATCTCCAATCAGAGCTCAAACCCTTTGGGTCTCGCCCCGAGGTATTTTGGGAAATGTAGTCCGGTGGCGCGTTAACGCGTAGGAAAACCCAAAGCCGTTGCTCACGTTCGCTGAGATTTAGACTCTAATCCGCGCTCTTATGTTTCAGGTGAGAGTTTTTCAAAACATGGGTGAATCTTTACGGGTGGAGAATAACCATTTTTTAAAGTGAGATGAGTTCATAGACAGTATTAGAATATATAGACAATGGGAAGAAATACTTCTCAAAATCTGAGTTTCTTGCATATGTGCTGAATACAAAATACGACATAAAAATCCTTCCTTTGCCTGGAGAAAGATTGCTAAGCACTGTTCCAAAACAACTTAGCTTCTTAAAAAAAATCACACACACAACTTTTTATTTGTAATAATTACAGACAACATGCACAAATACAGGTTGTGTTTTGTATTTGTATGTATACCCTTTACCAAATGTATCTATTAGTGCTTTAGCATTATCATTATCTGTCTGTCCAGCCACCCACCCTTCCTTCCCACCCAGGGACAATTCAAAGTCACGTGCACTGGCCTGTTGCACTGAAGACCACACCCCAGAGGAGGAACTGTTTTCAAGTTACAGGATTTGGAAAAGAGAGGAAATTTGGTGACATTCAAGTCAAATCGTGTTTTGATAGCTTCAGAGCAAAGCAGGGAGGTGTACAAATGAATCCGCACTGGATCTGGACTGCAAAATGCACTCAGGGTCCTGTTTCTTTGGAAATGGGAAAGTTAAGATGAACATGACATGTACCCACAAACTCTAGCTAAAGCTCTGCACCAAGCCTGGAAATTGATACTTCCTGCCGGTGTCTTCCAGGCAAGAGTAGAATGCTTCATTCTTGTGACTTTGCTTGCAAACAGCAAAGTTTCCTCAAGTCTGTGATTTCTTTCTCTTGGTAAGACAGCAGTAGTCCCTCACAGAGAGGGCTGATGGGACACTTAACAGCTGTGTATCCCTGGGAGAAACATTGCCGTTTAACCTTGCAGCTGGCTTTATTCATGTGCACGGCTGGATGGTGGGGCAGATTTTTGCTGTCCTGCTTTTCATTTCTCAGTATAAACGTAGCTTCTGAGACATTTAAGGGTAAGTGACCCATATCATGGCCCCAGATCCGTAAATACTTCAGTGTGTATTTCCTAAGAATAGAGGTAGGTTCTTACATAACCACAGCAGTCATCCCCGGTCAGTGTTTCCTGAAACGACACTATGATTAGATTTGCTGGTGCTATCCCCAGGTGTTCAGCTGACCCGGAAGCAGTCCTTCATAGCCTTCCTCCCTCCAGGTCAGGATCTAGTGTGCAATCAGGTATTGCACTGAGTTTTCGTGTCTCCTTTAATCTGGAACATTTCCATATAAATAATAATCGACCTTTTGAAAGAACAACACGCCCCACTTTTCTTCAAAAAAAAAAAAAAAGAATTTCCTGACTTGCATTGCCTAGTGGCCAACTTCATATACATTCTCCTGGCATACAGGTGCTGAGGATGCCCTCTTTTTAGGGAAACTTGCAAGGAAGGTGCAACGCATAGAGGAGTGTGCTCAGTTTGAAGTCATTTTTCCATTGTCAGAGGATCACTTTGAACCTGCCTCCTGGCTTCTCAAGCTTTTTCCTGTGCCGGCCCCTGGTCGTCATTCATGTATTTGAACCACCTCTCTGCTCCAGTTCCCAGGCCAGCGGCAGGGTTTTCCTCTTCAAAGCTGGGATGGTTTGTGTGAGCTGGGCCAGATGGCAGGAAATTCTTGTGGGGGGGGGGCAAGTTCTCTCCCCTTCTCAATCTCTCTTTGCACCTAGTCCAAACCCAACTGGCCATGTGGGTCAGCTCCCTGGCTGGGGATCGAACTTATGCCTCAGTGGCCAGCGATAGCTTGATAGCACTGAGACTTAGCCCCTGCACCACTAGGCAGGCTCCTTTTTTTTTTTTTTTTAAAGATTTATTTATTTATGCATACAAGAACTGGGGTATAGGCCAGAGGTGCGGGGGTGAGAGGATTCACCAGACACAGGGTGGGGAACGGAACAGGCAGATTGAATGAAATACACTGCTGAGGGGAGCAGCGGGTGAGACAGGAGACATCTGCTGTGCCATGTGGGTTGCTCCTTGGCTGGCTGGGGATTGATTAAACTTGTACTGCAGAGGCTGCAGATTGTTTCATAGTTCTGTGCTTAACCCCTTGCGCCAGCAGGGAGGCCCACCAGGCAGGTTCCTTTTAAGAGCAACTTCAGGATATTTTCACTGTGGCCATTGCTCCAGGTAGAGCTGTATGAAACTCTTACTAATGCTTGAGCAAACAAAGAGTAAGAAGTATCAAGACTAGAAGGGAAGAGAGAAAGCTGTCATTGTTTGAACATGATATAATTATATACCCAGGAAAGCTGATAGAATGAACAAACTATTAGAGAACAAATAATAAGATATCAACAAGGTCCCCAAGATTAAGACCAAAGAAGCCAGCTCCGTTTCTCTTGACTTACAAAAAAAAAAAAAATGTAACCAAAGAGACCATCTGCAATCTCAACAACATCAAGAAGTTGTCTAGGAATGAGAAGACAAGAAAACCTAAGATATTGGGCCTCCCCGGTGGCACAGCGGTTGAGCGCTGGGTTGCGAAGCTGCCTGCAGCCTCTGCAGTGCCTGTTCGATCCCCGGCCACCAGGGGAGGGTCCCACATGGTGCAGCAGACCTCTCCTGCCACCCGTGCTCCCCTCAGCAGTGTACTTTGATCCTTCTGCCTGTTCTGTTCCCCGCTCTGGCTCTGGTGAATTCTCTCACCCTCCCGCGCTTCTGACTGTACCCAGTGCTTGTATAAATAAATAAATAAATCTTTAAAAAAAAAAAAGAAAGAAAAGATATTGTGAAGACACGGTTGCACAGATAATCTGAATAAAAGCAAAAACATTCTATGTTCTTGGGGGTGATAAAGTGTGATGCAGATGTCAGTACCTCACAATTAAATACAAATGTAAGTTAAGCTTCTACTTAGATTATTTTAACAGTTTCATTGAGATTCACATATCATACAGTTCAATATCATTCACATAATTAAAGTGTATTCAGGGTATAAAGTGTATTTTTAGTATAAAGTGTATAAAGTGTATTTTTAGTGTTAGTGTTCAGACATGCGAAACCACCACCAGTTAATGTTAGAACCTTTTTACCACCTTAAAAAGAAACCCTGTGTACTTGATTGATTGATTGATTTTTGCATAAGAACTAGGGTGCAGGCCAGAGGTGCTGGGAGGGTGGTGGGAGGACTCACCATAGACAGAGTGGAGAGCAGAACAGGTGTATCCACTGAAATCCACTGCTGAGGGGAGCAGCGGGGAGACAGGAGAGGTCTGCTGTGCCATGTGGGTCAGCTCCCTGGCCGGGGAAGCAGTGACAGCACTGAGATTTAACCCCTCGGTTACCAAGGGCCAAAACCTTGCACTATTAACCTGTTGCTTCCCTGTGTCTCCCTCTACTCCCAGCCCTAAGAAACCATGATGCATCTATTTCCAGTCTCTATAGATTTGCCTGTAGGGGGTATTTTGTACTAATGAAATCACATTAATATGTGGTGGTGGTGACCTGCTCCTTTCATTTAGCAAGATGTGTTTCAGATTCATCCAGCTTGTTACATGTATCAGTAATTCATTCCTTTTAACTGCTGAATAATATTCCATGTTGTGGCTCTCCCACACTTCCTTTACAATGCATCAGTTGACCACATCTGGGTTGCTTCCACCTTTGGGCTATTTTAAATGATGCTGCTCTGAAGAAGTCTAGGTTTTTTCTTTCAACATTTCATTCCTGTTTCTTGCTGGATCACATGGTAACGCCATGTTTAGTAGCCCAGCAGTGAACTCAGTGTAGGATAAATGTAAAGAGATCGACAATCACATACAAGCTAGGGAAAAAGTTGGAAGTCGAAGACAAAGAGAAAATCTTGAAGTTCTCTATCCACACAGTTTCCTTCTAGGCAGCAGACTGCCTCACAGTCAGCAGTGACCCCGTCCTTGGAGTGGCCTCCGAAGTGGACATGTGGCCAGACATGTTTCTCAGAGTTGACTGGATGTGGTTGCTTTATGCTGTCCTTTATCAAAGTGGTTCCTTTTTCCAAGGGCAGCCCTGGGGCAACTGGTATGATGATAATTGTTCTGGGGCCTCCCTGGTGGCACAGGGATTAAGTCTTGGCGCTGTCAAGCTATCACCAGCCACTGCAGCACGAGTTTGATCCCCAGCCAGGGAGCTACCCACATGACAGCTACTCTGTTGTCTCCCCACTGCGCCCCTCAGCAGTGGATTTCGGTAGATCTGCCTGTTCTGCTCCCCGCTATGTCTCTGGTGAATCCTCTCACTCCCCGCCCACACCACCACCACCACCTCTGGCCTACACCCCACTTCTTGTATGCATAAATAAATAAAAATAAATCTTTGAAAAAAAATGATATTGTTCTCACCAGGCTACTCCCTGGCTAGACTTTGGAATTGCTTCTTTCAATGGAGAAATCCCAAATAGTATATTCAAGTGGGTTGAATATACTTTATCTATGGCTTTACATAGTTAATTTCTCCTGCTGTTGTAGATTTTTCAAGCTTCAAAAAAAAAATCATACAGAAATTCCTTCTCAGCACCCACCAAGGGGTGACCCTGCCCCACGTGTCCCGCTGTTGTCATTAGGTCCACTGGTAGCGTCTTCGCCCAGGAAGCTTTTGCCATGGGATTTCCCCAAAGAAGAGACAGTGTTGGGCCTCCCTGGTGGCACAGGGGTTGAAGACAGAGCTATTAGACTGTCGCCAGCCACTATAGCATGAGTTCGATCCCCGGCCAGGGAGCTACCCACATGGCACAGCAGACCTCTCCTGTCTTGCCCGCTGCTCCCCTCAGCAGTGTATTTCAGTAGATTTGCCTGTTCTGCTCCCCACTCTGTCTCTGGTGAATCCTCTCACCGGCCCCCCACCTCTGCCCTGTGCCCTGGTTTTTTTATGCATAAATAAATAAATTAAAAAAAAAGACAATGTTGACTTTATGGCTCCAAAGCACATGGGGACTTAGAGCAGAATCTACCCCAGCTTCGCCCACCCACTCTGAGTCTTCCCGCTGAACTTCTCCCCCAGCTGTTCATTTATTGAACTGGTTGTGCTTTTGGCGGGATGGACCCCACGAATACTACCAGGGTGTGATCTGAAGGCAGAGAGCACCAGGGCTCCGTCCCTGAGACTACAATCCCGCTTTTTGAACCCTCTTTTTGTGTTTTTTACCCGCTTGACGACTGGAATCTGACTGTTTTGGAGTCTGTCGCTTTACATGATAAGATTATTAATGCTATTTCTGTCACATGAGGTACAATTTTTCCCCAAGTCTATTTCTTGACTTGTAATTTTAGTGTGAGTTGTTTTTTATACACAGTGCTTTTAATTTCAAGGTTGTCAAATCCGTATCCTTAATATGACAAAAAAGGGAAAAATTTACTTTAAGTATTTTTAAAATTAAGGCAAAATTTGCATACAGTAGAATTCATTCTTTTAGGTGCAGTTCTAGAGTTTTGACAAATGCAAACATCATGTGACTATCAACCCAACCAAGACACCCTGACTCCCCCTTATATATGTTAAGCATTTTAAAACCTAGGGAAGCTCAAATAACTGACATGACAAATCAAATGGGCACCTCCTTCCCCACACCCCAGCTGTTCTGTTCTTTTTTTTTTTTAAAGATATATTTATTTATGCATACAAGAACTGGGGTGTAGACCAGAGGTGTAGGGAGTAAGAAGATTCACCACAGACAGAGTGGGGAGCAGAACAGACGGATCGACTGAAATCCACTGCTGAGGGGAGCAGTGGCGAGTCAGGAGAGGTCTGCTGAGACATGTGGGTCAGCTCCCTGGCCGGGGATCGAACTCGTGCTGCAGTGACTGCTGATAGCTTCATAGTGCTGACACTTAACCCCTTGTGCCACCAGGGAGGCCCTGTTCTATGCTTTTTAATATTGGACCCCCACATTTCCTTCTCTTATATTGAATATAATACAACATCGTTCAGCTGTGTTCTAGATCTTTCATGTGCACTTCCCACCAGAGGCTGCAGTCATTTTCTTGTGTATCCTTCCAGATATCCCACACACGCACACATGCATGTCATTGGCTCACATAGAATATGTGTCAACATTAACCTACGTCGTGCATGTACCTGTGTTCCTCAGAGGGTGTCTTGGAGATGGTTGCATATAAGTTCCAGTGCAGAGAAGTGGTCGCCATGTTAGTTTTCAGTGCGCTGACCCAGTGTGTCTTCAGCTGGATGTGCCGTCATGGTTCTTTTGCCGATCCCTAACTTAGGAGCATTTAGGTTGCTTTCAATCTGCTTTGGTGATTTTTTTGAAATTAAAAAATTATTCAATCTAACGCCCATGCCAAGCAAGAGAAAGATCGAAGTGGAGATATTCACTGATTAACCGCAGACTGAACGCTTTAGGGACTTAGCCAGGCGCAAATGGTGCACACCACCCCCATCACCACTCCATCTCCTCCGAAAACAACCTGGACCTTAAGTTTTATTTTAAACCTTTTTTTTTTTTTCTGGCCTAGCCTTTTTCTCTCAAAGATTTCATCTGAAATCATCTGAGATTCGCCTGGTGGCGCAAGGGGTGAAGTCTCAGCACTACGAAGCTATCAGCAGCCGCTGCAGCATGAATTCAATCCCTGGCCAGGGAGCTACCCACATGGCACAGCAGACCTCTCCTGTCTCACCTGCTGCTGCTCCCCTCAGCAGTGGATTTCAGTGCATCTGCCTGTTCTGCTCCCCACTCTGTCTCTGGTGAATTCTCTTCCCCCCACAGCTCTGGCCTACACCCCAGTTCTTGTATACATAAATAAATAAAATCTTAAAAAAAATGTTTCAAACCTACAAGTGCAAAGTAGTTCAATATGTATCTTTTAACCAATTTTTCTCTCTCCTTATCTGTGTCTCTCTCACCTGTCAACTGTGTCTCCCAAGAACGAGGCTGACACAGCCATAATCTTATTACCACTCTCAAGATACTTAACAGGGGCCTCCATGATGGCACAAGGGGTTAAGACACAGCTCTATGAAGCATAAGTTCTATCCCTGGCCAGGGAAGTGACCCACATGACACAGCAGACCTCTCCTATCTCGGCAATGTATCTCAACAGATCCACCTGTTCTGTTCCCCACTGTCTCTGGTGAATCCTCTCAACCCCTGCACCTCTGACCTGTACCCCAGTTTTGTATGCATAAATAAATAAATCTTTAAAAAAAAGTTTAACAGTGATATTATCCAATAAACAGTCTACATTAAAATTTCCTAGATATCCCAGTAATGAAATTTGTAGCATTAAAGGAAATCAGGATCCTGCCATGTTTTCCTGCCCCCCCCCAAGAAAACTATCAGGTTACAAAAACAGCACAGGTTGATCCCCAAAGGCAGAAGTAACACAGGCCACATTGAAAATTAATAAGGAGATTAATATTATCAACATTAAAAACAGGATCACAAAAAAAATAGATTGTCTGGAACATTTCAAGGCACCCTCCTTAGGAACTCCTGGTTTCAATGGAAGAAAGTAGCTAAAGTGCCACTGTATTTAGCAAAGAGCACACTACACATCAAAACTTTGGAGGTGGGACCAAGGCTGTACTCTGAGGAATGTCTATAGCTTTAAATGAAAATTAGAGGGGGAAGCCTAAAGAAAGATAGCAAATCAAACAATCCCAGAGACTAGAAAATGAATAAAATAAATTTTTTGTGCTAATAATGGAAAGCATCAGGGCCTCCCCTGGTGGCGCAGCGGTTGAGCGCTGGGCTGCCAGGCTGCCCGCCAGCCTCTGCAACGCCAGTTGGTTCCCCCGCCCGCGAGGGCCCCACAAAACAAAACAAAACAAAACAAAAAAAACCCCCAAAAAACAATAATGGAAAGCATCAATAGATGTTAAG
Organism: Talpa europaea; assembly: GCF_964194135.1. Lineage (NCBI taxonomy): Eukaryota > Metazoa > Chordata > Mammalia > Eulipotyphla > Talpidae > Talpa > Talpa europaea. The sequence goes on from NC_140084.1 coordinate 48,096,365, forward strand.
AAATTAACTAGATAAACTGATCTCTCTCTCTTCTTATTACATTTGCATTTGTGTACTCTCCTGAATACTCCAGTGAGGCAGAACAGCAGGACTGCAGTAACAGCTGCATGGTACCAGTTAAGTTACTTCACGCCTCACTTTCCACTTATGAAACTGGACAATAACTTGCTCAAGGAATTGTCAGTGATTTCAGGGGTTAATGATGCCCAAGGCTCGGAGTTTCGCCTCTGGCACTGTGGAGGTGCAGTGTTAGTGTTTGCTATTATCAATACTATCATCTGTTTGAATAGATTCCTCCTAGGGGACTTGGAGGGTCAGAGGGCGTGTTCCAAGCTGCCAGACACCACCGCAAGCTCTCAGCAAGGCTGATTCCCACCACTCCGCCAACGCAACCGCGGAGCCACACTTTTTGATCTCTGCCCTCCCCCAGGAGAATAGTGGGATCCCGAGGTTTTTAATTTGCATTGATTTTCTAATGTATGCGGTTTAGCAGTCTTTCAGCAGACTCTGTGGTTTTAGAGCCTGCTGCTGAATTCTCCTGGGGAGCGTGTGATCTCTGATTGGGGAGAGACCGACAATGTTGGTCTTAAGGTGCCCTTTGAGATCCAGAGCGCGTGCACCTTCTTGGCAGGAACCAGTGAGGGACTCGACATTTACTTGTGCAGCCTTGGAATTGTATCCTGCCAAATGGGGCCTGAATTTTTTTCCCTAAGATTTCTGGAGAAGCCAGTAAAGATCACCTACAGGTGTTGGTCGTGTCCCCTGCACCAGGTCCTGCCCAGAGCTTTTTACACGTGTGACCTCCGGAGCCCTGCATCTCACCCCTACCAGGACGGCACAGATTATGCCCTTTGCACGGACGGGGAAGCCCCAGGCTCAGACAGGTAAAGTCACTTACCAAAGGTCACACAGCAAGTCAGCAGGACTTGAACTGGTCTGTCCCCGTTAATCAGTTGGGCACCGGAGGAAGGTGAGACAAAGATTCCGTCCTCCCTGGAGCAACATCCCAGGGGGAGGGACTGATGTCCCAGGCGCTGGGCCAACACCCAGGGGCGGGGCTTATGATCCAGGGGGCGGGGCCAACACCCAGGGGGAGGGGCTGGTGCCCCAGGGGCGGGGCCAACATCCCAGGAGGAGGTGCTGATGTCCCAGGGCGGGGCCAACACCCCAGAAGGTGAAGCTGACATTCCTGTGGGTGGGGCGAATCATGGGGAGGAGCTGACATGGGGGGGCGGGTCCAATATCCCTGGGGGGCCACCCTGGCTTTCTATATATGTCATTCTAGAGATGCAGCCTTATTCTCCTGGCTTCCTCTGCACACTCTGACCCCATAAGGATTCGCCCAGCACACGGTAGGGACCAATCCCTGCCATCCTCAGGGATTCAAGCGTGTCTGAAAAGAACCCCGTGGAGTTTGCAGCCTAGGGGAGACAGTCCTGAACGATCCCACAGGAAGATATTTACCTCCCAGGCAGGAGGGAGGCAATTATGCTCTTAATCACTACCTCTTTCTCTCAGGCAAGGAGAGAGGGGAGGCGGCGCCCCGAATCTGGACTGGGTTGAGATGTTCCCAGCCGTGGGAGACAGACAGACTGTCATCAAATGTCGGGAAATAGCTGTCAGGAGAATTCTCACCCGCTGACACCTGACACCCTCCCTTCCTGGCGCCTGAACACCCCTCCCTGTCCCGCCCCGCGGTTGCAGCTTCGTTGTAGGTTCTGGTCCTGTTGACTGAGCACCGGAAGACTAATCCTGGCAGTCCCCCATTGTGGTAGAGACTTACTGGTCCGGGGTCCCACGAGGGTCAGGATGTCAGGGCTGGGATTTGAACTCAGGACCAGGCCAGCTGGGCTATGGGTCTCCCGGTCCCCATTCTTGTTCCTCTGGAACAATATAAAGAGGGAGTGACCAGAGGGCCTTTGCCTTGGTTCCTTCACTGCGTTCTACACACACACACACACACACACACACACACACACACACACACGAGGGACCCCAGCAGGGACAGACCTGGGCTTTGTCAAAGCAGCAAAGGTGGACACAGAGATAGGCCTGGCTGGCGGTGATGGCCCAGCCTTGTGGGCCAGAGCTCCAGGGGAGGCTGCAGGAGGTGCCAAGGGGGGGTTGACCACCACTGAGGGAGGCAGCCCAAGGGCTGGGAGTTTGTGCAGGGGCACTAGGGAGCTATGGGAGGTATATGAGCAGGGAGGGCTGGCTGGCTCAAAGCTGCTTGCAGAGAGCTCTCTCTGGGCCTGGGGCTGGGGGACAGACACAGATGGGGAGAAGACTGTGGTGTGGGTCTGGGAGAGGGCAGGAGCCAGGCTTGGAGATGGAGGAAAGAGGAAAGAAGGGCAGAGAGACCGGGAAGGAGCGAGTGGGGGGAGGCTAAGAGCGGGCTCAACTCCAAGACCCCTCCCTCTGCCCTCTCCTCTCCCCCTTCCCATTCCTGGGCCCTTGGAGACCCACAGGATCTGCGGAGGAGGCCCTGCAGGGAGGGGTACCCACTTCCCCTCCCCACTGTCACTCCTTCCTCCTTCCTGCACCACACAGCCTGTCCCCTCCCTGCACTCTCCTGTGGCCACCCTGAGTCCAGACTCCTCTTTCTGCAGCCTGCCCCCCAACTCCCCCCACCTCTGTTCCAGAAGCAAAGCCAGCTGCTGCGTGACTGCGTGACCTTCCTCAGCCTGCACTAGCTGGTCTATAAAGTGGATGTATAAGGGGCTGCAAATTTGGGGCTCACAGCAACACACCTTTGTCCCACCACCTGGGGCTCAGGGGTCTTACATGACTGTCGCAGGGCTCTGGAGGGGATCCCTCATCCTTTCTGTTTCCAGCCTCCAAGGCTGCCTCCAGCTGAGGCCTCCAGCTCCCAGGTGGCGTCTTCAGTGGCCACCCCTGGCTCTTCCTCCCTCTCCCACTCCCGACACCCCAACACCTCCATCGGCCTCCCCGCTTTGGGGTCATCTGATGAGCGACCTTAATTCTGAAATCTTCCACCTAAATCCTCTTTTCTTTCTCTTCAGACTCCGGGTATTAGAAGGTGGGGTTCTTTGGGCACCCCTACTCACAGCACTATGTCCATTTATTCAACAGCATTTAGGGAGCATCTGCCAGGTACTGTTTTAAGAGGCGAATCCAACTTTTGGGGACCTTCTAGGCTAGAGCATTGAGGGGGAGGGGTGTAGACAGAGAATGAAACAAAGGAGACATTTAAAATAAATGAGCATTGACAAAGGAAAAGGGGTTGGGGGAGAGCGAATGATGAGGGGTGGCTGTCTTAGGCGCTCAGAAGAGGTGACCTTGAGCAATGACCTGAATGACCTTGACAGCCAAGAGGCTGTGTGGGGTAGGTCACAGGGGCACCAGGGGCAGAAGGTGCAAAGACTTAGAAGTGGGGGTGTGGGAGGCATTTAAGAAATAGTGGGCAGAGTCAGGGGGCTGAGGGGGGCCTTTGAGAGACTCCAGTATGGCAGTCTTCCCTATGCCAGGTTATCCACTACCAATTTGTTGATGGGAGCGCCATTCTGCGGCTGAGAAAACTGGGGCTCAGACATGTACAAAGGATGTACAAGGAGACTGAAGCAGGGTTGGGTGAAAAGGTGGGCTATCTCTGCCCCCCCCCCCCCGCCAAGTAGAGGTTCTCTCAACCTGCAGTCTAGTTGGACTCTTCTGGAGAACTAGCCTGAGGTTTTGCAGGTCTTCTTCTGGGTCTGTCTCTTGAGGCTGCCTGTGGATCTATCTGGTCCTGAAGTGGGTGATATTAGGGGCATAGCTATGAATCAGTCCTTGGGGGGCTCTCAGGTATGCAAGAGACAAATGGGGCACAGACAGTTCCAACTTGAGGGGATTAGAAGATTCCCTCAAGGGAGAGAGAGGCTATAGGAGAGTTCTGTCTAGAAATATCAGGGAGGGCTTCCTGGAGGAGGGGACATTTGCATTGGGAATTGATGAATAGGATATGGGAATACATTCATTTACTCATTTATTTACATGCCCATCCTGAGGCCTCATGTGGGTGGTTATTTAAGGGTGATTTGTTCATTCATTAATCATTCATTTATTCAATATGTATTTCTACAGTGGTTAAGATGTCAGATCCTGGAGTCCATAAACCTGGATTTCTTCTCAGCTGCTAAACCTTGCTCTATACCTCAGTTTCCCCTTTGGTGAATTGAAGACAGAAATAGGATCTTCCTTGGAGGAGCCAGCCTGGTGGGGTGAATAGCAGTCAGAAAAGGGTTTCTGGAGAAGGTGGCACTGATTGGGTTTTGAAGGATAAGTAGGAGTTTGCTGGCTGAAGTAATGAGGTCCAGCCTCACGCTTTAGGATGAGGAAACAGTTAAGGAGAAGGCTGAGGGTTTGCTCTTGTGTGTCAGACATTGGCTTGTCCAAGGAACCCCAGAGCTGAAGGAAGGAAAGTGGTCAGCCAGGAGGCCGGTGATGTGTGTGAGACCAGTGCAGACAGGGCTACAAATGCCAGGCTGAGGGGCCGGACCCAATTCTGGGGGCAATGGGAAGATAGCGACCAGGCCAACCGGCTCATCCTTCAGTTCACAGGTGGGGAAACTGAGGACCCTGCTCAGGCCCTGCCTGGGCCCCTCTGATTTCCAGCCACACCCCCAGTTCGTACTTTCTCTGTCCTCCTGAGACTGCCCCCACATCCCCATCTCAAGTCCTCCAGACGAGACTGGGACACAGGCTTCTGCTCAGACTGAGCCCTGGAAGACGCCTGGCCCCCACCTGCTGGTGAGCTCGGGCCCACTGGGGAACAGAGACGGGGAAACTGAGGCTGCCAACAGAGCAGGACCTGGATGCCGCTCCTCTGAGTTTGCATCCAGGCTTCTGAGGTCACACCCTGAGTTCAAATCTGAGCTTGGTCTCAGCTTTGTCTGCTTTGATTCTGAGCCCATGAAGTTCCCCTCCAAGCCTCGGTTCCCCCACCTGGATTGCAGGCTGCTAAGAGCAGCCTTCTGGTGGGACCGGGCCCAGCCGGGCTCCTACGGTCCCCGGAGGATGCAGGTTTCTGAGAGAGCAGGTACAAGAGCTTGAGACTGGGGACAGGGGCTACTTCAGGAGAAGGGACTACAGAGGAGGAGGGGGCCAGGCCCTCTCCCCCAAGCATTTCACCTTCAGCTGAGGGGCTGGGACTCTGTGGGGCTGGTACTAGGAGCCATGAGACCTGTGAGCAGGGGAGCCTGAAGGCCTGGCCCCCACACAAGTAGAGGAGGGTTGAGGCAGCCATTGGCCGCCAGCAGGGCGAGCCCTGGGGGTTGGAGAAGCACCTAGACCCCCACGGCAGGTCTGTTCTGCAAGCGGGACAGGGACAGGTTGGAGAAGGTACTGGAGGCCGGGAGGCCGAGAAGAGGCTGGTGGAGGCCAGAGCTGGGGGGAGGGAGGCAGAGGACATGGGGCTGAGACAGACAACAGTCAGTGGAGACTGAGAAGCGAGAGCATGGACTGGGAAGAGGTCAGTGAGGAAGTCCCTGAGGTGGGAGACCTGAGGGAGGATTGGGGGGACTCTAGGGACAAGCTAATAGAGAGCCCATGGGTGCCCACAGCACCACCCAGGCCTTGGGGGACCCTTCGCAGACCCACCTGGCTGCAGCCCAGGGCCCCCCGGAGGCTGCCCTCTTCCTCCGGTACTCCCTGGCCTCCCCGGCCTCCTATCTCCTGGAGGCGGCCAGCCGGGGCCTACTCATCCAAGCGCCAGGGCCGCTCCTCCCTCCGCCCCTGTTCGCTGCCTGGTTTGGGCAGCAGGCTGCAGCTGACATCGCCCTCACTGTGCTCCTGCCGCTGACCGTCACCTGGACGCGCTCTGGCTGGCCCCTGGGCAGCTCCTACCCCCTCCTGGACCCTGGCCTTGCCTTCCTGACCTTCTTTGCCAGCGGCCGCCTGCTGACCCTAATGGCTGCTGACCGCTGCGCCGGGCTGGGCATGAAACCACCGAGTGGCCTTTCTGGGCCGGGGTTTTCTGGTTCCTCCTGCTGCTCCTGGGTGTGCCTGTCTTCGAACCCCAGGGACCCAGGATCTGGCCGCCCCTTATAACTGGACACCAGTCGGGGACCTGGCCCAGCACTGGGGCAGTCTGGCCCTGAAGCAGTTTGGCTTTGGGGTGCTGCTGGGGGTGCTGAGCGCTTTTCACAGCCTCCTGAGGGCTAAGCTGCAGCGGGCAGGACTCACGGGGAGGGCCCCACTGCTGGGGGTGCCGGGGCCACCCCGGCCTCTCTGTTTCTCTGCTGGTTCCCCTCTACCTGCTGCTCCTGCTGAGGCTGCTGGGGACACGGGGGTGGGGGGTGCGGGCTGGACATGGCGGGCATCTAGGTGCTTCTCTAATCCCCAGGGCTCACCCTGCTGGTGGCCAATGGCTGCCTCAACCCTCTTTTCTACTTGTGTGGGGGCCAGGCCTTCAGGCGGCTGGCCTGAGCACTCTGCTCCTGCCCAGGCAGTGGCACAGAGCAGGGCGCGGTGGGGCACTGGGCATGGGGCCCAGTCGTCCAGCAGGATCTGAAGGGAAATTCCTGGGGGCCTGGGGGAGGGCAGGGTCTCCCCTCTTCCCCACCCCTAGAGAAGGTGAGACACAGATATAGCGGAGTGGGGAGGCAGAGAGGGGAGGCAACTGGATGAGGAGACTGAGGAACCGGACCCAGGAAGGGGGGCAGATGCCCAGGGGGGAGCCTTGGACAAAGGGGGGCTGATGGAATGTCAGACTGGGTGAGGGGGTGCGAGACCAAGCCGGAGAGGGGCTGAAAGTCCCAGGGACAAAGCTGGGTGAGAGACGGGGGGGGGGGGGGGCTGCCGTGAGAGATGGAAACAGCTGACATGCCCCAAGCGCGGAGAAAGAGGGGGTGACGGCCTGACATTCGTGGGGCAGCCCCCCCACCCCCTGCGGGGTCACTGGCTGCACTGGAGCTGGGGCGACCCACCATCCGGGGCCTCCCTCGCGGGACCGAGCCAAGATGGGGCACCCGGGGCGCAGGCCTGGGGAATGCCCCCCCCCGCCCCCGCGCGCCCCCCCCCCGCCCCCCGCGGGAGCTAGACCGCGGCCACCGGCAAACTCCCCAGCGTTTGCCAAAGAGCTTCGCTCTGCGGCACGTCCGAGTCAGCCGCTGCCCCGCGGAGCCGCCTGGGGACGCGCTCAGCTGCGGGCGGGAACGTCTCTGCGGAAAACGCGTTTCATCGCCGCGGAGCCTCCGGCCCCCCGCGCGGTCCCGTCGCCCTGGGAGCGTTTCACACCCGGTCGATGGCGCGGAGCGGCCCCAGGCGAGGCGGCTCAAGTGGTCCGCGGAGGGGCGGGCTCCGGACGCCCCCACGCTCCCCAGAGCGCCCCGGGGGAGCGGGGCGGGCAACCGCCCAGGAGGCCGCGGACGGGGGGGCGGGGGGGGGCAGCCGCCCGGAGAACGAAAGCCCCACGTCTCTGTGGGTGTTTGTTTAACAGGTTTCCACAGCCGAGGCCACGCAGGAAACCGCAGGGTCCGATACTTTCCTGGGCGTCCTCGAACTCCCAATCGCGGCAACAGAGGTGGGGGGGGCGGAGGGGGGAAGTAGCAGGGAACGGGGGTCTGACTGGGAAGATCTCCAGGAAAGCATCCAGGGCAGATGGTGCGAGAGAAGAGGTGGAAAGGGGCGCTCCAGGCCGCGAGCACAGCAGGTGCAAAGGCCCTGTGGCTGGGCACGAAAAAAAAAAATTCTGAGTTCTGCTGTATGTGCTGGGTAAGGATACAACGTGCAGGGGGTGGGGGGGGGTGGGGGGATTCGGGGGAGGGGGAGACGGGAAGGGATCAGGTCACACACAGCCTCGGAGGCCAAGCCACTGTCTTCGCAGTGGGCTGGGGGGCTCCCCAGGACCCCGCGAGCGGGGTCGGCTCTGCTGTGTGGAAAGACCCCTGTGAGGGCGGGTGGAGACAGATGCCGGGCTGGGGCCAACATCCAGGCAGAGGTAAGCCCTGAAATGTGTGTGTGTGGAGGGGGGGGGGTGTTAGTGGGCAGCAGCAAGGACTCCTTCCACTTCACCCCTCCGTCTGAGATTCTGGTTTTGCAGAAACCTCTTTCCCTCCAGGAATATAGTCCAGCCCCGCCATCGTGTGGTCGCCCCGAGATTTGCAGCAAGGCCTCCTGTGAGCAAGACCGCCCTGCAGACAGCAGGCTTTGCTGCGAGAGGACGCCCTTACCAATTATGCTGAAGCGAGGGGCCTCAAGTGTTCCTAATCCGAGAGCTGGAATCATAGTGAGACTAAACCGTGCCAGGTGGGACTTGCTAGGCCTCTCCCGGGAAGCCCAGGATGTTCGTTCAGCCTATTCCTAAGTTGCCTTTTCAGATCTTGGGTTGAAATGAAATTGTTTTTCTAGCACATGGGAAAGTGGATGAAGCCCGCCCAGAGGCTGGAGTGTTGCCCTGGGCATTCCACCTGCTGGGTGTGGAGGCAGGATGGGGAGGAGCAGACTAGGCAGAGCTGCCACCTGTCTGGCGGTCTGGACATTTCTTTCTTTTTTTTAATTTTATTTATTTATTTATTATTATTTTTTTAAATAGAGGCATGTTTATTTATTTATTTGTTTGTTTGTTTTGTTTATACAAGCACTGGTTACAGTCAGATGTATGGGAGGGTGAGAGAATTCACCAAAGCCAGAGCAGGGAGCAGAGCAGGCAGAAGGACCGAAGTACACTGCTGAGGGGAGCAGCGGGCGGCAGGAGAGGTCTGCGCGCCATGTGGGACCCTCCTCCGGTGGCCGGGGAGCAGCCGAGGATCGAACCAGCTCTGCAGAGGCCCCGGGCAGCTTTGTAACCCAGCGCTCAACCGCTGCGCCACCGGGGAGGCCCTCTTTCTTTTTTTTTAAAGATTTATTTACTTACACAGGAACCGGGGTACAGGCCAGATGTGCAGGAGGGTGAGAGGACTTGCCACAGACAGAGCGGGGAACAGAACAGGCAGACTGACTGAAATACACTGCTGAGGGGTGCGGCAGGCAAAACGGGAGAGGCCTGCTGTGCCATGTGGGTGTCCCCCTGGCCGGCTGGGATCAAACACGCACTGCAGAGGCTGTGGACAGCTTCACAGCGCTGGGCTCAACGCCCTGCGCCCCCAGGGAGGCCCCCGGTCTGGACATTTCTATGGGGAGGGGCACTGACAGCGGACCTGTGTGGGGCAAGGGAAATGCTCAGTCGTTCACACCACTAGTCTCAGTGGCTATCACCAGGGCTCGGAGGGCTGGGCCGCAAGGGGAGGGCAATGGTGGGGGAGGAAGCCCAGAGGTGAGCGCGTACAGAGATTCGCAGGGGCCTTGAGTTGCTGTCTCTCTGCTGGCCCGTTTGCCCCTGTGGGGATGATGCCACGGGCACCAAGTTTCTCTTTTAAGGGGTCTGAGCTGACGGTGACCAACTGGGCCTGTCATGGTTGCAAAATTATTTAAGGTTGAATAGGAGTTTGCTAAGAGGAAGCTACACTCAAACAATGTGTTGATACAATATAACCATGAGGACCCTTGCAGCTTATATGTTCCCTTCACCTCTTTGGTCTTTGGTTTTCTGGGCCCCAAAGGACAAAGACTTTGTCACTGAGAAGGAAACCCTGGCCCAGAGAGAACAAACGGGTGCAGTGCAGTCCACTCTGTTGGCACCGGGTGGGGAATCGCTCCATCTTTCTCCCCTCCCTGCTCCTGTACCCAAGGTTGGAACGTTCTAACACTTCTCTAAATGTTTCTGACAGACTCCTACTCATTCCTCAAAATCCAGCTCAGGCCCTGGCCCCTCCCTCAGACCCTGGATCCCGGCTCCCCCTCCTTCAGACTTGGGGGTCTAGGCCCTTGGCCTGCCCTCCCCCAGGCACAGCAGACACTCTGTGGCAGCCAGGATGCAAGGATGGAGCAGAATGTGCTGATATGGTCACATTTATTTGGCCTCAGAGGCCAGAGTCATGGTACAGGGCAGAGGCTGGGCTCTGGATCAGGGGCCTTGTCTCTTCTCATTGCTGAGCCTAAGGAGAGAGAAGAGGGACACCGAGACACAGGTGAGAAGAAGAAACCAAAGGCCTCCCTGGTGGCCTAGGGGTTAAGTCTCAGCACTATCACCACTGAGGCCTGACTTCGATTCCCGGCCAGGGAGCTACCCACAGGGCATGGCAGACCTCTCCTGTCTCCCCGCTGCTCCCCTCAACAGTGGATTTCAGTCAGTCTGCCTGTTCTGTTCCCCACTCTGTCTCTGGTGAACCCTCTCACCCCCACACCTCTGGCCTGTACCCCAGCTCTTCTACAAATAAATATTAAAAGGAAAGAAAGAAAGAGAAACCAAGATGATAAAACAGGAACCAAGCGACAGAGACCCAGCCCTCCACCCCTGCCCTCCTCCCACTCACCTTGTTGAAGAAATAGATGGAGGCCAGGATGGTGAAGACCGCCATGGCCAGGGTCACGTTCTAGGGGATGGAGTCAGAGGTCAGGACCCTCTCTCTCCCTCCACCCCTCCATTCTCCTTCCCGTGGGCCCCCCTCCTCACTTCCTGAAAGTTCATAGCCATGACTCCAGCTGCTGGCGTGCCTGCCCTTCCTGCTGGTCCTGGGCCTCTGAGCCTGAGCGGGCAGATCAGCCACTGGAACCTGAGCGAAGGCTGTCCGGGAGACCAGAATGGTGGCCGTGGTGATGAGAGAAGGGCATTCTGGGTAGAGAGAACTTGGGGGCAGAGGCTTGGGGGAGAGGGAGGTTTGGGGCGGAATGTCCCTGTAGGATCTGAATTTGGGATGGGGACATTTGAGAACAGAGTCCAGCTCTCCCACACCACACAGAGGCATTTGTTTCTCTCTCCCGAGGGTGCTGGGAGCCACAGGAGGACCGTGAGCAGGACAGGATGGGTCAGCTCTGGGTGCCAGGAATTTGTCAAGAGCAGGAGGGGGCTATGGGCAGGGAGAGCAGGTGAGGTAGCCCCGGCACAGAGCTGACCTGAGGTGGCTGGACATTCCAGAGCCCAATTGCCAGGTGTGGGGTGACAGTGAAAAAAACCCGGGGGCAACTGGGGTGACCCAGCTGGTGAGTCCTTGCCCTTAACTTATGAAGCGGTCTGCAGCCACTGCAGCATGAGTTTGATCCCTGGCCAGGGTGCTGACTCACACGGTACAGCAGACCTCTCCTGTCTCCCCGCTGCTCCCCTCAGCAGTGGATTTTGGTAGATCCGCCTGTTTTGCTCCCCACTCTGTCTCTGGGGAATCCGCTCACCCCACTTGCAGTTCTGGCCTATTCCCCAGTTCTTATATACATAAATAAATAAAATAAATCTTTAAAAACAACAAAAAAGGAAGAACAGTTATTTTAGGGGTTGACTCCTGTGGTGTGGGTTCTCTCTCCTTGCCTCTATGCCCAGGTTAAAGGCATATAGGGTAAAATTTGCCACTCACTAGCTGTGTTCCCTCAGGCATGTCCCTTAGCCTTCTGTGCCTCAGTTTCCCCATCCACACAATGGGGAGCATGATCACTGTATCAAACCCTTCCCAAAGGGGTAAAGTTGAAACTGGTTAATCCAAGGTTGGCAAAGGCACTGGGGGAGCTGGAACCTAGCAGTTGCCCTGGGCTGCAGGCGGGGCAAGCTGGGGCCTGCTCTCCTGGGGGCTGCTGGGCAGGTAATGAGCAGGTGGGGCTGCGGCACAGACAGAGGCTGAGCTCAGAATCCGGACTGTGTGAAATGGCCGGGCCAGGGTTTCGGGGCCACCCCATTGCACTGTTCCTGCTGTTGCTGTTGCTGCTGCTGCCCCAGGCTCTGACGGAGGGACCCCTGGTGTTTGTGGCTGTGGTGAGGTGCCCCCTACCCTGGCCTGGCCCCTCAGCCCTCGGGCCAGCCCTAACAGGTCCTGTCCCCAGGTGTTCCGCCATGGCGACCGGGCTCCTCTGGCCTCCTACCCCACCGACCCGCACAAGGTGGCCATCTCCACCCTGTGGCCGCGTGGCCTGGGCCAGCTGACTGGGGTGAGGAGCGGGGGTGGGGGGGTGGGGGGGTGGAGGGAGGGTGACGGGGCACAGGGTGAGGAAGGTTCTGCTGTGGCCTGCTCTGTCCCCAGGAGGGGGTCCGCCAGCAGCTGGAGCTGGGCCGTTTCCTGAGGAGCCGCTACGAGGCCTTTCTGAGTCCCAAGTACCGGAGGGAGGAGGTACTGCCACCTTGACCTCCATCAGGCCTGCCAAACTCCCACCTCTGACCTTCACAGACTCCATGCTCCCCCAGTCTCTGCCTCTGGCCTTTGAGCTCCCTCTCTCCATCTGACCTGTACCCAACATCCCATCTCTGCCCTGGGGACCGTGCACCGACTGACCCTGACCTCTGACCTCATTCCAACCTGTCTCTCAGCTTGACCTTTGATCCCCGCCAACTCTGATTTTATTTTCTGGCTTGTACCTCTGACTTCCATCAACTCCAACATGGCATTCTCTGACCTCTGACCCTCAAACTTGATCCAGTCTGTCTTTGACCCTTGTTGGATGTCCTCTTGACACCCAACCTTTGACCTCTACCTTTCATCAATCCTTACTTTCCTGTCTCCTCTGTGTTCTGATCCCACAGGTAGGATCATTCCACTTGACCTCTGACCCCTAGTATTCATGTACTGAATTCTGACTTCCTGCTCTCCAACCTGCCCTTCTCATCTTGACTTCTGACCTCCAGCCTCCAGGGAAGCTACTCTTCCTTTCTGATCTTCACTCACTGAACCGACCTTCATCCAATATGTCAACTCACCTTCTGACCAGCTCTGCTGCTCCCGACATTGACCTCTGACCCTTGATCCTGACCTCAGACACAAAAGCCAGCCGCTCTGGCCTCCGTGCATTTTGACTTCCAGCTCCTTTGACTCCTCTTCATGACCTTTAACCCACCCTGCCAATGAACTTGAAGCTTTTCGTCGGCTGTGGCAGCTGGCTGGTCCCCACTGGACCTGTCTGCTGTCTCCCGCCCTGCCCAGGTGTACGTTCGCAGCACAGACTTTGACAGGACTCTGGAGAGCGCCCAGGCCAACCTGGCCGGGCTGTTCCCCGAGGCTGCTCCGGGGCGCCCTGAGTCCACCTGGAGGCCCATTCCCGTGCACACCGTGCCTGTTACTGAGGACAAGGTCAGCGACTTGGGTGGGAGGGGCTGGACAGAGGCTTCCAGACGGGGACAGCCCACGCAGGCAGGGAGAGGCGGCTGCGGGCCCGGCCGGGTGCCTCCGCGTGCGGGGGGGACTTCCCTGGGGCAGAGTGCCCAGCTGGGGTGCGCCGCCGCGCCCAGGCTGGGCAGCAAGATGTGCGAGAGGTCGTGGGGCCAACGACAACGGCCCACAACCCCCACTGCCCCCCACCGTCCGCGCTGGGGGCCCCAGCCACTCTGCTGTCCTCTCTGAGCCTGTTTCCCCCAGTTGCTGAGGTTCCCCACGCGCAGCTGTCCCCGATACCGCGAGCTGCTGCGGGAGGCCACCGAGGCTGCGGAGTACCAGACGGCCGTGGAGGGCTGGACCGTGAGTGGGCGGGGCGAGGGCCTGGGGGCGTGGCAGCGGGCGTGGGGGCGGGGCGAGGGTCTGGGGCGGGGCAGTGGGCGTGGAGGGGCGGGGCGAGGATCTGGGGGCGGGGCAGCAGACTGAAGGGGCGGGGCGAGGGTCTGGGGGCGGGGCGAGGCAGCAGGCGTGGAGGGGCGGGGCGAGGGCCTGGGCAGCAGGTGTGAAGGGGCGGGGTGATGATCTGGGGGCGGGGCGAGGGGCTGGGGGGGCGTGACAGGGCGGGGCTAGGGCCTGGGGGCGGGGCGATGATCTGGGGGCGGGGCAGTAGGCGTGGAGGGGCAGGGCGAAGCTTGATGTCAGAGTGGGGCTATGTGGCCTGGGTGGGCGGGGCCAGTGGGTCGGGGCGGGGCACTGAGAGCCGCCATATTCACCCCATTGGCTCCCAGGACTTTCTGACTAACCTGGAGAACTTCACGGGGCTGTCTCTGGTGGGGGAGCCGCTCCGCAGGGCGTGGAAGGTTCTGGACACGCTGATTTGCCAGGTAGGCCTCCACCCCACCCACCCAGACAAGTGGTTAAGGGCACCTGGATTCAAATCCCAGCTTTGCTGCTTACCGCTCCTCACAGTCAAGTCACTGCACCGTAGGGCCTCAGTTTCCCCAACTGTATGGTGGAGTGACAACACCTATAGCAACACCTCCTGGTGCTGTGAAGATCGAAGGGGTTAATCCACGTGATGTGCTCGGAACAGCGCCTGGCCTGCAGCGAGGCGCTGGCACGCAGGGGCCTTGAGGCTGCTTGTGTGTGGCTCGCCCTCCATGTGTGGTCATCGGAAAAGCGCCCCAAACCAGAGCTGGGGAGGAGGGCGCTGACTTGAAAAGGCAGGGCGCTCTCCAGTCCTTGCTCACCCCACTGTGTATGCTTCAGGGTGCTGCCCCAGTCCCCACTGGGTGTGTCCCTACCAGTTTCCTAAAGCCCCAAACATCCATATTCTGAATCGCTGGCCCCACGCCATTCAGATGCTCTGGATTGGGGAACATTGATCATTATTTTTGCTAATTATAAATTGCTGCACCCACACCACAACTTCCTCTCCCGAACTGGACCCAGATGAGGGGTGAGAGAATCGCACCTAAAGGGGGCGGCACAGCCAATGGGAGGGTGTGAGGGGAGCCTGAGGAACTCAGGTTGTCCTGTCTTTGTCCTCTCTCCCCAGCAAGCCCACGGGCTTCCCCTCCCACCCTGGGCCTCCCCGGATGTCCTGCAGACGCTAGCCCAGATCTCGGCTTTGGATATCGGGGCCCACGTGGGTCCACCCCGGGCAGCAGAAAAGGCCCAGCTCAGTGGGGGTGAGGTTGCCGCTGAGAGGGTGGGAGGCCAGGAGGCTGAGGCACCTCCCCTGGAGGTTCTCAGCAGTCTGTTCTTGCCCTCCCAGGGATCCTGCTGGATGCCATCCTTGCCAACTTCTCTCGGGTCCAGCGCTTGGGGCTGCCCCTCAAGATGGTTATGTACTCAGCTGTGAGTCTTTGGGTTGAGAGGCAGTGCCAGATGGCATAGGAGTGGGAGGTAGCGATTTGGGTGAGGAAGAGCTGGGGGTTCCGATGGAACCTCAGTCCAATACCTTGGCTAACTCTTACCTCCAAACCATACTCGGGTTATATCACTAGAGGTATAGAATGTGGATATAGAGGGAGGTGGTGGTACGGGAGAAAGCATTTAGATCTTCTGGAAGGATGGGTTGTTCAATTGAACAAATTTTGTGTCCATTCTACCAATCTTTATTAAATTATCACCTGTAACTGGGGGAACAGGGTAAGCAGGTTTGGGGGGAGATTGGTTCTAAGGGGTTTGGGCGACACTTGGGAAGCACCTGAATGCACAATATGCAGTTCAGAAGAGAGGAGGCTCCAGGAGGAGCCCCATCTCAGGCCTGGATCTGCCTGCAGCACGACAGCACCCTGCTGGCCCTTCAGGGGGCCCTGGGTCTCTACGATGGGCACACCCCGCCTTACGCTGCCTGCCTTGGCTTTGAGTTCCGGAGGCGCCTTGGAGACCAGGATGAAGAAGCAGGGTCAGGAAGGGGTGGCACCCGGGAACAGGGGGAGGGAATAGCACTCAATAGGAGGGATGGGGCAACAGCAAAGGTCCCTGCCCATGGTCTGGAGGACTTGGTGTGGGGCGGGGCGGGTTGACGTGGGAGTAGGATGGTGTTTCTCCACTCAGCTGCTGAGGGCCGGGCCACTGACTCCTCTCTCCACAGGAATGTTACCGTCTCCCTCTTCTACCGCAACAACTCCGCTAGCCTGCCTTTGCCCCTCAGCCTCCCGGGGTGCCCTGCCCCCTGCCCGCTGGGTCGCTTCCATCAGCTGACCGCCCCAGCCCGGCCTCCAGCTCATGGGATCCCCTGCCATGGCGCCCAGGAGCCTGCCACCCGAACAGGTGACCGTCCTCGGGGCTGGGGTGGGAGGAGGGCGGAGACAGGGCCCTAGACTCACACCCCTTTCTCCCCGCAGCCACGGTGGTGCCCCTGCTGGTGGGGACTGTGGCTCTGCTGGCCGCACTCAGCTTGGGGCTGGGGCTGCTGGCCTGGAGACCTGGCTGCCTGCGGGTCTGGGGGGGCCCCCTGTGAGCTGGGAGACTGGGCACCCCCACCCCGCAGCTGACACGGATCCCAACATGTCTACTCACCCGCTGCACTGGCGTCCGAGACTTACTGTGCGCCTGGGGCCACAGGGCAGCTGGGGGGGGGGGGGAGGCGGGGAGGCCGCGGGCTGGGTCAGCGTGCACTTGAGTGTGGGTGAGAGCGGAGGCACTCCACCATGGGGTGGGGCCCAGTGGCCTGGGAACTATTTAAATGGAAAGGAAAGGCTGCCTTTGGGTGCTGCCTGCGCTGCATGGGGCAGAGCGTCCGTCACGGCCAGGAGCCTGGGCCTGGTGTTCACCAGCAGGCTCCACAGGTTATTCTGGGGGTCCCTCCAAGCCTGTACTCCTGTACAAGGTGGGAGATGCCACCCCACACCCCGTGCTGAGTACCAGGCAAGCTGGGGTCCTGTGTAGGGTGGGGAGCATGTGTAAGCCTCATGGGGCCCAGCAGACTGAAAGCATTGGTGGAATGCCTGTCATGGGGATACCAAGGGCAGGATCCCCAGCTGGGGGCTCCCCTGATCTCGCAGGGGAGAAGCAACACACCCTTCTTGCTCACCAGGCAACCCTGTCGTCATGTGCACCTGTCCTTGGGGCACTGCCAGCTCCCCAGCCTCCTAGGCTGTCCCAAGGACATGGGGGCCTCCAGGTCTCCCCATAACTGGGAACACCCCCTGTCACGCCATGCACACAGCTTAGTGGGTGCCCAGCATTGATAGCCAGGGATGTCCATCCTCACACACACCCTCGCCAGATGAGACACAGGAGCCATGGTCACACGCCACCAGGGAGCAGTGGAGCAGGCCCCCACCCCTAGCCCGCGGGCATTAAGAGAAAAATGCAAAAAAGGTTGTTTTTTTTTAAAAAAGATTTATTTATGCATATAAGAGCTGGGGTACAGGCCAGAGGTGCAAGGGGTGAGAGGATTCACCAGAGACAGAGTGGGGAGCAGAACAGGCAGAATGACTGAAACACTCCTGAGGGGAGCAGCGTGGAGACAGGAGAGGTCTGCCGCACCATGTGGGTAGCTCCCTGGCCGGGGTTTGAACTCGGGCTGTGGAGAGTGTCACAGTGCTGAGACTTAACCCTTTGCGCCATCACCAAGGAGGCCCAGAAAAATGCAAAAAAAGTTTTAAGAGAAAAACCAGGACAAAACAGTACAAAAGGGTGAACAAGTGTCCCTCAAACCCCCGTGTTACAAATGCATAAAATCGAGTCCCGTGGCCCTACACTGGCTCTGGCCAGCGGGGGAAGTGGGGGAGTCAGGAAACGCCCCTTCACTTCAGGGCTCCTCAAATGTGCTAAGAAGGTACCCTGTACATCCCAGGGATACTCAGGGAACACTGGCCACAGGTCTGTGTCTCCCCTGCAGTTGGGCCTCTCATGGTGCCAAGGGGAGTACGGGTGGGTGGCCCCTTGACCTGATGGCAGAGTAGGGGTGGCACCAAGCACAGCCTGGAGGGCGGGAGGCTGAGGCTGTTCTTGGCTTCTTTGATATAGAGCTGGGGGGGAGGGGACGGCCTGCTTCTTCACCCTCTGGCTGGGGCACACCATGGCTCTGCAGGCAGCCCTCACAAGGTCCCTGTGGGTGGGGCTGGGGATGTCAGTGACTGTCACACCCTCGACCTGCAGGCTGCCCAGGGGCAGTGCAGCCAAAGGGCATCCCCGCACACCCAGCTCTCCACTAGCCCAGCTTCTGCACCGAATGGATGACCCCTCATGGTGGAGTCCTGGTGCTGGCACTAGGCCAGCAGCACCCTGCAGCGCCCCCCACCCCCCGTGGCACCTTGCAGGGTAGTTGAAGGGCATCACCATCAGGCCCCCAGGTTGTGCACTCGCAGGATCCAGGTGATTGCCAGCTCATGGCAGGTATAGGGGCGGGCACGCTCTCTGCCCTAGGGGGGAACAGCAACAGGAAGGACAAGGGATTAGGTCAGGGAAAAACTGCCTCTCCCTCAGCACTCTCCCAGAGTAAGGGGGCCCCTCAGACCTCCAGGTGTCAAAGGTCCTGGGGGGCACTGTGTCCTCACAGGAGATCAGAGCCCAGTGCTGGACATCATGGGAGCCCCCAGCGCAACCTAGCTGTGCCCCCCGCCCCGCCCCCCACCACGTTATCCCATCAGCTCAGATTGAAGCTGGCCCCATCTCCAGGTAGCCCCTTCTGTTCTTACCTAGAAGGCAGCCATGGGCTTCTGGGGAACCACCTGCAGACAGGAAGGAGTGGGGGGAGATCAGAGGGGTAGAGGGCAACCCAGTCCCCTCTCCAGCCTTTCCAGAGCCATGACCCCTCAGACCCCCGGGTGTCAAAGGTCCCGGGGGGGCACCGTGTCCACAGGGAACTGTCAGAGCCCAGTGCTAGACATCACAGGGGCCCTGGGCTCCTCTCCACTCCTGCACCCTAAAGGGGATGGCAGACAAGAGCCCAAAGCTTCAGGCTGAGAAAGCCAACCAACACCTGGGTTCTGAGGCATTGAGAGGGGTCCCCCTAGTTACTTCTTGCCACCCCATGTAACCCAAGCCCGCCTGCCTGTTTCTCCCTCTGAAATCAGACCACATTTAAGATGGAACAGCCCACCTCTTACTATTCAGCCAAGCCCACTCCCTGCTCCCTCCGGGCCATCTGCTGTCCTTCCGCTACCTTTCCTGTAACTATCTCCTCTTCTGCACCCCCCGTTCATGCCCAATGGCAGCCAGCTTGCTGGAGGAGTCCCGGCTCTGCCTGTCTGGACCCACGTGCCCCTCCACAGGCAACAGCGTCTGTCCCTATGGGGCTTGCCAACAAGGAGCGAAGCTCTGAGAAGCCCCACAGCGGAGCACATGGTTCTTTTCGGACAAGTCCCCAGGCAGGTGTCGTGACTTTACCCCTTGAAAAATGAGTGGAACGTTCTGACTAAAGGGTACAGTTCCAACAGTAGCTGTTGGGGCAAGTGGGGTTCCCATTAATACCCACATCGTTTGACTCGCAGGCCCCAGCCAGCAGCTGAGGGTCCACCATACTTCACCTGCAGAAGCCCCCAGGTCATGGGAATCTGTGGGTGGCCCGCTCTTCCCTTGGCCAAGTCTGAACCTTTTCCCTGAAACTCAACCCACAGCCCAGGCCTTCCTGGTCTCACCCAACCCTCACCTTGAGGCTGACACCTGCCTTCCCCCAGCCAAATGCACAGCCCCGACCCCTGCCTACTCCAGATGCAGACAGGAAGGACTGGTTGACCCTCCTGGAAGAGCAGGCCAGCACCTGGCCCCAGGGGGCTGACGGCATCTCCCCAGCTCCCCACACAGCACAGAGCTGCTTGCTGTACATGAATCCCGACCATCACGGCACATGAATCGGGTCCCACAGGGTGGTTGTGGCACCACCTCAAATTGGGTGAGGTTATTTTAGACCTGGGATGGTCAGGGAGTAGAAACCTTACCAAGACAGGGTGGTGGGCCTGGCCCCTCAGCTTGAAGGTTCACCTGCAACACAGGAAGGGCTAGGTGAGGTTGGGGAGGGGCAAAAGCCCAGGGCTGGGGTGAGGCAGATCGAAACCAGGGCCCCTCAGACCCCCAGGTGTCAAAGGTCCTGGGGGGCACTGTGTCCTCAGGTGTGATCGGAGCCCAGTGCTAGACATCATGGGGACTGGGTCCCTTTACTGCAAAGTCCCAAGGCCAGTGACCTTCAGGGACCAACCTCACAGCTCAAGACCTGGGAGATGCACAAGACGCACAAGGAGGGAACACAAGGCCACAGTCCCCACACCCACCAGGACTGTCCTCAAACCACCTGACAGAGAGAAGCCTGGCCTCAACACAGTTTACATCCTCGCAACGCTGAACAGGGAGGGGCCACACGCAGACCCCTGCTTAGAACCTAACTGGAGAGCTTGGAGAGGGCAGCTACTCTAGGAAAAAGAACCCTGAGGTCTAGGCCATGAGCAGAGAGACCCCTCACAGGTCTGAATAAACCAGCAGCGGAGGCAGTTTGGAAGGGACGGAGGAATGAAGTCAAACCAGAGGATGGCCCCACACAGGAACGCGTCTCCTTACGGGTGCCAGGGGCACCGTCCCCAAGTAGAAAGATGCCACCTGTTAACTGTTTAGGATGGAAAAAGAAATGTATTTTCAAGACACGAGGCACAAATGAAACGAACAGGTGAAACGTCCAGACAGTTAAAAGTGCCGTCTATTTCCCTGTAAGTTTGAGGATTTAAGTTTAAAAAAAAAAAAAAAAAGCACAGAGAAAGGAATGTCTTGGACGAAGGCAACAGAGGACTGGCGCGAGCTGAATGGGAGGAGACAAATCCTTTCACAGGCCGTTGCTGGAGGGGACATGCTTGGCAGTCGGGCAAGACCAGTCCGAGAAGACGTCTCGGGACCTTTGATCTCTGGAGTGGCCGGATGCTTGGAGTGTCAGGATCACTCCTGAAGGCGAACAGAGACCCCGAGACCACAGACGCTTCTTCTCCAACAGCTCAGCCCTTCGCTGGGAGACCCGGCGCCCACTTCTCCCGCCCGCCCCGACACCCTGGTGACGCCGCCTCCGCAGCTGGGACGAGAATCCCCGGCGCCGGGAGCGGCAGCACGTGTAGCTAGCAGCGGGGTGGCAGTCACGGAAAGGAGAAAAGGAGGGAAAATCACTGTCTCACGCACACCTCCGTCCCCCCAAAACATGGCGGAGAGCGGCAACGTGGGCGGCAGAAATGGCGCCACAGGCCGCGCCGCGGACCAAGGAGGGGAGGCCCCGGCGGCCCCCACCCGCTCCGGCCGCCTCGGAGGACCCGCCAGATCTCGCCAGGGGCCTCCCCGCCCAAAGCCCGATCGCCCGCCTCACGACGCGCCGGCCCAGCGCCCGAAGCCCCGCCGCGCCGCCGAGGGGAGCTCACCGAGGTCGCACTTCCGGGCCTGCGGGCGGGCCACGCGTCCCGCTTTATAGCGCCCGCCGCTCGCGGGGCCCGCCCCCCGGGGGGCCAGCTCTGCCCCGCCCAGAGGGGCCCCGGGCGCGCGCCGGCTCCGGAAACCCTGTTTTGGTGTCTGTGGAAAAGGAATACTGCCTGCCCCGCTAGAATCGCCCAACGTAGACGAAGAGACGTTGTCCTTGGAGGGAAAGAAGAAGGAATAAGGAAATTGCGGGGCACATTATTTCGTGCGCGTCAGGCAAGTTTTCGGGCAGCACCCAAGGCTCACCGTGGAGAGGAAGGACCCCGGGTGTGGGCGGAGCCGCGAGGGGAGGCGTTCGCTACCGCCTGCGCGCCGGGGGCGCGCACTGGGGCTGCAGCGGCTGACCCCGCCCAGACCACGTGACCGCCGCGGAGTGGGGGGCGGTGCCAGGCGGAGATTGACAGGGAACCGGTGTGTACCCCGGCCAGGCCCTGAATTTGAGGGGGCGCGGGTACTGCAGGGGGCCGGGAAGGCGGGGCTGGGGGTCTGGGGGAGAAAGGGGCAGCAGGTTCCGACGTCTGAGGTCAGATTCCGGCGTTCGGGAGAAGATGGGGCTGGGGGGCTGGACCCCAGTGTCGGAGGGAGGGACCGAGGATGCAGGCTCCTGAGTCCCAGGGCGGGGAAGGCTGGGGCCTGGATTCCCGGGTTTGGGGGAACTGGGGCTGGAGAATTGGGTTTGGGGCTCACCCGGACTTTGTAGGACCTAAAACCTGGGCATTTGGACTGTTGCTAAGATGTCTTGGTGTCTTTGTAGTGACGTAATTGTTAAGCTTTTTTTCCAGATTAAAAAACGAAATTTTTCTAAACTCAGTCACTATAGGTGACCACTGTCGGTCTGGTGTGGGCCCTTTTTTTTTACTTTATGGACACAGCGCGCACACACACACACACACACACAATGGGTAAAGAGATGCTTCTGTTACAGTGTCATCTGAAAAGGGAGGGTTCCAGATTCTCCAGGTGACTCTTCAAGTGTCTCTGGCAGGGGCACATAAGGAGAGCGCTCGGAAGCAGTGGCCTCTTGTGAGGCTCCTGGAGGGTCCCTCTGCCCATTGTTTTCCTGGTGGCGTGGAGACTCCTAAATCCCACCTTCTTCAAGAGTCAACTGTAATTTAAAAAATTTTTACGGAAGAGCTTTGTGTTGGAGGACTGGGGAGAAGAAAGAGGAGATGGTGGCCAGCATTGCTGGTGAGGCCAGGAGGTGAAGTGTGGGTGCAGGGAGAATTCTCCCTGGGAAGGGAATATTACTGAGGGTGACAAAAATAAAAGATGGAGCCCAAAGGGCTTGGGGGAAATCGACCAGTCATCAGCATCATTTGTCTCGGTGGCAGAAACCATCGACCCGCTGCCCTTCAGCCTGTCCTATCCCAGGAGGCCCGAGAGATGGTCCCAGCGAGGGATGCCGGTTTCATTGAACACTTATACAAGGCCCTGAGCTAAAAGAATATTCTGGGAGAAAAAAATGCAGATTATTTACAAATACAGATTATTCATCTGGGCTAGGGGGATTCAGAGGGACTAAAAAAGGACCATGTTCTTGGTGCCCGTGGGGGCTTGTCAGGCGCTGGGCACAGAGCTGCGGGAGCAGGCCAGAGACTGCATTGTTCTCAAGTCCAGACGGCGGGGAGTGCCAGGACAGACCAGAAGTTTGTGTAGTTCAAGTAGGAAAGGATACCTGCAGCAGGAGAGAGCAGAGGTGGTGAAAAGCAGAGCTTACCAACCCAACCCTGACCCCAGCCTCCTGGCCAGGGGCAACCCAAACTCTTCCCTTTCCCCTGCTTTTTTCCCCACCTCCATGTTCAAACTCCAATCTAAACCCCTCTCCAGTCTAAATCCTCCTGGCCCGGCCTCACCTCCAACTCCTCAGTCCGACCCCAGGCCCATTTGCCTCCCTGCACCCCTGCCCGGCCCATCCCTGCACCAGGCCAGACCAGTCATCAGGAAGAAGAAGATGCCAATCCATGTGAGGTAGAAGCTGTTCCCCAGCTTGTAGGTCATGCCCTCCTGCAGGAACTGCTGAGCCTGCATTAGGTAGAACAGGATTCCCAACATCATGCTGGTCCCTGCGTGAATACAGGTGTTAGGAGGCCAGGCATCGGGTTTTGGGGGGGCAAGGACCCTGTCCACCAGCTGCATGGCCAGATGCTGCTTCTTATCTTCCCCTTACTTTCCCCTCCCATTACTTCAGCTCACAATGGGAAGATGGTGTTCCGGTAAGGTCAAGGTCAAGGGCACTGGAAGTGCAAGGCTTGGGAATGGTGCTGTCCCACAGCCTCAGGGTGTAGGGCCACAGACCAGAGCTTGGCCCGCCACTGCCTGCACCCCATGGCAGTCACTCCATCTCCCTGGGCCTGGCTTTCCTCATCTGTTCACGCAGAGTCGTAGACCCACGCTCCCTGGCGTGTCGTGAGTCCTCAGCAGTTGAGATCTATTATTATCACAGCGAGTCTTTATTTTGGGCCTTCTGAAGTAGTGGATCAAGCAGTCACTCTGGGGATTTTAACTTTATTTTGAAGTGACCCAAACGTAAGGTAATTTGTGCAAAGGAAAAGACCTGTTTTCTTTCAGATAGTGGGGTACTGGTTTTTTTTTTTTTAATGTTATTGAAAAACAGGAGGTACTTTTCTGTTTAAGTGAAGAAGGCAATGGACAGAAGTCACTGCCTTGTAGGGAAGTGTGCTATTTTAGATGCATAACAAGGTGTTTTCTGCTTTTGATACCAACAAACCAGAGGGCTAACGCTGATGAGCAAGGCAACAGGAAACTGGACTTGGTCTGCGTTGGGACTCACTATCACTCTCAGACTATCTGCCTGCCGCAACTGACAGTCCTGATCAGTTACTACAAGATGGAATAGCCTTCACCTCCAAATTAAAGTCCCCCCGCCTTTAAAATGTGGGGTTGGCGGGCCTCCCTGGTGGTGCAGGGGTTAAAGTCTCAGCGCTATCAAGATATCTCCAACCACTGCCGCACAAGTTCGATCCCGGCCAGGGAGGTGACCCACACGGCGCAACAGGCCTCTCCTGTCTAGCCTGCTGCTCCCCTCAGCAATGTATTTTGGTCGGTCTGCCTGTTCTGTTCCCCGCTCTGTCTCTGGTAGATCCTTTCACCCTCCCGCACATCTGGCCTGTATCCCGGTTCTTGTATAAATAAATAAATCTTTAAAAAAAAATAAAGTCCCTCCCTTTAAAATATGGGCTTGGCGGGCCTCCCTGGTGGCACAGGGGTTAAAGTCTCAGCACTATCAAGCTATTTCCAATGACTGCAGCACAAGTCCTATCCCCGACCAGGGAGCTGACCCACATGGCGCAGCAGACCTCTCCTGTCTCCCAGCTGCTCCCTCAGCAGTGGATTTCAGTAGATCTGCCTGTTCTGCTCCCCACTCTGTCTCTGGTGAATCTTCTCACCACCTCCCTGCACCTCTGGCCTACACCCCAGCTCTTGTACGCATATATAAATAAAATAAATCTTTAAAAAAATAAATTAAATGTGGGGTTAGCATTCAAATGGGCAGCTAAAGGATTCTAATCAGAATATCAATTTGGACTTATTAGCTGGGGGTGGGAGCATGATTACGGTAGGAATTCGTGCAAGTTAAACAGCTCCTGTGAAGTAAGGACAATTCCATTCAATCTTCACTAGATCTCCACGTGAGAGGACAGTTTCTCCCTTTCTCACAGATGAGAAAACCGTGGCTCAGTCTGAACAAAATCACAGAGCCGCTGGGCTTGCAGAGACAGGATCTGGGGTGGGGTGGGAGCTGGAAATGGGGTTGGGCATTGGGTAGAGGTTGAAGTCAGCGATAAGAATGGAGGTTGATGTTGAGGCTGGTGTTGGGGACGGAGTGTGGTTGGGCATGAGGGAGACTGGGGATGGGTTGGGTGGAGTTTGAATGTAATGTTCTCTGGTGATGGAGTGGGTTGCAGTGGTGTTTGGGCATGAGGTTGGGGATTGAGAAGAAGGTGGGGTCAGAGATGGAGTGGCATTGAATTTGAACTTAGGTGACAAGTGACAAGGCTGGGTTGGGTCTGGAGCTTGCGTTGAGGATGGTCAGGCATGGGGCTGAGTTGGCGATTGAGATCAGCGGGGCTGGGGGATGCTAATGGAGAAGATTTGGAGACTGGAGAGCAAATAGAATTCAGTGGGGGGGGGTGGGAGGGTGGGGGAGTGGGGGTGGGGAAGGTGCATCATGGGAGAGAATGTGGGTGGAGCAGAGATTTGTTGGTGGTTGCAGATGAGAGGTGCGGTGGAAGCTGTTGTCGGAGCTGGGGTTGGCAGTTGATATTTTTCACTTGCCTGGAGATGATGGGGTAGGGTTGGGATTGGGGTGAAGGGGAGACTGGGGATGGAACTGGGTGTGGCGGGAATGGGCTGGGGGTCACCAGGGGCGCTGGGTGAGGTTCCTGACATGGGGGCACAGCGCCGTGCCTGCCAAGAAGCTGAAGATGGTGTTGGAGAAGTCCAGCACGGGCAGGTTGGAGCTGGTGAAGAACATGATGTGTAGGAGCAGGCTGCAGAGGCATAAGCTGGAGATGCTGGCAATGAGGAAGAAGGCCCAGGCAAAGTCCAGCAAGTCTGGGAAAGGAAGAGAACCAGGAATGCCAAGACAGGCCCTCAGGCCCCAGCATGGGGGAGGGGCTCAGCGAGTGTGGGCCTACTCTTATACCCTCCCCTCCAAATTCTTCATCCTCATTTTAAGAACATTGTAAATGGGCTCTAGAGAAGGGGTGGCGGGGGAGGCATTGGGGAGACATCTCTAGAGCAGTGAGGATAGGTTCTTGGGCAGCGAGAGGTGGGGCAGGCATTGAGGAGCCAGCTTGACATGGTAAAAGCTAATGTCAGGTGACAGAGCTAATATCTGGTACAGCCGCAGGGTTAAGATGGTGAGGGGAGGGATCACACCGCTGGTCCTGGGGCAGAAAGGGCCATCGCTGGGAAGGCAGAAAGGGATCCCTAGGACAAAGAACAGCCAGGAGCACCAGGAATGGAGATACGGAGCAGCCTTACAAGCATTTTTGTCGAATTCATGCATACAGGAGACGTCGGGACACCGCATGTAGAACATAGTGGTGATGTGGAAGGTCAGGGGACCAGCAGCGTGGCCAGGAGGCCTCAGTGGCACCTGGAAATGGAGCCAGGGCTGGCCCAGACAGATGAGGCCAATGACCACTATGCCAGCCAGGCCCAGTGCCAGGCTGATCTTGTGGCTGATCTTCTTGGCCTCATGTAGCAACCGCCAGCCTATGGATAGCTGAGAATGGCGTCTACTCTCGTACCAAGACCTGCAGCAGATCACACACCACCATGTCAGACTGAGGCCACCCAGCACCAGGAGCTCCAGACTTTATCTTCCCTATGTCTGTCCTTCGTGCCCAGATTTCCCAGGTCCTGCCTTCTAGGTTCAAACTTGGGGTTTCCATGCCCTAAGTCCAACTGATGGGGGCCAGGGAGGGAAGGAAGGGCACCTAACCTAGTCCTGGAAACTGCACACCTGGCCCGGGCCGCACGGGCTCACTGTCTGGCTAGTCATCTGTATCCATCAAACTAAAGCTCTTGCTTTGAAACGGAGACTCCTGTCCGGGAGATGCCCCAGTGAGTGCTGGACCTTGACGCCATCAGATGCACCAGGGTTGAGGAAACCCAGAAGCTGTTAACAAACGCTGGGGCTGAACATGACGCATACCAAGAGCATCAGCCATGTCGGGTTGTTCTGACCAGCTGCTTGCTTATGAAAAACTGCCATTGTTTAACTCTTTATAAAAAGGCCAGCTCAAGGGGCCTCCCTGGTGGCACAAGAGGTTAAGACTCAACCTGTGAAGCTATCCACAGCCTCTGCAGCATGAGTTCAATCCCCAGCCGGCCAGGGAGCTACCCACATGGCATGGCAGGCCTCTCCTGTCTCCCCGCTGCTCCCCTCAGCAGTGTATTTCAGTCATTCTGCCTGTTCTGCTCCCTGCTCTGTCTCTGGTGAATCTTCTCAACCCCCCACACCTCTGGCCTGTACCCCAGTTCTTGCATGCATAAATAAATACATCTTTTAAAAAAATTAAAAAAAAAAAAAGGCCAATTCGAGATGAGATGGCAGAACAGTCCTTCCATTCTCTCTGTTCGATGGCCCGCAATGTGAAGAATAAAACCGCTTCTGGATTCCATTCCTGGCTCTGCCTGTTGGCTGTTTGATAGTGGCGGGCAGCAGATCCCGGCCCTATTCCCGGGAACACCATCTCCAGTCTCTGCCATACTGGCCGTGCTCTGGTCTCTGCCCTATGACTTTGGCCCTTCCCCCAGGATTCTAGCCCAGAACCCCATCTACTGCCAGAACCTCACCTCTCACCTGAACGGAGCGCCCTCTCTGCTGATGACGGGTGGTAAGCAGTGGGTGCTGTCTGGATTACTCTGGTCAAGCTGGAAAATGCCCACAGAGGCTTTGGAAACCTTCTGGGAAGTGCTGATCAATGTTTCGTCGCTCTTGGTACTGGGCCTCAGAGTTAACAGGGCAGAGACTGTGGCTTTGGACTGGAGTGGGGATACAGTGTGTGGGAGGCTTGAATGGGAGCCCCGAGGTGTCGGCTGTTGGCCTTCGGTGCTGACTTCACTGCTGCGGGCAGTTGGCTCTGTGTCGGTGAGGGAGAGAAGGCGAGCTTGGAAAATCGGCGAGACCTTCTGGGAACTGGACTGGAGACCGTCGATAACTGAAGATATGTCTTGGAAACTGACCTGACAACTTTGGGTAGGGGACAGCATGTCCTCAGAGCTGAATTTGCGACCTTTAGTTGGCGGAGTATTTTGGATACTGATGTGGTAACTGCTAGCTGGCAAGGGGCCTTGGATGCTGACCCAAGGGCTCTGGGTAATGGACGCAGACCCTTGGACACTGCCCCGAGGACTCTGGGTGACAGATCTTGTGTCCTCGGTGCTGACCTGGTGACTGTTGACCAGCAGAGGGCCTGGGATGCTGACTCGATGACTGTGGGTAATGGGCTGGTAAGTTTGGAAACTGACCCGACGGCTCTGGGTGCTGGCCTGTGTGTCCTGCGCACTGAGCCGGCGGTCAGTGGGTGGCGGAGGGCCTGGGGTACTGAATTGATGACCGTGGATAGTGGCGAGGGAGGATTGGAAACTGACCCGGCGACTGTGAGAGCCGGGCAGTATGTCTTGGGTACTGACCCTGCGGTCGTTCCCGCGTAGGGGGCCTTGGAAACTGACCCGGTGACTGTGGGAGCCGGGCGGTGTGTCCTGGGTACTGACCCCATGGTTGTTGGCACGTAGGGGGTCTTGGAAACTGACCCGGCGACTGTGGAAGCTGGGCTGTGTATCCTGGGTACTGACCCTGTGGTTGTTGGCGTGTAGGGGGCCTTGGAAACTGACCCGGTGACTGTGGGAGCTGGGCGGTGCATCCTGGTCACTGACCTGGTGTTCGTTGGCTGGTGGAGGGTCTTGGAAATTCACCTGGCTACTGTAGTTAATAGGTGGAGGATCTTGGGTCCTGTTGGTAACTGACAAAGGGTCTTGGACCTGGTCTTGAGTGTTGTTGGGAGCTGCTGGAAGGAAACCAGGCTGGGCATGCTCATGGCTGGGTTGGGGTGTCTGGGACATGTGGAGATACAGGGGATGGTCAGTCCCCAGATGCACTCAACAGCCAGCCAACTGTCTCAGCCCCTCTCTCCAGGCATGCCTACAGCCACTTAGAAGTCCATAGGTCTCTCTGGGGTCCAGGCGCTGCCCCTTGGCCTTTAGATCTCTCTTCCTCTGCTTCTGTGTTTCTTGGTCTCTTGAACTGTCCACAGAAAGGCCTCGATTCTTCTGTCTCATCAGCAGCTAGGGGTGGGGAGAGGTTCTATGGCAGTTGGAGGGGTTCCAGGAGGTTAGGATGTCAGCGGTGGCCTCAGACGCTTGTGAGTGTCATGGGGCTTGGGTTGGGTGAGGGTGAGGTCAGTGTGGGGTGTGGTCAGGGTCAAGACTGTCAAGAACAGGTCATGACTGAGTCTGAGAGGTTCAGGACAGCGTAGGGGTGGGTTGGGGTGGGTCACCAGCCTCTCTGAGTTCAGTGCCTGCAGTTTCTCGAGGTCCGGATTGATGATTTGCTCGTCCTACCTGCCTCCATCCCACTCCTTGCCCAGGTGTCTCTGAATCAACTTCACCCTTGGATTCCTTTCTGGAGTCCACCCCCTCCTGCTCACCTGCATCCTTGGTCTCTCTTCACATTGCCTGAGACCTCAGGGACTCTGCTTCCAAAGATCCCCAATCTGGGCTCAGCAGACCCAGCTGCCGCTTGAGAAGGGCTTAAGATAGCAGGGGTGCAGACGTCCCAAAGAGTGTATGCAGCCGTGGCGAACTTGATTGATGTGCCAATTGTCTACATAACTATGTCATTTGGGGGCTACAATTTCACACCTCCTTTTACGCACATGCTTCACTCGCCAAAGAGCCATCACCTTCCCTCCGTCAGTCCCACTCCAGTCTCCCCCACCCCCGCCAGCCACCACTGTAATTTTTGGAATGTAACTTATTTGTCTCTGGTCATTTATATTCCACAAACAAGTGAAACCATCTGGCAATAACTATCTTCTTTCTGATTTAGTTCATGCAGCGTCATCCCCTTTGGTCCAAAAGGCACTATTTCTTTTTTTAAAGGTTTATTTATGCATACAAGAGCTGGGGTACAGGCCAGAGGTGCAGGGGGTGAGAGGATTCACCAGAGACAGAGTGGGGGGCAGAACAGGCAGATTGACCAAAGTACACTGCTAAGAGGGCCAACGGGGAGACAGGAGAGCTCTGCAGCGCCATGTGGGTTGCTCCCTGGACAACCGGGGATCGAACTCATGCTACAGAGGCTGCGGATAGCTTCATGGTGCTGTACTTAACTCCTTGCGCCACCAGGGAAGCCCCCAAAGGCACTATTTCATTTTCTCAAGTAGCCAAGCAGTGTTCTCTTGGTGAGTGTTCTCCACATCCCACCAACGTTCGTCATCTCCGAGCTTCCTGATATGGGGTCATTCCCAGAGAGGTGAAGTGGGATCTCAGTGTGGTTTTGATTTGTGTCTCCCTGATACTAAGCGGTGTCCCGCAGGCCAGCCGCATGTGTTCCCTGGAGACATGTCCACGTGGATGTTGCTTTCACTTTTTATCGGGTCAGGTTCTTGTTGTTGAGTTGGACAAATTCTCCGCTAGAAATTAACCCCAGTGGGGGGCCTCCCTGGTGGCACAAGGGGCTAAGATGCAAGCTATGAAGCTGTCTGCAGCCACTGCTGCACGAGTTCGATCCCCGGCCAGGGAGCTACCCACATGGTGCAGCAGACCTCTCCTGTCTCCCTGCTGCTCCCCTCTGCAGTGTGTTTCAGTCAATCCACCTGTCCTGTTCCTCACTCTGTCTCTGGGAAATCCTCTCACACCCCCCACCCCCACACCTCTTGACTGTACCCTAGTTCTTGTATGCATAAATACATAAAAAATATTTTTTAAAAGAAATTAACCCCTGTGGGAACGTGAGGTGCAAATATCCTCTCCCGCCCATAGGTTTCCTTTTTGTTTTAGGGGTGGTTTCTTTCAGGTACAAAACCACTTTAGATCTACCCTTGGGGACGTCCTGTGTGCACGTGAAAGGATGTGTTTTCATTCCTTTCATTTATTGCTTCAATTAAGACCATTACGTTCTCATTTATGTTTGGTTGGAATGATCTATCATTGATGTAAGTAGTACGCTGGGACCCTCTATTATTATTTCTTAAAATATGATTGATTGTGGGTCTTCCTGGTGGCATAGGTGGTTGAGCGCCGCACTGTGAAGCTGTCCCCAGCCTCTGCAGTGAGGGTTTGATCCTGGCCGGCCGGCAAGAATCCCACATGGTGTGGCAGACCTCTCCTGTCTCGCCCGCTGCTCTCCTCAACAGTGTATTTCATCAGTCTGCCTGTTCTGCTCCCCAAGCTCTGTCTCTCACCCTCTCATCCTCCCAAGCATCTGGCCTGTACTCCAGTTCTTGTATAAATAAATAAATAAATCTTTAAAAATAACTAAAATATTAAAAAAAATCTGATTGTTATTGATTGATTGATTGGTTGGTCTTCTGGGCGCAGATGGCTGTCATACTACTCTTATTGTGCTGCTGTCCATGGGTTGCTATAGTGTCGGGGACCAGCCTCCGGCAAAATGTCGTGTCAGGGGTTCCTTGAAAAGATGAGGAGGCCTAGGCGACACGTTAGGGGCTAAAGGGAAGGGGATTGAGGAGACACTGATACTGGATGGGGTGCAAAAATCTTCTGCCGAGAGACTCAGCAGGTCTTTATTTATTTATTTTTAGTAAGCAGAAACATTACATCATTATGTGCAAAGCAGAAACAATTAGTGTATTTTATTCCCATAAACTACTGGCTCCTACGGGTCCCAGCTAGACGGTAGCCTTCAAGGTTAATAGATTAAAAAACCAAACCTAACACTAAAACTTATTATTTCAGCTAGACAATTACCTAAGGCAGTGGATAGCCACCAATGCATCCCTATCAGCTAAAACCTAAGCATCAAAAGACTTTTATTCATACGGCCTTCAGCCAGAGGATTCCAGCTGCTACTCAGCTATTAGAACTTTTTTTACCTAGAAACTCCTTAACACAGTTCACTTTCATTTAAAAACTTTCCCATGAAGCTTCTAAAAAAGCAAAAGAAGGAATTTACTATAATTGTTGTGTTGGATTGCTTGTCAGATATGTACAATAAATTGTCTCCCATTGTCAAGTGGGCCAAATTGTTTAATAACTAATTTTCTAAACAGATAACTTTCCGTGCCGTTTATTTGCAGTACACTGATGCATATAATTTATTGCCTATGTACTTTCTGATAAATTTTTCTCTTTTTATGACCAAGAACAAAAAATAAAGGCATGTTAAATCTTCAGCCCCATGGTGTGAGGCCCTTCAGCTTAGCTGCTTGCCAGTGTCTTATCTGGCTGGGGCAGCAAGGCCCCCTGCAGCACTATAGGTTATGAGCTGTTTCATTTATTTATGTGGGCCTATTTTGGGTGTGTAAGGATTGATGGGAGCTAAACCTTCTCGATAAATTGCCCTCTTGATCATTATCCTCAGCTATCATTTCTTTGAGTAGGGTCTCTGCTCTCTTCTCTTTCTTCGCCTTACATTTTTTCTCATGGAGTTTCTTTATTTTTCTGAAATCTTACTTCTCTGCTTGGGTCATTTCTATATTTGTACCATCAGTTTCTGAAATACTTCCTGCTGCTGGCTTACACGGTGGGTCTCAGCCTCCTGGGGCAAGTTTTCGCCTTACCTGAGTTGGGATTTGCATCAAGGATGGGGATGGGGCATGAGCTGGAGCTGGAGTTTGGCAAATGGGGCCTGGAGGATGGGGTTGGCGCTCTGGGCTGCCAATAGGGCTGCGGATGGGGGTGGTGGGACTAGATTATGTATGGGAATGAGGACGTGCTTGAAGCCAGAGCTGGGGATGCGGTGGTGCTTGAACCTTGGGACAGGAACAACACGGTAGCTGACATGGGCGCGGATGCTGCTGGACATGAAGTGAAGGTGGCCGCAGGATGGGGACAGAGAGAGAGATGAGTTGGGGTTGGGGCTGGGCTGGGTGGAAGGGGTTTGAGAACGGGGGTGGGGTGGGGTGAGGAAGGCCAGGAGTGGGTGGGGAAGGTGTGGCGTGGGTGGGGGCTGGATGCAGCAGAGGGATGGGGTGGATCCAGGCCCCAGAACTCGGTTCTTTCCCCGTGAATCTAGCCTCCTCCTGGGAGAAAGACCGCAAGTTCGTCCTGCGGGGCTGGGCTCTGGTCTTCAGCACCCTGGCGACCCTGATGAGCCTCAGTGTGATGGACGGTCGAATGGCTTACCTGGAGGCCCCCTACATGGGCCACGTGAGCATCTGGAGCAACTGCGGGAAGTACCAATGTGCCCACCTGGGCAGGGTCACGGGTGAGTGGAAGTGGGAGCCTGCGCTGCCTGTGGGTGCTTTGGGGGTGGGGGGTGCCTCTGGAGATCATTAGGGCAGTGAGGGAAACCTTGGGTGTCTCATGGGACCTTGTGAGGGGTTCTCCTGAGAGCCTATAGGGCATATGTAAAACAGGCTGCAAGTGCTTCTGGGAGGGAAAGCCTCCTACTTGACCTACACCCAGTCTACCTCATGATTTGATTGCCAAACTTACCACCATCATTCTCTCTCTTTGCCTTTTACATTTTTTTTAAAAAGATTTATTTATCTGTGCATATAAGAGCTGGGGTGTAGACCAGAGGTGTGGGGGTGAGAGGGTCCACCAGAGACAGGGTGGGGAGCAGAACAGGCAGATGTACTGAAATCCACTGCTGAGGGGAGCAGCGGGGAGACAGGAGAGGTCTGCTGTACCATGTGGGTTGCTCCCTGGCCAGCTGGGGATTGAACTTGTGCTGCAGAGGCTGCAGATTGCTTCATAGTGTGGTGCTTAACCCCTTGTGTCACCAGGGAGGCCCCCATGATTTTCTTTTAAAGGTAAATCTTCACTCACTAAATGCTACCAATGTACCAAGCCTCATGGTGAGTGTAAAGAAATAACATACAGACTATGAAGTTTTTAATTTATTTAAGGTGCAGAAATTTTGATTTCTCCACCTTTGGTGATTGCTTCTCAGGTTTGGTTAGTTCTTCCTCAAGACTTTTGGTGAATAGCCAATGCTCTGTGTGTGTGTGTGCGTGTGCTTGGCTGCAATTTTGGTGGGTGCTGCACACACAGTGGTGAATATGTGCTCCCTGACAACCTGGGAAGGGCCCTTCACTGGCTCTTTGCTGGTTTGGGTCGTTGGGAAGTCTCACCTGAACTAGTTGGAGTGAGGAGCGTCAGTGCACACCTAAGTGAGGAGAGCCATGAGGTCAGCGAGCCTGGGGCTCCCAGGGCCTCAGATGCGGCTCCCGTGGCTCCGTGGCCGCCCGAGTTGGCTTCCTCTTGGGGTACCACACAGTCAGACATCGGCCTCCCAGGAGGGCAAGCGCCCAGGGCAGGTGCTGCAGAGGGGACTAAACACAGGCACCTGGAGGGCTGCTTCCCGAAGGGCCGAGAAGCCCAGCAGGGGATGGCAAGGCTGGGGAGCAGCTCCCCCCAAGGCCAGAAGGACCAAGAGAGGAGGTGGCATCGCCAGGGCCCAGGGGCTGGAAGCAGTGGGAGGGCAGGGCCTCCAGGAGGGGTAATGTGTGATGGGGTGAGCAGCCAGTGTCCACTTCCGACCCAACCCAGAGAGGGCAGTGCCCAGATGACGAGAGCCAGGGATGCAGAGTCCTCTTAATTCTCCTCCTCTCCCTCCCTGTGTGTTTTCCCCTCTCACGTTCATTCTCTCAGTTCTCCTGCCCTCCTTGGGGCTGAGCCCAGGACTCACCTCCAGCTTTATAAAGCCCTTGACTAGGGAAGAAAGAGCTCATCCCTGACAGCTGCAGTTTGACAAAGTCCCAGGGCAGAACTTGATTGGCTGGCTTTGATCATGTGCCCATATTTGGGCCAATTACCATGTTCTGGGTCTGGAGACACTATGATTGGCTCAACCAGCATCACATGACTCCCTCTGAGCCCACCCCTTGCACCTCCTCCCCACTCCCCAGCGTTGTCAGGGTCAGCTTTCAAGCCGGATCATGTGGTCCCAAGAGCACATGGCTGTTCTGTACATCTGTGGGTTTCTGGTTTGGGGCGGGAGATGTGCAGAGCAGATGGAGCCTCAGCTCATTTGACCAGTCTTGCCCTGCTGAGAAGCAGCCCAAGTAGGAAAAGGACTAAAGGGAGTGGTAATTCTCAGAAGGGGAGGAACCTCCTGCCATAGTTGAAATGTAAATTGGAGAAACATCAGTTTCAAGTGGGTATGTTGGGGTTATGGAACATTGGGTTTCTGGGATTTGGGTATTTTTCTCACGGTCTGGGACATAAAGGAGGTGATTTGGTGAGGTTTTGGGCTGTGAATTGGGTGACTCTGGTGGATGTTTGGGGGTGTTAGGGGCAAGAAGGGACCTTGGGGTGTGAATGGAAGAGATTTTAGCAGAGAGGGAGACTTTGGAAATGGCGCATGCTGGCTGAAGTGTTTTGGATGACCTTGAGGGCAGCCTGGGAGTGATACTGAGTCAGACATGTTTTGGGAGTAGGAGCAGCATCTGGGGGTGACTCTAGAACTGATGGAGGTGATTCTGTGAGGTGATCTTGAGGATGTGAGTGGGGATGCCTCGGGTCATCTATGGGGTGGCCTTGGGGAAGGATTATTCGGGTCACTGGTGATGGACTAAAGGGTAAGTGGGGCTGAATTGGGATGCCTTGTTGGTCAGTGGGGATGATTTTGAGATGCCTTTATGGGTGCCTGGGGGTCACTTTGGGACTGAGAATGGGTCATTTTGAGGGTGAGTATAGGCAAACTTTGGGGGGTGTCTGTAGGCGGCACATGGGTGTCTGGAGGGTGGGTGAACTTGGAAACTATCTGGGAATGGCCTGGTGCATCTCCCCTCCCCCCAGTTCTCCTGCACATGAGCACCGGCTTCATGGTGCTGGTGATGGCCCTGAGTCTGGTCCTGCTCTCCACCATGGTACTCTCCTTCCATGGCATGTTCCACCGCCTTAACAAAGTGGATGCCATTTTCAGTTTCCTGAGCCTCAGCATTGGTAAGTGCCAGCTTGGGGACCGGGCTCTCCCCAGCACCGCAATCTCCTGCTCTCTGTCCGGGTCGCTGCCCCAGCCCACCATGTTTCTCTGGGCTCTACTTCCCCTTCTCGGTGGGGGGTGAGTGTTGGGGGGTAGCTCTCTTTCTCTCTCCCCCCGGCTTATATACATGCGCTTGGCAAGGGGGGTGGGAGAAGATCACCCGACTTTTCATTTTCTTTTTTTTTTTTTTTTTTTTATAGAGGCATGTTTTTTATTTATTTATTTGTTTGTTTGGTTGTTCTGTTTACACATGCACTGGGTACAGTCAGAAGTGCGGGAGGGTGAGAGAATTCACCAGAGCCAGAGCGGGGAGCAGAGCAGGCAGAAGGACCGAAGTACACTGCTGAGGGGAGCAGCGGGCGGCAGGAGAGGTCTGCGCGCCATGTGGGACCCTCCTCCGGTGGCCGGGGAGCAGCCGGGGATCGAACCGGCGCCGCAGAGGCCGCGGGCAGCTTCGCAACCCAGCGCTCAACCGCTGCGCCACCGGGGAGGCCCCGACTTTTCATTTTCTCTGGGTCCCAGGGTCCCTGTCCAGAGATGTGTCTGTTTCTGAGCTCACCTCCCTGCAGGTTTCCTGATTATCCTCAGTCTCCTATTCTTTGTGATCACATGTGAGACACTGCACCCAAAGCCGAAGGTGTACTACCTGATGACCAGCTACCTGTGCTGGGGAGGTGGAGCCTTGATGCTGTGGGCCGGTGAGGGCAGCTCTCACTGGGGGTGGAGCCTCTCGGGAGGGAGGAGCCTCTCGGGGCGGGGCTGCCTTGGGGGCGGAGCCAGGGCGGGGCGGAGCCTCGGGTGGGCAGGGCAGGTCCTCCGCAGGGCCAGGGTCCGAGCCTGGAATTGGGTGGGAACGGGAATGTAAGGAGAGGGGTGTGGGGTGAGAAAGGGTGAGGCTGGATGCGGGTGGATTTCTGGGGTTCAAACCATTCCCCCTCCCCAGGAGCCCTGAGCTATTTAAACCACGCGGGCTTGTGGAGCAAAGGAGAGGTCACCATGGACAGGCGCGAGAGCTACCGCCGATGGTTCTCGAAGCACAGCGCCTCCAACCTTAAGTCCAAGCCGTTGTCAAGCATGGAATCCGGGGACTCAACGCCAAGTCCAGTGCATGCACCCCCTGGAACCTCTCCCTGAGGGCGCTTTCTTTAAAAAAAAAATTCTTTGTCCTGCAAACCTCTAAGCAACTGCTCCTCAGCTTCTCAGGGCACTGATTGGTAGGCGCGCCTGGAACGCAGCCGATCCCATACATCAGGGCCACCAGGTCAAGTTTACAGGTCACATGGAGCCCCCTAGGTCAGACCTCACCCCCACCTCCCAGGACCACACCCAAACCCTCCCCCCAAGCTAGGACTTGCTTGACGGCCCTTCCTCGCCACACACGGGGTCCAGGTGCAGCGCGCAGGCAGAGATGGCACGTTCCGATAGGATGAAATCCTAGGTATTGGTTTTTCAGATCACCCAACTGTCCAGATATTAAGCAGGGGTGCTTACTGTTGAGGTCACTCGGTACTTCCAGCTCATCCACAGGGGCCCAGGTCTGGGAGTTCTGCTGACTCATTGTCCTCAAGGATGTGGCAGCCGGCGCGCTAGGTGACCTGCGCACACGTGTGCACCGATGGTGCAGACACCTGTGCCTGGCCTGGCAGGTGGGAGGCCCAGCTGCAGGAAGCTCAGCGCAGGTGTTCACATGGGTAGGCAACATGGACAGTTAAGACGGGTGTGCGCCGTGAGTAGATGAAAATGATAATTAGGAAGTAGCTCCAGGAATTGAAACACACAACAAGAAATTTTTAAATAATTAAATAAAAAAATTAAGTCATAATCTTAACAATAAAGAAAAATTAATTAAAATAATAAAATTTAAAAAATAAAATATAGATGAATTGAGAAGCAGAGGACACACACACACACACACACACACACACTCCTTTGGACAGAGAAGTCAGACCTAAACTCAGTCTCCAACGGAGGTGGCTCCCCAACATCACCCACACGAACTCAGGGTCAGGACAAAGACATCAGTCTGTACTCAGGCAGCTAAAGACACGGAAGGAAGGAAAAGCGAGGACATCTCCAGGAAAGGGAGAAGCGTGATATTTCTGATATTCCCAGAAAATTTCCCACGTGTCACTCGTGTGTCCAGACACAGGAATCAACACGTTTCTCCCTCCTGACTGAGGGCACTTTGGCATCTCTGTCAGGGACCTTTGTTTCCACAACGGTACAGATGGCATTTCCAGCAACGACCTTTACCGTCCAGGACAATAAACACAACTTGTCCCCTCTGCGTCGTGGGCAGCCTGGGCGACACATGCGTGTTCTCGGGTGCAAACCCCCTCAATGGGGATCCTGCGGCCCATCCTCCCCTGGGTCCAAATGCCTGACCCCATGGTGGGGGGAAGGAAACCGGGCGAGCCCCAGCTCAGTGCTGCTGTGCCCCAGAAATGCCACGTGCCCTGGGCAGTGTCAGGGGTCTCTGCCAGCACCCCCAACATTTGCACTGATGTTTGCACATCAGTAACATCATGAGCTTTCAGGCTCTGGGCACACAGCTGAGGCCCCACAGATGAGCTGGGGGGTTGAGCAGCAGGAGCTGAGCTTCCAGGGGAGAGGCCTGAGCACAGGAGCTCCCCTAGCCCCGCGGGGACCCTCAGGACGCCCCATTCTCCTGCTGCTGGAGAAGGTCCTGCCAGTGTGCGCCTCCCCCTGCACCCAAACTCCCCGGGCTCTCCCTCTGGGTGCTCCTCCCTGTTCCCACAGACACCTGCACAGACCCGGTTTCCTCACCCCCCACACTCGCCCCAAATGGAGGGGCGCTCAGGCCGTCCCTCGCTTCAGCAGAGGCTCCCCATGCATCCTCCTTTCTTGTCCAGGGCACCATTCCCCCCAATCCTGCCTTCACCAGCACAGCAAAACCCTGAAGGCGGGGATCATTGTGGGCTGTGCTTCAGTCCTGCACAGGGTGAGACTGGGGAGCTGGTTTTCAGGGCCCAGCCCTGGACCCCAAGAGATGAAGGTTCTCTCAGGGCTGCCCCAGGACCTTCCCTCACGGCCACACTCCTTGAGCCAGAGCCTGAGTCCCTGAGCACAGTCTCCTTGGCCCGCTGCGGCCGCCATGACAGCGACCAGTGACCCCCACGAGACTTGTCAGGAAAATACCCTGAAGCCCCCCCCACCCCGGGCACCCGGGCTGGCTCTGTGCAGGTGAAAGGCCCACGGGTGACGTGTGGGGGCTTCCACGGCCCCATGAGGCCTCTGGGTGTCTCTGCCCTGGGAAAGTGGCATCAGCGCCCGCAGGGCCGCGTCCTCGATGCCCCCTGGGCCCAGGGAAGGGCCGGACGCTGAGGTGGACGTGCGGCCTCCCCAGGGGAGCGGTGAGGAGCCCAGAGGCGTGGGCGTGCGCAGGAGACTCGGCCCTGCAAACACTCTCTCCCCATCGCGCTGCAGTGAAATCGCGGTGTCGCCTGCGTGGCCAGCGAGACCTGCTCTGTGAAATGCTGGGAACTGATCCTGGGAGGCCCCGAAGTCCACCTTCTTGCATTCAGGCAGGTGCAGTGGTGAGGG
The DNA here is from genome assembly GCF_964194135.1 of Talpa europaea. Lineage (NCBI taxonomy): Eukaryota > Metazoa > Chordata > Mammalia > Eulipotyphla > Talpidae > Talpa > Talpa europaea. Next base: position 48,135,581 of record NC_140084.1, read on the forward strand.
GCAGCAGCCCCCTGACCGCACTGTCCTGAGACTGAGTGCTGACCAGGGTCTGAGGCCAAGGTCAGGGCAGCGGGAGCACAGAGGCTGCAGGGGCTCCAGAGTGCAGGGAAGGGGAGCCGAGCCCCCCCCCCCCCGCTGGCCTTTGAGGCTCCCCTGCATGAGGGGGCACAGCCTCTTGGGGTGTTGGCATCTGGGGCCAGGTATCCTGATCAGTGAACCCACCACCTCCTGCTTCTCTCCACCCACCGCCCACCATCCCTCCAGCCTCTGTGCCAAGGGCAGGGCCCCAGCAGTGGCAGGCCTGGCCCCGCCGTCCTGGTCAGGGCTACAGCTCCCGTGAGCCACCTCCTAGAAAGGATCCACGCACCCCAAGGACTTGGGCAAAATCCCTCTTCTCGGACTAGAACCCACCCTGGCGGATGCGATCCACCCTGTTTCCCCCCACCAAGTCAGTATCTGCCCTTCCTGTCCTGGGCAGGGATCACGCAACTGGGCTGAGCCCACGCCTGCTGCCCGGGCGGGCCCCGCCCCCAGCCCACTAGGCTCCGCCCCCGGCGCCCCGCGCTCTCAAGCCCCGCCCCCCACCCTCTCCCAGTCCCCCCACTGCCCCCCCAGTAACCCTGGTGCGCTGGACACCGCCCGCCTTGCAGGGAGCCCCGGCCCTCTGGGCAGCAGGCCCTTCCCAGGAAGGCTGGGTTTGCGAGAACATCCTTCGCCCCCCTTCTTGGCTTTCCCCTACTAAAAATCATGGCTGCCCCCCACCCTCCCGGAGCCCAGCCCTCCAGCCCGGCTCGCTCCAGGGGAGCAGGGGGACCTGTCTGCAGCGTGGTGACCTGAGACAAGCAGCCTGGGGACCTTGGTAACTACCTTTTGCTCAGTTCCTGGGATGCAGCTTAGTCCCTGATATGCATCTTGCTTCATGTGAGGCCACGTACCGCCATGAGGCAGGACTCCTGGGGGGTTCCCGTGACTACTGACCCCTGACTCACTCCTTGGTGTGCGACTAAAGGACTCACCTCTTAGAATGTGGCCGCGTCCTATCTGACCACGTACAGCTGCCAAGGCAAACCCACCCGGAACCTTGTAGAAACTGAAAGTGTCTATGAGCCCTGACTTCCTAGAAAGGGGGCTCAGCTTTGGGATGTGAATCTGCCGAGTCAGCACCTGAGCCTAAACCTGCTTCCTCTTGGCCCTGCTGTCCAGTTTCCTTTGTGCCATATAAAAGTCACGGGTACCCCCACTTGCCCTTTGGGGTCAGAACACTGTCAGTCAGGCTACACTTAGCCCAGGCCTTCCCTTCCCCCGAGCCCAGGTTGCACACGCAGGCCAGGCCAGGCCCACTGGAGAGCTGGGGGCTGGGGTTGGGAGGGTGGGTCAGAAGTTCAGCGCCTCAAACATGTTGTGAATTACATGACACGAGAACATGATGCGATTTGAAGCGTACTCGATTTCTTGGGGAGGCGGGGTACAGGGACAGGCCGGGGGTGGGAGGCCTCAGGGATTGTCTGCCATGATCTTCTTGATCCACGGTATGTAGTCAATCACTTTGGTGTAGATGCTGGGTACTTTGGGTTTCCCGCACGGAAAGTGGCCCCAGGATGTGACTCCTTGAAACTCACCGTCACAGATCAGAGGGCCCCCGGAGTCACCCTAAGACATATACAGGAGAGTGAGACCTCAGCAAGTGAGGGAGTGGCCTGCTCTCACACCTGGGCTCACAGATGGCCTGGCGACTCCCTGCTATGGGGATAGAAACCGTCCCCAGAGCCCACTCGCAGGAGAAGGTGGGGGGATACATCACAGGATCAGGACTCAGGTCCCTGCTAAGGGGGGTGGGAATCAGGGTGCAGACTCTGTGGGGGGCAGGGTCCAGGAGGACAGAGGGGGGAGCGAGAGGAGGAGCAGGGCCCTCCGCAGGACTCCCACCCTCAGGGCTCATGTCACGGTTGCCTCTTCAAGAAATTTCTCTGACCCCCTCCAGTCATGTGTGTGAGAGGGAGGAGGGTGGAATGGACATGGAGGAGGGAGATCAGGTCACCCCTGATGGGGTATCAAAGGTGGGGACCCACGGGCAGAGCTGAGTCGGGGAGCTACAAGCCAGACAGGGGACCCCAGCTGCCTCGCTCCCAAGCCAGGACAAGGAGAGGACGACTCACCGTACAGGTGTCCTTGACGCCGGCCAGGTCCCCCACACACAGCATGGTGTCTGTCACCTTCTGTTTGTGGGCATTTTTGCAGATGTCGCTGGACAGGAGCGTCAGGTCCACACACTGCAGAGTGTCTGGGTAGAAATCTGCGGGCCAGGAGGACCATGAGTGGGTGGAACCCACCTGGACCCCCGGAACCCACCCGGCCTCTGCTCCCTGAGTACGTGGGGTCCCAGTTCCTCTTTTCTCCCATCCCGAAGTCCCAGCCTTCTCCCAAGTGTCTGGGCTCCTGGGGGTGCCACCGCGCATGCGTACAGCTGTCAGGCTTGATGGTGCCCCAGCCGGAGGCCTTGCAGGCGCTGCCCACGCGGGGCTCCTTGGTGGGCAGGTCCAGGACTTTCACTGCGTCTGTGAGCTGGGCGGGCTGTGACAGACGGAGCATCAGGAGGTCATGGCTGTAGTCGTCTCCCGGGGAGATAAACGTGTTTTCTAGAAGGCTCATGTTGAATTTAGGGTGTGGGAAGCTCTTAGTGACAGTAAAAAACTGGACCGTGCTTTCATCCTCCAGAAGGTTGTGGCGCCCCAGCCAGACCTGGAAATGGCTGTGCAGATAAGGGGAGGAGGGGTAAGCAGAGAGGGCAGGAGGCTGGGTCCCCAGTAGAGGCTGGCCCCCCCCCCCCCGCCCCAGGCCACTGCCCTCCCCCCCACACCTCCTCCCCTCCCCCTTCCTCCAGGCGCCCACAGCCCCAGAGGGCCCCCTGGAGAGGTGCTGGTCCAGGGGGAGGGGCTGGGGCGGGAGGCGCCCTCACACACTTGGTGGGGGTCTTCTTGCTTCTTGGGTCCAATCCCACTCCCCCTGGGTGGTGCCGAGTGGTGATGGGAGAGGGGTGACCCCAAGAGACGGGGGGATGTGGAGGTGACCAGAGTGACAGTGATGGCAGCGAGGGACAGAGATGGGGTGACAGACACCAGAGACATGACAGAGGGAGGTGGGAACACATCCGCCTGCACAGACACAGCCCCCCAGAGACCAGAGATCAGGGCGGCGGAGGGACAGGCCTACAGAAAGACATTCCCCACAGGGACAGGACCAGGCAGCCACGCAGGTGTCTTCGGGGTCCCCAGTCCCAGCCCTGCCCCCTTGCACCGTGACCTGCACCAGCCTGTGCTCCCTCAGCCCAGCCTCCCGGAGGTGACCCAGGAAGGGCCTGGCTCTCAGCCCCCGGGGGGGAGCACAGACTCTTCCAGCTCCCCTGCCCTCAATACTTACTCGTTCATGCAGTGGGCAGCCGTGAGAACCCACTGGGGGTGCACCAGGACACCCCCACACTCGAAGGTGCTATAATGGTAGACAGCCGCCTGCCAGGGTTGGGAATGACTGTCACACTCCTTGCCCCCTACGACCCGAGACTGGACAGGGGGCGCCGCACCTGTGGATGGGGTGCTGGGTCAGTAGGACAGTAGGGCCAGGAGAGGGAGCTTTAAGATTGGAAGGACGTGGGGCCTGGGGAGACAGGCCAGGGGTTTGGGAAGAGTCCAGAATTCTGCAGTGGCCTCTGGGATTGTGGGGTGATGGTGACAGGTGGGGAGACGAATGCTGAAAGCAAGACCCCCTGGGTCAGGACAGGGGAGCACAAGGCAGCTCTGGTGCAGCGTGGGGCGTGGGGATCAGCAACTGTGGCTCGAGCTAGGGGAGAAGATCCTGTGGCTTCTCGAGAGAAAGACTCTCTGGCAGGAAAGGTGCCCCCAGCAAGGGCCTCTGAGACCAGGGAGGTTTGGGGGTTAAGGAGATCTCTCAGTATGGGGAAATGATCAAACTTGGGGGAAGCAGATATGGGGACTCACATCTAGAGGATAGGAAGAGCATCTGGGCTGGGAATTTAGGGGTAATGTGAGGGACCCTGGAATGGGCCGGAAGGTGGCATTTGGCTGGGAGACTTGGGAGAATTTGGGGCTCCTGATCAAAGAAAGGGGTGTATGGGAGAGGGGTCTTGTGAGGGTCTGGACCCAGAATCATATCTAAGAGGGGGTGCCCTGGGAGCAGGGCTGCGGTCCCAGCAGCGTGGCTCAGGCAGAGGACGGCCGGGCGGCAGTCACTGTGATCGGGTGATCTCCGGGGAGAGTCCATGTCTGGGGAACCGGCTGACTTGGGGTTCTCTCCAGAGCAGTCAGGACAGGAATGGAGGAGGCGCATCCATGGCCAAGAAGTGAGGGAATGTGGGGAGCACCCAGCTGGCGTGGGGTTGGGAATCTCCCATGGGGGCCAGGGGAGGTGGGCAAGAGGTGAGCCAGGGGATTTGGGGGGCCTGGGGGTAATGGGGCCCAGACACCAGAGCTGTTCAGGACAAATTCAGTGGAGAAGCCGGAGCTTGAGGGACGATGGGGGTTCTACCAGGCAAGAGAATGTGTGCCTGGGGTCCTGGTGCTCTCTGTTGAGGAGAAGCCTGCGGTTGCTGCACAGAACAGGGAGTCCGAAAGGAAGGGGCGTCTACAGAACCGAACATCAGGGGAGGGGTCGTGGGGCAGACCGTCTGCAGGGAAGAAGCGCAGGTGTCTGGTGGGGCCGGGGGCCCTGAGGGGGTTGGGGGAGCTGGTAGCATGGACTGGAGCCCCAAGAGAGCCGACAGCTGGACAGGAAGAGTCCCACACTGGGGTGTGGTAGGATTTGGGGCTCTGAGAACCTGAGGGTGGAGGGATCAGGGTCCCAGGGTCTGGGGCAAGTGAGAGAGAACTTGGAAGTGGTGGATGTCCCCTAAGAGAGAGAGAGATGGTCCACGCCCTGCTGGCCGAGGTTGGGGGTGGGAGGCCTCGGGGAGTGCGAGGTGGGGATGAGCTGGGTGGGGAGTGCAGCCTAGGCAGGGTTGGGGGAGACTTAGGGTGGGATGAGAGAAGGGGTGGCCAGGTCAGGACTGGAGTGCGTTGGGATGGGGGGTGGGGGTGGGTGGGAGAGGAATGACTTCAGGGAAGGTGAGGGCAGCAGGGAATTGGGGTCCACTCCCCCCACCCCCCTCCATCTCACCAGACCCCTCCAGGGCCAGCACCAGGCACAGGACCAGGACCCGCATGGTGACTCGGGTGTCCAGGGCGGGCAGCAGCTCGAGCCTGGAGCCTCCCTGAGGAGCCTTTAAATCCCTCAGCCCCCTGGGCCCGCCCCTGCCCGGCTGGTGCCCAAGTGTGCCCAGGCCCTGCCCCTGCGGCTGGGGGGGGAGGGCTCCCCCTCTCACCCCTGTGTCCTGTGGAGGGCGGGAGAGTGAGCACCTGTGTCCTGGGGCCTGATGAAGCTGGAACCTTCCTGGGGCCTGAGCCAGCGGGGCCAGGCTTGCGGCTGCTGGGGCCTTGCCCTTGGCACAGAGGCAGGAGGGAAGGTGGAGGTGGGTGCAGAGAAGCCGGAGGTGGTGGGTTCACTGACCAGGACAACTGGCCCTGATGCCAGCACTCCAAGGGGCTGTGCCCCCTGTCACAGGGGAGCCTCAAAGGCCAGCAGGGCGGGCTCGGCTCCCCCTCCCTGCACTCTGGAGCCTGCGTACCCTCTGAGCTCCCACTGCCCTGACGGGGCCTTGGCCTCAGACCCCGGGTCTGCACTCCTACTCTGGGGATCTAAGTCCCCATAATGGTGTATCAGTCACCCCGTTTTAGCCCTCCCATATCTAGGAATTTGAAGTTCAGGCGTATCCCTGAGTACATTCCCCAGCATTTCCAAATCCAATGCCCCCCCCCCCCAAACAATGTGGCTTCTCTAAATTTTCTCTTCACTCTTTTCCCACAGATCTGGGTGCTCAACCTCAGGCCCTCCTCCCCAGGACCACAGCCTGCGCTCCGCTCCTCCAGCGTCCAGAGCATCCTCTCCACCCTTCTCCTACTCAAATATTTGGACTTCAGGAATCAGATTCATGTTTCAAGCATTCGGTCACCTTGAAAATGACCTTTTTGGGTCTCTGGTGAGAATACTGTACCCTCAGTGACAACCCCTTTGGCTCCCAACACATTTTCTTGGCTCTTCTGTGAAATCAAAGGAACTCACAGTGTCCCTGGCCTCTGATGTATGTCGGGAGCCTGCCTAGAGAAAGGGGCGTATTTGCCTTTTTGCCCTGGCTGCCAGGAAGCCCAGAACTAAATCTTGAAGAACATTAAGTTGTTCTGGTCATCTAGTGTGCTGGGTCTTTTCACTGGAGGTACAGAGGGAGAGAGCATTTTTCCCAGTGCCAGGCGCTATTCCAGTCAGGTCATCGGAATTACATCATGTCACCCTCTCAACAGCACTGTGACAAGGCAATAGGATGAACTGGTTCACAGATGGGACACCAAGGCTGAGTGAGATCGGGCCTCAGGCTTAAGAGCACACGGATGGCTTTATGTGTTGGATGAACAGGGCCTTGCTCAAGCCATTTCTGCTCACCTAGGGACCAGGACAGTGGTCAAGGAATGGTGTCCAGCCTCTGACTTCCATGTCATGCCCAGAAAAAATCCACAGAAACTCCTAGAGAGAAATTTGCATCAGTGCTCTCTGTTATCTTGGGGTAAACAGGTGACCTTGAGCACCAGGTCTGGCCTCAGACAAAACAAGTCCTTGGCCAACATCTGGGCTTCGGGATGGTGCAGTTCTGTCTGGACGATGACAGGGGTGCTGGCCGCGGTGGGGGTTCTGCTCAGCCAGGACAGGTTGTGGGAGGGACAGTCAGTTCTTCCTCATGATTTCCTTGATCCACTCCAAGTAGTGGCAGACTTTAGTGTAGACACCAGGCTTGGTGGTCGTGTCGCAGGGGACATCCCCCCAGGACACGATGCCCTGCAGGATGCCCCCACAGACCAGGGGTCCCCCGGAGTCCCCCTGTGGGGAGAAGGAGCATGAGCCAGAACCTTCTGGATCCTGGGCCTCCACCCTCCTCCTCATTGATCACAGCCTCAATCAAAACCAACCAAGTCAACACAACCCCAGGTAACCCACAGCCCACCGTGTGTGACCCAGCCCCTCAGCAACCCCCACCCAACCCCACCACCATGCTCCCCCCACCCCATGCCATCCCCACTCCCAACACCACACGAATCCACGTTGTCCTGTCTTCTGGGCAACATCCACTGCCACCCCCAATTCAAGCCCGCCATATTTCCTAGCCAATACCCAGCTGGCCCTGACCTGTCCCTAGTCTCAAATCCAATCTCTATCACCCCCTCCCCACCTGCCTGTCTTCCCCCAAACCCCCAGCCTCTCTCCCCCTCTCTGGCCCTAGTTCCAGCCTTACCTCACCGCACCTGCTCGTTCTTGACCTTCCTCAAACCCGTCCCTAGCACCTTCTCCCGCCCCAAGCAAGCAAAATGCAGCCCCACTCGCTCCCACCTCCCCGCCGGGTCCCTGCGAGCGCAGGTGGCTGCTCTGACCTCGCAAGAGTCGGTGCCTCCTCCCTTCACGCCTGCGCACACCATGGTGTCCAGCAGGTGCCCGGGGTAGTCCTTGCTGCACGACGCGTCCGAGATAACGCTGATGTTGGCGCAGTGCAGCGTGTCGGGGAGGCTCACTGCAGAGCACAGGGCCTTGGAGCAGGGCGCCCTTCCCGGCCCTTCCGCCCCATGCCCGGTACCCGGGGAGCAGGGCTCCAGGGGCCTGGCAGGCAGCTGGGGCCCTTCACGCACCTTGTGACCCCGGGCTTCCCGGGGCCCCGGGTCTGCTGCTGGACACCAGTCCCCAGCCGGACACCACGCAGGTCTCCCCGGGCCGGGGGCACTTCGTGGGCAGCGGGACGGGGTGCACTTGCGGGGTGAGGCGCGCCGCGCGGCTCAGCTTCAGCAGCATCAAGTCGTTGTTGTGGGTGCGGGCTTTGTAGTTGGGGTGCGGGATAACGCGGGAGACGGTCAGCAGCTGCTCGGGGCCCTCGTACTTGCGCAGGTTGTGCTCGCCCAGGCGCACGCTCATGAAGCTGCGTGCGGTGGTGCGCGGGTGGAGACAAAGATCAGAGAGAGGCCGCCGGGGTGTCCCGGCCCTTGCAGAATCGGGGTATCCCGTCACCCTCTCCCCAAGCCTCTAAAGCTCCCCCCACCCCTGCCTCCGAGACCACGCAGTCTAGTCCCGCCCGCACCTGGACCTCACCCCAGACCCCACACCCCAGTCCCCCAAATCCCCGCGCAGCTCCTGCTTCCTGCGCATCTCAGACCCATCCGGGGGCCCCCCCCGCCCCCCCCGCCCCCCCCGCCCCCCCCGCCCCCCCCCGCCCCCCTGGGCCACCTCCCTACCGCGTCTGGCAGTGCGCAGCCGACAGCACCCAGAGCGGGGAGATGAGGGACGCCCCGCAGTTAAAGCGTCCGCGCTCGAAGAGAGCCACCTGCCACGGCTGGGAGTGGGGTTCACATTCCTCGCCCCGCATCACCTTGTCGCCATCGCTCTCGGCGGCTGAGAGAGGGAGACCCACCCTGAGGACAGAGCCCCGACCCTGCCCTCCCCGCGTGTGAAGATGTCACTGTTGGATTCAAATGTTTTTTTAAATGAAGATTTTTTTTTTTATAGAAGTAACAGTGGTCAGTTACACGATACATTTTATTATTATTTTAGCTTTTTTAATCAAAAGTTTTTTTTAATGTAGACTTCCTGCTGTTGATTTTTAATGATCGCCCTCACCCTGACTTGGACAGGGGATGCTGTAAGAGCCAGCCCCTCGCCCCAGGCCCCAGGGGACTTTGGCTCTCAGGAAGTCCTGAGAGAGGGGGAGGGGGTTGGGACAGATGGTCTTTTGGAAGCAGCTACTCAAGGTCACGGGCCTGTCAGAGGCATCGAGAGCCTCTGACACAGGCTTGGCTCCAGCGTCCGGATGCCTCAGCCAAAAGTGCAACGTGTCCTCCAAGGACACAGATGTGGCCACACAAGGTCACAGGCACAGACACTGCCCCGGATATAGGTTCCGGTATGGACAGCTCTTTGGGTTGAAATTCATTCGCTGGGCAGCCACTTGGCAGCCCCAAGATGCCCACATGGGCCATCACAAGTGTCCTTGGGTGTGAGCTACACACATGCAGACACGGATTTGGACACAGAGCCCAGAACTAACTGTCCAGACTCCAGTATGGGTCTGGACATACACAGGGTGGGGCCCTCGCCTGGGGAGCCATCAGCATGACGTGTATAGTACAGCAGCTACACCAGAGAGGCAGACATATCATGTCTGGTCCCCTGAGTCCAGACATATAACCTGTGGGCTTTGAACAAATCGTTTGACTTCCCTGGGCCTCTGTTTGCTCCTCTGTAAAATGGGACATTTGTGAGAATTAAATGGAATGTGTGTGTACATGTGTGTACATGTGTGTGTATGTGTGCATGTGTGATAGCTGGCACACTCTAACTTCTTGATAAATATTCGTTATTTTAAACACAGGGCACATAATTTATTCACGCAGACATATGTGATACGTGTGGGTGTTCAGGCTGTGAAGGTAAACATAGCCCAGCTAATTCAGACCAATTTGCAGACCCCAATAAAAATAGTCAAGGTCAAGTGACGACTTAACCCCAAGCTGCTTTGTGGAGAGTCTAAGTTATGGACACACACCTGGAGGGCAGGCATTCGCTAGGTCACACCCGGGGCAGCTCTGGACTGGGGGTGGGGGTGGGGGTGGGGTGGGTGGATGTTCAAGGTCAAAGACGCAGCAGGAGATGCAGGCAGTTGGGCGGGATGCATCAACCCACCTCTAGGCCAGCGCTCAAGTCAGCTCCTTGGTGTTCAAGGTCAGTCGGGGGTTGGGGGGGCTCCTCACCCTTGTGGACAGGACATGGGGACACTGGATCTTGCAAGCGTACCCCCCACACACACAAAGAGAAGCACACACCAACTGCACCACGCACAAGGACAAACGGGGACGTTTCAAGGTCACACGGCACTAGCCACAGGACTTGTCCCCACCGGGTCCTGGCAGGCCGCTCGGGGCAGGATCTGCTCCGCAGACCAAATGCCCACACCCTGCCTGGCAGCCTTGGGACTGGGCCACCGGCCCTGGTGTGGAAACAGGGAGGGCTGGGGGAACGCGGATGTGGTGGCCCAGGGCTTCGACAAGGAAACCTGGAGTCACCCAGCAGAGAAGGACAGAGTGTGTCAGCTGAACAGCGGGTACCCAGGCTGCCCCCGACCAGCCCAAGCTTGAAAGGCCAGGCGCCCGGGCTGGGTGCAGCAGGGAGAGAGACAGAGAGGACACTGGGAGAGCCCCAGGGGAGGCTGGCAGCGGGGCTGGAGGGCGCCCATGGGACTTCCAGGGCGAGGGCCAGGCGGCAGTTAATGAACATCTACTCTCAACCCTCCAGGCCGGGCAGCAGGTCACCATATTCATTTCTCCATGGGCGGAGGCTGAATGGGAGTCACCTTGACCTCGCGGGCGCCCCGCTCCGGCACTCGGGTCAGGGGGGCCAGGAGAGCCCATGGCAGATCGCCGGCTGGAGGACTGGACGAGCGTCCCCGTGTGCCGAGCCCTGCGCTGGCACATACTAAGCGCTCAGCCGGGCTCACACATCCTTACCAGGCTCCGCCCTGCACCGGGCACCGCCAGGCCCACTCCCGGACCATGCTTGGCCCTCACAACCCTGTGGGCGAAAATCCATGGTCCCCAAGACACAGGCAGGGAGCCCAGGCCACGAGGTGCTGACTGGCAGCTGGCGAGGCTTCTCAGCCGCCCTGCTCTCGATGTGAACCCCTGAGGCCTGGCCCTACCATCAGGTGGGCGCTGTCTGGAGAGGAGGCCCAGAGAGGCTGGGTCATTTCCTCAAGGTCACACAGCAGGCAGGGGGCGACCCCTGAATTCCAGACTCAGCTCTGTGTCAAGCCAGGGCAGTGTTAGTCGTGGGGTCCGGCTGAGACCCCAGGTGGCCGGGGGGGGGACCAGAGCAGATCCCTGAAAGTTCTGGGGGAGGTGGCAGCACCCAGGGTTGTCATCAGGTGGCTGAGGTGGGGGCAGTGGCCAGCAGGTGGCCTGTGGGTGAGGGAGGGTCTGGACGAATGCAGGCCGGGGTGCTACGGGTGGGGAGGCCCCCCTTTCTGGCCCTGCCCCAGCCCCGCTCACCTGCAGCCGTCAGCAAGAGGGAGAAGATGAGGAGAAGCCACATTGTGGAGGGACCAGGACTCTGATGACCTCTGGGGAGGAGAGACACCATGAAGCTGGACCCTCCTGCCCTGCTGGGCCCCCCCCCCATACCGCATCCCACCTGTTGCCTGTGACCCTCGAGTCCTGCCCCACCCACTCTTCCTCCCTGGCCCCATGACTGAAGGGTGGGCCCGGGGCCTCTGAGACCTGTCTGAACGCAGCCAGAGGCCGTGGATCTCCATTCATCCTGATGCCCCCAGGGCCCCATCTCAGCCGCCTGCCTGACTTCTTGGGTCCATCCCACCCTGATCTGCCCCACAGGGGCTTTCTGTACCCTGATTTGACCATGTTCCCTACCATCACAGCCCTCAGGACCCGAGCCCCCAGGCCAAGGCCCAGTCCCAGCCTCACTTGCAAGGAAATGAACGGCTTCTCCCCTTTCCACCAATCTGGACCACAGCCTCTAGACCACAGCCACGTCTTCCACTTCCCTCCCGCCATTTCCTGCCCTGTGCCTCGGCTCATACTGTTCTTTTCCCCAGGGATGCCATTTCCTTCAAGGTCCTTTCAAGAACTTTTCTGACATTCCCCATCCATCGTTCTGTTCCCTTTTTCCCCCCACGCCCCCCACCCCCAGCGAGAGCTCCTGAGGGTGGCCCTGGCCTGGCTACTCCTGTCTTCAGCTCGCTCCGGTGGGGCCAGGTCCTTGGGGGGCCCCAGCAAGCCCTGGGGATGGATCCAAGTCCTTTTCCTGATTGTCCAAGTTTATATCTGCCCTCTGAAGCTCAGTCCCCACCTCTCCTGGGGGGCCCCCAGGGCCCGTTCTGCTCCATCAGAGCACAGACCCCCAGGAGCGCTCTGGGGGGGTGCTCCCTGTGCCCCCAGCACTGCCCAGCATGCGTCACTGCACAGGCAGGCGGGAGAGGCAGCCCGAGCTGATGTGAACCTTGATAGCTCCGGGTGCTGCTCTTGGCTCTGGCACAGGCGCTGTCGGGGACTTCCTCCTGGCTCCCTCCCGCCCTTCCCCACTCACCCTGACCAGCTCCTTCTTGTATCTGCATTTTCCTGGTTCAGGTTCAAATCTGGACCTCAGTTAGGGACATGTGAACCCATGCGGGTGTCCTCGGCACTCAGTTGCCTCACATCTGACCCTGAAGCCTGGGAATCCCAGGGCTCCCTTCGGCCAAGGCAGACCTTGTCTGCTCTCCTCCACCCACCCTCACTCCTGTCTCAAGCATCTCACCCCCTCCAGATCCTCCAGCAGCATCTGGGACAGCTTGGATGCCAGGCGAAGGGCAGCAGGTGCCCGGATGCCCGAATTTATAAGCTCCTAGCCCCGCCCACGTCTGGGGTATGGATCAGGGTGGGGTGAGAAGTGGCTGAGACCTGGATTTACAGGCTGGATGCCTCAGTGGCCGGTGGGGTGGAGGACAATGTGTAATGGGCATTTACTAGGGTGAAGCTTTCGTCTGAGTCTACAAGGAGGAATTCCCTACCTGGGGCAGTTCCGGGGGTCGGGTGGGGGCGAGAAGAGGGGAGAGCAAGAGTAGGAAATCAGAGCTGAAACTGGATTCTAGAGCCATGGCTTTCAGTTCTGGAGAATGAATTCTGGACCTGGATACCTGATTCTGGGTCCACGATTTTAGATCTCTGACTCTGGATCTCTGGTTCTACATCTTGGATCTGATCCTCATTCTGATTCCAGAACCCTGGGCCTGGGTCTTAGGTTCTGGTTGCTCAGTTCTGGATCGCCAGCTCTGGATTCTGAGTCTGGAGGTTTAGAGTTGAGTGTCTATGACCTGAAGATCATGGTGTAGATTTTAGAGTCTTGAATTCTGGAGTTTGGATTCGAAACCGGATCCTGGCCTTTGTGTGACAGACAGGTCTCAGACTTGGGTTGTAGCTCTAGATCTAGACTTATGCACCTTTGCACCTGAAGTCCAGACCAGGAACCCGGAGCCGGATGTTTGGAATCTAAGATGTGAGGTTGAAACCTTTATGCCCATTATGGGAAGCCTGGGTTCTGGAGTACAAATGGTAGGTTTGGGAATTTGTGTTTTGAAGCCTGGATTCTAGAGCATGTGTCTAGACTCTGCATTGTGCATTTATGAGACTGGACTGAAGACATGAGCCTGGCTTTCACAGTTCTCAGATTTCTAGAATCTCCCCTGTAGGTATGAATCCAGCAATTGGGAGGCCGGAATCTTCACCTGGTTCTTGTAGTCTTGGCTCTGCATTCTGAGGCTTGAAATCTGGGTTCTGTTTTCTGGAAGCTGGAGCTCATCTCTGAGATGACCCAAGGCTTTGGAATTCTATGAGAACCATAGAGGGCAATTGTCTAGAGTCTGTCCTGACTTGTTTAATTAACGAGGAGACACGGCAGGAGGGAATGATCCTATGTGACCCGGTGGAGGTTGGGATCTGCTGTAAGCATGGTCCCTTTCCTGGTCTGAAAGCCATCCCCTTTATGGAAAGCGGCTGCCTGATCAGGGCTGGCTGCTTAGGAAAACAGTGACCACACTCTGTGTTCCCTGACTCCTGACTCCCCACAGATACCAGGGAGGAACAATGGCATCCAGGTCCCCAGAAGCCGTTCAGACTTTTCAGAACCACACACCCTCAGTCATTCTAGACCTGGGGTCTCAGTCATTCCAAAATCATAGGCTCTCGAAGTCTCTAGGCTCCTGACTTTGGGATCCTAGAATCCCAAGAACAAACACATTCTGGAAGTCTAGGTCCTCAGACATCAGAAGAGCTAAGATTTTCAAACAGCGTGGAACCCATGGACCTGCAGACATTCTAGAATCCTGGATCTTCAGGTGCCTGTCAACCCACAGACTTTCAGACATTCTGGATTCCCTGTCTGGAAGCTATTCTAGAAAACCTTTTTCCCTTTGTCCTGCCACAATGGACGCTTGACGTCCGTGCCTGGGGTGGACCCGCAGCTTCGGGCGCAGCCCCTGTTTATGGGGTGCTGGCTGCAGACCACACTGGCCATGTGGCGTGCTCTCTGCGTGTATACCATTTACGGCCATGTGTCACTTAATGACAGGGGTGCATGTGCAGAAATGCGTCACTGGGCCATTTCTTCACTGTGCCAGTGTTGCGGAGGGTAATTACACCAGCCTGGCCCTGCACACACCTGGGCCAGGTGGCACCGCCTGCCGGGACCTCGGGGTAGACAGACGCAGCCGTGTGAGGTGGTGATTATGGCTCCTCCCTAGGACAAGGCCCAGAGAGGGTGACAGGGCAGAGGGCACATGGGCGCCAGAGGAGAACACCTGGGGAGCACCTGGGGGGTGGGTCACACTGCTTGTGCTCCAGCCACAAACCCTGCAGGGAGCATGTGAGGCTCCTCGGGACACAGATGGGGTCCCCTTGGGCATCTCCCCCACCTCAGCTGGAGCCCTGCACTGCTCCTCCTCCTGGGACCCCAGGTCTTTCACTCACTCAGATGGCTCAATCCACAATCCTCTTGACATTCTCCTGACCCTGAACTCCAGCCACCTCAGCCACTTGTTGGTGGGGGGACAAGGGCAGCCCCCAAGTGTGTCTCCAGGCTCCTCTCACGGGGTCCTAGCTCTTTCCTCTCTTCCACAGATCCTCTCCCTAGTTTGTTTGTTTGTTTGTTTTAAAGATTTATTTATTTATGCATACAAGAACTAGGGTACAGGCCAGAGATGTGGGGTGGGCGTGTGTGAGAAGATTCACCAGAGACAGAGTGGGGAGCAGAAGAGGCAGATCCGGCAGATCCACTGAAACACACTGTTGAGGGGAGCAGCAGGGAGACAGGAGAGGTCTGCTGCGCCATGTGGTTTCTCCCTGGCCGCCAGGGATCGAACTCATGCTGCGGTGGCGGTGGCTGGCGATAGCTTGATAACGCTGTCTTTAATCGCTGCCCCTCTCCCTAGTTACCCATCTCAGGGTCTTGCACCCCTAGTCCCCTCCAGCCCTAGTCCCTCTGGCCCCCTTCCCTCTGCCTATCCCCTTCTCTCTCCCCAGGGCCTGGCTGCAGCTCAGGCCTCAGCTCTGGGCCTGGACTCCCCAGCGGCCCACCCTGTGGCCTGTCCCTTCCCTGCATGGCTCCAGAGGTCTCTCCACACTCAGGACTGACCCCAACTCCTACCCTCCCCCACAGAGGCCTTCCCAGGCCATCCCCAGCCCCCCTTGGACAAGGTCCCAGGCCTCTGAGTGCCCTGGTGGGTGGGCCTCATCTGGAAGCCCCTCCAGGGATGCAGCCCAGTGGCCTGTCTCACAGCTGGGTTCATTGTGGAGGTCCAGGGCAGGGCGATGTCCCAGGGCTCTGGAGGCCCCTGGGCTGAACCCTCGCCGGCGCCTGCTAACTTGGGAGGGCCTGGTAAGTGTCTCCCTTGTCTGGGCTTCAGTTTCTCCTCCTTAAAACTGGAAAATTGGAGGACGCCCTTATAAAGTTTTGCAAGGAGTGACCTAAGAGTCAATGCCCCCAAGGAGATAAGAACACAGGGCAAACAATGGTTTTAGCTCCACCCCTTTCTACACTGGAGCGGGGAGGGCCCAGTCATTCAAGGTCAGCCAAGCCAAGGGAGGGAGGAGGGGGCGCAGGAGTGAGAGAAGGGTCCTGGGGATTTTGTCAGTGCTGGGGTGTGAAGCCTCACCTCCCGGGTGGCTTGGGGTGGGAATGGGGTGACGCTGTTGGCAGGGGGTCTGGGCAGGGTAATTGGCCTGCAACAGGGGTGTAAATCATAAATGAGGCTGCTGCTTGAAAGGGTGGTTAACACAGCCGGTGAGTTCTGCCCGGGCCTGGAGCCAGGAGCCATGCGGCAGAGGGTTCTAATCTTCTAATCGGCTCTGCAGCAGTTCCAGGAGCAGGTCACATGGCATCTGCACGCCTCAGTCACCCCTCCTCGGCAAAGTGGGGATACTAATGGGTTCTGTTTCGGTGGCTGTGCAGAGGCACAGGCCTGCACGCCCAGCCTGGCTCTTCACCAGCGCGGGTCATCCTGGGCCACGGTTCTGGGCCCCGGTGCCGGCTGGCACCAAACCCTGGGCCCGCTGGCTTCTCAGATGCCACCCGCACGGGCAGATCCGGGGCTGAGGTGAGGTCTTTCGTCCCTCATGTGTGGCGTTTCTCTGGAGAGGGAATAGATGAGCGAAGCTCCAACTTGAGCGAGTGACCAGCGAGCCTGGTGGAGACCCAGCGGAGCCCATTTTTCTCCTAGGCTTTACTTCTTAAAAAAGAAAAAAAAGCATTTATTGATTTCTTTATTAGCCGTAACATTGGCTTGCCAGACTGTATGTGATTTAGGGGCACGGGTCACACCTGAGTGTGCTTTCTTGGGGGACTCACATAGCCTACCATGTGACCCACAGACTGCCTTTTTTAAAAGTCACTATGCCGTGTTCTGTTTCAGTTTTTATTGGACACCATTTTTTAAGGCCTTGTTAGTGTTTGGGCAGTACAGGATATCCCCCCTCAGATGGAGACCCCGTAGCACTCACCCTGGGAGCCCCCTAATGCTCCACCAGAGTCCGTAGTGCTCTACCCCATCTACCCCCCCAACTCCTCCTGTGCCTCCACTTTCTCCTCTCCCCCGCCCCCACAAAGAGTGCACATCTATCTTCAGCTTTCAAGGGTTTATTCTTGCGCTTCCAGGCTGGATTGACTCCTAGGGCAAGTCTGGGATAATCAGGCAGCCTCAAGGACAGTGCAGGGACTTCAGGAGAGTTAAGGAAGGCTCCAGAGATGAGGGCCACAAATTCCAAAAGGAACTGATCAAACACCCCAGGACGTATGACATTAGGGACTTACTGTATGACCTTGGGGTCAACAAGACATTCCAAATAGAGGGCAATTAAAAAAAAAAAAAGATACGGGCTGGGACACAGAGACTTAGTTCTGGGCACAGAGACATTTAGGCAGTGAGACCCCCCCAGAACTCACCAATCACCAAGAGACCGGTGGAGCTTTAGAATAATTAGAGAAAGAAGGTGTATATTCCCTGAGACACGACTCCACTTTGGCTTCCTTGCTCCTCCCTGGCCTGGTTCCGCGGCCTGGGAGTCCGATTTTATTTCTGTTTCTTTTCTCCTCTAAACAAACTGCCTCTTCTCGATTGCTTGCCCGAGCGTCTGCCAAGTTCCTGCTGCAGCTTCGTGAGACACCAGCCCGTGGGGGTCTAGGGGCTGGGCCTCAGCGCTGCCCCTGCAGCCTGGGATCTGCTCCCGGCTGGGAGCCTGGGCCTGAAAACCTACAATTTATATCAGGATGAGGACCCCAAGTTGAAAACCCGCCTCGTCTGTCCTTCCTGTCCTGGGAGTTTCTCGCCTCTAGGTGGCGCCAGCGGGTCTAGTCTACGGGAGGTTTGCTCCCCGGGGGGGAGGGAGGGGCTGGGGGCTGGGGGCTGGGGGTCTGGACTCCCGGGCCTGGGCGGGTGGGGTCGGAGGCCTGGACTCCCGGGTCCGGGGGAGGAGGCGCTGGGGGCCCCCCTGGGGGTCTGCAGGTTGGGCTCCGCACTTGTGGCGCCCATAGCAAAGCCGGTGCATCTGGAAGGTTCTCACACACCTGCTCTCTTTCCCTACCCGCTCTCCTATCAGGCCGGCCGCCTGGCAGCGGGGGAAGGACATGCGGTTGCCTGCGTTCCTGCGAGCGCCGGTGATTCTCTCTGGCACCTTAGCTGCTTAGGTTTCTCCTCCGGGCGTTGCTCCTTCCACCGCCCGCCATCCTCCTGCAGGCCACGCCTGATTTCTGGATGATACGCGCATGTTGTCCACAGCATCCCCAGGCGGTGGGATAGGGTCCTCTTTTCTTTCATTCTGCCGCCTGCTATCAGCTTAGTCCAGGAACTACACAAATCAGTCTTGATACAGTGAGATCCTGAACTTAAAATTTGTGTACACGGGCCTCCCTGGTGGCGCAAGGGGTTAAGCGCCACACTATGAAGCAATCCCATCTCCAGCCGTCCAGGGAGCTACCCACAGGGCGGAGCAGACCTCTCCTGCTCCCCTACTGCTCCCCTCAGCAGCGTATTTCAGTCAGTCAGCCTGTTCTGGTCCCCTCTCTGTCCCTGGTGAGTCCTCTCACCTCCCCCGCATCTCTGGCCTGTACCCCAGCTCTTGCATGCATGCATAAATAAATAAATCTTTAAAAAAAATTTGTGGACGGGGACTTATGGCTAGGAAAAGGCCTCCACACCCCTGTTCCAAAAATATTTCCCTGTTTTCTTGCTGTTGCCCTGAGTGTTTCTCTTTTGGTGTCTGCTGGAAATGTCTTCATGGTCTGAATCTCTCTCCCCTCCCCACCGCCCTACCTCCTTCTTTCTTCCCATTTCGGGTCTCTGTTAACCAGCAGTGGGATTCCCTGCCAGGCAGGAACGGAAAGCAACATTGGAATTTTTTTTTAACAATATTTGCTTCCTCCCACCCCCTCAGGTTGAGTCCCCATAGAACTTCCTTCCCCAAGGCACCCATGCACCATCACCACAGTCTCCTGTGGGCTCCTCCCTCCCTCCCTCTGATCCCTCTCCCTCCTCCTCCCCTGCAGGATGTCTCTGGTTTATAATTGTCTAGCGACATTGGGTTTTTAAGAAGGTAGGATCTCATCGCCCTCCCAGCTAAGAAAGGATGACCGAGGGCTGGGTGGAGAAAAAAGAAGTTCAAAGTATTGGTTGAAAAGTAGGTCGGGACCAAGGAATGTGGACTTGGCTAAAGTCTCAGGGACCCCAGGGGGACGCTTATGGGCTCTAGGGTGTCCCCCTAAAATTCATAGGTTGACATCCTAACCCCTAGCACCTCAGAATGTGACCTTATTGGGAAATTGGATTTTGGCAGACACAATTAGTCAGAGGGACCCTCAAGTCCAGTAAAACCAGGGTCCCCATAGCAGGGGGGAACTTGGACGCAGAAACAGACCCTTGTAAAGGGAAGGGGGTGTGAGGACCATAGGGAGAACAGGGCCCTCTGGCAGCCAGGGAGAGAGGCCTGGAAGGGATTCTCATTCCCAGCCCCCAGGAGGAACCCAGCCAACCTCCCCTTGACCCTGGACCTCTGACCTCCAGACTGGGAGGGGCTGCACCTCTGAGAAGACTCCCAGACTGTGGAGATGGTGGCACCAGGAAACAAATACAGAACCCATAAATGCGCTCACGGGGGCCCCTTCACAGATGAGGAGACTGAGGCACAGAGCTGGGGCTTGCCAGAGGCCTGAAAGCAGGCATGTGAGAGGGGCTGACGGGCTCCCCATGGAGGCCTCCTCAGGGCAGGGAGGGATCTTTTGGTGTCCACGGTGTTCTGGGGCGTCCACCACAGGGGGCGCCTTGTGCAGTCCTGGGAGGGGCTGCTGCGTCCTGCCACCAGGTGGCGCCAGGAGCCTTTGTCTTGGGTCTGAGGGAGGAGGGTTTGGGGACAGGACTCAGAATTCTGGAACTCTGCCTGTGGAAGGGGTGGGTCTGGCCTTGCGGGGAGGGGAGGCTGGGTGCTCTGTGCTGACAGTGCTCACAGCATCCCTTTGGGGTGGCCACTGCTTCCTCATCTGCCAGAGCAGGGGCTGGGACCCTAAGAGGGGTGGCCTCTAGGTGAGGGTCACCGGTGAGGGATCTCCAGACAGCACCTTAGCTGTGAGCTGCCGCACCACCCTGGAGAGACAGACCTGCATGATCTAAATCAGCCCCCTCCCCGCCGGGGCTCCCCACACCCTGTCTTTCCCCCTTTCCCCTCCCCGCCCCTGTCCTCGACCCAGCTCAGCCTCTGCCTCACTGTCCCCAGGTGCCCCCATCCTTGGGGTGTACGGGGAGGCGCCAAGGGTCTCCTATTTACTAGCTGGCAAGGAACCGCTCAGTGTCCCGGATGCCTCAGGACCCAGGAGACTCCTGGGTGAGACAAAGGACTGTTCCTCCTGGGCCCCGTGTGTGCAGCGTCCGGCTGGCCCCCCCATCCATTGGGGGTGGCCTGGGCACCCCCTGGACTCCGTCCTGGTCCAACCTCAGGCTCAGGAGCGCTGCTGGCCGGCCTGCCTGGCCTTGGCCAGAGACAGAGACAGATACCATCTTTATTGGCCTGGACCACAGACAGGGACCGGCTGTGCTCGCTGGCTGGGACGGTAAACAGCTCTGGTGCTGTGACAGCGGGGCCTGCTGTGCAAACATCCTTGACAGGGCGTCCGGGGATGGGCGCTCCTGCGTTTGCTGAGAAGCTGCCCCGATGGGCTGACACCGTGAGAAGTGCCTCCACCTGGCCAGCCCAGCTTTCTCCCCAGTTCTCATGGCCACAGTGGGCTCCGCTTCTGTCTCCTTCACTGTATTTTTTTTTTTCTGGCTTGTCACCAGTGGGGGCTTGGGGATGTCATCAGTCCTGAACAGGGCTGGGGGGCCACGTCAGCTCTCTGGTCTCCTAAACGCCCCCTTGGGCCCTGGGGCCGCGGGCTGTGCCCCCGACCTTGCACTGCATCTTGGGACTCTGGAACCAGGCCCTGAGCCCAGACCTTTATTGGAGAGGGGGCATTGACGTCCGCATGGGGGTGCTCCTCCTGACTTGGGGGGATGGGTCAGCAGGGGTCTCCCCTGGGTCATTGGGTCACAGACTGTGGGGCCCTGGGTGCTCAGTGTTTGGAGGACAGGGTCTCGCAGTGCAGGAGAACCAGCTCTGGGGACCCCGGGTTTTTCTATTTCTGGGTCAGGGGCACGAAGCATGTGGGTCTGTGGAATCACAAGATTTTATTAAGAAGGAACAGGGCTTGATAAGTAGATTCGGGGTTTGGGATGTAGGAATCAGGCAGCCTGAATGCTCAGGCTTCAGTTTCAGGGGGACAATTGGGGGCTGATGTTGTGACAGAGACAGTCCAACCATGGGGGATCTCACAGCCCCAGGATGCCAGCATTTAGCACCATCCCCAACAGTTAATCAAACTGTCTTACTTCATTTAGCATCATCCCCTACAGTTCCATCCATGTTGTTACAAATGGCAAGAGTTCATCCTTTTTTAAAGCTGCATAGTGTTCCATCATGTATAGAGCCTACATTTTCTTACCCCACCGCTCTGTTGCAAGTTTTTTCCATACTTGGCTATCATGAATAGTGCTGTGGTGAACATACGATGTATCTGTCCCTTGGAATGAGCTGAGACCCCATCATTTCATCCAAATGAGCTAAGACCCCATCTCCTTTGATCCTGGCAAACTGCACATCTCCAGCGCTGACCCAGAAATCAAAAGTCCACTCACTTGGATAGAGTCGCAATACGCTGTAGGGGTCAATCCCATGATCCTAGTTGAGGGCTTCTCATCACACACGGCTCACCCCCTTGACAGGTGGGAGTAAGCACAAGGGGAGTCATGTGACAGCCAATAACAGTGCTCCCCCCTAGAACACGGTGAATGGCCCAGGATGGGCACGTGATCACAGCCAGCCAATCCAGCTCTACTCTGGGCCCTTTTCTAACCCAACCTGTTGGGGATGAGTTCTTTGTTCTCTAGTATACTTTTTTGTTCTCTATGACTCAGCTCTTGGAGGGTGGGAGACCCGAGGAAGTAAAAGTGAAAAGGGACAGCAGACCGGGGAAGGAGAGCAAAAGGCTGAAGACGACAGCTGAATCCCTGGCTCCTGAGATCCTGACACCAGCCCACTCTGGGGTGGGGTCAGATGTGGGCAGGGGCAGCACCCCCCCCCACATTCTTCTGTCTGTCCTCAGGCCTACCCTCCATCACTCTGTGTCCTGCATTCCACGAGCTACCTTTCCCAGCCTCCTTTGCTGCTGGCTGATCAGTGTTTGATGAATGGGAGGCCCTGGGAGGTAGGAGGACCCCAGAGCATCTATTCCCCCTCCCCTGCTTGCTGCTTTGGTTGGGGTCTTGAGCAGGAGCAGCATTCCGCAGCCACCTCGGAGCACACCCCCTAGAGGCCCTGCCCTCCCACTGCTTCCAGCCTCTGGGCCCTGGGGATGCCATCTCCTCTCTCGGTCCTTCTGGCCTGGGGTGGAGCCGCTCCCCGGCCTCGCCATCCCCTGCTGGGCTTCACAGCCCTTCGGGAAGCAGCCCTCCAGGTGCCTGTGTTTAGTCCCCTCCGTAGCACCTGCCCTGGGCACTTGTCCTCCCGGGAGGCCGACGTCCGACTGTGTGGTGCCCCAAGAGGGAAGCCAACTTGGGCGGCCACAGAGCCATAGGAGCCGCACCTGAGGCCCTGGGAGCCCCGGGCTCGCCTATCTCATGGCTCTCCTCACTTAGGCCAGCGCAGACGCTCCTCACTCCAGCTAGTTCAGGTGAGACTTCCCGACGACCCAAACCAGCAAAGAGCCAGTGAGGGGCCCTCCCCAGGTTGTCAGAGAGACTGGGAGGGGCAGAAGGGGGCAGTCCTGGGCAAAGTGATGGGAATGATGTGACAGCAAACTTCACACCCTTGGAAACTGACTATTTTACTGGCATAAAGGGACAGGCAGGGGGTGGGATCTGTCTTCAGTGATGATATCCTTGATCCATTCCGTGTACAACAACACCTTGGTGTAGATGCCAGGTAGATGGCTTGTGTCACACTGTTTGGGTTCCCATGATGCAATTCCTTGAAACACACCTTCACAGATGAGAGGGCCCCCGCTGTTACTCTGAGACACACAGAGGACAGAGCATGAGACACCAGCAAGCGGGGGGCACTGCCTATGGCGCCCCAGCTCTCACACCTGGGCTCACAGGTAACCCAGTGACTCCCTGCTATGGGGATAGAAACCGTCTCCAGAGCCCACTCGCAGGAAAAGGTGGGGGGATCCATCACAGGGGATCAGGACTCAGGCCCCGATAAGGGTGTGGGATTCAGGGTGCAGACTCTGCAGTGGCAGGGTCCAGGAAGACAAGAGGGGGAGCGGGAGGAGGAGCAGGGCCCTCCGCAGGACCCCCACCCTCAAGGCTCATGTCAGGGTCGGCTCTTCAAGAACTTTCTCTGACCCACAAGTCAATGTGTATGAGAGGGAAGAGGGTGAGTTGTGACATGGAGGAGGGAAATCAGGTCAAAGGATGGTGCAGTGTCAAAGGAAAGGGGCACAGGGAGAGGCTGAGCAGGGGAGTGACATGGGATTCAGGGGAGACAGGACTGGCAAACTCTCAGCCCTGTGCCAGGATCAGGCCTGGAAGCTGGACACGGGCCTGGGGAGAGGCTGGCTCACCACACAAATGGGCCTATCTTCCACGGAGCTCATGGTGCACAGCATGGAGTCTGTCATCTTGTGGGCATGGGATTGGGCGCAGTTCTCGTTGGGCACCACGACGAGATCCATGTACCGCAGCGTGTTCTGGTGGTGGTCTGCGGGCCCGCGAGAAACAGGGGCGGCTGAACCCACCTGGTCTCGGCTGCCCTCTCCATGCCCACGTTCTAGTCCCTGGGGCTCAGACCCTGGGGCCCCGGACCTTCTTCCCACTCTCCTGGAGACCAGTCCTCCCCCAGGACACGAGGCCCCTGCCCGCACCACCTCGCCTGCGTACAGGAAGCTTCCTTCAGGTTGTCCCAGCCGGAGGTGTAGCAGGCGCTCCCAATCTGGGGCTCCAGGCTGGGCAGGCGCAGGACTTGCACAAATCTGCTGATCAAGGCCGGTCTGTCCAGGCGGAGCATCAGGAGGTCATGGCTGTTGTCTGCCCCTTGGGGGAGGTCTAACAACCATGGGAGGCTCCGGTTGAAACTGGGGTGCGGGTAGCCATCAGTGATGACGAAATACTGGGCTCTGGTCTCATCTCCATGACAGTTGGCATGTCCCAAGGATACATGGAAACTCTGGTAATCTCTGGGGAGAGAGACAAGGGGAGGAGGGATGAGCAGAGAGGAGGAGAGGAGCTGGCAGGCAGCACAAGGGAGCGCCCCAAAGACAGAAAGGGCCACAAGGAGACACAGAAAGAAGAGCAGGAAAGAGGAACCGTGGAGGAGGTGAGACCTAGACACCCAGAGTGGGGCAGCCCAAAGGCAGACCCAGAGACTCCGAGGGCAGCAGGCACTGCAGACGAGGGACAGAGGAAGGAGAGGGCGCACGGGGACCCCAGGACACAGGGCAACACACAGAGAGGGTCAGACTCAGCAGAGGCAGCAAGGCGAGGGAGAGGCAGAAACTGAGGTAGGTGGGGGGGGGGCAGGGTTTGAGAGGGGAGGAGGGAGCGGGAAGGAGGGAGCACAGAGGGGGCAGCAGGAGGGGGCAGGGCTGAGCTTACCTGGGCTGGGCTGAGGGGCTGGGTCCCCAGCAGAGGGTGAGCTGGCACCCAGCCCCAGGCCAGTGCCCTCCCTCCCACACCTCCCCTCCCCTTCCTCCAGGCTCCCACAGCCCCAGAGACCAGGACGGGGGTGGGGGGACAGAGCCACAGAAGGACATTTCCTGGGGAGATGGGGCCAGGCAGCCATGGAGGGGGCTTCAGGGTCCCCAGTCCCAGCCCTGCCCCCTTGCACCGTGACCTGCACCAGCCTGTGCTCCGTCAGCCCAGCCTCCCAGAGGTGACCCAGGAAGGGCCTGGCTCTCAGCCCCCGGGAGGGGGGAGCAGAGACTCCCCTCCAGCCTTCCGCCCTCAATACTTACTTGCTCATGCAGTGGGCAGCCGTGAGCACCCACCGGGGGTGCACCAGAACGCCCCCACACAGCAAGGTCTTCTCCAAGTACACTGCTGCCTGCCAGGGCTGGCCGTTTTTGTTACACTTCGAGCCCCCTAAGACCCCGGACTCTTTATAGGGTGCGGCACCTGTGATGGGGTGCTGGGTCAGGGGGTGAAAGGCAGGGGGATGGCACCAGATGAGGGAGCTGAGCTGTAAGGCTGGGGGGACATGGGTCTGAGGGCTGGGGCCTGGAGAGATGGGTGAGGGCATTGGGAATGGCCCAGAATTCCGCAGTGGTCTCTGGGATTGTGGGGGTGATGGAGATGGGAGGGGAAACTAATGCTGAGATCAAAGAACCCCTGGGACCAGGACAGGAGACGAGGCAGTGTCTGGAGCAGCATGGGGCGCGGGGTTAATGTTCTGGGGTCTTGGACTGGGGACCGTGGCTTCTGAGAGGAGAAGATTCTCAAAAGCAGGGATAGAGGCCCCAAAAAGCCATTTAGAGGTTTGGTGAGGATTCTGGGATGACTGGGTTTCAGGTTAAAATGTCATGTTAAAATATTTTGTTAAATTTATGTTAAAATGTGACTAATGTTAAAATGTTATCTGAAAAGCATGCCTATCCTGGGAATCGTGCAGAGGTTAAGGAGGACATTTGGGCTGGAGAATTCGGGGGTGATGTGGGGGACCCTAGATTGGGTGGAAGGTGGCAGCTGGCTGTGATTCTTGGGAGAATTTGGGGTTCCAGGGAAAGAGTAAATCAAGGTCTGGTGCCCAGGTGAGGGGTGGAGCGTGGGGGCTGGTGGGAGGGGAATGACTTCAGGGGAGGTGAGGGCAGCAGGGAATTGGGGTCACTCCCCCCAACTCCCTGAATCTCACCAGACCCCTCCAGGGCCAGCACCAGGCACAGGACCAGGACCTACATGGTGACACGGGTGTCCAGGGCGGGCAGCAGCTCGGAGCCGGGAGCCTCCCTGAGGAGCCTTTAAATCCCTCAGGCCCCTGGGCCCGCCCCTGCCCAGCTGGCGCCCAAGTGTGCCCAGGCCCTGCCCCTGCGGCTGAGGTGCTGGGTGGAGAGAATCAAGAGCGGGTTCACTGACCTCGGATGCCTGCACCCCAAGGGGCTGTGCCTCCTGCCCAGGGGAGCCTCAAAGGCTCGGCTCCCCCTCCCTGCACTCTGGAGCCCACGCAGCCTCCGAGCTCCTGCTGCCCAGAACTTGGCCTCCGTCCAGGGGTCAGCACTCGGTCTCCAGACAGTGTGGTCAGGCGGGCTGCTGCCCCTCACCACTGCCCCTGCCTGAATGCAAGAAGGTGGACTTCGGGGCCTTCCAGGGTCCGTTCCCAGCATTTCACAGAGCGGGTCTCGCTGGCCACACAGGCGACGCCGCGATTTCACAGCAGCGCAATGGGGAGAGAGTGTTTGCAGGGCCGAGTCTCCTGCGCACGCCCGCACCTCTGGGCTCCTCACCGCTCCCCTGGGGAGGCCACGCGTCCATCTCAGCGTCCGGCCCTTCCCTGGGCCCAGGGGGCATCGAGGACGCGGCCCTGCGGGCGCTGATGCCACTTTCCCAGGGCAGAGACACCCAGAGGCCTCGCGGGGCCGTGGCCACGGAAGCCCCCACACGTCACCCGTGGGCCTTTCACCTGCGCAGAGCCAGCCCGGGTGCCCGGGGTGGGGGGGGCTTCAGGGTATTTTCCTGACAAGTCTCGTGGGGTCATTGGTCGCTGTCATGGCGGCTGCAGCGGGCGGAGGAGACTGTGCTCAGGGACTCAGGCTCTGGATCAAGGAGTGTGGCCGTGAGGGAAGGTCCTGGGGCAGCCCTGAGAGAACCTTCATCTCTTGGGGTCCTGGCTGGGCCCTGAAAACCAGCTCCCCAGTCTCACCCTGTGCGGGACTGAAGCACAGCCCACAATGATCCCTCCCCTCCAGGGTGTCGCTGTGCTGGTGAAGGCAGGATTGGGGGGAATGGTGCCCTGGACAAGAAAGGAGGACGCATGGGGAGCCCTTGCTGAAGCGAGGGACGGCCTGAGCGCCCCTCCAGTTGGGGCAAAGGTGGGGGGTGAGGGCCTGGGGTCTGAGCAGGCTCCTGAGGGAACAGGGAGGAGCACCCAGAGGGAGAGCCCGGGGAGTTTGGGTGCAGGGGGAGGCGCACACAGGCAGGACCTACTCCAGCAGCAGGAGGGCGAGGCTTCCTGAGGGTCCCCGCGAGGTAAGGGGAGCTCCTGTGCTTGGGCCTCTCCCCTGGAAGCTCAGCTCCGGCTGCCCCGCCCCCAGCTCATCTGTGGGGCCCCAGCTGTGTGTCCAGAGCCTGAAAGCTCACGATGTTACTGATGTGCAAACACACAAGGACCCGCCCTGCTTCGGGGGCGCTGGCAGAGACCCTGGCGCTGCGCAGGGCACGCGGCGTTCCTGGGACACAGCAGCAGAGGTTCCCCCACACCCCCCAACACACACCCCCATCCCACCCCCTGCACACCCCCCACCCCTTGCATGGGCAGGCGGGGCAGGGTGCACGCTCAGGCTCAGTGGGGGTGCTGCCCCCCGCGCCCTTTGCTCCCGAGAACACGCGAGTGTCGCCCGGGCCGCCACGACGCAGCGGGGCCACGCGGTGTTTACTGTCCCGGCCGGCGAAGGCCGTCGCTGGAAACGCCATCTGTACCGTCGCGGACACAAACAAACGTCCCCGACGGCCACGCCGCTGTGTCGTGGCCAGGAGGGAGCCCTGTTAGCGTGCGTGCGCGTGCCGTGATGCGTGCGTGCACGTGCGCGGTGGGGGTCGTGCGCGCTGCCTGCATGCGCTGTCGTGCGTGCGCGTGCCGTGATGCGTGCGTGCACGTGCGCGGCGGGGGTCCGTGCGCGCGGCCTGCATGCGCTGTCGTGCGTGCGCGTGCACGCGCCTCTGCCCTACGAGGTCCTTGAGACAGGAAATGGCCGCCGTCCGTGTCCAGGGGCTGGAAGGGGGCGTCTGGATTTATGGGAACCATCAGACATGGGGCCCCCCCACCCCGTGATCTTCTGTCCTCTCCGCCCTGGGCCGCTGGGCCACGGGGAGACGCGGGTGAGTCCGCCGGGGGCTGCGGGGCGCCCTCGCCCTCACCTGGGCGCCCATCCGGGCATCTGCGCGGGGTGCGTGGTCCCAGCCGAGGGCTCCGGGGAGGGGGATTTGTCTGCCTCGGTTTCCCTTATTTCACCCCTTAATTGACCCATTTCGAGTGTTCGTGGAGATAGAGAAAGGGGGGTCTCTTATGGACAGACTCGCGTGCCCGCATCTACCCGGGAGTCTGGAATATGGGTCGTGCTGGTTCTTAGCCGCCCAGCCGCGGTGAGGACGGTCCCGGCGATGCCCCGTGTCCTGCCCTCGGTGTCCTCGGTGTCCTCAGCGCCCCTCGGGGTCGGTATCGCGCCCCTCCGCGGCCCTGGCCTCTTCTTCCCACCACCCTGCCATATCCAGTCGTGAGCTGGCAGGGGTCGGTGGAGACACTCGGCCTGCAGGGCTGGCCGCGCGGGGTTTGTCCAGAAGGCGTGAGGCCCGGCAGTGACCCCTGCAGACCCTGGGGCCCCTGGAGTCGCCCCGCGGTGCTAGAGGAGTGAGCGCACCCCCACCACGCAGCGGTGGAGACACAGGTGGGGCGGTGGGAGCGAGACGGGTGGATAGTCCTGCGGGCTGTAGAATGAACATTTCCTCGGCTGGGCTTCCGCAAACAACAAAACTGGGGCACCTGCAGCGAAACAGACTCAGCAAGAAAATCGCACTGATGTGCCGTCTTCTGACTCCACTTGTCCTGGGCTGCACACATCCAAGAGAAGCCATTTCTCTTCACCTCCCAGATGAGCCACATGGGGAAAGTGAGGCGCAAGGAGGGAAAGCGCCCTGCCGCGCTCCCTTGCGGGGGCCTGAGCCAGGAGACAGGCTCCCTGCTTTGTTTCTGGGCTTGGCTGAAGGAGATTAAATGGTGGAACCAACTTTCTCTTCCCCCGCTGAGGCCGTCCACGCCGCGCCGCCAGGGGGCGCTGTGCACAGGGTCAGTCTGGCTGGGATTGAAATCTGATGTCTGGCACGGGGGAAGGAGTGGGGGGCTGGTGTGGGGGCCTGGACTCAGGGTCTGAGGGAGCAGCTGGGGTCTGGATTCCCAGTTCCGAGGGAGAAGGGGCTGGGGGCCTGGACTCCGGGTCTGAGGGAGGAGGGTTTGGGGACAGGACTCAGAATTCTGGAACTCTGCCTGTGGAAGGGGTGGCTCTGGCCATGCAGGGAGGGGAGGCTGACAGTGCTCACAGCATCCCTTTGGGGTGGCCACTGCTTCGTCATCTGCCAGAGCAGGGGCTGGGACGCTGAGAAGGGTGGTCTCTAGGTGAGGGTCACCGGTGAGGGATCTCCAGACAGCACCTTAGCTGTGAGCTGCCGCACCGCCCTGGAGAGACAGACCTGCATGATCTCAAGCAGCCCCCTCCCCCCGGGGCTCCCCACGCCCAGTCTTTCCCTCTGTCCCCTCCCTGCCCCCGCCCTCTACCCAGCTCAGCCTCTGCCTCACTGTCCCCAGGTGCCCCCGTGGGGGCGGGGAATGGGGAGGCGCCAAGGGTCTCCTAGTTACCAGCTGACAAGGAACTGCTCAGTGTCCCAGATGCCTCAGGACCCAGGAGACTCCTGGGTGAGACAAAGGAGTGTTCCTCCTGGGCCCCGTGTGTGCAGCGTCCAGCTGGCCCCCCCATCCATTGGGGGTGGCCTGGGCACCCCCTGGACTCCGTCCTGGCGAGACCCGAGCAACCTCAGGCTCAGGAGCGCCACTGGCCGGCCTACCTGGCCTTGGCCGGAGACAGAGACAGATACCATCTTTATTGGCCTGGACCACAGACAGGGACCGGCTGTGCTCGCTGGCTGGGACGGTAAACAGCTCTGGTGCTGTGACAGCGGGGCCTGCTGTGCAAACATCCTTGACAGGGCGTCCGGGGATGGGCGCTCCTGCGTTTGCTGAGAAGCTGCCCCGATGGGCCGACACCTTGAGAAGTGCCTCCACCTGGCCAGCTTCTAGCCTTGTCCACAGGACAGTCCATCTCACCCCTGGGTTAAACCCTGTCTGCTGCCCCTGGTTCACCTCTGTCCCCACCGCCCTGGCCCATGCCCCACCTGAGCCTAGTGCCCTGCCCCCTGTCTCCCTGGGGTGTCTCTTCAAGGCCAGATCAGGAGGAAGGGTTCAAGTCCCGCAGAACGTGTACCTGGAATTAGAAATCCTGGGTTTGATTAGGAAGGAGCCCAGACTCTGGGCTTCCGAAGGCAGACGAGGCTGGAGGTGACAGTGAGGCGGGGTGTGGGTTCCCAAGTCTTAGGTCCCTGCAGAATGAGGGAGGAGGGTGAGGAGGACCCTTGGGGATGAGGAAGGAGGCCAGGGAGGATCCCGAGGGATGAAGGGAGGAGAGTAAGGAAGATCCTGGGGGGATGAGGGAGGAGGTGGGGCGGATCCTGGGGGATGAAAGAGGAGGGTGGGGAAGACCCTGGGGGATGAGGGAGCAGCAGGGAGGCTCCCCTTATTTGGGAATGCCTCAAGGGTCTAAGAATCCTGTTTCCTGAGGAGGTGAGGGCTGACATGGCGGTTGAGGCCCAGGTGTGAGTGGCTGGACACATCTTGGCTCTGGAAGGGCAGGTGTGGCGGCTGTGACTCTACCCTGACTGGGGGGGGGGGGCATGTGAAGGTACCTCACATGGGCTTGTGCTGCAGTGTTAGGGCTTCAGTTGGGTTAGTTAGGAATGTGAGACTTAGCCACTATTCCTCCATCTTGTGTATAACCGCCATCTTAGTATTTCAAGTTTTGCTTACTCAAGACTAATTAGCCTGCAATCCAAAGAGGGTTTATGACCCCCCACCCCACTCTGGTCTTATCTCTGATGGCCAGCCACAGTGGAGCCGAGTAATGGGTCTAATTGGCCATAAAATAGAACCGAGCAATGCAGGCCACTAATGGGGTCAAACTAGCCATAAAATAACTGTGTACCCACCATTGTTAAGAAATGCACCTGTGTAATCAATGAATGATGCACCTATGTAACTAATGAATGACTGCCGACATGATTTAATTTTTAGAAATCTACTTGTATCCCTATATAAGATCCCTGTCTCCTTTGTTCAGGGCTCCCAACCTCCACCGTTACATCGGTGCGTGTCGAGGGCCCGGCCTCGAGCCCGCAATAAACTCCTTTGTGTTCTTACAGCGGTTGTCTGTGTGTCCTTGGGGGCTGCACTGGTCGACGCTGGGCACAACTTCGAAGCTGGGCAAACCAGGAAGAGCTGGTTTGTCTTTGTTCAGGCCCCGTGTTGCTTAGCATGGGGGGAGCTGGATGTTTTAGGCAACTCTGGTTGGATGTTTTGGGCAACTCACTCTAGCTGAGGCAGCTTCCTTCAGGGATTCCAGAGATGCTCCTTGTCTGTGTAGGGAAGTGGCCACTGACTGAACAGCTCTTTCTTCCCACTTCTGGGGGCCACAGTGGTCTCCGCATCTGTCTCGTCTATATCTGGTGTTTTTCTGCCTTGTCACCTGCAAAGTGGGGGGTTAGGGATGTCATCAACCCTGAACAGGGATGGGGGGCCACGTCAGCTCTCTGGTCTTCTAAACGCCCTGGGGCTCCAGGGCCACGGGCTATGCCCCCGACCTTGCCTGAGACTTCCACACACTGCATCTTGGGACTCCTGAGCCAGGCCCTGAGCCCCAGACCTTTATTGAAGAGGGGGCATTGACGTCAGCATGGGGGTGTTCTTCCTGACTTGGGGGGCAGTCAGCAGGGGTCTCCCCTGGGTCGTCGGGTCACAGACTGGGGCCCTGGGTGCTCAGTGTTTGGAGGACGGGGTCTTGCAGTGCAGGAGAACCAGCTCTGGGGGCCCTGGGTTTTTCCGTTTCTGGGTCGGGGGCACGAAGCATGTGGGTCTGTGGAACCACAAGATTTTATTAGGAAGGAACAGGGCTTGATAAGTAGATTCGGGGTTTGGGATGTAGGAATCAGGCAGCCTGAATTCCCAGGCTTCAGTTTCGGCGGGCCAGTTGGGGGCTGGCATCGTGGATGAGATGGTGCAGGAATCGGGGATCCTACAACCCTGGGGTGCCAGCATTTCAGGGCACACTGGGTCTTGGGGACCAAAAGCCTGGCCGGGGTCCATGCAGTGGGAATGTGGGTGAGGGTCCTGCCCCACCCATCTCCCTCTTCCTGCTCGCCCTGGGCCTCTCCGCTCTGCCCTTCCGGGCCAGGTTCTGTGAGCTCCGGACCTCATCCAGTCTGGCTTCCTCCCCTGGGGTGGATCCGGGGGATCTAGTACCTGAACAGCAAAAGGTCCCGGCTCTCCTTTCCCGACTCCCTCTGGGGATGGAGGTTGTCCAGCCCCCGGCAGCAGGGGCTGGGCCTGGACAGCCTCCGGGCGCCAGCTGGGCAGGGGCGGGACCGGGGATTGAGGCTTTTAAAGGCTCCGTGGGAAGCTCCCGGCTCCTAGCTGGCTGCCCTGGACACTGGTGTCGCCATGTGGGTGCTGGTCCTGTGCCTGGCGCTGTGCCTGGAGGGGTCTGGTGAGAGAGGGCTGGGGGTGCAGGCAGGGACACGGGTCGTGTCCCTCGTGCAGCCCTGGTGCCCCGGAATCCTTCCCCTCCCATCAGACAACCAGCCGCTTCCCTCCAGCTCACAGACCCCCAGAGCTGCCTTGTGGCCCCATGTCCTGATCGGGGGGGTCTTGCTGTCAGCATTCGTCTCCCCATCCATCACCATCACCTCGAAATCCCAGAGACCACTGCAGGATTCCAGGCTCTTCCCAAACCCCCCCCCCAGGACCCAGCCCGGCCCTCGGCCCCGCGTCCCTCCGGCCTTACAGCTCGGCTCCCTTTGGCCCAACTAACCACCCCCTGACCCAGCACCCCACCCACAGGTGCTGCGCCCCCAGTACAGTCTCGGATCGTAGGGGGCTGGGAGTGCGAGAAGCACTCCCAACCCTGGCAGGCGGCCATTTACCATCATGGCATCCTGGAATGTGGGGGCGTCCTGGTGCACCCCCAGTGGGTGCTCACAGCTGCCCGCTGCATGAAGTCGTGAGTATTGGGGGGGGCTGGGCGGGCGTCCTGGGAGCTGCGGCGCCGAGCGCAGGCCTGCGGGGTCCCTGTGGTGTAGGCTGGGCCGTCCTCTGCTCACCCTCGTCCCCCGTCTCCCCAGCCATTACCAGGTCTGGCTGGGCCGACACGACCTTCTGGAAGATGAACACACGGCCCAGTTTTTCCAGGTCACTCACCACTTCCCACACCCACAGTTCAACAAGACCCTCCTCGAGGTCCGCTCCCGCTCCCCGGGGGAGGACTACAGCCACGACCTCATGCTGCTGCGCCTGGAGCAGCCCGCGGACCTGAGCGGCGCCGTGCAGGTTCTGGAGCTGCCCACCCAGGAGCCGCACCTGTGGAGCGCCTGCTACGTCTCCGGCTGGGGCAGCCTCCACCCAGCCGAGAGTAGGGCAGGGCGGGCTCCGGGAGGCCGGGGAGGCCGGGGTGGCCGGGGCCTGGGGTCTCGGGGGAGATCGTGGGGCCCCGGGGTCTGAGGGAGGAGGAGGCAGCGGGGCCAGGGGCCCAGAGGCGCGGCTGGCCAAGGTCACGTGGCCACTGCCTTTTCTGCAGCAGAGAAAATCCCCAACCGTCTGCACTGCGTGGACCTCGCCCTCCTGCCCACGCAGCTGTGCCAGAGCGTCTTCATGGACAAAGTGACAGACGTCATGCTGTGTGCCGGGCGCCTGAAGGGTGGCAAGGACGCCTGCAAGGTGAGGGGCCTGCACCCTCTGCGGGAGAGGGAGGCGCCCTGAAGCAGGCCGCACTGCTGTCTGTGCTCCGCTGCCGGCTCAGGCCAGCGCCCACCCCCTGCCCCCACCGTCCGCGACCTGTCCCTCACACCCCTCTCCAGAGGGCAGCCCTGTCCGCAGCAGCACATCTCAGGGAGCCCCTAGCACACGGGCTCACTGGGCGGGGGACAGACCGAACCTGTGAGCACAGCAGGGATGGTGGGAGGACAGGCAAGGCCTGGGAGTGGGTTAGGGGGGTGCCTGGGAGAAGGCTGAGGGGCACAGCGGGCAAGGGCAGAGGCAGGCGGGGCTCCATGTGGGGGGGCAGGTAGAAAGGGGTCCGGTCTGGGGCCCCAGCAGATCCCGCTCCTCCTCTAGGAGACCCAGGGCCTGTGGGCCTTCTGAGCCCAGGCGCCTCTGGTCTGCGCGGGGTCAGAGTGCAGGATGGGATGAGGAGCGGCCCTGGGGAGCGAGGGCAGTGCTTACAGGTGGGGTGACAGGTACCAGCAACGGCAGACATTGCTGGTACCTGGCTGGGTGCCCCCGGATTTGCTCGCTGAGGGAAGGGGGCAGAGGGACAGAGAAGACTCAAAGGTGATCCTGAGTTTGGACTGAGGGTGCACAAACACACACACACAGACACACATGAAGGGCCCCCCCCCCACCAAGCTCCACTGGGGGCCCAGAGTCTTCTGCCTTGACTTCCCGACAACATTCTCCCAGAAGCCCGGGTCAGGCTCCCTGCACCTGCACCGCCGCAGCCTCCCTCCAGGACCCTCACCTCCCAGGAGCGCACCCCTGCCCTGGGGTCACTATCGAGTCCTGCCCTCCCCGCTCCTGGCTCTGCAGGCCCAGGGGGTTACTGATCAGAGCAGACTTCCTGGAGGGGACATCTGAGCTGAGCTTGGGGCTGGGGGTTCCCCCAGGTGGCTCCTGCTCCTGATCCCCAGACTGAAGTCTGTTCCCCTTGCTCAGGGTTCAGACCCTGACCCCCATTGGGGTTCCCCGCCTTCCGGGAGTGGGGCTGCCCCCAGCCTTTCCCCAGAGCTGAGCCTGGTCTAGGAGCGCAGGTGTGCAAGGGCATCCCTGGGCGAAGATTGAGACTGACCCCTTGATTCTCTGTCTCCCCCCCTTCCCTAGGGTGACTCAGGGAGTCCCCTGGTATGTGGGGGTGTGCTTCACGGTATCATGTCCTGGGGCGGCACCCCGTGTGGCAGGGAACAAGTGCCCTCCGTGTACAGCAAGTTACTGCCTCATCTCCAGTGGATCCAGAGCACCATTGCTAACTACTCCTGAACCCCATGCCCCCCGACCCTAATTGCCATATCCCCGCACTCCTAACCCCTCTTCCACCGTGGATGCCCACATCTCCCACCCCTGACCCCATGTTCTCCCGCCCCTGACCCCATGACCCTGAGCCTCTCCTCGCTCCTACTCTGAATGGCCACGCCCCCCACCCCAGAACCCCATGCCCGCGTCCCCTGCTTGCCGTGCCCTCCCCCACATCCTGCCCCCCAGTAAACTGGCAAACACGTCGAGTGTGCGTCCTCTGGTCTGTAGACCTGAAGCAGCTGGGAATGGCGGCCAAGCCCTGCGCCCTGAGGCGGACCCGACAGGAGCCCAGCGCAGGAGACCCCAGCCTGCTGCAGGGTGGGCTGGCGCATGCGCTGTGGCTACCAAGCGGTGCTGGGGGAGGGGGCAGCTGGGTGTTAAGTTCTTTCTGCTCCTCCTGAGGGGGAGGGGAGGAGGGACAGGGGTCCACTGTGCAACAGGGACCCGATTTCTCCCTCTCCCCAGGGGAAATGGTCTCGCAGGTTGGGGGGAAGGAAGACTGGGGGGTAGGACCTTAAAGGACCTTCTGCAGTGACGGGGCCCCTCCTCGTGGGTGGGTGGGTATGTCTAAGTAGGAGCAGGGGAGCCTGTGCCTACACCTTTGGGACCCTCCTGTGAACATCAAGCAGCACTTAACACCCAAAGGGAAAGTGTGCAGGAAGCCCCTGTGGGGCTGGGCCCATGGGCACCCCAAACCCAGCTGTGGCCAGACAGAATGACCCGGTGAGCTGCCAGTATCCACCTTGCACCCACTCCAGAGAGGGCGGTGCCCACACGAGAGGCATGAGCCCTCCATTCTCGATGCTCCTGCCCACTTTCACGCTCTGGGGTCTGCTGCCCTCGTGGGGCTGAGCCCAACTCAGCTCCAGGTTCAAGAGCTCTTGACCAGAGAAGCTTCAGTTAGAAAAACTCCCAGGACAGGAGCTCCCCACCTGTCCCAGCTTCTCTACCCTGGAGCCCCAGTGCTCCCCCGGCCCCCACCCCCAGGGCAGGGCAGTGCAGCGGGGGGACCCTGTGTGGCGACTCTGCTTTGCCCTAGGGACCAGACCCCTCCTTTGTCCTCACTTGTGTCCACTCAGGCCCTTCCCTCCTGTGGGGCACTGCAGGTCTAGGGTTGGGGGGCTCAGACCCTGCCGGGAGGGACCCAAGTTTCTGGACTCTCAGCTGCTGGAACGTGAGAATTACAGGCCACCAGAACTGGATGGGAATGAGGAAAATTATATTTGAAAGGGGGTGAGCTGGGAGGGGAGCCTCAGGGACTGGCCACCATGGTTGCCTTGATCCACGGCAGGTACTCCAC
Source organism: Talpa europaea (assembly GCF_964194135.1). Lineage (NCBI taxonomy): Eukaryota > Metazoa > Chordata > Mammalia > Eulipotyphla > Talpidae > Talpa > Talpa europaea. The sequence continues at coordinate 48,171,722 of NC_140084.1, forward strand.
CACCTTGGCGTAGACGCCGGGCGCAGGGAATTTGTCATGTTGGTAGGGTCCCATGATCCGAGTCCCTGGAACTCACCCTGCAGAAGGATGGGGCCTGCTTCAAGTCAATCTAAGATGCACAGAGCCAAAGGGGAGGTCGGAAGTGGGGGCCCAGCCTGCAGCACCCCAGCTCTCACACCTGGGCTCACAGTGACTCCCATTATAGAGAGAGAGAAAACCATCCCCACTTGCAGGAGAAAGTCAGGGGATCCATCACGGGGTCAGAACTCAGGTCCCTGCTAAGAGGGTGGGATTCAGGGTGCAGACTCTGTGGGGGGCAGGGCCCAGGAGGACAGAGGGGGAGCGGGAGAAGGAGCAGGGCCCTCCTCAGGACCCGCACCCTCAGGGCTCATGTCAGGGTCAGCTCTTCAAGAACTTTGACCCCCTCCAGTCAATGTGTGTGAGAGGGAGGAGGGTGGAATGTGACATGGAGGAGGGAGATCTGGTCACCTGATGGGGTGTCAAAGGTGGGGGCGCAGAGGCGGAGCTGAGTCGGGGTGCTACAAGCCAGGCAGGGGACCCCAGGCTGCTTAGCTGTCAAGCCAGGACCAGAGCTAATCACATCCCAGACTTGGGAGCCCAGAGGCGGGTGGGGAGGTTGGGGGACTCACCCTGCAGAAGGATGGGCCCTGCTTTAAGACCCAGCACGCAGTACATGCGCCATGGCCCTCTGGGTGCGGGTTTCTCATGTGCTTGATTGGGCAGGAGTTTGACATCCACACACCAGTCTCATCGCATATTTGTCCACAGCATGGGAGCAATCAGGAGCGGGCAACACCCACCTGGTCCTAGTACACTGCCCCTGCCAGGGCGGGAAATGCTTCCCACACTCCAATCCCCTTGGATCTGGGCCTGGACGCCTGTGGATGGGGTGCTGCATTAGGGCCTGCTTAGCTGGACCATAGGGAGCTGAGCTGTAAGGCTGGGGCACATGTGGCCCAGGGCTGGGGCCTGGGAAGAAGGGTGAGGGGTCTGGGAAGGACCCACAATTCCGTAGAGGTCTCTGGGATGGTGGTGATGGTGACGCTTGGGCAGGCAAATGCTGAGGACCCAAATCCCCTGAACCCCATTCTCACCACTGGATAGAAGAAAAAAGGCAGCACTGGAGCAGCATGGGTTGGGGGGTGATCTGGGCTCTGGAATGGTGGATGGGGCTTGTGACATCTGAGCGGGAAAGAGATTCTAGAAAGCACGGGGACACCGGAGGACGTGGGCAAACCTGGGTGAGGGTTGGGGGCTAAGGAGACCTCAGGATGAGCACATGTCAGCTTTCAAACCTGAAAAACAACAGTTTTGGGAAACCAGATTTAGAGGCACAGCAGAGTGTCTGGGCTGAGGAATATGGGGGTGATGTAGGGGACCCTAGATTATGCAGGAAGGAGGCAGCTGGTGGACAGACTGAAAATTTTGGGTTCCAGGTCAGAGAAAAAACAGGGTCAGGTGGTCAGGTGAGGGATGGAGTGCAGGGGCTGGTAGAAGAGGAATGACTTCAGGGAAGGTGAGGGCAGTAGGTAATCGGGGTCCACTCCCCCCAACCCCCTCAATCTCACCAGACCCCTCAGGGCCAAAGGCAGGCACAGGAACAGGACCCTAATGGTGACTCGGGTGTCCAGGGCGGGTGGCAGCTCAAGGCTGGAGCCTCCCTGAGGAGACTTTAAATCTCTCAGCCCCCTGAGCCCGCCACTGCCCAGCTGGCGCCCAAGTGTGCCCAGGCCCTGCCCCTGCTGTTGGGGGGGGGGCCCTCCTACTGCAGCTATGGAGGGCGGAGAGCGGGCACCTGTTCCTGGGGCCTGGTGGAGCTGGAAGCTTCCTAGGGCCTGCGGCTTTGGGGGCCTTGCCCTTGGCACAGAGGCTGGAGGGAAGGTGGGCGGTGAGTGGAGAGAAGCAGGAGGTGGTGGTTTCACTGACCAGGACACCCAGCCCAGATGCCTGCACCCCAAGGGGCTGTGCCCCCTAACACAGGGGAGCCTCAAAGGGTCCTGGGTCACCCAGGGAGCAAAACTGGTCCAATGAAGTCAACTGGAGGCTCCTAATTGCGGTGGCCACAGCGGGTGGAGGAGGCTGTGCTCAGGGACTCAGGCTCTGGATCAAGGAGTGTGGCCGTGAGGGAAGGTCCTGGGGCAGCCCTGAGAGAACCTTCATCTCTTGGGGTTCCAGGCAGGACCCTGAAAACCAGCTCCCCAGTCTCACCCTGTGCCAGAATGAATCACAGCCCACAATGATCCCTCCCCTCCAGGGTGTCGCTGTGCTGGTGAAGGCGGGATGGGGGGGAATGGTGCCCTGGATAAGAAAGGAGGACGCATGGGGACCCCTTGCTGAAGCGAGGGTCGGCCTGAGCGCCTCTCCAGTTGGGGCAAAGGTAGGGGGTGAGGGCCCGGGGTCTGAGCAGGCTCCTGAGGGAACAGGGAGGAGCACCCAGAGGGAGAGCCCGGGGAGTTTGGGTGCAGGGGGAGGCGCACACAGGCAGGACCTACTCCAGCAGCAGGAGGGCGAGGCTTCCTGAGGGTCCCCGCGGGGCAAAGGGAGCTCCTGTGCTTGGGCCTCTCCCCTGGAAGCTCAGCTCCGGCTGCCCCGCCCCCAGCTCATCTGTGGGGTCCCAGCTGTGTGTCCAGAGCCTGAAAGCTCACGATGTTACTGATGTGCAAACACACAAGGACCGCCCCGCTTCAGGGGCGCTGGCAGAGACCTCGGTGCTGCGCAGGGCACGCGGCGTTCCTGGGACACAGCACTGAGCTGGGGCTCCAGGGTCCCCTCCCCTCCGCATGGACGGGGCAGGCAGGCCAGGGTCCTTGCCCAGGCACTTGGGCCCCGCCCAGGATGGGGGGGGACAGGCTCCCCAGTGAGGGGTTTGCCCCCGGCCTCCTTTGCTCCCGAGAACACGCGTGTGTCGCCCGGGCCGCCACGACGCAGCGGGGCCACGCGGTGTTTACTGTCCCGGCCGGCGAAGGCTGTCGCTGGAAACGCCATCTGTACCGTCGCGGACACAAACAAACGTCCCTGACGGACAGGCCAGGGCGACGTGGGTCGGGAAGGAGCCATGTTAAGCGTGTGTGCGCGCGCAGGCGCCCTGAGGCATGCGTGTGCTGTGAGAGCGTGTGTGCACATGCGCGTCGTGGGTCGGTGCGCGTGCGCGCGCGTGTGCGTGCGTGCCTGCGTCATGGGGCGCGCGCGCCTGCCCGAGACCCTGCGTTATGACGTATTCTGTGTTTGAGGAGAAAGCGGCACCGTCCCTGTAGGGGGTATCGGTGGAGGAAGCCTGGATTATTTGGGGGACACCTCCAGGCATAGGGACCCCCGCCCCTTAGTCGTCTGTCCACTCCGCGCTCGGAGATGGTCGTCCAGGGCTGCTGGGCCACGGGGCGACCCGGCTGAGTCCGCCGGTGGCTGCGGGGCGCCCTCGCCCTCACCTGGGCGCACACCCCGGGCAGCTGCCCAGTGTGGCCCCCTCCGCCTCGCGGGGTGCATGGAAATGCGCGGGGGCCGGTGAATCCCTGAACCCCGAGGCCGAGGCCGGGTGCCAGGAGCTCAGACCCGCAGATCCTGCTGCTGCCCAGGAAAGCGGTGAAAGTGGGGCTCCGCCCTCGGAGAGGAGCCGCCTGGGAGCCCAGGGCCTGTGCGGGGAGCTGCGCCGCGTGGAGTCCTGCAGGTCAGAGCGAGAGGGCGCTGGCCGGGGAGGAGGAGGTGTGGCCGGTACGGGGTGGGCTGGACGTCGCCGGTCACCCACATGTTCACCTCCATGCGTCCCCAAAGGATGCAGCGGAGATGACCCCTGAGTCACATCCAGGGTCACAAAACAATCACTTTGTGGTAGAAATTCAGGCCTTTTACCCAGCAGAGGAAGAACAAGCGGCGCTTCCAAGTGGGGAGGTCAGGAGCTTTATTCCGCATACATGAGGGCCCACACCTGGGTAGCCCCGTGAGGACTGAGCCCCGGTTTAAGGACAAAGGGTTCCTTTTATAAATACCATCTTACATGGATAGCGTCGGTTCTCAGCAGGCACAGGCATTTGCTGCAAAGTCCCCAGACAAGGAGGGGAGGACGGCAGAGTGGGAACGAGGCAGACATCCGGAGATGGCCCTGGAGAGACAGACCAGCTTCAACTGGCCCCTGGACCCTTTGGAAATGCAGCTTTGTTTAGATAGGAGCTGAGGCCCTGGCCAGAAATCTTTATTTATTTTTTGTGGGACCCTCGCCGGGGAGGGAACCAGCGCTGTAGAGGCTGCAGGCAGCCTCGCAGCCCAGCGCTCAACTGCTGCGCCACCAGAGGAGGCCCTGGCCAGGAATCTTTAAAAGGGAAAGCTGTTAAGTCAGCAAACTTGTCCCCATTGCGGTGCTCATTGCACCCGGACTGGAAGTTCTGTTGGAGTCTTTATTATGTTCATTTGCTCAAAAATATGTTTTCTCATCAACTTAATTTCCAGAGACTGCCCGAGACACTGGCAGTGCCATCCCAGGCCTCTTCCACTCAAACCCCAAGGCCCCCGGTGCTTCCACTCACTGCCCAGAACCTCTTCCAGTGTCACCCTTATTCACATCAAGATCCCCTCACAGACTGTCTCCAAATCATCTGTTAACCTCCCAGAGCGCAGCTGCCTGCCTGCGCGCGCACACGCGCGCGCGCGCACACACACACACACACACACACACACACACACACACACACACACACACACACACACACACACACACACACACACACACACCCCCCCCCCCCCCCCCCCAATGTGCTATTCCTAATACACCTGATCGCCTTCACTTAAAAACAGATGTTTCTCCATTTCCTTTTGCACCACAAGGGGAGTCCGTCCCTCTGGCTGTTCCAGCTCCTGTTGCAACGTCTTCCAAGGCGGCCTGCTTTGTTACTTTTTTAAATTATGGCGCGTTGGTTTACGAGCTATGTGATTCAGGGCCGTACCTTCGCGCCACCTCAAGTGAAGTTACCACACCACACCCCCTCCTCAAGTCCTTAACCCCAGGGGCTCCCTCGCCTCTTTGTGTCCATCCCGTTCCCTCTCAAAGCCCCCCGCCCCCACCTCAGGACTTCAGGTCTGCAGTCCTGTTTCTAGGGTGTGTGTTGGTTTATATTTGTCAGTTCCTTTGTTTCTTCCTATTCAAAATAAGAGTGAATTCCCACAGTATTTGTCATTCTCCTTCGGATTGTTTCATGTACCACCCTCTCCTGCTGCTCCGTCCATGTTCTCGCAAGCAGCAAGAGTTTGTCTTTGTAGTAGCTGCATCGTATTCCACCTTCTATATCGCACCCCAAGTGAACAAGGGCCACAGAGAAGGGAGAAAGAGCCCAGGAAAGAGGAGCCATAGAGGAGGCGAGACCTTGACACCCAGAGTGGGGCACCGAAGGACAGACCCAGACACAGAGCCCCCAAGGGCAGCAGAAACAGCAGATGAGGGACACGTCGGACCCCAGGACATGAAGCGACACTCAGAAAGGATCAGACTCAGCAGAGGCAGCAAAGAGAGGAAGAGGGAGACTCTGAGGCAGAGCAGGGGCTGTGAGAGGGGAGGAGGGAGCACAGAGGAGGCAGCAGGAAGGGGCAGGGCTGAGGGGGTGTGTGTAGCACCCCGGCCTGCGCATGACTCTGTGGGGACACCTTGTGTTTATTGCCCTGGCCAGTAAACCTCGAGCCAGGAAACGTCTTTCCTGTCTTGGACGCAAACAAAGGGTCCCGTGGAGACACCGAAGTGACCTCGGTCAGGAGGGAAAATTGTTAAGCATGTGCATGTGTGCGTGTAAGTATTGCATTTGTGCGTGCGTGCGTGTGTATGTAGTTGGGGTACGTGTGTCATGGAAGTGTGGGCATGCGTGTGCACGTGCCTTCCTCCAGGAACCCCACCTCCTGGAGCACACCTCTGGGGGGGGCACTTTATAGTCCTGCCCTCCCCCCTCTTCCGCCCTTTTGGCTAGGCAGGCCCTTAGGGGGTACAGATGAGAGCAGACTCCTGGAGGGGACATCTGAGCAGAGCTTGGGGCTGGGTTCCCCAGGTGGCTCCTGCTCCTCAGACTGAAGTCTGTGCCCCTTGCTCGGGATTCAGTCCCTGGCCCCTGTTGGGGTCCCCCACCTTCTGAGAGTGGGGCTGTCCCCAGCCTTTCCCCAGAGCTGAGCCTCCTCAAGGAGCACAGGTATGCAAGGGGTTCCCAGGTAGAGATTAAGACTGACCCCGTCTCTGTCTCTTTCTCTTCCTATAGGGTGACTTAAGGAGTCCCCTGACATGTGGGGGTGTGCTTCATGGCAGGGTCCTGGGGGCCGCGCCCAGCGTGCCCTCCCCCCTCAACAGCAAGCTGATGCCACCTGTCCAGTGGCCCCTGCACACCCCACGACGAGTGTGGCATCGTCCGGGCTGCTGAAAGTATGGCCCCCCACGCTGAGCCCAGGGGTGCGGAGCCACGTTCTTGCTGTAGCCAGGGACAGAACCGCGAGTCAGCGCGGGTGAGCAAGAGCGCGCGGCTGGTTCCCGGGGAGACGCTTGGCTGAGTCCTACGGGGGCCGGGGGCTCTCGGAGCGGTGAGATCCGGCTGTTTTCCTTAATCAAAGGGTCTGGGTCAGGAGATGGCTTTGTGGGGCCAGATGCAGCCGCGCCATGAGGGCGGGGCAGGCACCCTAGCCTGGGGCGGGCTGGACCAGCCCATGCACAGCTGCCGCTCCACAGTGCTGGGGGTGGGGGCAGCGGGGTGCCGAGTTCCTGCCGCTCCACGGAGGCGGAGGGGAGGAGGGGCAGCCGTCCGCTGTCGCAGGAGCCCTGCTCCTCAGCAGCACCGAAGAAGCCATAACGGAACCAGAGTCGGGGCAGCTGTGGGATGCAGGATGCCCCCAAGAGCAGATCCTCGCCTCTTTATTGAAAGAGACGGGGCGGGGGCGCTGTCAGACCGAACCCTGGATTTTGGGCTTGCGGGAGGTGACTCCCACCCGTGACTCTCAGCTTATCCACATGGCGTCCACTGATTAGGCCTGGGGCCGCAGGCATGTCAGTGTCGCCCCACAGGACCCTATTTCTTCCTCTCGCCAGGTCAGGGGCGGGTGTGCAGACACAGGTCGCCTGGACTCTTCAGGGCCACAGCGGGGAGGAGGGCACGGGCTCCCCGAGCTGTGGGGAGTCAGAGGAGGGTGTTCCCTCCCACCCCGGACCACAGGGCCTGAGCAGGACCAGGAAGTGCCTGAGACACGCGCAGCCCAGAGCGAGCTGACCTGGGGATCCTCCTGGTGGCCTGACCTGGAGGAGGTGGGGGCAGTGGGAGAGGAGGAGCCCCCGTGTCTGGGGGAGTCCGGCTGCTGCCTGTCCTTGCCGTCAGGAAATAGGGTATCTGGTTGAAAGTTCAGTGTGAGGAGTGGTTCCAGCCCCCGGAGCACCCCTTCCTGCTCGGGACCTCAGGAACAGGCGGGGCAGAAGGAGGCTGTCTTTGTAGTAAGGGGAGGGTAGGGTGACCCCATTTCTTGGGGTCTCTTGACTTGAGAAGCTTCGGTTAGAAAAACTGCCAGGACAGGAGCGCCCCACCCTTCTTCGGGCTTCCCATCACAGGAGGACCAGGCCCCACCCACCCTGGGGCCCCAGCTGCTCCTGCCCCCACCCCCAGGACCTCTGCTTTACCCCAGGGACCAGACCCCCCCTTTGTCCTCACTTGTGTCCACCCGGGCCCTTCCCTCCTGCTGGGCACCGCAGAGCAAAAGTGGGGGAGGCCCAGCCCGTGGGGAAAGGCGACCGGAGCGCCCAGAAGCTCAGTGTCTGTAGCAGGTCCCCAGCCCTGGATGCGAAGGAGCATCTTATATTTGAAAGGGGTGATCTGGGAGGGGAGCCTCAGGGATAGGTCGCAATGGTCTTCTTGATCCAGGGCACGTATTCCAGCACCTTGGTGTAGATGCCGGGTACAATGAATGCGTCACATAGGTCGGGGTCCCATGATGCGATTCCTTGTAACTCGCCGTCACAGATCAGAGGGCCCCCGTCGTCATTCTGGGACACACAGAGGGTTGAGAGAGAGAGCTGGCAAGTGGGGGCCCTGTGTGCAGCACCCCAGCTCTCACACCTGGGCTCACAGCAACTCCCGTTGTGGGGAGACAGAAAACCGTCTCCAGAGCCCACTCGAGGAGAAGGTGGGGGGATCCATCAGGGGGTCAGGACTCAGATCCCCACTAAGGGAGTGGGATTCAGGGTGCAGACTCTGTTGGGGGCCAGGGTCCAGGAGGATAGAGGGGGAGCGGGAGGAAGAGCAGGGCCCTTCGCAGCACCCCCACCCTCAGGGCTCATGTCAGGGTCGGCTCTTCAAGAACTTTCTCTGAAACCTCCCCCCCCACCCGCAGTCAATGTGTGTGAGAGGGAGGAGGGAGATCTGGTCACACCTGATGGGGTGAGTTGGGGTGCGACAAGCCAGGCAGGGGACCCCAGGCTGCTTAGCTGTCAAGCCAGGACTAGAGCTAATCACTGACAAACTAGGGAGCAGGGCGGGGGGCGTGGTTGTGTGGGGCAGGGTGGGGAGGGGTGGGTAAGGGTGGGGCTGGGGGCCGGGTGGGGCCTGCGGGCTGGGTTAGCTCACCAGGCAGGTGGACCAGTGGTCTTCAGGCTGCCCCGCACACAGCATGTGCTCTGTCACCTTCTGGTCGTGTTCCAGAGCACATTCAGCGTTGGACAGGATATTGATTGGCGCGCACTGGAGGATGGCCCTGTAGATGTCTAGAGATCACTCAGGGTCAGGAGGGGGCAGAAACCCCTGGGCCCCACCACAGTCCCCACATCGTAGGCCCCTGAGTCCCGCTCGTGAACACACGGCCCGTGCGTACACTTAGTAGAAAGGATGCTGCCCCAGCCGGAGACGTAGCAGGTGCTGCCCACTCGGGGCTCCCGGGTGGGCAGGGGTATTACATTCACGCTCTCAGTGATCTCGGCGGGCGGAAATATCTGCATCAGCATGATGTCGTGGCTGAAGTCATGTCCCGGGGAGCGCATGCGGACATGCTGGAGGCTCATGTTGAATTGCGGGTGTGGGAAGCGCCTATCGGTATAGGAAAGCTGGCGGGATCTTACATATGAAAGCCCCATCTGCAGGCCCAGCTTAGCGCCATAGAAGTCTCTGGGGAGGGAGGAGGAAGGAGGGGTGAGCAGTGCGGAGGGCCCAGGCAGCACCTGGAGTGTCCCAAAGAGAAAAAGGCCGAAGGAGATGTAGAAAGAGCCCCAGGAAAGAAGTGCCCTTGACACCCAGACTGGGGCAGCCCAAGGGCAGCCTCAGAGACGTTGACCTCAAGGGCAGCAGACACCGCAGATGAGGGACCAGAGGGAGGAGAGAGCACGGGGACCCCAGCAATCGGAGGACACACAGAGGGTCAGACTCAGCAGAGGCAGCAAGGAGCGGGAGAGGGAGAAACTGAGGCAGGCAGTGGGGCAGGATGCGAGGGGGAGGAGGGGCACAGAGGGGGCAGCACGAGGGTCAGGGCAGAGCTAGGCAGGGCTGGGCTGAGGGGCTGGCTCCCCAGCAAAGGGTGGGCCGGCCCCCCGCCCCAGGCCACTGCCCTCCCCCCCACACCTCCTCCCCTCCCCCTTCCTCTAGGCGCCCACAGCCCCAGAGGGCCCCCTGGAGAGGTGCTGGTCCAGGGGGAGGGGCTGGGGCGGGAGGCGCCCTCACACACTTGGTGGGGGTCTTCTTGCTTCCTGGGTCCAATCCCACTCCCCCTGGGTGGTGCCAAGTGGTGATGGGAGAGGGGTGAGCCCCAAGAGACGAGGGGATGTGGAGGTGACCAGAGTGACAGTGATGGCAGCGAGGGACAGAGACGGGGTGACAGACACCAGAGACATGACAGAGGGAGGTGGGAACACAACCGCCTGCACAGACACAGCCCCCCAGAGACCAGGGACCAGGACGGGTGGTGGGGGCAGAGGGCGACAGGACATTCCCGGGGAGACGGGGCCAGGCAGCCATGGAGGGTACTTCAGGGTGCCCAGTCCCAGCCCTGCCCCCTGCATCGTGACCTGCACCAGTCTGCGCTCCGTCAGCCCAGCCTCCCGGAGGTGACCCAGGAAGGGCCTGGCACTTAGCACCCCCGGGGGGGCGGGGAACAGACTGCCCTCCAGCCCCCCGCCCTCAATACTTACTTGCCCATGCAGTGGGCAGCGGTGAGCACCCAATAGGGGTGCACCAGGACAGCCCCACATTGGATAAGCTCACGGAAATCCAGGGCGACCTGCCAGGGTTCAGAATACAGCCCACACTCTGAAAACTCTGTGACTGACGACTGGTTGTGGGGCTCTGTGCCTGTGGATGGGGTGCTGCGTTAGGGGCTGCTTAGCTGGACCATAGGGAGCTGAGCTGTAAGGCTGGGGCCCGGGGAGATGGGCGAGGAGTCTGGGAAGGACCCACAATTCCGTAGAGGTCTCTGGGATGGTCGGGGTGATGGTGACGCATGGGCAGGCAAATGCTGAGGGCCCATATCCCTGAACCCCATTCTCACCACTGGATAGAAGAAAAAAGGCAGCGCTGGAGCAGCATGGGTTGGGGGGTGATCTGGGCTCTGGAATGGTGGATGGGGCCTGTGACATCTGAGCGGGCAAGAGACTAGAAAGCACGGGGAGACCCCAGGACGTGGGCAAACCTGGGTGAGGACTGGGGCCTAAGGAGACCTCAGGATGAGCACATGTCAGCTTTCCATCCTGAAAAACTATAGTTTTGGGCAATCAGTTTAGAGGCACAGCAGAGTGTTTGGGCTGAGGAATGTGGGGGTGATGTCGGGGACCCTAGATTATGCAGGAAGGAGGCAGCTGGTGGACAGACTGGGAAAATTTGGGGTTCCAGGCCAGAGAAAAGCAGGGTCAGGTGGTCAGGAGAAAAATGGGAGTGTGGGGGTGGGTGGGAGAGGAATGACTTCAGGGAAGGTGAGGGCAGCACGAAGTTGGGGTCCACTCCCCCGACCCCCTCCATCTCACCAGACCCCTCCAGGGCCAAAACCAGGCACAGGACCAGGACCCACATGGTGACTCAGGTGTCCAGGGCGGGCGGCAGCTCGGAGCCCGGAGCCTCCCTGAGGAGCCTTTAAATCCCTCAGCTCCCTGGGCCCGCCCCTGCCCAGCTGGCACCCAAGTGTGCCCAGGCCCTGCCCCTGCTGTTGGGTGGGCGGGGGCCCTCACACCGAGCTGTGGAGGGCGGAGAGCGGGCACCTGTTCCTGGGGCCCCCGGGGCCTGCGGCTGCTGGGGCCTTGCCCTTGGCACAGAGGCTGGAGGGAAGGTGGGCGGTGGGTGGAGAGAAGCAGGAGGTGGGGGGCTCACTGACCAGGCGTAAGGAAAGAGAACGTGAATGTCCTTTTGCCGGGGACATTGGAAGACGTGCGACCGCTCTTTGACCCCTAGCCCGGGAGCCTGGCCAGCGCCCCGGTGGGGGGGCCAAAGCCGGGGGCGGGTTATGTACCTGTTCCCGATGTCCAAGACATCGTGCGCAGGAACGTGACCAGCCCACACGAAGTCCTGAGCTTGGACGCCGGCCACATCCGGCTTTGGGAGAGGTGAAACACAGAGGTCGCCGAGCGCTTGGAGGCGTCTCCCGGGCTGTCCTCCGGAGGGCTCGCTGCCGCCTCCGCGATGTGATTTCCGAGGAAACGGTGCCACGCGTGTGCGTGTGCATCAGTTTGATTGGGTTCGGGGCATTGATTGTCGTCTTGATAGTGCACCGCCTGTGCTGCTCGCGGTAAATCTTCCCTCTTCCCACGTGGTGTGGTCATTGAATCCCCCGCAGTCGGGCCTCCCTTAAACACCTGCGCACAGGGCTGGCGCCTGGCTTCAGTGGCCGGTTACACCAGGACACCCGGCCCCGATGCCTGCGCCTCAAGAGGCTGTGCCCCCTCACACAGGGGAGACTCGAAGGGTCCTGGGTCACCCTGGGAGCAAAACTGGTCCAGTGAAGTCGACTGGAGGCTCCTAATTGCGGCGGCCGCAGCGGGCGGAGGAGACTGTGCTCAGGGCTGCAGGCTCTGGTTCAGGAGTTTGGCCGTGAGGGAAGGTCCTGGGGCAGCCCTGAGAGAACCTTCATCTCTTGGGGTCCCGGCTGGGCCCTGAAAAGCAGCTCCTCAGACTCACTTTGTGCGGAACTAAATCCAGCGCACAATGATCCCTCCCCTCCAGGGTGTCGCTGTGCTGGTGAAGGCGGGATGGGGCAGAAATATCACCCTGGAAAGGGGGACCCATGGGGAGCCCTTACTGACGGGAGTGCCCGGTTAGCTGGAGGGTGAGTGGGAGGTGAAGTCCCGGGATCTGTGCAGGCGCCTGAGGGAACAGGGAGGAGCACCCAGAGGGAGAGCCTGGGGAGCTGGGGTGCAAGGGGAGGCGCACACAGGCAGGACCTTCTCCAGCAGCAGGAGTGGGGGCGATCCGATGGTCCCTGCAGGGCAAGGGGAGCTCCCGTGCTCTGGCCTCTCCCCTGGAAGTTCAGCTCTGGCTGCCCCGCCCCCAGCTTATCTGTGGGGCTTCATCTCTGTGTTACTGATGTTACTGATGTGCAAACACACAAGGACCTCCCCGCTCCCGGCTCTGTGCATAGCACAAGGCGTTCCTGGAGCACAGCACTGAGCTTGGGCTCCAGGGTCCCTTCCCCCCCACCCCTTGGTCTTCTGTCCTCCCCTCATGCGTAGGTGGTCACCCAGGTCCTTAGGCCTCGGGGCCACCCAAGTGAGTCCGCAGAGGCTGGAGGGTGCTCTTGCCCTCACCTGGGCGCACACCCCGGGCGGCTGCCCAGTGTGTCCGTCGTACTCCCCCCCCCCCCCCCCCCGCAGGGCGCATGGGAATTCGAGGGTGCTGGTGAATCCTTGAACCCGGAGGCCGGGCGCTGGGAGCTCAGAACTGCAGATCCTGCTGGTGCTGGTGAAGCGGGATTCCGCTGACAGGGAATAGCCACTCCCGGGCTGCTCGGGTGCGGGCCTCCTGGTGCTGGTCGCCTCTGCTGTCACCCTGGGAGCCCAGGGCCTGTGCGGGGAGCTGCGCCGCGTGGAGTCCTGCAGGTCAGAGCAAGAGGGCGCTGGCCGGGGAGGAGGAGGTGTGGCCGGTACGGGGTGGGCTGGACGTCCCTGGTCACCCACATGTTCACCTCCATGCGTCCCCAAAGGATGCAGCGGAGATGACCCCTGAGTCACATCCAGGGTCACAAAATAGAATCACTTCAGTTCCGAGACCTTCCCCCACCCAGGATTGTTACAGGGCAACCCCGCTACAGAACGCGTTGCCCGACTGTGGGTCCTCACCCGCGTGCTGAAGTGGGACTTGAACTGCAGGCGCACACAAGGTTGACAGAAGGTTTATTCACAAGGGCAGGGAAATGAGAAAATCAACAACTCGGGGAGAAAAGGAGGGAGATACATTCTTACACGCGTCCTACCCGTTCCGCCTGGAATCCCACATGACCCGCCGACCAAGCGCTGCCTGGCCAGGAGAGCGCGACACCCACTCCCGTGGCTGGTCATCTTCACAAACAGAGAAAATGGCCGCTTCACTCCGCCCTCAGGGCCTTGCAACCTCCCTTTGGGGATCATGGGATTTGTAGTTCCCGGTGTCTTGATGGAGTGGGGGTGGAGTCCACAGCGCCTGTGTGGAGTGTGCACAGGACATCCTTTCCCCCTAACGCTATCACCCCAGGCCGTTCCACTCACACCCCAAGGCCCCCTGGGGCTCCCACCCACTGGCCAGAACCTCTTCCAGTGTCACCCCTATTCACATCCAGATCCCCTCACAGACTGTCTCCAAATCATCTGTTAACCCCCTAGAGTGCCGCTGCCTGCACGCGCGCGTGCGCGCACACACACACACCCTCCCCCACCCCAACCCCCTCCCCCACCCCCCATGGAAAATGCCTAAATGCTGTCAAACCAGCCTTCCTAAATCCTCTAATTGCCATCACTTAAATACAGATGTTTCTCCATTTCCTTTTGCACCACAAGGGGAGTCCGTCCCTCTGGCTGTTCCAGCTCCTGTTTCAGCGTCTTCCAAGGGGCCTGCTTTGTTAGTTTTTTAAAATATGGCGCGTTGGTTTACGAGCTGTGTGATTCAGGGTCACGCCACCTCAAGTGAAGGTACCACACCACACCCCCTCCTCGAGTCCTTAACCCCAGGGGCTCCCTCGCCTCTTTGTGTCCACCCCGTTCCCTCTCAAAGCCCCCCGCCCCCACCGCAGGACTTCAGGTCTGCAGTCCTGTTTCTAGGGTGTGTGTTGGTTTATTTTTGTCAGTTCCTTTGTTTCTTCCTATTCAAAATAAGAGTGAATTCATCAGTTTGGAGAATCAGATTTAGGGGCTTAGCAGAACATTTGAGCTGGTGTATTTTGGGGTGATTGGGGGACAATTAAATTAGGCAGGAAAGAGGCAGCTGGTTGACACACTGGGAAAATTCAAGATTCAAGGCCAGAGGTCAGGTGGCCAGGTGAGGAGTGGAGCATGGAAGAGGGGTAACTTAGGAGGAGTTGAGGGTACAGGGCATCAGGGCCCCTACCCGGCCCATCCAATCTCACCAGACCCCTCCAGGGCCAGCCCCAGGCACGGGACCAGGACCCACATGGTCACATCAGTATCCAGGGGGGGTGGCAGCCCGAAGCCGGGAGCCTCCCTGAGGAACCTTTAAATCCCTCAGCCCCCTGGGCCCAGCTGGTGCCCAGGTGTGCCCCAGGCCCTGCCCCTGCAGCTGAGGTATGGGTGGAGGGAAGCAGGAAGTGGTAGGTTCACTGACCACCATACCTGTTCTCAGATGCCTGCACCCCAAAGGGCTGTGCCCCCTGCCCAAGGGAGTCTCAAAGGCCAGCAGGGCCGGCTCGGCTCCCTGTCCCTGCACCCTGGAGCTGTGCAGCCTCTGAGCTCCCGCAGCCTCCGAGCTCCTGCTGCCCCGACCAGGCCTTGGCCTCAGACCCTCGTGTGCACTCAGTCTCAGGTCGGGACTCCACATCCATTTACCTCTCTGGGCTAATCATAACTGTGGGCACTGAATCCGGCCCCACACAGTATAGACTTGGCCAGCGTCTGGGCCTCGAAAGCTCTGCGGTCTGGTCTCTCTCTGACCGGGAGGGGCTTCCGCTCGGTCAGGCACAGGTTGTGGGAGGGACAGTCAGCTCTTCCCCCTGGTTTCCTGATCTAATGCCAGTGGTGGCAGGCGCTGGCGCAGACACCAGGCTTGGGGTCGTGTCACAGGCAGTCCCCCTAGACACCATGCCCTGCAGGTCCGCACTGACTGGGGGTCCTCTGAGTCACCCTGTGGGGAGAGGGAAGCTTGAGAGAAGCTTCTGGATCCTGTACCCCCACCTTCCCCCTTATCACTCACTGTTCACAACCTCAATCAAACTTATCCAAGTCCTCCCGCTCCAGACCCACCTCCATCCCACACAGCCCAACTTGACCCAAATCTGGCCCCCAGCCCCGCTCAGCCCAACTCAGCACACCTCAGCCAGCCATGTCAACCACCCCTGGCCACCACAGCAAGAGACCCCATGTGACTGGTCAGCATCACCCTCAGCCCTCCCTGACTCCCATTGCCTTGTCTTGCGCCAGAACGGCCCTCCTCCCCCCAACTCAACCAAGGGCTTCATGTCTAACACAGGCCAGTCACCTTCATAGTCAGCCCCCCGCAACCCGCATGGGACTAAGTCACAACCATCAATGAACCCCATGCCTCTGGGATGTCTGCTGTGCTGGTGAAGACGGAGTGGGGAGGGAAAGGCACCCTGGAAACTGAAGGGGGACCCATGGGGAGCCCCTGCGAAGGGGAGAGACGGCCTGATAGCCCCTCTAGCTGTGGGGAAGGTGGGCGGTAGTGCGAGGCCAGTGTCTGAGAGGTTGGGAGGCCCCTGGTCTGTGTCTGAGGGAGGAGCACCCATCCCTGTTCCCTGAGAGGGAGAGCCCTGGGGAGTTGGGGTACAGGGGGAGCCGCACACAGGATCTTCTCCAGCAGCAGGAGGGTGAGACTTCCTGAGGGTCCCCACGGGGCAAAGGGAGCTCCTGTGTGCTCAGGCCTCTCCCCTGGAAGCTCAGCTCCTGCTGCCCCACCCCCAGCTCATCTGTGGGGCCCCAGCTGTGTGTCCAGAGCCTGAAAGCTCAAGATGTTACTGATGTGCAGACACACAAGGACCGCCCCGCTTCAGAGGTGCTGGCAGAGACCCTGGTTCTATGCAGGGCATGCGGCGTTCCTGGGGCATGGACACAAATGTTCCTGATGAGACACCAACCTGACGTGGGTCAGGAGGGAGGGATTTTTTTCATTTTTAATGTTTTTTTTTTAAAGATTGATGTATTTATAAAAAAGCTGGGGTACAGTCCACATGCGTGGGAGGGTGAGAGGATTCACCAGAGACAGAGTGGGGAACAGAACAGGCAGACTGACAAAATACACTGCTGAGGGGAGCTTCGGGGAGACAGGAGAGGTCTGCTGCACCATGTGGGTAGTTCCCTGGCCTGGGATCAAACTTGCGCTGCAGTGGCTGTGGACAGCTTCGTAGTGCTGAGACTTAACCCATGCGCCGCCGCCAGGAGGCCCTGATTCCTGAGTCTCTTGGACAGCATTTACTTGGGGTTTCAATTTCCAGGGCTCAAGTTCTGGGAGCTAGCTGGTCTCGATGGTTTTCTGTATCCAGTCGGTGAACTTGCAGAGGTTGGTGTAGACACTCGGCACGTAGGGCTGGCCGCATGGGGCGTGTCCAAAAGACACAAGGCCCTGCAGTGACCCCTTGCAGATCATGGGGCCCCCGGAGTCGCCCTGTGGTGCAGAGAGGAGTGAGTGCACCCCCATCACGCAGCAGTGGAGACACAAGTGGGATCATGGGAGCAAGATAAAGGGGGGCAGGGGCGGACACATCCCTTCGAAGTTCCATCCCAGACCCCCGTTTTCCCTAATTCTGCTCCCTTTTGTCCTGACAGCAGCCTCGGGTAGGGTGCTCTGTGGGTGTTGCTCCTGCTGCTCCCCACTGTGACTTTTTCTCTCATTCCCATAGTTTCTGCCGCCTCCATTTCTTTGTATTTTCGTTCCCCCCACCCCCCTCTGTTTGACTTTCACCTCTGGGAGTCTCCCTGGGTCTCCCTCCCTAACCCTCCCTTCTGGTTCCCCGTGTGTCTCCATTTCGCCTTCTCTGCGGGGCTGCTTTCTGTCCCCGCGTCAGCCCTCCCGGGGCACCCTCCCTCCCTCCCAGGCACCCTCCCTCCCGGGCACCCTCCCTCCCGGGGCACCCTCTCGCCCGCTTCTCGCCGCGTGTCCCGTGTGCTCCGCCCCCGCCCGCCCTCCCGGCCCCGCTCACGTAGCAGGCGTCCCCGCGGCCGGGTCCTCCGCCGGCGCAGACCATGCTGGGGTGGAACACGGGCGCGTAGAGGGCGCCGCAGAGCCGCGCCGACGCCACCGAGACGTTCACGCACTGCAGCGCGGCGGGCTGTGCGCCTGCGGCGGGCGCGGCCGGGTCAGGCCGGGCGGGCAGAGGCGCGAGGCCCGCCGCCCCGCCCGGGGCCTCACCGTTCAGCAGCCGGCCCCAGCCGGAGACGAGGCAGGACTCCCCGGGGGTCGGGCACCGGGAGGCGACGCTGATGGCCCGGATGGTGTCAGACGGGGACACCGGCTCCTCGAGCTTGACGAGCATGAGGTCGTTGGCCAGGAGCGGCCGGTTGTACTCCGGGTGCTGCAGGCAGAGGCTGGCCGCGACCACCCGGCTGCCCGGCCCCTCGAGGGCCCCCAGGCTCTGCAGGCCCAGGCCAACGTCGAGGGAGCTGAGGGGCGCGGGGCTAGGTCACTTTTGTGGCAACTACAGTCGACCCTTGAAAACCCGGGGCTTAGGGGCGCTGACCCCTGAGCAGTCGAACATGTGCATGGAATTTAGAGTTGACCAGCCGCGGGCCCAGCACCTCCGCGTGCTGAGGGGGGGGGGAGGAGCACGCGGACGGGGGAGCACCTTCCCCAACGGCCGGCACCGCCCCGTGCCCCGCGTCGGCCCGCGTGTGTCCGCCCTCGCCCTGCGCAGCCCCGGCCCCTCGCTGCCCGGCCCGGGCCGCGCCCCCTCGCGGGCACCCGGGGCAGGGATCCGCCGTCCGGCCGCAGCGCCGAGCTGGGACGAGGCTCTCGTGCCCCCGCGGCTGCTTCCCTGCGGGCTCCCGGGGTCTGCCGAGGCCGAGCCCCCCCCCCCGCCCCGGCCGCGCACTCACGCCTGGAGACAGTGCGCCGCCGACAGCACCCAGCGCGGGTGCACCAGGACGCCGCCGCAGCGGAGCTCGCCGTCCGCGAGCAGGGCCGCCTGCCAGGGCTGCGCGTGCGGGCTGCAGTCCTCGCCGCTCGTGACGCGGCCGCCGCCCCCCGCGGCGCGGGGCCCTGGGGGGAGTGGCGGCTGCGGTCGGAACCCCGGGGTTTGTGGGCGGTGCTTCGCGGGGCGGGGGCGGGGCTTCTGGGGTGTGGCCACAGCTTTATGGGCGGAGTCAGGGTGCAAAGGGGCGGGGGGCGGGGAATTGGTGCACGTGGGCGTGACCCGCGCTTTAGGGGTCGGGGCTGGCGGCCAGCTCGGGCGCTCCTGGGGGAGGTGGCGCGGGGTGGGGCGAGTCTTAAGGGGTGGGGTTGGAAGTGAGGGGGGGCCGGGCCTCCTGCGGGTGGGGTCTCGGGTTTCCGCTCTGGGCCCGCGTGACCGCTCTCACACAGCCTCTTTCTCTCACACCGCGCGCCCCAAGACAGGCGCGGGCCCTGCGGGGTCCCAGCACCCTCACACCGGGTGGCGAGGCCAGGGCGGCACAGCCGGTGGCTCCAGGGGCAGTGGCGGCTTTCGGCTGTGCTCGGGCCCGCCTTGCCCAGCTGGCCCGGCCTCCTCCACAGTGGCACCCCGAAAGGAACCTCTTCATATTGTGCCACGGTGCCAGGTGCAGTTCCAGCAGTGAGCCCCCCGCCCCAGAAGCAGAAGTTCCCTTTCAGGCACCCCCCGCACCCCCCCCCCCCCCGCACAGCACAGCACCCCGCTTCCCGCTTCCCGCCTCCCGCCTCCGCACAGCACCATGCAGCTGCTGGTGCTCCGAGGCGCAGCGCCTCCGCGAGCGCCTGGCCTGCACCCGCGCCACCCGCCCCGCCACGCCGTCGCGCTCCAGCGCGCTGGGCCACACTGGCAGTGCGCGGCGCCCGCGGGGCCCTGCAGCACCCGGAGCCACCCCGGGCGCCGCGTCTGTCCGGCTGAGCGCGAACCCCGCGCCCGTAGACGCAGCCAGTCGCGCGCACGTGGTACCTGTGGCACCGAGGATGAGGCACCCCAGGAAGCAGCCCCAGGGGGCTCCCGATGTGGCCATCGTGCCAGCACCTGAGGAAGGAACCCACAGCCCACATGCGTCTCTTTCACCGTCCCTCTGTCGCTCGGGGTGCTCTCGGGCAGGTTAGGGCCTCCAGCCCTCTCCCTGCCACCCCCACACGTGTCACGGCGCAGAGACCCAGAGCTTGAGAGAGAGAAAGAGGTGGGGAGAGTACGGAGAGAGACAGCGAGGCGGCGAGCGTGGAGGCGCGTCTCACCTGCGAACTGGGGGCGGTAGGGGGACGAGGCAGCGCTGAGAGGGCAGCTGAGGGTCGGAGTCGAGGAGAGTCGGAGGGAGAGAGGGGTTGCTTGTGAGGAGACAGTCGGAGTCTGGGCCGCACTGGGACTTGGCAGGAGGAGAATGGATCACGCGCACCCGCGCGCTGGGGGAGGGGCAGAGAATGGGGCTCAGGGGGCTGCTCACCCGCTTGGGCTCCAGCGGCGCTGCTGGGTCCAGCGCTGGGCTCCTGTCTGCTGCTTCCTGCAGGGCTCCTGGGGCTTATGAACACCCAGCCTGGGCCGTCCTGCCCCCCAGCGACGAGTTCCTGGAATGGGGCGCCTCTTATGTTCAGCTCAGCTCTCCCAGGCTGCGGTCTGAGGGCCCACAGGGCGTGGGAGCTGGCGCCCCGGGAGTCCCTGGGCTCCGCCCACACTCCCGCTTCTTTCTGGGGGCTTCCTTTCTCCTCTGTCTCTCTCTGTCATTTTCTTGGTCTGGTCTTCTCGTGTTTCCCCCTTAAATCTTGCTTTTGCATCCCCCACCCTCCCTGCCCCTCACCACCCCTCCACGCAAACACTCCTGTCTCCTAGCCCAGACTGCCTCCTCCTATCTTTGGAACCTTGGGTGCCGGGATGCACCCCTGTGAACCGAGGATTCCCCATCTGTATAGTCAGAGTAATGTGCCCAAAGAGAAAATGCAGGAAAGGCGCCCAGACACCCACTCTCTGCCTGAGGGACCCCGCCGAGTAGTGGGGGCGCCGCGCAGCCTTGGCCTGTGCACTGCCACCTCCCCATGAGCGGCAGACCCAGAAGGAAAAGCAGGGTTCAGGGGTTGGGCTTGTGTCCTAGAGGGCACAGATCCGGGGTCGACTCGTTGGGGTGGAGGGGTACACACGCGAGCGCACCAGTCATTTCTACCTACTTTCCTGAACAGGTGCTATTTCCATATGGTACAAAAATAGTGTTTGTTTTTAAAGGTATAGAACGATCATCTCATTCCCCACCTTGTCCCGCCTCGCTCTCAGCCTCCTGGACAGCCACAGCTCCGTGGGACAGGAGCTAGTCTAAAGCCCTGGTGTTTGTCTTTAAGGCTCCAGGCTGGGCTCACGGTGTGGCCATCCCTGGGTGCTCAGAGCAAAATCATCCCCTGCTGTATGCGGGGGAGCTGGCGAGTGTCACGGCTCCCCGTCCCTTTCCCATAATTGCACCTCAGGGCAGTGGGCAGGGAAATTATAGGTGGGTCATGGTTCTCTCTAGGCCCCGTGCCTTCTGCTTACCCAAAATGCTACTCATTTTGTGGCGATTAGTGATTAGCTTTGCCAGGAAAAGAACATTGAAAACAGCAGGTGGGGTGGGCTGGAGAACAAGGGTCTCAAGATGGTCACAGCCGAGCTGGCCCAGCACTGCCCGACATGGCTTTCGTGATAACGTTTTATTGTGTAATAGTTCAAGCCTTCACCCAGTTTCGCTACCATGGCTCATTGTCAAAACTAGAAAACTTGGGTTGCTGCAATGCCATCAGCTGTGGTGCACACCTTATTTGAATTTCAATATTCCTTCTTCTTTGCCATCCCCTCCATCCTGTCTGTCTGTCTATCTGTCTACCTACCTACCAACTTACCTGTTTGTTATTTCTCTCTCTCCAGTCACCACAATACAGAAGCATTTCATCATCACAAAGAAATTCTCTGCTTTATCCCTTAATTATCACCCCCTTCTCGCAACCTCAAGCCCTGATAACCACTGGTTTATAACTATAATTTTTTGTTATTTTGAGAGTGTTATGTGAATGACATCACACATGTGATGGGCCTGCTATTAAGAACCATCCTAGTTGTCCTATGTAACCATTGTTCGTTCCTCTCATAAGCTTTAAAAAAGTATTTGTGTATATTTACTTGAGTATCATCCACAAAAGCCTGAAAGGCATATCTCCTGTTAATATTCTTGTTTACAGATGGGAAAGCTGAGGGCAGAGACATGACGTCACCTGTCACCAGTCTGGGGCACCTGTCCAGGTAAGTCACAGGGCTGGGATTTGAAGCCCAGCAGCCTGACTTCAGGGAAACTAATGGGGGAAAAAGGCCAAATTTAGTACTGATGAAACTTGACAGCTTCTTTTCTTGTGATGTATATGAAGACCACCCCCCCACTCTATTCTAGGGGTCTCTTTAATTTTGTCTGTGCTGGAAAATTTCTGTCAATATGTTTTGTCCTTGAGAAAAGAACTTTTCGTGCCATGGTTTCCTTGTCTGTACATGGGTTCTGGGGCGAGAACTGCTTCTAAGGTTGTCATGAGGATGAAATCCTAATGCACTGAGTGTGGAACCAGAGAACAAATTCTCAGTAAATGTGACCAATGTCCATCCTATATCACCCTGTAAACAACACCAAGGCCTCCGCCGCTGAGTTGCTGTAACCAAAGTGTCTGGCCCAGGTGGCTCGTGAACAGCAAGAATTTGTGTCTCTCGGTCCCGGAGGCCGGGGCCCATGTCAGCACACCCGCAGGGTGGGTCCGGCGAGGGCCCTCCTGGCTCATTGACAGGCTTTTGTTCTCAGGAGGCAGAAAGGGCCCAGGAGCTCTCTGGGGTCTCCTTATAAGGGCACCCCAAAGACCCCATCACCACATACCATAAATCTGGGGGACAGGTTTCAAAATATGAACGAGGGGAACATAGCACTCGACCTGTTGCAAAAAGAAGACACTCGTGCTGGCTGGCTTTTATGTGAGCTGATTTGTGGGGCCCAGTGTCTGACCCTGGTGGCCACACAGTGAATGGGGCGTGTGTTCAGTGGCGGGCAGAAGGCAGGGGGGCCAGTGGACTTGACCCCCTCCCTGGCTTAGGAAGGAGGGTCAGGGAGTATGGCCCTCAAACGGCCTGGACCCCTCAGCATCCCCAACTCTGCGTCCTCATCTGTTCCTACAAGTCTCGAGCCTGCGAGAACTCCCATGTGGAGGTAGGCCTGGGGCCAGAGCTCAGGTGCTGTAAGAGGGGAGTGGGGACTGAGTCCTGGACTTTCTCTGTCCCAGCCCCTAGCAGGGGGTGAGAGCAGGGGGTGAGAGCGCCCAGCAGAGCCTCCTGGACTTCCCCCTGGTTCTTTCTGCAACTCGCGTTGGAGATTTTAATTTTCAGAAATGCTTTCGTGAAATTTATTTTTTTTTAAATGCTTAGCCATACTTTTTTTTTTTTTTTAAATAGAGGCATGTTTTATTTATTTATTTATTTGTTTGTTTGTTTGTTTTCGTTTTATACATGCACTGGGTACAGTCAGAAGCGCGGGAGGGTGAGAGAATTCACCAGAGCCAGAGTGGGGAGCAGAGCAGGCAGAAGGACCGAAGTACACTGCTGAGGGGAGCAGCGGGCGGCAGGAGAGGTCTGTGCGCCATGTGGGACCCTCCTCTGGTGGCCGGGGAGCAGCCGGGGATGGAAGGCCGCGGGCAGCTTCGCAACCCAGCGTTCAACCGCTGCGCCACTGGGGAGGCCCTTTCGTGAAATTTAAATGCACCCGTCAATCTAGAAGCTGGAGAGCCTGGCGGGGGCTAAATGAGAGCCAGGAGGCCAGGGCCTGAGCGGAGTCGGTCTCTGACCGTGGTGCTGAAACCGCTGCTTTCCTATCAGACTCACACTGCGCGTGCGCACCCCGGTGCATGCTCACAGCACCGTGCACATTCCCTCACGCCTGCACACGCGGCCCCCCACTGCCCCTCAGGCCATGTGAGCGCCCCGCAGGAGGCAGATCAGGGGCAGTGACAGCCAGACCCTCCCCCTATGGGATGACACCATTTTATGATCCTTCAAAGAGCAGGTGGCGCCCCAGTGGCGCTGCTTCTCTGCTGCCTTTTGGAGTTTTGGGGAGTTCAATTAACTTCTTCATTTTAAGATTTTTATATATTTTTGCAAAGAAGAACTGGGGTACAGGCCAGAGGTGTGGGGGTGAGAGGATTCACCAGAGACAGAGTGGGGAGCACAACAGGCAGATCTACTGAAATACACTGCTGAGGGGAGCAGCGGGGAGACAGGAGAGGTCTGCTGCACGGTGTGGGCCAGCTCCCTGGCCGGGGGCTCGAACTCCAGCTGTCGTGGTGGTAGCCGGTCTAGGGGTGTGTGATGATGTCTAGCTGGGGGTTTAAGTTCCATTCTCTCACCTGAAGAAGAGCATCTTTTTATGTGTTACGTTTGTGTATCTTCTGTGGTAAAGTGGACCTGTGGTGAGCTTCTTCCTCTAGAAGAAAGGGTACTTGGGGTGTTCAAATGCCCTTTATCTGCTATGCAAGCAAGATGGACCTTCCCACGTGTATTAGTGTCCCAGGACAACAGAGAATCACAAACCAGGAGGCTGAAAATTACAGACATTTATTCTCTTACATTCCAGGGGCCAGAAGTCTGAAATTGAGGGGCCCCTCTAGGACTCTGGGGGCGGGGATGCTTTCCTTCCCAGCTTCTGGTGGCTGTTAGTGGGTCCCTGGCCTGCTCAGCTGGTGTCTGTGTGACCCCAGCCTCTGCCTGCCTCTTCACAGGCTCCCCATGTTGCATCTTCACAGCCTCTCACCTCTTGGTATAGGAACCCCACCATCCTGGGCCCACCCCTCTCCGGGATATCAGTGAAACTGTTGACACCTGTAATAACCATACCTCCAAATAAGGTCACGTTCTGAGGTGCTCATTCTGAGAACCGCAGCGTCTTCTGGGGGCGCACAGTTTAACCCACCACACTGCTGATTCAGCAGCCTGTGCCCTCAGTCGCGTCCAGCTCCCTCTCGGGAAAAGCGGTAGAACACTGCACCTCTGGGTGCGAGGTGGAACTGTCACCTCGGTGCTAGAGGTAGGCGTTTGACTACCTGTGAGGTGATTACCAGGTAGGTATAAAGGAGGCGTTTGACTCATTCAGGCTCAGAGAGGTCAAGTAACTTGCCCCACGTTGCTCAGCCCAGCCCACGGCTCTCCCAGGTCCATTCTCCAAGGGGCCCCAAGGTGGCGCCATAGAGCAAAGGCTGGATTCTGCAGCCTCGGGTCAAAAATCCTGTGTCCTGGGTGCGCAGGGGGCGTCTCTCCCGGAGCTCGTTAGGGTAACCCCGATGCAGACCTCCCAGGCGGGAGCAACAATCGAAGCTGCTGACCAGTTCCCAGGGAGCCTGGGTGGGGTGTGTGTGTTCACACCGGGCCCGGCATCGCGGGCATCTCCGGGACAGCTGCAGTGTCGCCCGCGGTCTCCGCCCCGTCTCCGCTCGCGTCCGGTCTTGGGGGCCCGGGCCCCGCGCGGCAGCCCCTGCTACGGGACAGAAACGGCTCTGAACCTCTCCCTGCCGGGCCGCCGTTACCCTGGGGGCTGGGCCCGGGGCGGAAACACGGCCTGGAGGTCAGACGCTGAGGCCGGGGAAGGGAGCAGGGGGCACGGAGGCGTCTGGAAGTGGGGGGAGGGTGAGACCAAGGGTCAGCAAAGGAAACCTGGGATCCAGGATTGTCCCCCCCCCCCACCCCAGATTCTCACCCCAGGAATCTTTCCTCCCTTTTCCTCTCTGCCTCTCCTTACCTCTGTCTTTCTTACCCATCCACCCACTCTGTCTGTCTGTCTGTCTTGCAGAGCCCTTTTCAGAACCTTTCTCAATTTCTTGGTGGTGCTGTTTCAGTGCTTCTAAAGCGTCCCAGGTTCCCCTGAGTCTCTAAATCCAAGTCTGTCTTTATTTATTTATTTTTTTTTTTGTGGGACCCTCCCCGGTGGCCGGGGATCAAACTGGCACTGCAGAGGCTGCGGGAAGCCTTGGAACCCAGCACTCAACCACTGCACCACCAGGGGAGGCCCTGTCTTTATTTTTTTTAAAGATTTATTTATGCATACAAGAACTTGGGGTACAGGCCAGAAATGCGGGGGTGAGAGGACTCACCAGAGACAGAGTGGGGAACAGAACAGGCAGCGGGCGAGTCAGGAGAGGTCTGCTGTGCCATGTGGGTAGCTCCCTGGCTGGGGACCCCAACTCGTGCTGCAGGGGCTGCGGACAGCTTCATAGGCTGTGTCTTAACCCCTTGCGCCACCGGGGAGGCCCTCAAGTCTGTCTTTAAATCACTTCTGGTGACTATTTTTCTAAGCTCTCAGAGTCTCTCTTCTCTCTCCCCCTCCTGCCCCTTCCCACCGTCTTCCTCCTCCCTCCCACCTCACCCCCCCCTCCCCCAGCCAGCTCCACGTCCCTGTCTGCTTGTCTTGGCTCCAGCACCATCTCGGTTTTGGGCACTGACTCAGGTCTCCTGCTCCCCTGATTCACCTGCTGGCTCCATACCAGCTGCAGAGATTGAGCCCCACTCACCCAGCCTCGCTGCCCCCAGCCCCTGAACTCCTCGAGGGCTCCCACCTGACCTCTGTCAGAGCTAGGGGGAGGAAGCTTGCAGCGGGGAGGCTGGCGCTCAGAGCAGCTTTGTCATCAGCGCCCGTCCTCACCTGCGGCTCCTCCCACCCGCAGTCAGATGCTTATCTGCTCCACGGAATGCGCAGGGCCGGTCCTCCACCAGCAGGGCTGGGGCCACGCCCTGACCTCGGTTTCCAGCCAGGATCAGCCACCCTGAGTGCCAGGGCCTGGGGGAGGACAAACCAGCTCTGCCAGCCTCACCCCGAGCCTCTGAAGTCCAGAGTCAATCCTGTGCATTTCAGGGGGTGCAGGTGAGTCAGCCGCAGGGGGTCGGGTTCGAATGTGGCCGTGGCCCAGCAGAATACAGTTCATGCAGCAGCCTCGGCTTGGGGGTCTCAGCTGAATTCTTACTCCCTTTAGTCTTTAGCTGCAGAGATGCGAACACAGGTTTCCTGATCCCCGCTGCTCCGGACAGAGGCTCTTCCCTTTCCTGTTGCCTCCCCCTTCTCCCTCTGCCCACCCTCCTCCCTCCCTCCCCACCTCTGCTCCCTCCCCCCTCCTCTGCTCCCTCCCCCCTCCTCTGCTCCCTACTTCCTCTCTCACTCCCTCTTCCCACCCTCCTCTGCTCCCTACCCCCTCCTCCTTCCCTCCCTCCTCCCTCTCTGCTCCTTCCCTCCCTCCCTCCTTCCCTCCCTCCTTCCCTCCTCTGCTCCCTCCTCTCTCCCTCCTCCTGCTCCTCCCTCCCTCCTCCCCTCCCTCCTCCTCCCTCTTCCCTCCCTCCTCCTCCCCCTCCTCCCCCCTCCTCCCTCTCTCCTCCCTCCCTCCTCTTCCTTTCCTCCTCCCTCCCTCTCTCCTCCTCCCTCCCTCTCTCCTCCTCCCTCCTTCCTCTGCTCCCTCCCTCCTCTGCTGTCTCACTCTTAGGAAATGTGTAGTGTGGTTCATATGGGCATGTAATTTTAATATATGTTACTGGTTTTAGATTTTTTTTTTAAAGATTTATTTATTTATGCATACAAGAACTGAGGTACAGGCCAGAGGTGCGGGAGGGTGAGAGAATTCACCAGAGCCAGAGCGGGGAGCAGAGCAGGCAGAAAGACCGAAGTACACTGCTGAGGGGAGCAGCGGGCTGCGCACCATGTGGGACCTTCCTCTGGTGGCCGGGGAGCAGCCGGGGATCGAACCGGCACTGCAGAGGCCACGGGCAACTTCGCAACCCAGCGCTCAACCGCTGCGCCACTGGGGAGGCCCTGGTTTTAGATTTTATATATGTGTAATCCATTCTCTCTCTCTCTCTCTCTCTCTCTCTCTCTCTCTCTCTCTCTCTCTCTCATTCTGTCCCAGTCACTTTTCAAACAGCACTTTCGCATTTTCAATTTTTGATGATGACGACAGCTAACATCTGTGTGTCCAGTATGGATCAGCTGGTGTTAATCTCTACGTTTCTGTCCTGAGCACTCACTGCCCTGCCCCTGGGTTGTGTAGTCTGGCAGCCTCAGGTGGCGACTTCGTGGCTGCGCAACGTGTCCTCCAGGTGATCACCCCAAAAGTCCACCATGACCGGCCTGTGCCCCCTCCCCCACTTCAGCCCCTCTGCTTCCCCTGCTCTCTGTGTCTAAGCCCCCACTGAGGGTTGTACACCCATCCCGTGCTTTGTTCATCGGCCCCACAGTGGGTAACCACACAAAGACCCAGCAGCCTCCCCAAGGGTGGACGACACGTGATGGCCACCTCCCAGCCACCACCGATGGCACCACAAGGCTTGAACTTACATGTGTCCCCAGCGGGCTGTGGGGATTCTCAGGGATGTATGGCCAGGCATGAACGCACTGAGTCACGGGGGGTGTGTGCACTTAATTCAATGGAGCAGCTCTGGATCATTCCTTGGGGTTTGGAGACACTGGAACATTCTACCGTCAGCACTTCCCCGCAACACCTGACACCGTCATCCTAATTCTCTGCAGCCTGATTGGTGCCAAGTGTGATATCTAATCGTGGTTTTGTGGTTATGTACATCTTTGATGACTTTGAGCACCCCTCGGAGGCACGCTAGCTGTGGGACTCTGCACAGCCCGCTCACACCCTTCGCTGCTCCCCGCGAGAATGGCATTTTCAGGTTGAAGTCACGTTGCATTATGGCATTAGACGTTTGTCTTCTACCTCATTCGGAGGTGCTTCCTGCTTGTCCAGCCCACATGTCACGAATGACTTCTCCAAGCCCATCCCCCTGCTGACGGCTCACTGTGCTCCCCTGCTGACGGCTCGCCGTGCTCCCCTGTGAGCCCAGACTCTGCGCTTTGACATAATCAAACTAAGTGGTGTCTTGTCTGGTGTTGTATGTTTTAGAAGTCTTACAAAGTCGTTCCCTGTCACAGAGATTCCAAGATCATCTCCTTAATTTTCTTCTAGTAGTTTCATAAGTGCATCTTCCATGTAGCTGTGGTCTTTGGGATGCCTGGAGTCCTCCATGTGTGATGCTGGATGAGAGTCAAGGCCTATTTCCTGGCACACTGAGCCGGTTATCCTGGAGCTGCAGACTGAGTTCCCATCTGCCCCCACCAAACTGAGGTTCTGTGATATCATATCTGACAAGTCCCCACGCACTGTAGAATGTCCTGCTCAAAGCCCACCAAGCTCTTTCTGTGCTGTCGCTTCTGGCTCCCTGACCCATTCATCTGTTCTTGCTCCACTACTCCACTATTTTTAACACGTTGATTTGTTTTGCAGCCTGTCTAATATCTAGTAGGGCAAGAAGCTTACTCTTGCACCACACAACGCTGCTCTTACCGTTTAGATCACCGTACAGGAAACAGACTGATCCTCTTTCCACCCGAAGTCAGAGCTGGTTACACAGTTGGCCCCTCCTGAGTCTTCACTCACATTTCCTGTCACCCCCGGCGGCCTCCATGCTGGAAAAGGCTCAGCCACATGCGGGAAGAGAAAGTGGAGACTGCCGGAAAACCCACACCATGCCTTAGCTCAGCCCTCTGTTCCTAGAAACTCTGCCCGCCATGAGTCCTTTGGACCGGCAGGTGCGAAACCAGCCTGGACACGGCGGTCTGGAGCTCTGAATTCCAAGCCCGGGGTCGGGGTCGGAGTCGAGCCTGGTGCAGGGGCTTCAAGTCAGCAAGACGCGGGCTGCTGTTGGCTTCCTGCAGCCCCATCTTCACCCTGCAGCTTTCACCGTACCGTGCCAAGTGGCTGGTCCGCCTCTGGGCACCCGCCTTCCAGCTGGGAGGAGGGAGAAGGTCTACTTGGAATAGGGAACATCCTCCCTTTACCAGCAAAGCAAGAGCTTCCCAGGAAATCCAGCCACCCGCTTCCCGTTTACAAGACACAGCTTGGCGTTGGGGCCCGTGGTGGCCTGGAAGTGGGGTGAACATCTTTACCCACCTTTCCCACCACCCCATTGCAAGAGTTGGGATGGGATATGGAGGAGAGAATGGTGGCCTCCCCCTATCTCTCCCCCTGACCTGGAACCCCTTGCACTCTGCCATGAGAGGCAGAAGCAAGGGCTGGGTGAATGAGAAGCAAGCACTGGGCTCCCCACTTTCTCACCCTGGTCTTAGATGTCACATCAGCACCTTATCTTTAATGTTGTCGAAGTGATCGGAAGCCATGGCCTGTCCACCCCTAGTGAAGGTGGGTGAAGGCGAGCACCTGCACATGTCTGCTGTGAGAACAAAAGGCTTTTCATTCAGTGGGAATGATACAAGATGTCTGGCTGCACCTACAAACCCCCTGTGGAGCAGACACACCAAAAACAGGATAACACACCTGTGGCTTTGTTTACACTAGCGTGCTGTGCTTCCGAACATCTACGCAAGGAGAGAAAGACAGGCCTGCGCCCGGCAGGGCTGGGGACAGAGTGGGTTCCCTGGGAGGTCCTCTGGGTTGTCCAGGAGGTTCTGTTGCTCCACATGGGTGCCCTTCTGTTTTGTGAAAATTCATGGAATTATGATACGTAGGAGTTCAAATGCATCCTTCCACAAAAGGTTAATTTAAAATACGGCTACAAGGAAGCCGGGGCAGACACTGAGGCTGACCCTGTTTCTACCCACCTCCCCTTCTTTGATAAGAAAACCCTGAATTCCCCCTCCTCCCTCCACTCTCCCCCCATCTCCCCCCTTCTACCTCCCCCCACCTCCCCCCACTCCCCCACATCCCCCTCCTCTTGTTCAGGCCATTTGGGGAAAGGTTCTGGTTGCAACCTCAAGAAATGAATCCTGATTGGTGCAAATCAACCATGTGGTGCCCTTCCCCTATCCTGTGATTGACTTAGAGGAGGTCACGTGACCCAACTCTGGCCAAAAGAGGAGAAAATTCTGCTGGGATGGACTTTGGAAAAGTCACACCCTTTTTCCCTACAGAGACTGGCTAGTTACTGACCCTGAGTTCAGGACCCCACAGAGCAAGGACCCCCGGAGGCTCGCAGCGGCCCTTATGCACACGTGTTGGTGTTAGAAGCTAAATTTTTTTTAAAAAGATGTATTTATTTATGCATACAGGAACTGGGGTGTAGGTCAGAGGTATGGGGGGGTGAGAGGATTCATCAGAGACAGAGTGGGGAGCAGGACAGGCAGATCCACTGAAATCCATTGCTGAGGGGAGCAGCAGGGAGACAGGAGAGGTCTGCTGCACCATGTGGGTAGCTCCCTGGCCAGCCGGGGATCGAACTCGTGCTGCAGTGGCTGCAGAGAGCTTCATAGGTTGCATCTTAACCTCTTGCGCCACCAGGGAGGCCCCTGAATTTTTTCTTATTGCCAAAAGCAGGTCAACTAACAGCATGAGGTTGGAAAATAGGCTCAAGATTGCCTCTTAGCTAGGATTCTGCTCCATCTAGATGGATCAATTTTGCTGTTATGAATGTAACTACCGGCGTCTCCGGGAATTCTGTCAGCACTATTTATTCCTGTTTGTGTGCCCCATCACGATGTGTTCTGCCTTGCGATGGGAGCGGGGCTGACTTCACGTCTGCACAGCACCTTGGGCATCAGGTCCGCCATTGCCCAGCACCAAGGACAAATGACGCATCATTGTAGGTCAGAGAGACCTCAACCTTGGCTCCCCAACCGTTGTCGAATATCCCCCAAAACTATTGTGAGGACTTGTATATCGCTGGGCACTAGTTATTGCCTATTATTATATCATTTCTTATGCCATCCTCCCATGTTATGGGTAGTGAAATTAAGGTCCAGAAAGAGTACAGGACTTTTGAGAGGTGGCTCAGTACTGTTTCAGTACCCCCCAGCCCCCCCAACCCCCCTTCCCCCGGCCCACGACCTCCCTCGGCTGCACCCCCAAGGCGGGTGCTTGTGGGGTGCGCGCGGAGTAGCACTTTGTAGCTGGTGGCGCCACCCCCTCCTTGGCCATAGCTGATTGGACCCGGAATCTGCCTGTCTGTTGGGGAGGGCCAATCAGGTGGTTTCTCCTCTCTGAGCACTAAGAACGGCCAATAGCGAGTGGGTGGGGGCGGGAATGCTAGGGTAGGTCACGCCCCGTCGGGCGCCGCTGGGCGGGGGGAAGGGAGGCGCGCGCGGGCGTCGTGGGGCGTCCCGCGGCGGCCGCGGGGCTCCCGCATTCTCCGGCTTCTCCCTCCCCGCCACCCCCGTCCCCGCCGTGGCCCGTAAGCAGCGCCATCTCGTCCTCGCGGCCGGCCGGCGAGGTCTGGGAGGAGCCCCAGCTCCGCCGTCGGCGCCGCGTCCGTGGCCGCCCGACCCGGCGCGGAGCGTAACCCGCGTCCGGCGCCTTCCGGCCCCGGGGGCCCCGCCGGTCCCACGCAAAGCCCCCGCTCCGTCCCGCCCCAGCCCGCCGCCCCCAGTGCGCAGGGTGCGCCCAGTCGGCCCGGCGACCCCCGACGGCGGCGGCGGCTTCCTGCTGCCTCCGCGCCTGCGGCCGCAGGTGCGCGTGTCGGGTCCGGCGGCCGCGGCCCACCGCGCGCCTCTGGGCCAAAGCGCCCGCAGACGGGGCGAGCTCCCGGCGAGCCGCGGGACGATCCTGAGCCTTTTCTGCCTCCTGCAAGTCACCGTCTCTGCGCTCAGGGCGCCTCCCTCCTTCCTCAGACTCTGCGTGCGGGCTGGCCTCCGCCGGCCCTCGGTGAGGCCCCGCCTCCCAGGCAACCCCCCGGGCGGTCCCTCCCCCGCGGATCTCTACCACTAACCCCTGCTGCAAAGCCTCTGCCCTCTGCAGTCACCTGCACGTAGGCACTAGGAATTAGGACACGCTGGTCTTGGAAGGGGCGGTGACCCTCCCACACCACGCTGGGAAGCACACCCCCCAATTCCTGCTGTCCCTCAGCCCTCTCCGTTCAGACTGCTCAGAGTTCCTTCCGGTTCCCCCATCTCTGTTCTGCTTGTCTCCCCTTGCTTAGAACGCAGCTCCAGGAGGTAGGGAGTCCTATTCCCTGTGTACCCCTGTGGGTATCCCCAGCACCTGGCCTGGCTCCTGGCAGAGCACCATCAATATTGGAGAAGGACGTAAAGGGAGCTTGAGTAAATTTCTATTTTGTGGGGTTTTTTTTGGGGGGGTGCTTTGCAACTGAGCAAACAGGTGGAGGGAGGAGGAGGACGAGGGGAGTGGAGAGGGCACCACCGAGTGCGCTTCTCAGACTCTTTATTTCTGGGACCATGTGTGGGCCATAGCAGCAGAAAGAAGGTGGGCCCCGGAAGAAAGCATGGGGGGGCCAAGGAGCAGCCCCACCCTGGCCATCCGTGAACTGTCTCCAGGGTCCAGTCAGAGAGGCAAGGTCAGTCCATGGTGGAGAAGGGGTTCCCTGATTCCCGGGTACCCCAGGATGCTCAGGGAAGGGGCAGGAAGATGTACCTCCTCCCTGTATTGGGGAAAGAACTGGGTCCCTGTGGGAGTGTGGGTGTGGGGGGCAGCAAAGTGGGGGAGGTGTCCAGGGGTAACTCATCAGTTGGACCTGATAGTGTCCTGGATCCACTTGTTGAACTGGCAGAGGTTGGTGTAGACACCAGGTCTGTTGGGCTTGGCGCAGGGAAAATCCCCCCAGGACACGAGGCCTTGGAGAAAGTTGTTGCAGACCACAGGACCCCCAGAGTCGCCCTGTGGTGGAGCAACGGGGCAGAGGAGCCGAGAGGTGGCGGGAGGGAGACACAGATGGAGAGGGAGCAGGACCGGACACAGGTGGAGAAGGCAGAGGGGACGAGACAGACGAGAAGGAGGCGCAGGTAAAAGGAGAGAGACACAGGGAGAATATTAGCATTTCACCCCATGACCCACCTTAGAAACCCTACTTGTCCCCGATGAAGATTGTGCCCCATGACCACCACTGACATAGGGGCTGAGTAATTCTTGGTGGTGGGGGGCTGTGGGGGCACCTGAAGATGTTTAGAAGCATCCCCGACCCTCCGGGCACACTGAGACAGCAGACGTTGGCAGCGCCAAGGTCCAGGGGCAGAACCACTGTTGGGACGCTCTTGCCTTGCCTTGTCCTTAATTCGCCATAATTCCCTGTAATTGCCTCCCTGGAACAATACTCACTGCTCTTTGCTGTCATTTCTTATTTATGTTTATGCAAAACACGAATACCTACAGACTCCTGGTAATGATTACAAGGAAGCCTGACATCTGGCTTCTTGCACTTGGACAGTTCCAAGACCAAAGGGCTTGGCTGCCTCCGCCTCACATTCCAGCCTCTCGAGGCGAAACTGCCTCATTCCTGTCCTTGGCATCGCAGCCCTGCAGAGCATCTTTGGAGAAGCGCTTGGCTAACGGCTCTGAGCCCTGGCCCTTGCCGCGTGTGGCTAATAACGAGTTAATGTGCAGGCGCACGCGAGCTCCTTAAACAGGTCCCCGCAATTAGCTGCCATGATGATTCTATCTGTATCATATTGTCATGGCTATTATTTCTTACTTTGAGTGGCCGCACCCAGATCACAGGCTGGTGTTGAAAAGCAACTTGAGGTCTACCCCCCCAAAAAAAAATTATCTTGGCTACAGAGAAACTAAATTGTTTAAAATGCTGGCATTTGAATTTGATGCTCTGTCACCGATAAAAATCCTTTCACCCACACATCTGTCCAGACGAGTGGGCTGCCTTTGTGAGTGGGGACAGACATGAAGTTGGGAGACCTGCTAAGCTGTTGTAACTGTCAGGTTTATAAAACTGGTGGTGGGGCACCTCACTGTCAGGACAGGCCAGTGCCGAGAGGAGCGAGGAGAGAGCTGGTTCACTAGATCCTTGGAGGATCCCTGAGGCATGAATACAGGAAAGGGCCTCGAGGACTCACAGTTTCATTGTAATTTCTGTCCTTCTCAATGTGTTACAGACAGAAATTCTATGCTGGCTACCAAGAAATACCAGTTGAAATTCTGATTATTGAAATCCCAGTTGAATTACTGAGGATTTCCTACAGCAAAGGCTGCAGTGAAGGCCTCATCTACTAAGGAACTGAGTGCCTCTAACTGTATTAGCCTCATGAGATTCTATTTAAAAAATCATACAAGAGTTGAGAAAATTAGGAAGTTATTTTGTGACAATTTGAAGACTCATCTGGCTAGGGTAACAAGGAAAAAAATATTTGTTCATTATTGCCTCCCACCCATATCTCCACCCCCAAGTCCTTCTGATACCCCCATGCCTGCCACGCCACCTCCCAGACCCATCCACACTGTCCCCAAACACGTTGACTTATTTCTGTTCATTGACTGGCCCCCTGCCCCAGGACCTTTGCACCTGCTTTTCTCACCCCTTAACCTTGGCAGGGCTGGCTCTTTGTGTCTGTTCACACACTACCTACGAGAACAGGCCCTCCCTTCCCAACCACCATTTTTAATATTATCTCTGATTGTTCATGGTCATAAAGTTTTTTTTTTTTTCTGTATAACCCTAACTACCCTCTGAAATAATTACCTGGTATATACAGTTTCTTGGTCATGGATTTCTTTTTTAAGTTTGACTTCCTTCCCTCCCCGGCCCTTCCAACAGCTTTCTCACCAAGCCTCTGCATTAAAAATTCTCTTTTCTCAAACCCTACCAAAGGGTTCTATTTTCCTTCCTCAAGACATTTGACCAGCATTTGTTGGTAAACCTTCATACTACACAGTGTAAGGAAACAGGACACTTCATTGCCAGCCACCTGAAATTTACCACAATAAGAGACTAACTGAAGTCTGGGAGGTAAAGAGCCTCTTTAGATGTGATTGTTTTGTGCAGTGCACAGTGCACAACCTGCACAACCATACAAAGCAGACTTGATCTCTCCTTCTAGACCTGTGCTGCCCGTTACACTAGCCACTAGCTACAGGGGGCTGTTGAGCCCCTGAAACATGGTAGCCCAAACTGAGATCTGCTGTCAATGTAAAAATACATGTGCCAATTTTGAGAATCTTCTATGGGGAAAAAAAGGATGTAAAATGTCTCATTTGTATTGCTTTATATTAATCACATTTTGAAATGACACTAGGATACATGAGATGAAATATGAAAGTTCATCTCACCTGTTTCTTTTTTTTTTTTCCCTTTAAAAACATTGCTACTAGAAAATTTCATTCTGTTTCTACTAGATAACGTTGCTCCAGAATGAGGCAGGGGTCCTAGCCAGTTTGACCCTCGCAGGGGCCCCCACATGTGGCAAGGCTGCAGATTACAGAGCCAGCCCCCCTGTGTACCTGCCAGTGAGCGGAACCGCTGTCACCCTTACCTGGCAGGAGTCTCGGCCATCTTGGTCGCCAGCACAGAACATGGTGGCGTCTATCTGTCCTGGGTAGGCAGCCTTGCACCTCTCCTGGCTCAGTATGGTGATGTTCAGGCATTGCAGAACCTTCGGGAAGTTAACTGTGAACAGAGACAGAGCAGAGCTGCAGCAGATGGAGGAGAAAGACGGGGTGGCAGAGAAACAGAGGGAAGACGGGTGGGGGACATCTGGAGGCACCCGGAGCTCACCCTTGGGGCTGCTGGTCGTGCCCCAGCCAGAGACTATGCAGCTGGTGCCCGCAGATGGGCAGCGGGAGGAGATGCTGATGGGTTTGACGGTCTGGCTCTCGTGGATTCTTCGGTTGAGTTTGATGAGCATGAGGTCATTGGAATGACCTGGGTGGGAGTAGCCGGGGTGGGGGATGGATTTGATCCCCTTGAACAGCTGCTGCCCAGATTCATAGACAGGAGACAGAGAAAGGTGGCCGAGGCGGATTCGGACAACTCTGAAGAAGATGGCACAGGTCACCAACCACCCTGAGCCCATCCCCCCATCCAGGGCCAGCTACCACCCAAACCCAGTCCGGACCCCCACACCACCAACCAACCCCGGGCACCACACCTGCATCTTCATCTGCAACCCCAGCCCTCTCCCACACAGAAACCGCCAATGAAGGCACTGCAACCCCAAATCTAACCAACCTAACCCCAACCCATCCTCGAGTCTATCCATCCTCAGTCTCAACTGCACCCCAGCTCCATCTCTATCTCCACCCCACCCCCTCCCATCTCACCCCCAATTCTAAAGCCAACCCGAATCACACCTTCATTCCCAAGCATCCATCAGAAGCATTTCCAACCCCAGGAATCCAGCCCACCCCTAACTCTGTCCTCTCCCTGCAACGCCAACCCAGGCCCCCCACTCTGCTCTCCGCCATTCGCCCTCCTCCTGCTCGCTCACCCCCAGTCCCGCCCGCCAGCCCTCCTCCTGGGCCAGACACCCCCCCAACGCCCCCCGCCCGCCTCCGCCGACCCCACTCACGGCTTGTGGCAGTGGGCGGCCGTGAGCAGCCACTGCGGGTGCACCACCACGGCGCCGCAGTACAGCTGGCTGTTGGACAGCAGCAGCGCGCCCTGCCACGGCTGGGCGTCCCGGTCGCACTCGGTCCCGTTCACGATGCGGCTGCTGCTGTCGTCCGACCTGGTGTCCTCCCCGGCCCCGGCGCCGAGCTCCCGGGTGCGGCCGGAGGGCCCCCCGGCGGCAGGGGGGTTGTCGCAGGTCACATCGTTCGCCAGAAGGGGCTCTGGGGGAGGGGGCGGGGGCTTGAGCTCGGGGGCGGGGCCTGGGCTCGGGGGGCGGGTCTTAGAGTCGGGGGCGGAAGTCTGACCACGGCCGCTTGGTTGAGGGGGCGGGGCCGGGGCTTTAGGGGCGGGGCCTGGGGCGTGGGGGCGGAGCCGCTGGGGAAGCAAGGCGTAGAACTTCAGGTTCAGGAAGTGAGGCTGAGCTCTGCCTGCAGTTCTCACGCTTTCTGGGAGGGACCCGAACGCATTGGGCAAGACCGGGGAGGGTGAAACTGCACAACCTCAGAGGAGAAGCCAAGGGTCTGGGGCCAGGGGAGCCTAGGGGTGGCCAGGAGAGCTGAGCTGAGCGGGTGGGATTGGGGTCAAGAAATAGAGTCATGCCTCAGTGAATGGGGTCCGGGCTGGTGGCAGCAGAGCCTGAGAGGTGAAAAGGGTTTGGGGTCGACTTGGGTAAGCCCAGGGCCAGGTCACGCCGCAGAGGTGCATACTACGAAGAGCCCCGATTCGCGGAGGGCAAGTGAGGCAGGGCTGCATTTGTTGCAGGCAGGATGAGCTGGAGACTGTGAGCCAGAGGGAGCGCCACAGGGGCGGGGCCTGGCTGGGAGGGGATAGGCGGATGGGGTAGGCGGCTCTACATGACATCGTACTAGCCAGTGCAGTTGAGGAAAGGGGTGGAGTCAGAGCTTATGGGCGGGGCAAGAGTTGGGGGAGCAGACCCCCTCCCCACAGAGTGCTCATAGCCACTGCTCTGTAGTAGTAGGGGACAGTGGGGGAGGGCAGGACTGGCTTTCTGAATTCTGAAACACAAACATACCTCACGCATCCTCCTGCCAACACCCTCCTCCCACACGCAGGCCTGCAGACACCTCACCCCACCACCCCAGTTTCCCCCCAGTGTCTCTGTTCTTCGCATTCCTGCTGACCAGAGAAACCTCGTTAGTGCAGATTCCCAAGAAAACCGCGCACCAGACTGTCACAGACAAGCACACATGCAGTCGCAAGGAGACACTGGCAACCCAGGCGCTCCCCAGGGGCACCGGTGTGGGCGACTTCCCACGATCTCCCGCAGCCACGCAGGGCGCGGGGACGCACGCCCCAAAGACAGCGATGCAAGACCCACCGCTGCCACACACACTGTCTCAGAGTCACAGCCCGCCACACACCCGCGGTCCCCTGAGACAGGGCCCTGAACCCACACACAGAGCCCATCCCACTCCCGCCCCGCCCACACCAGGCCACAGGGACCCCAGAGCCCCAAGCTGCTCCACGGTCACTGGGTGGGCACTGGGTGAGCAAGTGCTGTCATCCCACACAATGCGGTGACGGGGCTGGGGGTGGGGGGGGGCGGGGCAGGAGCCCAGAGGCCCTTGGTCAAGAGAAAAGCCAAATGGCCCCACGCACGGGCGCAGGCAGGTTTAGCCCACAGTGGCCACATGCCACCCCCACGAGGTGCGCGCACCGCCCACACCATCAAACTTGGCCCCTTGAGATGGGAGCAGGGACTGCGCACATGTGCACAGATACAAGCAGATTCCCAGTCACCCCATCTTGGACCCCAGGCTTCCAGTCACGCAGGGTCCCTGGGATGGGCGCTCCAGTCACACTGTCACCAACGCCGCTGGCACGCACAAACAGGGGCTCCATTACCTGTGCCCCCCAGAATCAGGGCTGTGATCAGGGCACTGACCAGCCACTTCCCAGGAGGTCCTGCTATAGCCATGGCCACTGCACCTGGTGAGGAGGGAATGGGGATCCAGTGACTCCCGGAACCCCTCCTACCTCCCCTCTCTACCGGGTTTCCCAGACCCGGAGAAGGAACACCAGGGGCGCTAAATCAGGCCCCAGGAGCTGCAGGCTTGAAGCAGCTGACATCCAGCATACTTCTCCTCCAGTGTGGGGGAGTGGGGGGGAGAGAGAAAAGAGAGATGGGTTGTAGCTGAGACCAGAGCTAGACCCTGAGGCCTCTGTCCCTCCCCAGCCCCCTCCCCAGGCCTCACCTGCCTCGTCTGTCCCCGGATAGGGGTGGGGAGCCCTCCCAGCTCCGTGCACTCCTCAGGCCTGCTGTCCTGCCCTGCCGCCCGACTCTGGGCACTGAGCCGGAGTTATAACCACCCACCCACTATCCCCAGGGCGAATTCCCAGGTAGTGAGGCGTCCTGCCGGGCCTCCGCAGTCACTCCTCCTGCCTCCCCCCACCTCCGCCCCCAGAGCACCCCCCACCCAGTCTGGAGGGCCACTCCCTGGCCTGGGATTGGGGAGGGGTCTCCGCTTTCTGGCTGGCAAGCCCTGCATGCAAGGATTTTCTGGCTTCTCTGAGCCTCTCACTCTCTGCCTCTCGCCACCCCGCCTCCTAAACATCTTTCCATCTTGGCCTCTGCATTTTCAAGCCCTTTTGTCTGTGTCTGACACCCTACCTCCTCCATGGCTTGCTCTGACTTGGTATTTATGCCTATGTCTGTGTGTCTTTGCATCTAAGACTTTTCGTCCCTCTGTCTCCTGTGCCCTGCATTTTGGGCTGGGAAAGCTTGGGTCACTCCACTAAGTGCCAGCCTCTCAACCCTTCTCCTGCCCCTCACCTGGGGCCCCGGCCTGGTTGAAAGGGGCAGGGATCCAGTCTGGGGGACCTTGAAGCCGCCTCAGCCTGCTGGACCAGCGGGGCGTGGGTGAGTTGGGCAGGGCTGCCTGTGGATGGGGAAAGCACCTACTAGGCCAAGCCGGGGCGGTTGGCTCCTGCCTTTTTGCAAATGGGGCCCTGGGTGGGGAGCCCAGAAAGTGTTTTTGCCCCTGAGTGCCAGGTCATCTGAGACTGCCTCCCAGACCACTTCCCCATCCTGGCCCTTTGTCTGATGCCGCCCTCAACTGGCTCCACGTCTCCTCCCCACAAAGATGTGAGCCCCTGGTTCAACACCTGTTTACCCCTGGCGACCCAGATCCATCCATGAACAAAACTAAGGGCCAGATGCCTGGAAGCGCCACTTGGCACGTTTCCGTGGCCCAGACCCTACAGGTAGGAGCAGTCCTCAGGAGGAGCAATCTTATTTTGGTGATTGCAATGAGCACAGTGTGCATGACAGTGGCCGAACCCCACCGGTGAGTTTGCAAACCTGAACTTGAGGCACGTGTTTCTGTTCTGCACAGGGCTTTGTAACAGCGCTGGGTCCCATTTACAAACTGAGTTAATCCAATGTCTTCAAACGTTGCAAACCACATTCCTAAAGCCAATCCATTTAATCTGGATGCTCGATTCAGGGCGCCCTTCCAGTGGTCAGGAGAACCTTCCAGAGCGTATCGCTAAATGTCTATGCCTGTGTACATCACATTCGCCAGTAGGCTCGACGAGGGGATCTTTTGCATACCCCCGAGCCAGTGGTAACAGAGTCACCTATCAGTGATGCGTGTCTAGTTGAAACCACGAGGCCACCCCGAAAAAAGGGAACAGTCTCTGACGCACAAGCTCCTGACGTACCACGCGTGCAGGGTTGGTTCTGCTTCCAAAAATATTACTCATGGGAAGAGTCGGGCCTTTAAACCTTGGTGAGAGCAACAGTAGAGCCTCCCTGTGCCTCAGTTTCCCAACCTGAGAAATGGGAGCCGCAGCTATGAGGATTAGTTTCGAGACACAGCCTCTAGAACAGAACCTGGCATGGGAACTGTCTGCCGTCAGCAGTGGCTGTTACCCATTCGGAAAGACAGTTCCTCCTCAACTAACCCGACATGGGTTTGGGGGGGGACATTCATAGACTGGGCTCAGGGTGACCCCCTTGAGTGTCATGGCCCTATTTATGGCTCAAAACAGGGTTGGTCAAGGTGGCCACGGGCCATTTGCATGAACTAATACTTCCATATATGCATAGACATCGACCACTCCCTCCTATCACGCCCCTTGGTAAGATTTGCTTCCTTGAGGCATGTAAATGTGGTTTTTCTCCAATTCTAGAGACCTTTGGAACTGAGGAATCCTGCTTTTTTCATCACCCTTTCACTGCCACCTCATAAAATGACACATGGTTGACTTTGAGTATCTCCCAGGACATGGTCACTCTGTGTGAGGCCTTCCAACTTCACTCTGCTCTGTGCTGGGCAAAAAGGTGCCATCAATGTTAGTGAAACAAGTAGATAATGTCTGGAGGGTGATGGGATTGGCTTATGGTGTTAAATCTCTCCAGCTGTCTGGTGGAGAGTAGACAATGGGGTGCGAAGGCAGAAGCCAGGAGTCCAGTGAAGTGGCCACAGCCGAGCCAGGTAGTCATCTTCGAGTCTCCTGTTCCGACACATTCCTCCACTTACACCTCTGGCCCTGTGTTGTTCCCTCTTTTCCCTTTCCTCTGGGGAGCCACCACCTGTCCCACTCTCCACCCTGGATGGACACCCAGCCGAGGTGCCTTTTTGTCTTGCTCAGAGAGGATGCAGGGGTGTGAGGAGAAGGCCTGTGAGGACAGGACAGGCCTGGGCTACAGGCATAGAGGTGTGGAATCACACATGGTGGAAGTGGTGGGGAGAACCCAAAAAAACATACAGAAGCCTGGGTCCTCACCCCACTCCTAAGCTCACCTCATTTCTTCAGGCGCCTCCAGTCTCTCCTCCTCCCTACGCACTCTTCTCCTCTCCATTGGGTCCCAACAGAGATCCTTCTGACTCTCAGATCTGCCCCTGTCCTTCCTCTTCTCGTGGCCCTCAGGACCAAGGTCAAGTTCCAGCTGGATCTCAGCCCCAGCTCCATCTTCCATCGACCTACATTCCCAGCCACGTCACCTGCTTCTGCCTCCAGCCCCAGCCTCCCCCATCCTGGATGATATATCATCTCTGGGGTGCACCAGGTGTTCTCACACCCTCAGGTTGTCCCCAGGAAAATGCCACCCACCCACCTTTCTCCTTGTGGTGAGCTCATTGTCAGCCTCCCTCCTCCAGCCCTCCTGGCCACAGCCCCAGCTTAGCCCTCACTGTCTCTCCTGCACCATCACTCAGCCTCCCCTGGATTCTCCCCTCAGGAGAGGGCTGCTCCTGCTCACAGGTCTTCCATGGCTCCCTATTGGCCATAGGACAGACCCAGCCTCTCCACGTGAAGTCTGGGGTCCTTGGGAATCGGGTCCCTGGTCTTGTCCTCTTACTCTCACCCCCACACACTGATCTCACCTCCCTGCTTTTGCTGTCAGGGAGATTTGGTGGAGAGTCACTCCTGAGTGCTAGTAGTCAAGGATGGAGGGAGGAAAAATCAAATCGGGTTGTAAATGGGAAGAGAGAATATCTGGGTCTCAGAGAGAAGGAAGCAGGGTGAGGCCAAGAGGCACCACCATGACTAAGCCCACTCTTGATGGCTCACATGGGGTCCCAGCCACGTGTTTGTCTTGGGTCTGATCAACAGCCCCTGTCAGGTCAGGAATCTACTATCCTGATTTTGAGGATGAGAAAACCTACAGATGGAGGGGGGCACTTCTCACAGTCTCGCCAGGGAGCGGGGTCCTCACTTGCCAGGCCTGTGACCCCTCCTGTGTGGACAGAAACCGTGCTACGGTATACCAGGGGAGGGGAGGTGCTTGAGGGGGGGGTCTTCCTGGATGCCCAGGGGTGGGATAAGGCTACAGCCCCACCCCCACTCCCTGATGCAAGGATGAGGCTGGCATAAAATCTGGGAGGAGGATTTATTAAGCGTGAAGGCTCAGGTCTGGGCAGATGGGGGCAGGCAAGGTCTTGCAGAAATCGTACACAGCCAGGGGGGTGGGGGCGCAGATGGAAAGGTGGCTGCCCCACATCAGGGTCTGTAGGTTTGGATGACTCTTTGGATCCAGGCGCCGTATCTGCAGACGTCTGTGTAGACGCCAGGCTTGTCCTTGGATCCACAGGGGATGTTGCCCCAGGATACGAGGCCCCTGAGGTGGTCTCCACACACCAGTGGACCCCCAGAATCGCCCTGTGGAAAAGGGGAGTGGAGAATAGAGAAGAGGGGAGGGAGGGAGCATGAGGACAGTCTCAGAAACGGGTCTTGACTGCCTGGCCTTCCTTTGCGTCCATCTGGCTATGACTTATTCCTCCATCTCTGTCCTCATCCATCTCATCCACGCAGGTAGGTGAGTTTTGACACAGACAGCAGAGCACCGTCATGATGGTGGATGACGGTGGAGGAAACCCAAGTTAAAGGCCTTCGGGAGTGGGCATCGCGCCAGGCCCTCTCTCCCTGGGAGGGCACCATCTGCCTCCTCCTGCGTGTCTGGCTCTTGATCTCTGGAGCTGCACCCTGCCCCGTCCCCGTGTCTGGCTGTCGCCGGCTCTCTGCCTCCCCCTGCCCCTGCCCACATCCCTGTGTGTCGAACTGAATGCGCCTTTTGGGTTCTGGCTCTCTCCAGGCCCTCTGGGGAAAGCGCTAGCTTGGTCGAGTCTCTCTTCCCGCCTCTGCCCCTGGCCAGGTGGCCAGTGTCCTCACCTGGCAGGAGTCTTTCCCGTACTTCTCGTCCCCGGCGCACACCATGTTCCGGGTGATCTGGTCAGGGTAGGCGCGCTCACACTGCTCGCGTGACACTAGGTGGATGTAGGCGCACTGCAGCGTGTTAGGGAAGCCCCCTGCGGGGAGAGGCACCAGGCTCACGCACAGCCCCCGTCCTCGCGCCATTCCTTATGGCCCGGGCCTGACTCCCACCTGCTCCGTCTTCCTATTTGTCCCCCAGTCTCAGACCATTTCCACTGGTTCTGACTCCTGATCTTTTTTTTTTTTTTAAAGATTTATTTATTTTTATACAAGAACTGGGGTACAGGCCAGAGGCACAGGAGGGTGAGAGGATTCACCAGAGACAGAGCCGGGAGCAGAACAGGCAGACGGACCGAAACACACTGCTGAGGCGGGCAGCGGGGAGACAGGAGAGGTCTGCCGCGCCGTGTGGGTATCTCCCTGGCCGGCCGGGAATCGAACCCGCGCTGTAGAGGCTGCGGACAGCTCCACAGCGCAGCGCTCAACACGCTGCGCCACCGGGGAGGCCCTGATTGGCCCCTCTTTGCATGGCTCTTCTCTCCCATTGGCCGGTCTTCCCCGTTAACCCCTTCTCTGCTGTGCCTCGTGTTCTGTTGGTTTTTCCTGCCTCTGCTTGTCTCTCTTCCATTGGTGCCGCCCCCTTCAGCCGTCTGGCTGACCCCTAGACTTCTGGGGCACCCCTACCCCGTCAGACCCCTCCTCCCGAATTGAAGCCTTCTTGCCTATTTGTTTATCCTGATTGGTCACCACATAACCACTGGTTCTTACCTATTGGGCCTCCATCCCCTGGCCCACTTCCCTATTGGTCCTTTCCTAAGTGGCCCTGCCCTCCCCTTCCTATTGGTCCTCCATCCCCCGGCCCACCTCCCCATTGGCCCTTTCCTAACTGGCCCCGCCCTCCCCCATTTGGTCGCCCTTTCCTATTGGTCCTCCACCCCCTGGTCCACCTTCGGTACTTCCTGCTGGTCCCCTGGACTTGTTTCTTCTTCCAGCGAAGACTGTCGACGCCCGGCTCTCGCCGGTTCTCCGCCAGTTGTCTCTCCGCATCCTTCAGCCTCCCCCCACGGTGCTGACCTTTCTTCTTCCACTAGCCCCGCCCCCATGTGCCCCCTTCTGCTCATCTGTGCATCCTGATTGGTCCCGGCTGACGGGGCCTCCTGACCACCGTGTCCCCCGGGGCCTCCCTCCTCGCCGACTTCGCCTCGGGCCTGGCTCTCCAGACCGCGCACCCAGGCCCGCCATCGGCTGCTCACCCGCTGGCCCTGGCCACCCCCCGCCCCCCCGCTGGTGCTCGCCGTGAGCCCACCCCCTCGCGACCCGCCAGCGACCCCACTGACCGTCCGCTGTCTTGCCCCAGCCC
Source organism: Talpa europaea (assembly GCF_964194135.1). NCBI lineage: Eukaryota > Metazoa > Chordata > Mammalia > Eulipotyphla > Talpidae > Talpa > Talpa europaea. The sequence goes on from NC_140084.1 coordinate 48,216,348, forward strand.
AGGATGTGGCAGCTGGTGTGGGAGGCCGAGCAGTCCCGCTCCAGGGCCAGGGGCTGGATGTGCTCCGAGAGCCTGACCCCGTGCGACAGGCGCAGGAGCATGATGTCCTGGTCGTGGGTGGCGGCGTTGTAGCCCGGGTGGGGCACCGTCCGGACAACAGACAACACCTCCTGGTGATTCTCCTTTTGCTGCAGGTTGTGCTTCCCCAGGTAGACCGTAAGATTCCTGGGAGAGAGGAAGCTGGTTCCTCCTGAGCCCTTGGGCTGCAGCTGAGATTCCAGAGGGGCCGTGGTGGGAGGTGGGCGCCCTGGGCCACCCGCTGGCCTGCTCCCTTCCCAGTGTCCTCCGTGGCAAGTGATGGCTCCGTCCTCCCAAAACAGCCTCAGAGGCTGCTCTTGACTCTGCATCATGCCTCACATGCCAGCCGTCCAGAAGCCCCTTTGGCTCGCCACTCAGCAACCACCCTCAGGTCCCCCGCCACTGTCATCTTGTCCTGATCCCCCATCTTTTCTTTACCTGGATGCCAACGGCAGCCACCTCACTAGACCCCTTGCTTCTGCCTTTGCCCCAAGCTGGTCTACCCTCCACAAAGCAGCCAGAGATATTTTAACAACATAAGCCGATCCCGTGACCTTCTAGATATTATTACCTCCTCCTCCAGCCCCAGCCATGCTGGCTTCCCTGCCTTTCCTCGAAGACAACAGTCAGCCTCTCACCCCAGGACGTTTGCACAGACTGTCCCCTCTGCCAGCAATGCTTTGCCCCAGACACCTGCACGGCTCACACACTCACCTTCTTCAGAGTCACCTGCTTGGCAAAGCCTTCCTGGCTGGCCCATTAAAATGAAAATGTCTGCCCACAGGCAGTTCCCCTGTCCTTCTCCTGCTCTCTTTGCACCCTAGACCTGTCATCACCATCTGGTGGACTAAATACATATTATTATTTACTCGTTTTATTATGTCTCCACCTGCCAGAACTGCGCTGCCCAGCAGGACTTTCTGTAGCAATGGAAAGGCTCTCTGTGCTGTCTCACAGGCAGCTGCCCGGCATGAGCCTTGTGGCCAGTGGCCTAAATGGCACAGCTCGAGGACATCAGACACAGCCCTCTCCATGCCAGACTGGTGCCTGGCATGTCAGGGTGCAAAATAAATCACCCCACACCACTCTGGGTTCTTCTCAGGCGGGGCCAGTAATCCAAGCAGCGTGAGGTGGGGAAGCAAAGGAAAAGCAGTGAGTGGACTAACTCGCCTCAGGACAGTCCGCATGGTTGTACGTTCTAGAGAATGGAGGGGACCAGAATATCTGTCCTTTGTTTTAGGACTGGAGCATAAAGGAGAGACAGGAATTGACAAGGAGAGGGTCACCTCACCCCTGCCTTGAGAGTAAAGGCAAGACTCTCAGAGAGAGATAAGCCTCAAATAGGACACCCCCAAACTACATGCTTCTCGTGGGGGAACAGCAATTGTTCTTCCACCAGAATAAGGGCAGAGACCCAGACACCCTGACCGCATCCTCGATGAGGGCGGGACGAGGGCTTGGCGAGACCAGGGGCTTCTCCTCACCTCCAGGGTCCTCCCCGCTCTTGGGCCAAGCCGGCTGCCACCTGTAAGTCCCGGTGACAGACCCCAGGTGCACAGGGGCCTTGCTGGGCCTCCAGTTCCCACCCGCCATGCCAAGAGGCCAACTCCAGGCCTGTCGGGCAAAGACCCTCTGAGGCCTCCGGGGAGACTGACCCCACGGATGCATGAGGATGACTCAGCAGCATCTGTGAGATGGATCTGAGGGTCACTCCCTTGCTCGGAAGCTTTCTGTGGCTCCTCAGCTGCCAAGCACCTCAGCCCACCATGCTCCCTTTGGCCCGTCCAGGCACCCAGCAGGTGCTCCTGATTCGTCTGCGCGAGTGAAAACATGAGGTTGAAGCCAGAGCTCCCTGAGTCTGGGGAGCTGTCCCAGGGTCCTGGGGTCTGTGGCTGAACCCACCCTGAGGATGGGCTCCTGCTGGTTTCCAGACGCTGAGTCCCCGTTAGCTACCTCTTCGAGCTGCAGAATGGGGCCGAGAGTCCGGGGTGGGGGGGCAGAAAAGGGACCTAAACGGCTTAGCTCGTCACCCGGCCTGTCCCCAGTGTCGAACAGAATGGCTGCGGCTGTTAGCCCCGTGGGTCTGTCAGCCCCATTGGGTCCCGGCTCTCCACACTCCTTCCTCCCTGCCGACCTTGGGTGACCTCCCACCGGCTTTGACATGACCCACCCTCATGTCCTGTGCTCTGCGCTCCAGCGGCCACCCTTCCTGGGCGCTCCCCTGCCCACACCCGGCAGCTTCTCTCCCAGCCCCAGAGGGGAGAAACACAGCACCCCCCACCCCCGCCGGTAGCTCAACTGAAACATCCCAGGGCCAGCCCTGTCCCCCCCAAGTCCTGCTGTGGGACTCAAAGACCCCCCCCCACACCCCTCGTCCCCTCTGCTGCTCCTGGGCCTGGCCCGGGGCTGTGACCACAGGTGCCCCGGCTGATGCTTCGCCAACCAGACCAGGCTCCGCCGCCCCCCCTGCCGTGGGCTCCCGCCCCTTCCGTCCTGATGCGTTTCCCAGCGGGAGCTCAGTTCCCAAAGCCATTTTGCTTGCTTTCTCCTGACCGCCCAGGGCCCAGGCCGCAGTGAGGTCCGGGCCAGCTCAGCCTGGCCATGGGCCTCGTGCAGGGACGGTGAGGCCCGGCCTGAGCCTGCGCGACGCCCTTGGGGGTGCCGTCCCAGTGGCTGCTCCTCCCCGCGGGCCCGGGACTCACGGTTTCTTGCAGTGGGCAGCAGTGAGGACCCACTGGGGGTGGACGAGGACGCCCCCGCAGAGCAGGTGGCCCGAGGTGTAGAGCGCCGCCTGGTAGGGGTGCGACTCCTGCTCGCAGGGCCCGCCGTGGAGCACCTTGTCCTGGAACTCCGCCCCGGCTGGGGGGGGGTCTGCGTCAGAGGGAGCCCCACGCCTGGTGCCTCCCCGCAGCCAGCCCAGTGCCTGCTCCCCACGATGTCCTCACCCCAACCTCATCCTCCTCCCTCGACCCACCTCCCACCCCAGCTCCAGCCTAGCCCCCCACTTCCCCATTCCAAGCCCACCCCTCCTCCGCACCCACATGAACCCCTCATTTCCAGTGTTCCCCATCCCCGGCCTCCCTGGGCCCTTCCCTTCTCGCACCTGCAGCCATCAGGGCCAGGGCCGCCACCAGCATCTTCACCGCCATTCCTGAGGGGAAAGCCAAGCGCCCATCAGCCCCCCACCGTCCTCGCCCTCCCCACCATCCTCTGCGGTGCCCTGGACGGCCCTCTCCAGCCCTTGCGCTGTCCTCGACCTGGCCCTTGTCTCCTGGCCTCCAAGGCCGCCTCTGCCCCAGCACCAGGCCCGCAGGGCGTGCTCCCGGCCCTCCCTCCTCCGTGCAGCTCTGAGCTCTGCCTTCCAGTGACAGGACTGGGCTGGCCTGGGCCCCAAGGCCTGCCGCCCCGGGAGTTTCGGCCGCCCTGGCCACCGGCTCCCCCGGCCTGTGGGCTCTGGGGTGCCTGCGGACTTACCTGCGGCCACTGCCCCCGGGCTCCTGGGTTGGGGCAGAAACAGCGCGTGTCAGGGCAGACGCTGGCGCCAGGCAGGGAGAAAAGCAGGGAGCTCCTGAGAGGACCGAGAGCACAGAGGCCACCTCGGAGGGAGGATGGGGGTGGGGCGGGGAAAGAAGAGCAACAGGACCCAGGGCTACCACACGTCAGACGGGCAACTGGCTTCCCCACCTTCCTGAAAGCGGCCAGCCTTGTCCCCAGATGCTCCTGGTGCTTCCTTTTAACCCCTGTTTCCCTCAGTCCCTGAGGCAGGAGCTGCCCCACCCTTTTCCTCCTCACCCTGGCCTCCCACACACATTCCTCCTGGCCCCACAGCAAGATGACCCCTGACCCCGGCTTGCAGGAGAACACCAGTCACTGAGGGCCAGGGGGTCTGAGGGAGGAGGCTGGGGGCTGGACTCTGGGTTTGAGGGCGGGGCAGGGGGCTGGACCCTGGGTCTGAGGGCGGGGCTAGGGGCCTGGACCCCAGGTCTGAGGGATGGGCTGGGGGCCTGGACCCCGGGTCTGAGGGAGGAGGCTGGGGGCCTGGAATTCTGGACCTTCAAGGAGAAATGGTGAGCAAGGACACACCTGAGTCGAAAGCTAGGAAGGGTCAGAGCTTGTTCTTGGGTCCCTAGACTTCTGGACCCATCAGAAAGTGCCTGAAGACCCAAACACCCCCTCCCCCACCTGCTCCAGGACCCGCCCACCTCAGTCTCAGGCATTGCTGCCCCTGCCAGCCCTTGCTCAAGCGGCCAGCCGGGGTTCAGTGGGGTTGGGGTGAATCACGCACCTGCCCGTGAGTCCTCTGTGGTGCTGCCGACCTCCCCGTCCCCAGCAGCAGCAGCCGGGCAGCCAGCAGAAAGCGTGTGTCACCCAGCTGTCCCGCCCCTGCCCTGGGCTGGGGCGAAGACCCAGGCTGGATGGGGAAAGGACCTGGAACAATCGGGCTTTGTCCACCCCCAGACCCCGTGCCTGGCCCCTGGCAGCTCCATGTCTCAACCTCTCTTCCGGGCAGGCCGCTGTATAACAGCTTCCCTGTGTCCCAGCCTGCAGGGAGCTGCTGCCCTGCAGGGAGCTGGAGTTTTTGGAGAGCACCTGTTCACTCTGCATGCGGAGTCCCAGGGTGGTAGAAGTTCTGCAAACAGAACTTCTTCCCAGAACTGACTCCTCTTCTGAGGACGTGCTGGCTTCTGCGCGTGTTCCCTGTTAACCAGGAAAACTTGTTTTCAGTTGTAACTTACTCATCTGTATAAGCAAAAACACAATTGCGTGCTATTTTCTTGTTCCTTTGTTCGTATCTTTAATAAAAGCTCGGGCTGGGAGAGTGAGAGGCAGAGCTGCTCTCGATGGCTCCCCCCAGCCTCCCCCTGCTGCAAATTCATTTAGTCCCGAGTCTTCGTTAACGGCAGAGAACTTCCTCGGCTGCCCTGTCCATGCCCCCCCAGCCCACCTCTCTGCTGGCCACGAGGGGGTGTCTCCGTATCTGCGTCTTGTCCGTGTGTCTCTCCTGCTCAGTGTCCCTGACTGTCTTTCCCCTTGATTCTCTGGGTCCACGCAGATGCTTTGAAAGTTCTGGATCCCCTCCTGGGTTTCCAAGAGCAGCCTGTGGGTCTACACTGGGGAGGGCGCTCTGAGGAGGGGGTGGTGTGGGAGACGCTGGTGGGGCCCAGGAGGGTGTCCGGACATGGGGAGAGACGTGACCATAGCGGGATCAAGAAAACGCGAGGGTGCTGAGAAACGAGAGTCCTGGCAAAGCCGCAGAAGGGGTCCCGGAACTTGGCCCCCTGGTGGGAGGAGAGGGGGTGGAGGCCCACGTGGGCCAGAGGCTGAGCGTGTGTGGGCCTGTGTGGCGGGAAGTGGGGGTGGGTGTGGCGGGCACAGAGCAGATGCTGGGCGTGAGAAGGCAAATGGGGGCTAAGGGAAGCCGTTGAGTAACCAGGCCTGGTGCTAGTGAGGCCACCTCAGCGCCTCCCCGGCTGCCGTTGCAGGGAACTCATGTTCTTGCTTGAAATGGGTCCCATCACCGGGATGAAAACGTGCCGGCATCCAGTGTACCCTCTGGGGCTCCTCCACCCCAGCCCCTCTGTCCCCTCAGCACCACCCCTTCCCCGCTCAGGTCCTCTGAGACCAGCATCACCTTCCCAGCCAGCAGGGGCCCGTTGCTGCCTCTCTGTTTCCACAGCCCGGCTCCAACTCCTCTCCCCTCGGCCATCGCCTGAGCCCTCTGTCTCCTCTCTGCCCCTCCTCTGTCTCCTCCACTTGCCCCCCAGGGGCTCTCCCTCCTTCTTGAGCTGCCCCTGCCCCACTCCTGCTTCCACCGTCCCTGCCTGTCCCTGGGGACAGAGTCCCGGCCCCTCAGCCCCCTGCTGAAGCAACCTGAGCACCCAAGGCAGCCCTGGCTGAGGAAAAGAAAATGCCAGCTGCCCCTGCAGGTCGCCATGTTTCTAGTCGTTTGAGCTGAAGAAAAGGAAAGCAGAAAGAAACTGGCGCTCTGTCAGTGTTTCATCTAGCCCACACGTCCACGATACCGTCACGCCAACGTGAGATCAACTGGGACAAATGGAAAAACATTGTTCTCCTTTTTTATCTGCTGGCTTGTTTACTGCACACGCATGGAGCCTAAGATCCCGTTCACGCTTCTCGAGCCTTTCAGTGGGAACTGGACATGGGTCACCAGCCAGGCGCCAGTGCGGGAGTGGCCGCCATCTTGCCAGGCTCAGTCCTGCCCTCTGTTCTCCTGCTCAGTCATGGCGGTTGTCCGAAGCTTCCCCGAGCTACCCCCACAACTCCTAGCCCTTCTCCTGGCCTATTCCCTTTTCTCAGCTTCTCCTGGCAGCGATAACTTGTCCTTCAAGTCTTGGTTTGGCCATCACCTCCTTCAGGAAGCCTTCCCTGAACACCACCCTCTGCAGTTAGTTTAGTCACTCTCTCGTCTGAGTTCCCGCAGCAGGTGCCTCCCTCATGTCTCCCTGCATCATGATCAGCTGGATCCTCGTCTGTCTCCCCCACCGGACCTCCAACTCCTTGAGGGCAGATTCCGGGGCTTACTCACCCCGATGTCCCAAGCATCCACGCAGGACTGGCCCACAGGGAGCCTTAGGAAATGTTGACCAAATGACTAAATGACTTCATTACGCCCACTCCCTTCTTACAGATAAGAAAACTGAGGCTGGGAAGCTAATTTCTCAATGCCAGACGCCCAGGAAGTAATGGAGTTCAACTTCCAACATGGCGTGGACGTGGCCCACCCAGGCTCACCTGTCTGCCACACCGCGGCTGTGTTGGACAGGTGGATTGGGGAGCGAGGTGGCCACTGGAGGGGAGTGGAGAAACTTCTAAGACTAGGGTGTTTCAAGCCCGACCCAGGTTTTGCCACCCCTCCTCCCACAGTGCTCATTTATGGGGTGTTTCCTTCTGAATCGACATGTTCTGCAAGTCTTCAATAAAGAACATGCTTCTGGGCCTCCCTGGTCTCACAAGGGGTTAAGTCGCAGCCTGTGAAGCTGTCCACAGCCTCTGCAGCATGAGTGCAATCCCTGGCCAGGGACAAACCCACATGGTGCAGCAGACCTCTCCTGCCTCACCCGTTGCTCCCCTCAACAGTGTCTTCAGTCCGTCTGCCTGTTCTGCTCCCCGCTCTGTCTCTGGTGAATTCTCACCCTCCTGCACCTCTGACTCTACCCCAGTTCTTGTATATATAAACAAATCTTAAAAAATAAAATAAAATAAAATCCCCACATCTCAGGCCTCACTGGTGGCGCAGGCATTTGAGCACGGCACTGTGAAGCTGTCCACAGCCTCTGCAGTGCCAGTTCGATCCCCGCCGGCCTTGGAGCAACCCACATGGTGAGCAGACCTCTCCTGTTTCACCCACTGCTCCCCTCAGCAGTGTATTTTGTCAGTCTGCCTGTTCTGTTCCCTGCTCTGTCTCTGGTGAATCCTCTCACCCCTTGCACATCTGGCCTGTACCCCGACTCTTGTATAAATAAAATAAATCTTTTAAAAAAAAAATCCCCACATCTCTTTTCCCAACCTTTAAAAAAAAAAAGCATGCTTCTAAAAAAAGGTCACAAGGGAGACCCTTTTCACAAAGACGGCGCCAAAAGTAAAAGCTTTCCTAAATCCGAGGCCACCGGCTTCATACTTCCCCCCCCTTCCGCAGCCCAAGACACCGCAACCCAAATCAGGGAATGCACCTCAGGAGAATCGAGGTGACCACTAGGCCACCAAGTCCCCCGTGAAGAGAGAGGAGAGAAGACAGGACACGCTCTGTTCATGCTGGACATCAAGATCTGCACACACCAGCTGAATCAGGCTGTGGAGAAGCTCCGACACTCACGTGGCCGCAGCCAGGGCCCTCAGGCCTGGTGGAGAGGACAGGGCAGAGGTTCATGGGGCCTGATGAGGGCACTTTGGGTGTTGCCCACTAAATTAGGATCCTCTAGAGGGAACCCCGCTGGCTCACGCTAAGTATAAATGTTTACACCATAAAAAGAAGAAAAGAAAACGTTTGGGGGTAAGCAGTAAAAAGTGCCCTGAGGCACAACTAGCAAAACCCAATGCTCATCAGAGGCAGGTTCTGTGTCAGGTGATATTCTAGCACTTTCTGAATCTCAAACTGACTTTATCTTTACGGCCCTGGAAAGTGGGTGCTGTTCCTCTCATTTCCAGTATAAAGGAACAGGGGTGGGGAAGTGAGGTGCCTGAGTGCAAAGCTTGCAGGTGTTGGAAGTGGGATTGAAGCCCAGGAGGTCTGGCTTCCAGAGTTAATGCCTTTTCTTGTTCAAAATTCGACAAGAGGGCGCTCTCCAGTCACCCGCCTGGAGACACACGCACAAACGGGAGCTGCTGAGGCAGGGCTAGGCGGCCCCAGGCTGACTGCAGCCACTGCAGTGTGTGCTACTTAGAAACAATTTGGGTTGGATATTGATTCGGGGAGGCTTGCTGCAGAGTGGAAGTTGATGGAGCTTAATGGGGTTAAAAATCTCTGTCATTCTTTCAACTTTAAGGCAGGAAGAGGATGTGAAATCCTAGATCTGAGGGAGGAACCTGGGGACCAGGGACCCAGTCTGAGGGAGGAGGGAGGGCGCCTGGACTCGGATCTGAAGGAGGGGAGCGGCCTGGACGCCTGGGTCTGAGGGAGGGGAGGGGCCTGGACGCCTGGGTCTGAGGGAGGGGCGGGGCCTGGACGCCTGGGTCTGAGGGAGGGGAGGGGCCTGGACGCCAGGGTCTGAGGGAGGGGCGGGGCCTGGACTCCTGGGTCTGAGGGAGGGGCGGGGCCTGGACTCCTGTGTTTACCCTCTTATATGCAGGAATCAGTAGCTGTAGAATTTCTCCAACACCAGGGTGTGTGTGTGTATTGGGGTGCAGAGTGATGTAAGTGGGAGATGAGATGAAGAAGGAAGGATTTGGAGGCTATTGGCCCAGGGGAATTCTGGGGGAGAAACTGGAAAGGCAGGTAGGAGAGCCCTGGCTGCAGGAGATCCCTGTCAGCAGCGTCTGAGGCGTGACCGCCAGGGGAGCCTCGGAAGCAGCAGGTTGGGAGAGGCCAGGCTGAGTCACTGGGGACGGTTCCCCTCCCCCTTCCACGGGCCCATCCCTGCCTTCCTTGCAAATAGAAGCCCCCCTACCCGCATTCCCACTGGTCCTGTCTTCCTCTGTCAGGAAGCCGAGTGCTCATCTTGGCAGGTCTTCATGGGGCCCAGGTGACTCTCCTACCTGCCACCCTGCTTCTAATGTCCCGTGAAATGCCGGGAAGCTTGCACATTTCCCCCCACCCCCTATGAAGCGGCCTCATCTCTCTCCCCTCCCGTCTCCCCTGGCTCCTTTCCCTCCTCTGTCCCATTTTACAAGAGGGAAGCAGAGACCTGGCAAAGGGAGACAGCATGGGCAGGGAGCAGCCGGGGCTCCCGCCTCACCTTGGCTCTGTCAGGCCCAACCTGCTGCCTCAAGAGCCCCCACCTGCGTGTCTTGGGCTCCCAGCTCGAGCGCGCACAGCTGCACAGACGCACTGCCACTCCCTTCCAAGTCCCAGGAAGGGCGGCCCCCCACGAGTGTGCTACACGCAACTGGATGGAGAGGCCTCTCAGACTTTATTCTGTGAGTATTTCATTGTACACAGCGGGGGTCAGAGATTTAGGTCTCTCTGTATCTCCCGTTTCTCCTCCACAGCAGACAACATAAGCACTCTTGCACAACACAGCTCTGCATAATGATCATCCTTGACGGCTGCATGTGTCCTGTCTCAACCCGGCCCACTGTTTACTTTACAGTCCACGCCGCTGGGGCATGCTTAGTTCTGGTGTGATTGATGTCATGAGTTCCGGCCTTGCGCCATATGTTTTTTTGGGGGTAGCCTCTTCCTAGAATCAGAACAATGGGTCATACATAGGTGGTGAGTAAGGTGTTGCCTTCCATAAAAATGGTACCAGGTTTATACTCCCGGTGGTTGAGTGCTGGGTACACGCTGCATCCTTCCTAGTGCTGAGGATTCGGGGTTCCTTGATGGGGTTTTAGGTCCTTGCCAATTCGATGGGTTCACACACGTGACATGATGTGGAAGTTCGAATGCGTCTTTGAGGAAAGGTAAAGTCAAACTTGAGTCTAGGCCACGGGACATCTGATTTCTGCGAATTTCCTGTTGGGGTGGTCGCGGTGGGGAGATGGGGGTACTAGCGGTGGAGAGATGGGGGTACTAGCGGTAACTCTTTGTGGTCTTCTTTATCCAACTGAAGAACTTGCAGACTTGGGTGTAGACACCGGGGTCGTTGACTTGGCCACAAGGGAAGGTTCCCCAGGACACCAGGCCTTGCAGGGTCCCTTTGCACATCAGGGGTCCCCCTGAGTCACCCTGAAGGGAGAGAGCAGATGAGTTTCAGCTATAGAGCAAGTCCCAGGTTCTAGCTAAGTGTCATTCACTGGACCCATGGACTTCCACCCTGGCCAATGGGAAGAGACTCGCTGTCCAGGGGACCAATGGGAGAACAGGAATTGGAACTGGTGGGAGGGCAAAAAAGATTCTCTGAAAACATTGGTTTGAGTCCCAGCCAAGACGGCCAATCACAGAGAAGGGGCAGGGCTTCTGGGGCTCAGTGTCCATTCACACTTCTGGGAGGGGGGTGGAAACCGGGGACTGGGCCGATGACATCATTCACAGGACCCAGTGCAAAATGAACACATGAACCCCTGGTTCAAAAAGTATTTAGGGGGCCTCCCTGATGGCACAAGGGGTTGAGACACAACCTGTGAAGCTATCCACAGCCTCTGCAGCATGAGTTCGATCCCTGGCCAGGGAGCTACCCACATGGCGCGGCAGACCTCTCCTGTCTCCCCGCTGCCCCTCGGCAGGGTGTTTCAGTCAGTCTGCCTGTTCTGCTCCCGCTCTGTCTGTGGTGAATCCTCTCACCCCCCCGCACCTCTGGCCTGCACCCCAGCTCGTGTATGCATAAATTAATCTTAAAAAGGGAGAAATCCCGGCAGAGAAAACACCGCGGAAGAAAAGCGTGGAATGAACTTGGGTGTGAGAGAGACTTGGGGGAAGAAGACGCGGGGAGACGATGTGCAGAGGCAGAGAGGTGCCAGCGATGAGGGCGGGAGCGAAGAGGAGGGGCAGCGGGCCGGATGCGGGGAGGCAGACGAGCGTCCAGCCTGCAGTCTCAGCGACCGCAGTAGCGCAGTTCTGAGGACGCTTCAGGAAATCAAGTTTAACTTGAAAAACAAAATCCACGATGAACACGGCAGCCACGTTCGGATAACGGGGTTACTCCGCGCAGTGCTGTGCTGGGCCCCCTTGGGGTCTGGAGACGCGGGGACCCCAGCGAGGGGCCGCGCTCTGGCCGGGCTGACTGTGCCCTGTGGCCTCCGCACGGCGTGAGGCCTTTAGGACACTCGGGGTTCCCTCCCGAGTGACTCTGCCGAAGCCCCTCGAGTGTGCGCGACGGCCAGTGGCTCGGGCGCCTGCCCGCCCCCCAGCCCTGTCCCTCCCTGCCACGGGCAGCCCCATCCGCGGGGCCGCGCGCCCCAGGGGCTCCCGCCCGGCCCCGGGAAGGCGCAGGCGGGAGGAGCTCGGGAAGCCAGGCCCGGGCGGGCAGGGGCGACGCGCTCCTCGCCAGGGTCGCCCACAGAGTCCGCGTGGGGGGAACAGGGGGGCGACGCGGCGGGGGCGGGGCGGGGCGGGGCTCACGTTGCAGGCGTTGGTCTTGGAGTCGGGGATGCCGGCGCACAGCATGGACTTTCCCAGCAGGTCCTTGTAAACTTTCTTGCAGTCTTGGGAGGAGATGAGCTTGACGTTCGTGCACATGAGCTCAGCGGGGAAGGTCACTGCGGGGAGCGGGGGCTGTTAGTGAGCCGGGTCTGCGCGCACCCTGGGTGCTGATGGGGAGGGGGTGGGGCCCAGGGTCCTGGAAGGGGAAACCTGAGGTGCTTGTGGGCTCACAGCAGGACCGTGAAAAGGAGGCTGAACCTGGACCCCGGGCCTGAGGGGGCGGGGCCTGGACTCCGTGTCTGAGAGAGGGGCGGGGCCTGGACGCCGGGTCTGAGGAGGGGCGGGGCCTGGGCTTCGGGGCGGGGCAGGGGCGGGGCCTGGACACTGGGTCTGAGGCAGGGGCGGGGCCTGGGCTCCGGGGCGGGGCAGGGGCGGGGCCTGGACTCCAGGTCTGAGGGAGGGGGCGGGACCTGGATTCGGGGGCGGGGCAGGGGCGGGGCCTGGACTCCGGGTCTGCGGGGGCCGGAACTGGACCCCGGGCCTGAGCGGGGGGGGGGGCGGGGGGGGGGGGCCGGGGCTGCGTGAGGGCCCCGAGGCGGCCTCACCATCTGGGCTGGTGGTGGTGCCCCAGCCAGAAACTGTGCACATGGTCCCGGGGGGCTCGCAGCGCGAGGTGAGGCTGACTGGCTTCACCCTGGCTGACAGCTTGGCCGGGCTGTTGAGTCTCACCAGCATGATGTCGTTGACGTGGGTCTGCGTGGAGTACTGCGGGTGCACGATGGACCGCGTGGCCCTGATCTTCTGGCTACTCTTGTCCTCCAGCTTTTCGCTGCCCATGTGCACTACGTACTCACTGGAAAGGGCGCAGCGGTCAGAGGGAGAGGGCGACTGGGGGGCGGGGGGGGCGAGACCCAAAGAGGGGGGACAAACACGGGGGGGGGACAGACACGGCGAGGGGCGGGCAGAGAGCCAGAGAGAGGGGGTGCAGAGGCTCAGAGAGGGGGGACAGAGGCCCAGGGAGGGGGACAGAGGCCCAGGGAGGGGGGACAGAGGCCCAGGGAGGGGGCGACAGAGGCCCAGGGAGGGGGCGACAGAGGCCCGGGGGGGGGGCAGAGGCCCAGGGAGGGGGGACAGAGGCCCAGAGAGGGGGGGCAGAGGCCCAGGGAGGGGGGACAGAGGCCCAGAGAGGGGGGACAGAGGCCCAGAGAGGGGGGACAGAGGCCCAGGGAGGGGGACCGAGGCCCAGAGAGGGGGGACAGAGGCCCAGGGAGGGGGACAGAGGCCCAGGGAGGGGGACCGAGGCCCAGGGAGGGGGACAGAGGCCCAGGGAGGGGGGCGGCCCGGGGGCACTGGGCAGCACCCACCTCATCTTGCAGTGGGCGGCGGTGAGCACCCAGCGCTCGCTGAGCAGCACGCCCCCGCAGTGGAGCTGGCTCCCCCTGAGCAGGGCCACCTGCGAGGGGTTGGAGCCTGGAGTACACGGGACCCCATCGATGATCTTCTCCCCGCTCTTGTCGCCCTGGCCTGAGAGAGACAGAAACGCGGTGGCGGGGGAAGCCTGAGGCGGCAGCCGAGGGGGTGGAGACGGCGCTGGAGACGGGCGGCGGGACGGACAGACAGACAAGCGCGCAGGAGGAAAGCAGAGCGCAGAGAAGTGGGAGCCGGAGGCGGGGACGCCGGGCGCATGCTCGGAAACCGGGGCGCCGCTGGTCCAGAGGCAGCCACGAGAACGGAGGGGTCACGGTCGGGGGGCTGGGAGGGGGACGGCATCTCCCTGCCCGACTCCCCCGCCGTCAGAAAGAAGCGGAAGAAAGGGGAGGAAGCTGCTGGCGGCATGGAGGTCAGAAGCGGGGCCTCCATGGGGGTTCTCACCTTGCTGGGCACTCCCCAGGGCAGAGAGCAGAAGGGTCAGCAGAAGCGGGAGCAGGGGCCCCGCCATGGTGGGCTCTGGGCCTTGGGGTGGCGCGCGGAGGGGGGTCGCCTGCTGGGCCTGGGAAGACAGAGAGCTCAAGCGGCGGGAGGGGGACCCCAGCCTCCTCCCTCAGCCCCCCCTTACTCCTTGGACCCAGGAAGCTGGGTCCCCGTCCCTAAGTGCCGCCCGCTGATCCTTCTACCCTGAGAGACCCCAAGCTCCGCACCTCCAGCCCCGCCTCCCTCCGAGGAAACGCCGGGTCCGCCCTCGGCCTCTCACCGGGGGTCTGGCGCTCCGCGCTCCGTCGCTGCAGGGAGCCAAGCGTCTCCAGCCCCGGCCGGGCGGCCTCTTATAGCCACCCCAGCCCCGCGCCCGCCCCCGGCGCCCCGGGGTGCAGGCGGGGCCCGCTGGGGGACGCCCCCTTTCTTATCTCGCATCCCCAAGCAGCTAGAGCCATCGCCCGTGCGCTCTTTCTCCACCGCCCTCCCCCGCGAGGCCGGGAGGGTGCATGTCCCGGAGGGCGCGTGGGCGGGACCCAGCCAGCTCAGCCCCGGCGCTGCTGGCCCCACCGCCCCTGGAGGCCGCCCCGGACCCGGGCAGGACTGAGGGGAGCACAGCTCCAGGGATGGGCTTTGAGACCGTCCTCCTCTAGGGCCCGTTTCTTGCCTTCACCCCTCTCTGGGGAGAACTGGACCCTACGTACACCCTAATTCTGCTCACTTTCCCTAACTCCAGCGCACCAAATGCTTTTCGGTAGCAAGTCGGTCTGGTTCTCAGCGGTAGATACACATAAAGATTACCGATGAGGTAAATTAAATAAGGAAAATTAAATCAGGGGGGCTTCCCTGGTGGTGCAGAGGTTAAGACTCAGCACTGTGAAGCTGTCCGCAGCCTCTGCAGCACGAGTTCCATCCCCCCAGCCAGGGAGCTGACTCACCTGGTGCAGCAGACCTCTCCTGTCTGTCTGTCTGTCTGCTGGTCCCCTCAGCAGTGGATTTCAGTAGATCTGCCTGTTCTGCTCCCCACTCTGTCTCTAGTGGATTCTCTCACCCCCCACACTCTGACCTACGCCCCAGCTCTTGTATGCATAGATAAATAATAATAATAAATCTTTTTAAAAAATTAAACCAGGTCCTGAGCTGGTACCCCGGCTAGCTCCCCAACTGCCGGCAATATTTCTGTGGGGATTGAACTCAGGCTGGTTGATAGCACTGAGTGAGGTTGAACCCCTAGGCCACCAGGGAGACCCCTCTTTGTAAAATATCTTGAGTAGCTTTTCCTCTTAATGCATTTAGACCTTTTCTCCTTCCTTTAAACCACTGCGTATGTCCCCACTGTAGTCGCAGGCTGATGTCTGCGGTCTGTTTCGGATTTGACTACATCTGGATGCTTTTGCTTGCGATAAACAGGGATGAACTTCCTTTACATTTGCCTGTGCACCTTGTGTTTATTCCAGAAGAATCCACTGAGCACCTACAGCAACAGAAACAACTGTTAACCCTAACCTTCGGTCCTGATCCCCAAGCCTGCTTTCTCCTTGACCAACTCCAGCTTCCACCTCAACCTGACCTAAACCTTGACCAAGTTCCTGACTCCCCACATCAGCTCAGGCCAGGAAGGCTCAACCAGCCTTCACCCTGAGCCCCTACCTGTGAGCGGAACTCAGCCACAGCCTAGCCCCAAGCCCGACGTGGTTTCAATCACCACCCCCGCCGTATTCCAGAACGCGGCTCGGCACCTGTTCTCACGCCTCGACTTCATTCCCAGCCCCAGTCTCTTCTCCAACCAACTTCTACCTGAAACCCCACATTCATTTCCACACCCACCTCTTTCTCCCACCCCATTTTCCCAACTCCACTCCTCACCCCGATCCTTCCTTTCAGGCAAACTCTAAAATAACGTCTACTGACTGCTCTCAAGCCAGGTCCCCACCTTTGACACGCTCATGGAATTAAAAACCAGACCCTGAACTTGGACTCCGGGCCCAGCGATTGTAAGGCAGGACCGAGGTGGTGACAGGAGGCGCCTGACTTGGGTTCCCTGGGTCAACAGGGGCTGACCCCCCCCCCACCAAGCCCCAAGTGTCTGTCCCTCCTGGCCTCCCATAGGGAGGGGTTTTAGCAGGACTTTGGATCTGCTACCTGCTGCCTAAGCCCCTGGGGGGTCTCCCCCCATCCCTGCTCAGGCACCGGCGGCATCTGGACTCCCATCCCCGGGACCTGGTTGTTATTCACTGTGAGGTCACCAGAACACCCCCCAACCCCGCAGGGCTTCATGGCTTCCTTCCTGGGTTCTTAGAGATTTTTTTTTTTTTAAAGATTTATTTATTTATACAAGCACTGGGTACATTCAGAAGGGTGGGAGGGTGAGAGAATTCACTAGAGCCAGATGGGGGGTGCAGAGCAGGCAGAAGGACCGAAGGACACTGCTGAGGGGAGCAGCGGGCGGCAGGAGAGGTCTGCGCGCCATGTGGGACCCTCCGCCGGTGACCGGGGAGCAGCCGGGGATCGAACAGGCGCTGCAGAGGCTGCGGGCAGCTTCGCAACCCAGCGCTCAACCGCTGCGCCACAGGGGAGGCCCTGGATTCTTAGAGATTTAATCTGATTTTGTGGCTGAACGCTGGCCTCTGTGAGGGGGGAGGGAACGTGTCGTGTCAGGTGCTCACTGGGATTTTCCTGAGCACCCACAGACCAGCCGGCCGCCCCTCCCCTCCCCTGGCCATGGCCCTGGGTTGGTTCAAACGTGGCCTGTGCAGTCAGACCCGGGGTGAGTGCTGCCTGCTTCTGAGCCTTTGCTAGGCAGCAGTTTGTCTGACCATCCCCTACCCTCTATAAAGTGGGAGAGCAAAGTCTGCTTCTCAGGATGAAGGGGAGCATTAAAGAAAGCTGGGGAAGAAATGAGCAGGCTGGCTGCAGCTGATTCAAGGTAGAGAGGGAGGGCTCCCCTCCCTGAGCAATGTGTGGGCGTCAGGGTCCTCTACACCTCACGCAGGCCCCCTCAATTTATAGATAGGAAAATGAAGGTTTGGAAGCAGTTACACCGCCTGACCAAAGTCACACAGCGAGGGAGTGAGAAGGGTGAGGACTTGAAAGCTGGGCATGCCTTGGTATGGCCCCCGAACCCCCCACGAGAACCCGCAGCCCCAGGAGGGGATTTCCCTGAACACCCCTCCCACGACCTCAGAGTCTGGTTTAGCTGAATACTAACAATAACAATAATAACATAACAAAAAGACTCAGAATTCCCATCCGTGCTACGCACCCCACTTTCACGGAGCCCTGAATCCCACCCCTCCCATCAGGCCCTTTGGGGTTAGCACCTGCTTGGAAGTTCCACCCAGACACCGGTCTCACACCTCCCTCGCCCTCAGCCTGCGTCCTGACCCCTGGCCCTATGACTCATGGCGCCCACAGCTGGCAGCTGGCCGCTCTGCCAGGTGTGCCTGCCTCGGGGATCCTGGATGCGAGACTCAGGGCCCCCTCATCTCCCCTTGGGTTCTGAAAGCCCGTTGTGTCTGACTTCCTGCTTTGGCTTCCCTCCCCTCTGAGGAACAGCTTCTGCTGCTTTGGGGCAGCTGCCCCCTCCTTCGCGTAGTTCTGATGAAACTGACCCTCCTCTGCCCCGCCCACCCGCCCACCTCCTGCTCCTGACCTGGCAGCTGGAGGGCGGGGCCGTGGGGCTGCACCCGTCCAAGCTCTGCTGCGGGGTTCATCTCGGGGCGCCCAGAGAAAGAGCTTCCTTCCCTCTGGGTTTGCTGAACCGGGTCGTCCGTCTAGAGACAAGAAACAACCCACATATACGGGAATGAGAGGCAGGCAGAGAGAAAGTGTCACACACACAGTTTATTGCTTCAGTGACCTTTTCAAGTATTCGAGACTCTGGTACCCCATGGGCTGACAGTAGGACATCAAGAATGGAAGCGTCCTGAGCCCAGGAACTGGAAGTGGGGATGGAAGTGGTGAACACAGTTGTTCAACCAGCTGTAGAAATGGAAACTCCTGCAGTGCCAACTGCTGTAGCAAGTGTGAGGCGCTGTCGGATGCATCTGAGGCGCACGCCAGACCTGGGTGTGGAGATGGAGGGCTTTACAGAGAAGCCGCCGTCCTTACAAAAAAAGTAAGTTACACCCAGAAGTAATTAATGTAACTACAGAGAACCCGTCCACAAAGAGCGAGCCCCTCCCAAAGAGAAGACTCGAGGCGCCCCTGCCCGTCTGTGCCATGCGGTGCCTCTCTTGTTTCTCTGTCCTCATAAACCTGCCCTTTAAACATGTCACCTTCGCCGGCCTGTCTGTGCAAACATCTCCTGGGTAAACTTGCGGGTGCTGCTGAAAGGGGAGTTGCGGAACTTTCTCCCAGAGGGGACCCAAGGGCCCCGCTCGCTGGACCCCAAAGAAGAGGAGCTGACCTAAAAAGAGGAGGTTTGTCTCCAGCTGGCCTCAGTCCCACGTCACTTCCTCTGCATCCTAAGCCATCCCCACAGCCTCCCACCACCCCAGCCTGTCCATGCACAAACCAGTTTGAGCTGGGACTGTGATGGGGCACCTGAACCCCCCACTCAGCCTGTGCCCACACCTGGTCCTCTCTTCTCCTGGCAGTCCCGGAGTCCATGATCCTGCCCCGGGATTTCTGGTTGACCTTGGACAAGTCCCTTCCTACCCTCCAGCTCCTCCCTCCTTAACACCTAAATCAATCTTCAAGTCCTCTCTGATTTGCTTCCCATCTGTGCCATTCAAGTGTCGCCTGGTCAGTAGGTAACATTAAGGAATGGCAGAACCCTGTAAGGTGTGATCGATTGTATAAGGTGGCTGCATTTCAAAAATACCTTTTAGAGTAGGTGTTGGCCAACTTTCCCCATAAGGGACAGAGAGTAAACATCTTAGGGTGTGTCAGCCCTGAGAAAAAATAACTTTTTTTACCCAGGGGAGGAGGACATTTGCAGAGACACAGGCAGGTGAAGGTGACATTTAAAAAGACAGGCTTAGGGCCTCCCTGGTGGCGCAAGAGGTTAAGATGCAACCTATGAAGCTATCCGCAGCTACTGCAGCACGAGTTCGATCCCTGGCCAGGGAGCTGCAGACCTCTTCTGGCTCACCCGCTGCTCCCCTCAGCAGTGTGTTTCAGTCATTCTGCCTGCCTGTTCCCCACTCTGTCTCTGGTGAATCCTCTCACCCGACCACACCTCTGGCCTGCACCCCAGCTCTTGTGTGCATAAATAAATAAATCCCTTAAAATATAAAAAATAAAAATAAAAAGACAGGCTTATTAGGAAAAGGAGAAAAATAACTTTCCACATGTGTTTCATTGATGAAATTCAAAATAGAATCATTTAGGGCCTCCCTGGTGGCCTAGGAGTTAAGTCTCAGCACCGTCACTGCAGTCACCGAGCCTCTGTGGCCTGAGTTCGATCCCCAGCCAGCAAGCTGACCCACATGGCACAGCAGACCTCTCCTGTCTCCCTGCTGCTCCCCTCAGCAGTAGATTTCGGTGAATCCAGCTGTTTTGCTCCCCACTGTGTCTCTGTTGAGTCCTCTCATGCCCCCACCATACCTCTAGCCTACATTCTGTTTCTTTTATGCAAAAATAAATAAAATTGCTAAAAGACAAAATAGGATGATTTAGTACAGTTTTTCATCACACAGGTCTACCCCTGAGAGATATGGGAGTCCTTTGAAGGACAGCATCTTGCTCCATTAGGTTTCAAGGTCACCCTTCCCCGTCCTCAAGTCCTAGAGTGATAATTATTAGCTCCTGGGACCTGGCTCATCACCTCTACTTTGCCACCAGCTGTTTTAGACATTCAGCCACACCCATTTTATCACGCTTTGCCTTATTGTGCTTAACAAATGTTGTGTGTTTTACAAATTGCACCCTAGCGAGTCTGCTGTGTGCAGACTCCCAGCAGCACGTGCTCACTTTCTCTGTCGCACTGGATTAAGGTGTCTGCCTTGTTATTTTAGACGCAGAGCTATCACACACTAAATAGACTGCAGTGTAAACAACCTTTGTGTGTGCCGGGGGCCACAACATTCATGTAACTCGCTTTATTTAATCAATTCTAGCTTTTTGGCAGTGATTGGGAACCAACTATTGCCCCTTCTCGAAGGGGTGTCTGGACATAACCAAATAGTTGTGAATGGAATAATAGCTGAGATTTGCTTCAAAATAATTCACTGTTGGGGAAGTGTGTTTTACAGGGGAACCAAAACTTGGCGTTGTGTTTTTAATTATTAAGTTGGGTGATGGTGAAAGAGGGTTTGGTTTGCTGTTCTATTTCGTACAGATTAAAACATTTTCATAACTGGGCCTCCCTGGAGGCGCAAGGGGTTAAGCATCAGCACTGTAAAGCTATCTCCAGGCACTGCAGCCTGAGTTTGATCCCCAGCCGGGGAGCTATCCACATGGCGCTGCAGATCTCTCCTGTCTCCCCGCTTCTCCCCTCAGCAGTGGATTTCAGCCGATCTGCCTCTTCTGCTCCCCACTCCGTCTCTGGTGAATCCTCTCACCCCCGGCACCTCTGGTTTACACCCCAGCTCTTGGATGCATGAGTAAATCTTTTTTAAAAAGTAACCGGATTTATAAAATGAAATTTAGGCTGAGATCATCTTCCAGGAGCCCCTCTGGAAAGGCGGGGGGGGGTAGTAGCACCCATGAAAGACTTCCTCGGGAGTTCTGGTATGGGGGAACTTTCGTGGCGGGTCCCGGGAGGGCGGGGACGGCGCCTCACACACCCACACCCCTCGTGCAGAATTGCCCGCGGGCCCTCCATCCAGGACGGCCATTTTTCTATCACGTGACTCTAAGTACCCAGATTGGCTGAGACTAGTCACCTGACCGGAATGCGGTCACCCCATTGGCCACTCAGCGACCTATCACACGGCAGAGGGAGAAGCTGCGCTGGGCCCGGGGATACCTGTTGTTCAGGTGGGCAGGTGGGCAGGTGGGCGGGGCAGGGCGAGATGGTGGGGGTGCTGCTTGTAGGGGGGGGGTCAAAGGCTTGGTCGCAGCGGGAGACTGGGGAGGCGAGGAAGCAGCCATAGGAAAATGCAGAAGCTTGAAGCAGAGAAGGAGCCATGGCAGTTGGGTGTTTGGTAGCAAGAAAGGAATGAGGGCGTGGGGAGCCAGCCTGCCCTCGGCCATTGCTCTACTGCCCACGGTAGCGTCCCCTCCACATGAGTCTTTCCCTGGACAACTTGCTTGGCGTTTTGTTCTGAGAACTCACGATGTCCCACCACATTTCAGACACCAGCAGTGATGGGACTCGCCTCTTTCTGGCCCAGCTGCTCCCTCCCCACGGCTCGAAACTGGGAGAAACGTTTCTCCTGCTCTCGAGAAAAGCATTTGGAGTCTGTCTGCGTCGTGTGTGTCGACCTGGGTGGTGCTTTTGTGGATATTCACGCGCGAATGTTTAAGCCCTTGTTACAGGTCTTGCATTTCTACCTTGCATTCCTCGCAGTGTTAAATGTGTGGGAGAGGGACACTCCCCCGTCGAAGCTTCGAGATGCTTTCGCTGCTCAGAAAACGAAACAAAAACTCTGTGCAGTGTCTTTCACAACCCCTTGGGTATTTGAAAATCCTTAAATACATTACTTCCATGAAATTAGCCGCCCATTCCTCCAAATTCTTCTGGGAATAAATGATGGCCAGTGAAGCTGTGGAGGTCGTCCTGTCCTCTCAGACCTCCAGCAAACCTCGCAGGACACAGAACCCCACCTCCCCACCCCCAGGGCCAAAGGCAGACAGGGAGGGAGCCAGCCTTGGGCCGTTGACTGAGGGCATCCTTCCAAGGTCAGCCCCGGCGGCCTGTGGTCTTCTTGATCCAGTTCAGGTAGCGGCAGATGTTGGTATAGACGCCGGGTCTCTCGGGGCGCCCACAGGGGTCCGAGCCCCAGGATGTGATGCCCTGGAGAACGCCATTACACACCAGTGGGCCCCCCGAATCGCCCTGGAGGGGGAGAGTGAGAGGGCAATTTCACCTGCTATGCTCACAAGGTTTCTTTCTAGCATTTAGTGGTGGTTCTGTGGCGCGATTGGACCCTTCTAGCCAAGGGGACAGACTATTGGTCCCAGGGCAATGGTGAGAAAGGGAAAGAGACAATGAAAAATATATAAAATCATTACACAGAGTTAATTGCTATAACGGCATATGGTGTGGGATAAACGAGTAGGTAGTGCCGGGGAGGTGGTGCTTTCATTGGAAAGATCAGGGAGGGCTTCCGGGAGGAGGTGACATTTTGAAGAATTTGGATTTAACTGAGATTGAGGGCTTGTTGGTCCATGTACTAAGGGGAGTGGGGCATGTGGGACAAGTCTAAGGACAGTGGGGGAAGAGAATTCTGGAGGCTCCCATCCAAAAAGAAAACAGAGAAGGTTAAGAGGGAACCAAACTAAAGCTGCCTCTATTCCTGATCAGTGGTGGGGACGGACACACACAGAGGTGGGAGTATTTGAGGGAAAAGACCATTGTCTCCAGGGAACCATCCAGAGAGAGAAGATTTTGTGGCATGATCACTGGTGGAAGTGGCTTCATTCCTGCCCATGGAGATGACAGCAGGGAAACTTTGTTCTTGGAGATCTGTCATTAGCCAGAGGGCAGGGCGCCCACGGAAAGGACAAAGCACTTAAGAGGAAAGAAAATGTCACATCTGTGACAGATCCCAAGATTTGTCATCTCCGGGTGGGGAGCTCATTGATTCTGAGCTCAATGGCGCCATCCCCTCGCCGGTTGGGAAGAGCGCCTCCTAGGGAACCAATCACAGAGAAGGCAGCTGAGCAGAAGCCCAGGCAGGTCCCAAGGAACACTAGCTGATGATGGCCTGTTCCCAGTGGTGTCAGCACAGATTCCAGGAGCTAACGCTGGGAAAGGGCGCAGGACCTTTACACCCCCTGGAAGGGTCTTCCTTCACCAACGTCTCCTCTCACTCCCTGCCTGCACCCCATCTTGCAGACAAGGGTTCCCAAGGAGATGATGACTAACGTTTCTGATCTGTGTGCTTCTGGCTGAGTGTTTTCTGAGCCTGCGTTCCACTGTATAAAGATAAGGGTGACTTCTCTGGGTGCTAACACTTTGGAGTCACCCTGCCATCACCCAAGACCTGAATAGGGGGGAGAACAGGAGGAAAGGATTTCAGAACCACTCACCTGGCACGTGTCAGCTCCACGGCTGTCCCCTGCGCAGACCATGCCGTCTGTGACTTGCCCAGGGTAGGCGTCCTGACACTGCTTCTGGGAAAAGATTTCAATTTCTGCGCAGTTGAGGGTGTCAGGAAAATTATCTGAGGGGAAGAGGTTGTGCGTTCTCAGAAAGAGCTACCTTTTCCCTTCATCCCTGGGTGTAACCTGGCTTCTGTGCATGCACAGCTGCATGGGGGAGTTTCTCATGTTAAACACAGCCCTGATTCTTGCTCCCTTTTCTCCATCTCGAGAAGGTCGCCTGCACCCTGCCTTTTGCTTTTTTGTCCGGAGTCATTTTCAAATTAAGGAGCAGGCAACAGGGGGGCTTGGAGGTGCCTCCTTGTGACACATCTGAGCCTCACACCCAGACTACCAAGTCCTCAATCTCAGTTAAATCCTATTTCTTCAAAATGTCACCTCTTCCTAGAAGCCTTCCCTGGCCATTCTAATGAAAGCACCACCTCTCCAGCAGTCCCTGCTCATTTATCCTCCAGAATATCCCATCCTTATGTAATATTACTTATGTAATATTTTATCATATTTTTTACTGTCTGCTTCCCCTACCTGACATGCAGCTCTAAGGAAAGGGGCTTCCTACAGTGCAGCTCCGGGGACATACAGATGCTCACAAATAAGTGTGAATTAATGATTGAAAGTGAGTGGGTTTTTCATATCACCTTTGAGGGCTAGACTCCCGGGCAGATTTCTGCCGGGCACCTCCATGTGCCAGGAACTCTATGCTCAATTCCTCCTCTCTAGGAAGGGATGCACACCATCATCCTTTCATCCATGCAGTTATTCAACAGGTGTTTACTGAGCACCAACTGTGTACCAAGTGCTATGCTGAGCACCAAGGAAACACAATGAGGACAGTAACCTGGGCCCTGGTGGCACTTACAGGCATTGGGCCGCTCTCCCATGACGATGGTGATGGCCAGTCAGACTGGGGGTGAGGAGGGAAACGCAGGGCTGTAGTTTGAGCTGCTGAACCTCACTCTCGAGCGCGCGGGTCTCCGCAGTTGCCCACGGTCTCTTTAAAAGTGGGATTCAGACCGGCAGGGATCCTGACTTGGCTGCCCCTTGGCAAATCCCATCGCCCTCTGAGCTAAACCCCAATTTTTTCACTTTGAAGCAGGGTGAAGGGCTACCCGGACTCTGAAAGTCCCAAAGGGACAACCTAATGGGGTCCCGACGTTTGGACTCAAAGTGAGGAGGGAACTGGAAGCTCAGCATGTGGGCTGTGGGGGGAGGGAGGGCCTGGGCTCCTGGGTGTGAGGAAAGAAAGGATCTGGGGCCAGCGGTCTTGGGTTCAAGAGGGAAAAGTTACATAGGAGCTTGTTTTCGTGAACTGTTGAGGTGCTGGTATGTCCCACGTTTCTTAAGATTTTTTAAAATCTTGTACAACAAAAGGTCTCATAACCTGGTAGTGTCCACCATAAAGGAGATCCACAGAACCACCCACCCACCCACCCATCCATCCACTCATCTACCATCCATCGTCCGTCCGTCCGTCTATCCATCCATCCTTTTTTTTGAGTCCTGCTTAACTGTGTGCTCCTCTGCTTTCCTCTCCCATCCCTCCTGTGCATATTCTGCTCTTCCAGGCTCCTGACACGGGCCACCTGTGAATCTCAATGTCACAGTCTCTTTCCCTTCCCTTATCTCCTCCTAGGGGCAAAGCTTTGTGGAAGGCTTGGGGGTCCCTGTACCAGCTGGGTCTGCCGTGTCCCACTACCTTGCGGGCTGGTCACGGTGCCCCAGCCTGAGATGGTGCACTTCTGGCCCACGGGTGCGCAGCGATCTGCCAGCTTGATGGGCTTCACTTTGGAGCCCAGGGTGGCCCGGCCTTGGAGGCGAATGAGCATGAGGTCGTGGCTGTGGCCCTCGCTGCTCTGGTTGTAGCAGGGGTGCGGGATGGACTGGGCCACGGCCATATCTTGCTCCGACGGTTCCTTATTCTTCAGGCTGTGATCGCCCAGGCGGACTGTGTACTTCCTGTAATGATGTGGGGGGGGGGGGTTAGGACCCAGGCAGGAGTGGACCCCGGACTCCTCCCTCAGACCAGGAGTCCAGGCCCCCCCAGCCTCTCACTTAGACCTGGGGGTGCAGGCCCCTCTGTTCCCTCTGCTCTCTGACCTTCTGTCTCAGAGGCCGAGCGCCCACCCCCACTCACGGCTTTCTGCAGTGGGCAGCAGTGATGACCCAGTTGTCTTCGATGAGGACACCCCCGCAAAGCAGCCTGTTGCTCTGGAACAGGGCGATCTGCCAAGGCTGTGAGTGGGGTTCGCACTCCTGGCCCTCCAGGACTTTGGATCCTTGCAACGCCCTCCAGTGTCCTGCAGAAGGGAGAGGGTTGGATGCCGCCCCGGGGGCAGAGCAGGGGGGCGGATAAGGGGGCAGGAAAACCACTGTGGGTTCAAACAGCACGTTTTCCGCCTGACTCCTCACGGGCCCACCCACCCTCCCAGGTACCCCCATCTCCGGCGGCCCCCCGGGACCCCCACTGAAGCCCAGGCCCAGAGCGTGCTCCCAAGGGCGTCCCCGGCGTGCACCCGCGCCCCTCGGCCTCAGCCCGGCCGGCTCGGCGCGGCGCGCCGGGGCGGGTCGACAGCATAACCCTGCCGCCTACCTGGGCCGCGCACGGGCCTCCGCCCGCCCGCCTGCCTGCGGGGAAGCCCCGGCCCCGCGCGCGCGCCCCACGTACCCCCGCGCGCCACCCGCGCGCCCACGGGCCTCGCCGGACCCCCACGGGCCGGCGCCCCGCGCCTCCCGGCCCCTCACCTGCCCAGGTTTCCGTCGGCAGCAGCGGCAGCAGCAGCAGCATCCAGGTCCAGGCCGCGGCGGGCGGGGGGCGTCCCATGGCGGAGCGGGGCAGGGGGCGAGGGCGGGGCTGCGGGGAGAGGAAGGAGGAGTCGGGCGTCCCCGCGGGACCTCGGCTTGGGGAGCGAGGTCCCCAGCTCGAGCGCCCGCAGCTGTTCTGCGTCCTGCGGGAGGACGATGCTGGAGCCCCCGATTCTGGGGTCTG
Source organism: Talpa europaea (assembly GCF_964194135.1). NCBI lineage: Eukaryota > Metazoa > Chordata > Mammalia > Eulipotyphla > Talpidae > Talpa > Talpa europaea. The sequence goes on from NC_140084.1 coordinate 48,242,234, forward strand.
AGGAGGGCGGGGCTCGAGCTCCGGGGTCTAAAGGAAGGGGTGGGGCGCTGGGACTCCGGGGCCTGGGAAGGAGGGAGCTGACCTCGGTCTGGAGGATGGAAAGAATGGGGTTGGGGTCCCGGACCCCGGAAGAGGGGGGCCCCGGGCCCGTCGCCTGTGTCTGAGGACTTACGGAGTCCGGGGGGCGGGGTCACCGAGGATTCGGGCCCGGAGGAAGGGGCCCCCAGAACCTCAGCGGTCTGCGCGGTGCACGATTCTGGGGCCTTTTAACTGGGAATCTCCGCCTCCCGCCCCGCCCCCCCGGCTCCCGAGCCGAGCCTCCGGGGACTGGAACCCGGGGTATGCGCGAGGAGGGGCCGGCTGACCCGGGCTGGGGGAGGGGGCTGTAATTCCGACGAGGGGTGTGGCTGCCGGGTCTGCAGCCGGGGCTGGGGCCCGGGCTCCGGTCTGGGGGAGGGGCGGGGCCTGGGCTCGCGGGGTCCCGGGGAGGGAGCGGCCGGGGCCTGGACGCCGGGTCAGAGGGAGGGAGGGAGGGCGCGATCCTGGACTCCGGGTCTGAAAGGGGCATGGAGGCCCGAGCTCGGGGTCCTCAGGGATGGGGCTGCTGACGGGATTCTCGAGGCTCAGCGCAGGGGCCGGAGCGTCCGCGCCGCGGGAGGGGGGCTGCTGCCAGCCACCCGGAAAGGCGAGTCCCCGGGTCCGACCTCGGAGGGCGGCCCCGCCCTCCCGCCGTCCCGAGAGGTCCGGGATCAGGGAAGGCAGGTTTGGGAGGCACCGTGACCTGGTTTCTCCTTCCCTGGGACGACGGGGCCAGCCCGGGCAGGGCAGCTGGGGCCGGACCTCGGAGCGGAGCCGCTCCAGGCTCGAGGGGCCGCGCTCGCCGCCCGCGCGCATCCCACAGGAAGACAGGAGGAGCGGCGGCTCCGCGCGTTTATTGTAAAATCAACCATCGGACCGGAGGGATCGAGACCCCCCCCCTCAAATTCTCCCGGTCGGGTTCCCGCCGGGATTCAAACCCGGGACCCGCCCCGCGCTCCAGGTGGGCGGGCCCGCGCCTCGACGCCACAGAGCCGAGCCAGTGGGGGCGGGGCCCAGAGAGGGGCTCTCATTGGACAAGGCCCCGGGGGCGGGGCCAGCCGGGCCTGGTCCCCGCGCAGCCAGTAAGTGATGCTGTTCCGCGGGGCGGGGCCTGCTGGGGGCCCCCGGGGGGCAGAGGCGCCCCCCCCCTCGAGGCCGAGGGGGCGGAGCCTGAATATCCAGAGGGCATCTTCGGGGCGGCCCAGGCCGAGGGTGGAGACCTCGGGGGCGGGAGCCCCGCAGTCCCGCCTGCTCTGCGCCCACCGCCCCTCCAGGTCGTCGGGGCGTCGGAGGCGCGAGGGCTCAGTTGTCCTCCATGGTCTTCTGCACCCAGTCCACGTAGTGGCAAACGCTGGTGTAGACGGCCGGACGCCCGGGTGTGGAGCAGGGCTCGGACCCCCCAGACACCACACCCGCCAGGGTCCCGTCGCAAACCAGGGGGCCCCCAGAGTCACCCTGTGCACAGGAGAGGAGTAGAGAGACTGTTAGGGGGCGGCCAGTGCATTGCAGAGGCTGCTGCCTCCTTCCAGGAAGTTTCCTCTTCCCCCAACACCCAGGCACCCAGTAATCCAGTCCCTCTTCCCTGAGGCCAGGAGTAAAAACTCAGAGCCCATCTCCCACCCCCCACCCCGCCTTACCCCTGGGTCTAGCTCTCTGGGTTCCCAGTTCCCCTCCCGCAGGACTTAGGGACTGGATCTGTCCCCTCCCACTTTAGATCCAGGAATCCTGGCCCTGGCCCCCATCCCCAGGACCTCACCTCCTTCCATGCTTAGCTCTTGGGGTTTCAATGCCCTTCTCCCCTAAGCCTTGGACTCCCTCTCCTCCCCGGACTGGGTCTCACCTGGCAGGAGCCCCGGCCCCCCTCCCAGAGGCCAGCGCAGAGCATGCTGCTGGAGATGTGGCCGGGGTATGCCCGGCGGCAGAGCCTGGGCTCCAGGACGCTGATGTTGGCACACTGCAGCGTCAGCGGGTACTGCACTGTTGGGAAGGAGGAGGGCAGCATCAGCAGCTACCCCCCACCAGGCCCAGCACCCCCCTTTCCCAAGGAAGATCTGCAACATGAGACTCTCAACCAGAGAAACCAGAGACATGGACAGAGATGGTATGAGGGGAGGGGAGTGGGGGGCTGGGGGAAGAAGCAGAAAGATGCAGCCAGCCAAGAAAGATAAACGTGTAACCCCACAGGGCAAACGAGGCCAAATGAGGCGGGAAGAGGTAACAGCTGGAGACGGAAGGGAGAAGGCAGCGCCTAAGGAGAAACCTGTGGTGGTCACAGAGACAGATGCAGGCTGAGAAACATTAGCGGGAAACAGCGAGAAGCCACACACGTAACAGAGATGTGTGCGTTACGTGTAGGTGAAAACTCGGCCGCCTCCAGGGCCTCGGTGTGTCAGCAGAAGTGGGTACAGGGCCGCTGCAGGGGGCAGCGTCCCGTGGGGTGAGCCGTGGTGTCTGGCAGGGGTAGGCTCCATGACCGCCCCACGCGGCTGGAATTTGGGGACCAAGGCTGGCCAACCGGTCGCGTTTTTCAAGTGACTCCAGAAACTTGGGTAAAACACCCAAGTTTGAGTGTTTGGCAGCCACAAGTGCAGACTCTGTGCCCAGGACTCTGGACGCCGGCCCTGGCGTGAGCAGACATTGTGAGCGGGTTGCTGATTTGTGATTCTGGCCTTATTTTGAATCTAAGCCACACACAGCTTCACATTTACACGTCTCCGAAATCAGGGGTGTCTGCAGGGCGCGGCGTTCAACTTCTTGGTGGTTTGTGAGGTAACGATCTCCTCGCGCTCGGTGGTGTAGATTTGATGAAACAGGTGAGTAGGCAGGACGGAAGATAGGTCAATAGATGCAGGTAGGCAGGTGATTGGTAGGTGACAGACGGGTGGGTGAGAGACAAGACAGGGCTGAAGCAGAGGAAGCAGGGCACAACCCTCCCGCCCCCCCAGTGTGTTGAATGGAGACAAGTCTGTACCCTTGGGGCTGGACACAGCGCCCCAGCCCGAGATGAGGCACTGGGTGCCGGGGGTGACGCACGTCTGGCTGAGGTTGAGGGGCTGCACGGCAGGTCCCAGGCTCACGGGCCTGGGCAGCCGGATGAGCATGATGTCATCGTTGTGGTCGTGGGCCGTGAGGTCCTTGTTGAATCCAGGGTGGGGGAAGAAGTCCTTGACCCGGAACAGTTGTTCTGGCCCCTCCCATTGCCAGATGTGGTGCTCCCCCAGGCGGACCCACAGATACCTGCTGGGACAGTCCTGAGATCAAGCCCGCGTGCCTGAGTGCTGGAGAGTACCAGACGCGGCCTCTCTGGCGCCTGCGTCTCCTCAAGACACACACGCTCCCTGGGCCTCTGTTCCCCCTTCCGTCCCTTTGCTGCCGCCACCTTTGTAGCCCCCCCAAAGCGCCCACCCCTTTCTAGGTCCATCTGCCGGAAGCCACCTTCCTCCCTGCCCCACCTGGAGCCTGGGTGGTGACCTGGGTCCCCTGGAACTTTGTGGGCACATGGGGGCCCCACCTATCGCACACCGGCAGCCCACACCCTGCCCCCACAGGTCGGGTGGCTTCTGTGGGGAGTGGCTTTGCATGCCTTTTTTGTGTGTGTTCTGGTGTGGAAAACCCCCAAGTTGGGGGTCATCTGTGGCTTCAGGCTTTTCCTGGTTGTCAGGGAGCTCACGCCTCAATGCTCTGTAACCTCAGCGTCCTCAGTGCTGTCCCTCGGGCCTGGCCTGGGCAGCCGGATCCCTCCAGGAGTCTACGTGTGCACACTCAGCCTCTGACATCTGGGGCTCCGCAGGTTTTGAGGAGGTGCTAGTATTTCTCTCTCTCTCCCCTCCTACCTTGCTTCTCTGTCTAGGAAGCCAGCCCCTCCAGCCCATCCCTGTCCCAGAGACTCTTCTGTCTTCAGAGCTCTGCTCCTCTTTGTCTCTCTGCCTGTGGGGCTGAAGTCTGGACATTGTTCTCCTAACCTGGTGTACGGACCTGAGCTCAGGGAAACCCTGTCACAGCAATGCATGATGGGAAGTTCCCACAAAGCATCCTGTGCCAGCACCTGCTTTGTTTCTGGGGCCGAGGGACTATTGGGACAGGATGGAGCGCCCTTTTCCGGAGAATGTGCAATTGATTTCTGTGTGGGGTAGATTCTACGGTTCTGTTCAGATAGAATAAAGTTCTATGCCCGAAAACTAAGATTCTAGAATTCTCAGATGGTAATTCCATAGGAATCTACAATTCTAAAATCCTATGAAGCTCAAGTTCTAGTGTATCACAATTCAAGATATCTCTGGATCACAAAAGAGAGAGAGAAAACACAAAGACCAGGAGTTTTAAATGATCTGAAGTAAATCTAGAATTTAAAAAGTCTCAAAATCAGATATTCTGGGATTCAAAGACTAAAATTTCATCATTCTGTGAATTTAGGAGCTTAAGAAACTAAGGTTCAAAGAATGTGAGGCTCTAGAATTCTTTGAATTATAACTTTGAAGGTTTTAAGAATCTGGGATGATGGATTCCAGGATATTAAATCTACCAGACCATAGACAAATGAGAAGCACAAGATTCCTGCAAATCACCCCGTTCTAGGATGCAGGGAAACCAAGGCTCCCCAGGAAGCACTAAGGGGGGCAGGGTGGGGCCGGGTTGGAACACAAGAGGGAAGGAAGCACAATGGTCTATGGCAGCGGAATATGAGGGAGTTGGTGATGGGGTACCCCAACATGACCTCAATTCAAAATAAATAAATAGAAAATAATAATAATATAAAATAAACATAAAAATAATAAAAACAAAAATATAAATAAAAAAGAGTAAAGCTAGGTCATTTGTAGTCCAAAACCCATTACTTGTTGAAACAATTTTTGGAGTATGTCAAGGTTAAATCTATTACTACAATTCACTTTATCCAGCCGTCTCCCCACAAGTGGGCTGGGGAGGCAAGCTTACAGGATGGCTGCCTTTGTGTCCCCAGGGGGCAGGGGCTCTGGGCTTACAAGATTCTGGTAGGTTCCTAAGCCTCTGGCATCAGAATTCTCTGGAACTAATGTGGAACCCCCTGGGCCCGAGGTTTGAGGGGTCTACTATGCTGAATTCCTCAAGAGAAGAGTCTAGGAATCTAAGAAGTTAACATTCCAATCTATCCGCTCTGAAAACCAGATTTGGGGGGGCTCTAGAACAGAGTAGACTTTGCAATTCTAGAGCTGCACTTGCACTAACAGAAGAGCTTGGGTCCGTCTGCCTTCAGCTCCCCTGTCCTCCACCGGAGCACCAGCCCCCGACCCACGTTCCACCCCACCCCACGCCACCCCACCCCGTGGCAGAGGTCACTCACGACTTGCGGCAGTGGGCAGCCGTGAGCAGCCAGCGGTCAGAGATGAGGGTCGCCCCGCAGAAGAGGCGGGTGAGGTGGAAGAGGCCAGCCTGCCATGGCTGCGAGTTGGGAGCGCATTCCTCAGCCCCGATGGCGCGGGTATCTCCCCGACTGTGCCCTGGGGTCGGAGCAGGGGCGGGTGGTGAATATGAGCGAGGTGGGAGGGCAGGAGAAAGACTCCGAGGGGCCGAAGCTGGTTGGGGGTGGGGAGGGGGGAGGGCAAGATGGCGAGGCAGCCAAGGCCCTGGGGGGGCAGAGGCCGGGAGGGCGGGAGCCTCACCTGCTAGGAGAGAGAGCAGAGCACAGAAGAATGCCAACTTCATGACCTCTGCTGCCGGGTCCTGCAGCCTGCGCTCGCAGCCCGCGCTTCTTTAAGGTTAGCCTTGCCATCTCCTTCCTCCTCCCCGGGGCCGCCCCCGTGATTAATCTGGGTTGGGAAATGTCCCAGGGGGAGGGGGAAAGCCCTGGGGACTAGACTGGGGGCCTTCAGGAGCTGGGCGCTGCAGGGGGACCCCAGTGCACTGTGAGCTGGAGAAAGGCTGGGTCAGGGCTTGGCCCAATGGGACAGGGGCCCTGGGATGGGCAGGGCTTCCGGGGTCTCTGGGGAGGGGAGCCCTCCTTCTCATGACCTGGGGACACAGGATCTGAAGGCAGCATATTCCTGGCCTGGAGGAGGAAGAGGGAGAGGTGAGGATCCCTTAGGCGGGACCTGGGGTGCAGGTCCAGGTGACACGGGTGAGCTGGGCAGAGCTGCTGGGCAGGCTGCAGGGAGAGGCAGGAGGCCGCCCAGGAAGCAGGCGGGGGTGAGAGAAAGAAGCAGGGCTCAGGGGAAGGGAGCAGCAGGCAGACAGGACCGGCTGAGACAAGCGCATGGGGAGGGAGAAAGAGACCTGGAACCGTCCAGGATAGGGGGAGGAGAGAGGGAGGCTGAGAGAGGCAGAAACCACGCAGCCTGTTGCCCTCGAGCCGTCTCCCCTATCCCTTAACACCACCAGCTCTTGGCTAAGAGTGAGAACGTTCTCCTGGTTTTTTCCCTCACTCCACCTTCTCCCCTCCACGGTCCTTCCTTCCCATCACCCCATCCTGCCTGCCTCCCTCCCAACCCGCACTTCTCACGAGATGGGCAGCTCCTGGAGGACTAAGCCCAAGCCTGACTTCCCCGTTCAGGGCTGGGCCTCAAGAGATGTTAATTGAATGAGTGAGTGCCTTTCTCCGTATTTCTTCTTTTTCTTTCTGGTGAACTTCTAGACATCCTTCAAGACCCAACCTAAATGACCTCTCCTCCAGGAAGCCTTCTCTGATTCCTCAAGATTGAAACCCTCTTTTCCTCCCCTGAAGCACACACAGCCTGTTCCACTTTTTGTTGCCACAAGTGTGATTGTCAGGCTGGATCTGAGCTTCCCTTAGTGGTTCGGAGCAGAGTTTTCAGAACCAGACGATCTGGATCCATATCTCCAGGCGATTATTAGGTGTGTGACCTTGGGCAAGTCACTGGATCTCTTTGACTGGACCACCTGTTAGTCGCAGTTGTAACTGAGGGGAATGATGTGAATGGACACACATGAATCACTTACAACTGTTCCTGGCACATGCTAAGCATGAATCTGTTATTGACTATTTACTCTGTGGATGGCAGTTAGGCTGGCGTTTCGTGTCTGCTGCCTCAGTGATTCTCACAACAGTGTTCCATCTGTTTCACAGAGTGGGAAATTGAGGTAAATAGCACTGCCAAGTAATATGCTCAAAGTCACACAATAAATGACAAAAATACATTTCCTGGGGCCTTCCTAGTGGCACAAGGGGTTAAGACGCAGCACTATGAAGCTGTCCACAGCCACTGTAGCACAAATTCGATCCCTGGCCGGGGAGCTACCCACGTGGCACAGCAGACCTCTCCTGTCTCGCCTGCTGCTCCCTTTAGCAGTGTATTTCAGTAGAACTGTCTGTTCTGCTCTCCACTCTGTCTCTGGTGAATCCTCTCAACCCCTCCCCACCTCTGGCCTGTACCCCAGTTCTTGTATGCACAAATAAATACATTTCCTTCTCTACCTGTTGGACTCCTACACATCCTGTAAAACCCCTTGTAAATGCTCCCCCCAAGAAACCTTTCTGACTCCTTCAGGAGTCTTTGGGTTCTCCTTGGGGTATCTATCCTATGCTTCCTTCTGTGACGGCACTGATCAATTTGTGTTACTTGTTAATTCAAATATGTGTTGAGTGGCTTCTGTGCACCAGATATGGTACCAGGTACCTAGGAAACCACTAAGACTAGATTATAACCCAGGCCTCATGAATTTAGTGGGGAGAGGAAGGAAAACATAGAGTAAAAAAATAAATGAGGTCGTTTCAGCTCTAATAAATGCTGCAAATGAAACAGAGCAGTGGATCAGTGATCCCTGGGCTGAGGGATCCCTTTAGCTTTAGCCAGGGCAATCCTGGAAGGCTTCCTTAAGGAGGTGACTTTTGAGTAGAGATCTGAATGACAAGAATGTGAGGCTTGCCTGGTTCCTGGACCTGACTAGCAGATCCTAGAGGGTAGGGCCTGGTCTGATTCATCTACAGAACACAGCTCCATAAACACTTGCAGCATGACTAAAGGAATGGGTGAGTTGCTCTGAAAAATGAATCGAATTTTCGAGTTCCCACCTACTTCACTTGTGACCCTTCCATGACAAACTCTGATATGCGTGATTGGCGTTTCCTGGGTGTGCTAATGGGGGTGGGGAGGCAACGGGCTCTGCCGGCTTGTGCTCAGACCTGGCATACCCGTCTTCCATGGGCTCCGTGATGGCAGAGATCTCGTGGTCATCCCCAGCGCCATCAAACAGACCGCGCCGTATGTTGGTATCTGAAGGGGAAAACTAAAGCAACCTGGGCTGGGTGGAAAATTTCCATAGCACTATGCACTGAGATTGGGGTTCCAAAGTCCAGGTGATGTGAAGGTTGGCCCCACAAGGTGAGCTTGGCCTGGATTCAGCATAGGAATATTTACACGGAGACAGTGTCAGGGAGAGGAAAGGAATCTCCCCCTCCAGAAACATCAGCACAAAACCTCAAAGCGAATCTGGGAGGCCGAGGGCGGAGTCAGACAGGAGGATGAGAATGGAGATGTGGCAGAACTGGGTTTGCGTGTGTTCACAGGAGGGAGGGGGTGGAACCGGATAGATCTAACCAACCAGCAGGACTCCCTGAAGTTGCAGAGGGTTTCTCTGCATGGACTCAGCATCTGAGGTGGGGACAGTCCCTCTGGGCCTGGATGCCTTCAGGGTGAGGTCCCTTGCGTCCAGAGGCCGAGACCATAACCTGTGAGTCAGGGCCAGTCCAGCTTCTCCTGGGACAGGAGGAACTGGTGTTGGGTGGACCCAGACACGGAAGCAGTGGGAGGGAAGACGGATGTGGCTAAGGGCGCTTTGTGGAACTCAAGATGGGGTGGGGAATGCGATTCTCCCATCATCCCTCGGGGGTAGGATGGGTGTGGGGGGGCTACGGTTGGGGGCTACCCCGTGCTTTTCTCCCATGGGCGCAGAGTCACACACGTTCTCACCAGGCCCTGTTCGCAGACTTTAACAGGTAACATTTAATAAGAGCTCGCCACCCACTGTGTTCATTCTTCACACGGCAATTATCTTAACGATCTACACGCGCACGTTATATCATCTCCTCACAACACACCGATGAGGTAGGCACTTCGATGGCCCCATTTTCTAGGTGATGAAACTGAGGCCCAGAGAGGGTGCTTGGCTTGCCCAAGGTCACACAGCAAGATGCAGCCGAGGAAGGGTGGGGGGGTGATGGACCCAGCTTCTCGCTTCTCTCAAACAAAACTCTACCGCCACCTAATGCACTGGGGGTTCAGCGGGGGCAGAGGACAGCAGTGGGCAGGTGGTAAGGGGAGAGGAGAGAGGCTACAGGCGCGGCTGACTGGGCGGCAGGGTTCGACTGGCGCCTGGGAGAGCCCAGCCGACCCCAGACGAGGGGGACAGGTGTGTGCAGGTTAGTGGGAGCGGATGGTCTTCTGTATCCAGGAGGAGTATTTGCAGATCTGAGTGTAGACAGCGGGGTGCTGAGCTGAGCCGCAGGGGTAAATGCCCCAGGAGAGGATGCCCTGCAGAGTCTCGTCACAGACCAGGGGGCCTCCGGAGTCACTCTGGGGGCAGGAGGCAGGAGAGACGATGGTCAAACACCCCACTTTGGGTCTGGGATGGGGATGGGCGAGGCAGGGGTTGGGCTAGCCCGGAGCCTGGCTGGGGCTGGAATGGGGTATGAGGGAGGGTGCGATGGAGCTGAACCGAGATGGGGGCTTTGGACTAAGAATGAGGAGATGTGGAGGAGGGGGCGGGTGTGGGGGCTGGGGGGAGCTGGAGAGGCATGGGGTGAGTTCTAGGATCTGGGAACAGGGTGGGTTGAGGGAATAGACAGGGGCTTGGGACAGGGACCGGCGTGGGGTCGTCTGTTTTCCCACACCCTCCGATCCTCGCTCTGTAAGTCAGAGGCCCTCCCGGCTGGCCCTACCTGGCAAGGGTCCTGGCCCTGCTCCAGCCCCGCGCACACCATGTTGCTGGACAGCACGCCAGGGTAGAAGACCTCACAGGCTTTCGGGCTCAGGATGGTGACACTGGAGCAGCTCAGGCCCCTGTTATACTTCACTGATGGGAGAAATGCCAGGTAATCCTGGGGGCCACCCCCACTTCCCCAGGACCCAGGAGTCTAGATACCCACACTGTTGCCATCTCAGGCTCCAGGCCCCTGGCCCCCTCTTTCAGACCTGGGGGTCCAGGCCCACGGCCCCTCCCTCCAACCCGGGGTCCAGGCCCCCAGCCTGCTTTTCCTGACACGGGCTCCAGGGTCCCCAGCTCTTGCCTCTCCGGGTGGCCGTGGTGCCCCAGCCCGCCACCTGGCAGTGGTCTCCAGGCTGGGCACAGCGGAAGGGGAGGCGCAGGGTCTGGATCCGGGGGCCCAGCACCACGGGTCTGGCCAGCTTCAGCAGCATGAGGTCATGCTCGTCGGTGCGCCTGTGCAGAAGGGGCCCCGAGCCCTGGCGGTACTTGGGGTGGAGGATGGGGCGGGAGGTGCGGCGGAGCTGCTCGCCCTGGAGGAGCAGCAGGTGGTCGTCCCCCACGCGCGCCCACAGCGGCCTGGGAGGGAAGAGCCAGAGCCGATTGGAGGCAAAGCCTTCCTGGGAAGGCAGCGCAGACGCAGGAGGGGAAGGGGGGGAGGCTGGGGGGAGGGGGCAGGCACCCGAGTCCTGGGAGGAGGAGTAGGGCCTGGACCCCGGTCTTGGGGAGGAGGCCCTGGAACAAAGGAAGTGGGGGCATGAATTCCTGGGTCTGGGGGCGAGGGGCCGGGACTGGGAGGGAGAGAGGTGCCTGGGCTCCTGAATTTTGCAGGAATTGAGGGCTGGGATTGGGGTGTGCTGTCGACCTGGATAAACCCGCCCCTTCCTTGTCTGTCAGCGGGGGGCCTCAGGAGGTGAGGATTTTCAGTTCTGAACCCCTAGCCTCGCGGGGCCCTGACTGCCCTCTGTCACTCACCAACCGTCCACACCCTAAATGGAACCCAAGGAGAATGAGCTGGCTGGGGTGCCGGAGGCCCCGAGACGCCGAGCAGGGCCGCAGCGCCCCCTGGCGGCCAGAGCGCCTCCCCGCTGCTCCCCTGCAGGCCGCCCTGGGGACCGACGGGCCGCGCGGGCTCAGAATTGCCCCGCGGTCCGCGCCCCGCCCGAAGCCCGCCTCCGCCGCCCCTCCGGCGCCCCCGGCGCCCCTACTTGTTGTTGGAGCAGTGCGCGGCCGTGAGCACCCAGCTCTGGTCGATGAGCACGCCGGCGCAGTGGAAGGCGAGGCCGCTGAAGAGGGAGACCTGCCAGGGCTGCGAGCCGCGCGGGCACGGGGCGCCGGCGCCCAGGGGGTCGGGGCCCGAGCTGTTCAGGGCGGGCAGGACGGCCTCGGCGGCTGGAGAAGAAGCGGGGAGGCGATGAGGGCCGGCGGGCACGGCGAGGGCTGGCTCTGGGGTCGGAGGGGGGCCACATGGCCCAGGCTGCGCGCACCGCAGCGAGGACCGGGTGGGGTGGAAACTGGGGTTCGTGAAGGAACCCCAGGGAGGTGGGCGGAGAAAGACGGAGGGAGGGGGGTTAGGGCCGAGTGGCGGGCCTGGCCGAGAGGTTGAGACACAGCTGCTTAAAGAAAAGACAGCAAGACTAGAGTGGGGGGCGCGCAGGGGTTAGACTCTCAGTGCCGTCAAGCCTTCGCCAGCCACTGCGCCATGAGTTCGATCCCCGGCCAGGGAGCTACCCACAGGGCGCAGCAGATCCCCCCTGTCTCCCCGCTGCTCCCTCAGCAGTGGATTTCAGTAGATCCGTCTGTTCTGCTCCCCGCTCTGTCTTTGGGGAATCCTCTCACTCCCTGTACCTCTGACCTACGCCCCAATTCTTAGATGTATAAATAAACAAATCAATAAATCTTAAACAAACAAACAAAAAGGATAGAGCTCGGCCAGGCCATGGGCTGGCGGAGGCTTAGGGCAGACACCTCAGGACTCAGCAGAATTAAGCTGCGGCCCTGGAGCCTCCCCGCTCCAGCTCGCCGCGCTTCCCCTCGCCAGGGCGTCCTGCTGGGCGCCCGGGCGCCTGGACCCCTCCCCAGACGCCGGCCTCCCGCGCCAGCCCCAGCCACCAGGGGCGGTGGGCACAGCCCCCCTGGGGGCAGCAGGCCGAGCCAGCCCGGGCGGGGAGACAGTGCGTCCCAGCAAACCGGCCTCCCTGCGGGGCGAGACCCCACTAAGCCCACCAGGCGGAGAGCCGGCCCCTCCCGGCGGCTCCGCGTCTACCACCCCGCCCGCCCCGGCGGGCGCACGTCCCCGTGAGTCCTTTCCTCTGTGCCTAACGGCGCCGCCGCCTTCGCGGGGTGAAGCGCCGTCCCTGGCTCGCCCGCCCTGGCTCCTGCGCGATTTCTCACCTGCGCAGAAGCCCAGAGCCTCGGGGTCCCCAGCACCCAGGGCCCATCGAGGGGACCGGGCAGAGTTAGGTGGGGCGCTTGGACGGGGAAGCCACCGGGGGAGCGGGTGTGGCGCCGCTGGGCAACCGGGGGTGGGGGTAGAAATCTGGGGGTGACCGTGGACGGGAATGCCACGCCGCAGGGGGGGCGAAGGGAGAGGAAGACACTGCCGTCCGGAAAAAGGTCGGGGCGAAAAGCTATTATGGCAAGATTTAGGGTTGAGAAAGGGCCGGGGAGAAGGAGCGCGCGCCGTCGGGGCAGGTCGGCCGGGACGGGGAAAGCGCGCCGCCCGGAGGAGAAAGGGGTGCATCGGGCCCGCGGAGCTGGGGGGGCGGGGCAGCCGGCGGGGCCTGGAAAGGGGCTGAGCCGACCCGGGTGGCGCCGGCCCCGGGCCGGCGGGTGGGTGCGGGGGAGCCACGGGGAGGGAGGTGCGCGGGGGCTGGGGTCACAGCCTGCTCTTCCCCGGGCCTCCCGCCACCCTCTGTCCCCCGCCTCACCCCAGACTTGCGCCATCAGCAGCGGCAGCAGCAGCTTCGCCAGGGCCGGGGCGCCAGAGGCCGCGGGGAGGAGGAGGTGCGGGGGTCGCATGGCCAGGGCTTGGGCTGGGGGGCGAGGGGCGGGTTAGGACAGATGCCCGACAGGGCTGCGCCCGCCCTTCGGCCGGGGCCACCCCGGCCCGCGGGGGCCCGTTTAACCTGCGGCGGACAACCGCAGGGCCGGGCGCCCGGCGACGGGGCCAGAACCGCCGTAATGGGCGCAATTACCCCGACGACGCCCCTCCCGGCGTCCTCTGCCCTCCCTGCGCCCCAGGGGCGCGCTCCCCTGTCAGGTCGGCCAGCCGCGGAGAGCGTGGGGTTGCGCCCTCCTTCACAGGTGGGGTGCGGGCCCGGGCTCAGGGTGCGCCCCTTAGGGAAATCGAGGCACAGACGGCCCCTGCCCGCGGCCCCGGGTCCCCACCCATCCTCTCGCCATCCGCCCCAACCTGGGTGAGGTGCAGCTTGCCTCGCCTGGGAGCCGCCGAAGGCAGGAGGGAGGAGGCCTCTGGCCTGCTGTGTGGGCCGCTGAGAGCTCTGCCCAGGACCCCTGGCCAGGCCTTCCCTTTTAACCCCCGAAGATCCCGGAAAACTCTCCACCCTGCCCTCAGGCACTCACCCCCTCCTTTTCCCTCTCCCTAATTATGCCGTGGGTGGGGCTGGCGCCCAACCTGGGCCCCAGATTCCTGCTCTGGGCGGGGCCGGGAATACAGGCTTCTCCCAGGCCCCAACACCTTTTTTGGAGCTGGATTCCGTGGGGTGTTCCCCGGGTCCCCTGTTCCAAGTCTTTCTGGATGGGGAGAGAGGGCCGCGCGGTGGGGACTGAGTAGGAGATGGGTGGGTAGCGCCCACGAGAGCAAAATAAATAAACAGGGAAGTGCATTCCATGGTGACAGGCCGGGAGGGAGGGAGGCCAGCCTTAGCAGCTGGAAGGAAGGGGTGGGAGTGAGACCCAGAGGCACAGAAACCGGGGGAAGAGGGAAACCAAGGGCCAGGGGTGGGAGGAGGCCCCAGAGTCCGGCCACAGGGGTGCTGTGAGCTCCAGCCCAGCGCCTGCAGGTGTGGGACTGCCTGCCGTTGGGGCGTGCATCCCGGCTGGTGGTGACTAGCTCCTGGGCCCTGCCCCCGTGGGGTCACTTCACACAGGGCCATGAATCACGGGAGGCCAAGGCCCCAAGGGGAGTCAACATCCTCACACCAGCAGCTCCCTCCTTTCGGGTGTGCAATGCGCAGCTCAGAGAGGGCCTGAGTCACAGGAGGCCACACAGCAGATCCATCCGTCCAAGGAGGGCAGGCAGGTTCCTGCCCGTGCCTCTCCCTCTGAGGACAGTGACCTCCCGGCGGGGTGAGCGCAGCTGCTGCAAAGGGCCTGTGCTCTGGACTACCTGAGGACGATGCAAATTGGTCTCCACCTTGGAGCCACAGCATCGGGCATGAATTACATTTCTGATTTTAGGGGTCTTCATGGGCAAGTGTGGCCGAGGGCCATGCAGTGCCATCTCAGACCTGGGGCACCGTGGAGGTTGGGTGCAGACGGACCTAGCATGCTGTGGACTTACTGGCTGGGTGACCCCGAGGAGGTGACTTGGCCTCTCTGTGCCTCAGTTTCCTCCTCTACAAAATGGGCATAATAATTAGCCTCCTAGGGTTTTGTGATGATCTCGTAGGTTAGCTTTAAAAGCCCTTGGACCGGGGCCTGTGCGTCGTAAGCACCAAAAGATTCATTTCATTTGCTGACAGTGGTTTATTCATCGGCGCCAGGAATTGTTCTGGGGCTGGAGAAAGGATAGTGAGTCCGTCACTATCAAAAGTTAATGCAAGGCAGGGTTCCAGGCAGGTCTCAGCAGCTGCCCACCCCAAGCTGATGGTGCCGTGACAGCATCTCATGGCCAAGGAGCCCCCAACGTCTCCCTGGGGGGCACAGACCAGGTCCTAGCTAATTGTTCTTCATGGTCTCCTGGATCCAGTCCACATATTTGCAGACCTTTGTGTAAACGCCTGGCTTTTTGGTGACAGCACATGGGTCCTGGCCCCAGGATATGATGCCTTGAAGGGACCCATCACAGACCAGCGGGCCCCCAGAGTCGCCCTGGAGATGGGGAGAGAGGACAGTCAGGGAGGAGGGTTGGGGAGGGCCTGGTGGGTCATGGGCCCTGCAGGAGGTGGGGACAGTGGTGCTGGGAGCTGGTGGAGACTGAGGCTGGGGTTAGGGATGTGGTTGGGGACAAAGATGGCAGGAAGGGGTTATGGTTGGGGTTAGCAATGGGAGTTGGGCAGAGGTGGGGGTCATGCTGGGGTTACAAATGGGAATTGGGGGGCGCCTCCCTGATGACCTAGCAGTTAAGTCTCATCACTGTCACCACTAGGGCCCGAGTTTGATCCCCGGCCAGGGAGCTGACCCACATGGCGCAGCGGACCTCTCCTGTCTCCCCGCTGCTCCCCTCGGCAGTGGATTTCAGTGGATCCACGTATTCTGCTCCCCACTCTCTCTAGTGAGTCCTCTCACCCCCCTACTCTGTACCTCTGGCCTACACCCCAGTTCTTGTATGCAAAAAAAAAAAAAAAAGAGAAAGAAGTGGGGCCTCCCCAGTGGCGCAGTGGTTGAGCGCTGGGTTGCGAGGCTGCCTGCAGCCTCTGCAGCGCTGGTTCGATCCCCAGCTGCTCCCCAGCTGCTCCCCGGCCACGAGAGAAGTGTCCCACATGGCGCGCAGACCTCTCCTGCCGCCCGCTGCTCCCCTCAGCAGTGTACTTCGGTCCTTCTGCCTGCTCTGCTCTCCTCTCTGACTCTGGTGAATTCTCTCACCCTCGCGCGCTTCTGACTGTACCCAGAGCTTGTATAAATAAATAAATAAATAAATAAATAAATAAATAAATAAATAAATAAATAAATAAATAAATCTTTAAAAACAAAACAAAAAAATTAAAAAACCCCAGTGTTTAAAAAAAAAGAGAAAGAAGTGGGAATTGGGGATGAGCTAGATGTGGGGTGGCAGGGGCACGCGGTGGGGGCCTGGAGACCCCCGCTCTCTGACCTGGCAGGAGTCCTTGCCTTCCTCCCGCACGCTGGCGCACACCATGGTGTCAGTGATGTTGCCGGGGTAGGCATTCTCGCACTCCTTGTGCTCAATGATGGTGATGTTGGCACACCGCAGGGCGTGCGGCAGGTGCACTGCGGGAGGGCACAGATGTGTGGGAAAACAGGCCTGCCCCCTCGCTCTGACGGGGGTCCCTGCCCTTCTCCCGCAGCCCCTGGGCTCTGTTCCTCCCACAACAGGGTAACCACACACACCACCCCGGCCCATGTCTGCCTGGTGCATGTGGTGGTTCTCATTTTATCGAGAAGCAAACCAAGGTTCTGAGAGGTGAAGCCACCTCTCGGGCCTCCACCCTGCAGGCTGTACGTCTGGGGTTGTGGCCCTGCCTGCCAGAAGCGCCCCCCAAACTCAAGTCTCCAGCCCCCTCAAGGCACCCGGCACAGCCCCCTCTCTTTCCACTAGGTCCCAGCTTTGGAGGTGCTTCGGCTTCCCTGCAACACCATTGAATCCCACCCCCATTCCCCAGGGAGCCCCTACACTGGGGGCTGGACGTGGTGCCCCAGCCAGAAATGAGGCAGCGGGTGCCGGCCGTGACGCAGCGGGACGACAGCGTGAGGGGGCGCACGGCGCGCGTGATGAAAGCAGGGGCCGCCATCTTCACCAGCATGATGTCGTTGCGGTGGTCTTTGTTGGGGAGGCTGTTGTTGAAGTCCGGGTGGGGGAAGGACTCTGTGGCCGTGCGGGTCTGCTCACAGCCATCCCGCCGCTGGAGGTTGTGCTCGCCCAGGTACACTAGGTATCGGCTGAGGTGGGAGAGATGGGGGTCAGGGATGGAAGGGCAGGGACAGGCAGGGGGTGGGAGAGGACAGGAGACAGGGGAGGGGAGGGGGGTGCACCTGAGAGCAGGAATGTAATTCCACTTCCTCATCCCAAGCCCCTGCCGGACCCCACCCCTGGCCCAGCACCCTGCCCGGCTCCCCCAGCTCAGGTCCTGCCCTCCTTCTGTCTCAGGCCATCTTCACGTCATCCCTGACCCCGCTCTGCCCACCCTCCAGCCCCCCCTCCACAGCCTCTCCACTGCCAGCCCCCCCAGCTCCGCCCCGGCCCCCGCACCCACGGCTTGCGGCAGTGGGCTGCTGTCAGGAGCCATTTGGGGGCGATGAGGGTTGCTCCGCAGAGCAGCCGAGTCTTCTGGAAAAGAGCCACCTGCCAGGGCTGGGAGTGAGGGGGGCACTCGTACCCCTTGATGATTCTGGTCTCTCCTCCTACCTGCCCTAGAGGGGTGGGGCAAAGTGGGGCTCAGGCATGAGGGGATCCCGGAAATGGGAGGGGGTGGTCAGGGAGCCTGATGCCACACTGGGGTGCACCGTTTGGCTGGCCCCATGTCAGCAGGTTGGCCGCTTCCACCCTGGCTGGTCAGCAGCCCCTGTCCTGAACCCTGAGTGACCCCCACGCCACCCCAGTAGCCCCAGCCCCTGCCCTGGACCCGCCCTGTCCCCCTCCACCCCATGCTGGCACATCCAGCCTCGCAGATCTACCTCCAGAGACCCTATGGATTATTCTGCATTTTGAGGGTCAGCTCTGTCCAAACCTAGATAGAGAGTTGGGGGATCCTAGAGACTTGAGGAGAGGCCCACCCACCCTGGCCGCCCCACGTACCTGTGACCAGGGCGATCACGATCAGCCGCACCACCGTCATGGCCTGGAGCGGGCGGGCAGGCCCCAGGTTCTCCTGGGGACAAGGAGGGACACGCCGGTTACGTGCTGGGGAGGTGGGGGCTGCCTCCTGCCCTCCCTGCTCCCCCCTCCCCGCCCCTGGCTGCTGCCCCCAGAGAAACAACATAGTTTTCAAAATCCCCCGGGGCCGCAACCTCTAAAATATGGAGGTGTCCTTGGAGGGGCCTGAGCTTAGCTAGAGGCTCCCGGTACTCCAGGAGGATAAAGAACTTGCTGGAAGGGCTTTGCAGGGTGAGCCCTGGGCTGGCCCTGGGCCTCGGAACTCTGAGGCCTGTTTTGGAGACTGTTGTTCTTCTTGGAGCCCCCGGACCTCGTTGGTCCCAGCAGCAGGTGGTGAGAGGGTAAAGGCACCGCAGGCGCCTGGGGGCTGCCCAGGGCAGAGATGGGGCTCAGCCGGGAACGTGCCCAGGTGCCTGTCCTGCTGCACCTCTGCCCCTTGGAGGACAGCCGGACAGAGCGGGGCGGGGCTGGCGGGGGAGAGCCAGTGTCCTCAGTGCCCTGGTCAGCGGGGGTAGAAGGCTGGCCCCGGCACCCCGGGCTGGAGCAGAGAGCACCGAGGTTGGGGGCAGCAGGCTGGAGACCGGAAGAGGCAGCGTCCCGGCCGGCCTCGGACAGAGCAGAGGGGACAGAGCCGGGCCCGAGAAGACAGGGCCTTCTCGGGGTGCAGATGCTCGGGCGGGGGAGGGGCCCTGCCCTTCCTTCCCTCCTGGACTCACGGACTCGGGCTGGGGCTGGGGCTGGGGGCCGGCAGTGGTGGCAGCTGCGGCAGGCAGGCTGGCTCTCCAGCTCGAGGCACCAGGCAGGCGGGCAGGCAGGGGGTGGCCCGGGCGGGCCGGGATGACGGGCCTCCCAGCCCTGCCTTATCGCCTGGGGGCGGGGTGTGCTGGGGGCCCTCCCCGGCGGCGGCCGGCTGGCCCGCCCGCCACCTCTGCGAGCCCCCTTCTCTGGGTGCCCCCTTCTCTGTGTCCGTCCGTCCGTCTGGTCTGCGTGTGCGTCCTCCACGCCCCTCGTGGTCTGGCCTCTCTGGAATTCTGTGCTTGGCATTTTTCTCTTCCTGTCTCTGTGCCTGTCTCATCCCCGCGGCTGGTCTCGCCACGTCTCCCTCCTCTGGGTCTTGACATCGTTTTTGTCTCTCCGTCTCTGTCTCCCTCCGTCTCTGTCTCTCTCCTCCCGGCGCCTCGTGGCCTGTCTCCTGCTGTCCCTGCCCCTCCCTCCCCACAATCTGCGCCCAGGTGGGCCCCTGGCCTCCCCTGGCCTCCCCGGGCCCCTCCCTTCTCCATTCCAAAGAGGTGGGGGGGAAACTGGGGCGGCACACAGGTGGGGCGGCTGCGCTGTGGGGCGAAGGGGCAGAACAGGAGGGTGGGGAGGCAGGTCAGGGCCTGTGGGGATCGAGGCCCAGGGAGGGGAAGGAGCCCTCTGCAGGAGCCCCAACTCCGGGGCGCTCTGGGGATTTGCTTCTCTGCTGACCTGGCCCGCAACCCCCTCCTCTCTCCGGCCACCCAGGCCCCAGAAGCCCTCCCGGGTGCCCTGTCCCCCCACACCACAGGGAGCACTTACTCCACAGGGAGCACTTACTCGCTGCTGCGGCCTAGGTCCCAAGCTCGCCAAAATGGATGAGCGCCACCTCGATTTCCTGTCTCCTGGCTCTCTTGTTATCAATTAGATCTCCTCCCTCCGTCTTGCCCTTCTCTCTCCCCTAAGCAGCTGTGGAGCAAGACAGTGGGCCAGGCAGCCAGCCCTGGCCTCCAACCCTGGCCTGCCTTCCTACAGGTGACGTGACAGCGGCTCCACCCTGCCAGGCTCAGTTTCTTCATCTGGGAGATGGGGGTGCCGGCCTGGTGGGGGGGTTGGGGTCAGGACTCCAGGGCACTCCCGGCACAGCCAGTGCTCAGCAAAACGTTCCCAGGCCAGCTCATTCTCTCCCACCTCAAATTCCCGCCCCCAATGCATTTGGAGAGAAGGCAGGACTCATGGTGGGGGGGGGGGTGCTGGGCCATTTTAAGATCCAGGCTGGGTCCTCTTGCTTTTCAAGCCAGCACCCCACCCTTCCATCCTCGCAGACACATTAAAACAAACCCACATCCCCCCACACCCCACCCCTGTTAAAATTAATGTGCTCTCAATTCCAGCAGAGCCACGGAGCAATTGGCAAGTTCCAAGAATGTTACATTTTATAGACATTTAATTAAATGGTCATGAATTTTGATTTCCGCAGTTTCCTTTTTTATTTTGGGAGCCAATCATTTCCGCCCCCTCGGGTCCTTCTGGGCTCTTGAAAAGCTCTTGTACTGGGTGGAGAGAAAGAGCCTGGAGCTTTCGTTGTTAAAAGCCATTTTCCCTCCTCCACTCCTGTGTGACCCCTCTGGGCAAACATCACCCTCTCTGATCTTTTTCTACAGCTGTAGGGGGAAGGGGAAGGGGATGAGCCCTGGTCCCCCGGACACGGAATAGACACCCCTGCTCTTCCAGCCAGTTCATCATGTTTATTCCACACACTCCCCCGGCCAGAGGTCTGTCTTGAAAGGGTTGACTGGGGTCAGAATTTCAGGACAGTCCCCAGACCCCGAGGGCAGTGACGATGCTGGAGGCATTGGTGTTTCGAGGGTCAAGGCCCCCCCCCAAGCAGGAGATGGAGGAGCCGGTCAGTTGTTCCTCATGACCGTCCGGATCCAGTCCACATAGTTGCAGACCTTGGTGTAGACGCCGGGGATGCCGTCCTGGCCACAAGGCACGACGGACCCCCAGGACACCAGACCCTGGAGGACGCCGCCACACACCAGGGGGCCCCCGGAATCACCCTGGAAGGCAGAAGGCGGTCTGAACAGGGGGACATGCTGTTCTGCACCCCCTCCCGCCCCCGCTGCGCCGGTCACTCCGGGGCCTGAAGACAGTGGCCCCAGCCTGGTTGTCATCAGAGAAACGAGCACGGGCAGGTTTCCCAAGGGCAATCATCATGACTGGCCAACAGGGAAAAAGACGCTCTCCCTAGCAGCCAGTCCCAGGGGAGGAGGGTGGGACTCTACAGCCCCTGACCAATGAGGGGCGCGCATTCATCATGGTCCTCCCCATGATCATCACCATCATCATCATCAATGACCAACTCCAGGGCAGGAAGGCGGGACTCCACCCAGGTGGAGGGGTCCTTTGAGGACAACGCCGGGTGCCTGGCCAATGCGGGGAGAGAGCACGCGCCACCAGTGACCAATCCCGGGGAGGAGGGCGGGGTCCCCTAAAACACGCTCCAGGACAGTGGCTGGGCCTGCCCTGGCTGGCGAGGCAGCTCCCTCTCTGGAGGGAGCAGGGCCGGAGGCGGGGAGCACTCTAGCCCCGGCCCTGCACCCTCTTTCTCACCCGGGCCAGGGCCAGCATCCGCTGGAGGAGGCAAGCCCCGGGGCCGTGCCCCCTCTCCGCGGCCCCGCCCATCCCTCCCCTGTTCCTGCACCCCATTTCTGCTCTCTGCGCGCTCCTCCCTCCTGGCCTCCATTCCCGGCTCTCCGCCTGCTCCTGTGCCTCCCCTTTTTTCCTGACTCCTTGTCTCTCACCTGCTCCCCCAGCTCCCCTCCTGGCCCCGCCTCCCCCACCCCCTGCTTCCGGCCTGCCCCCGCTGACCTTGCCTGGCCTGCGCGCTCACCTACCTGGCAGGCATCTGCGCCCTTGACGCCGCCTGCACACACCATGTTGTCGGTGATCCTCCCGGGGAACACGGCCTGGCAGGCGGCGGCGGAGACGATGCTGAGGCTGAGGCACTGCAGCCGGTCAGGGAATGGGCCTGGGGGCAGAGAGTGGCTGCTGCAGGCTCCCCCGGGCTCCCCACTTGGAGACCACCTCTCTCCTCCCCAAGGACCCCAACCCTCCTCTGCACACCCCCTACCGTGGGGTCCCCTCTACAGTCCTCCAGCCTGTAAATGAATGGTTTGATTTCGTGGTGACCCTTAAGGCCAATTCATGAACCCAGTTCTGTGACCTATTAATCTTAATTAACATTTAACCTATTAATTTGAATGCGGTAACTCAAGATCTTTGTCTCTCCAAACTCAGATACATGCCAGGACCTTTGACTCCTGGTCCCAAGATCCTTGTTTTCACTTTGGCCTCCCACCTCAGCTGGGCATCCTCGAGATCCCCGGTCCTGACCCTACTTCATTAGACCCCAGGCTCCATGACCCCTAATCTCTGGCTCCACACCCCAAACCCTATATCCTGGAATCACAGACCAGTGAACCCCAGTTTCCATCCTCAGATTTTGACCAGGTTGTGTGACATCCAAATCAGATGACCAGCAACCCTGCATGACCTCTGAACCCAGAGCCCGGGCCCAGCCCCCTCAGATCCCTCTCCTCCCTGCTTTGGCCCATTCTGATGACCCTGCTGTCACTCAGACTGCTGACAGCACCCCTGACCCAAAATTCTGCCTCCACAGTCCACCTGTAACCACCCTGATGCCCAAGACCCTGACCTCCAAGATCTCTAACTGCAAACCATATCCTGACCCCTCGCACCACCTTCCTCTGAGGCGGCACCGTCAGCCCTGCCCCTCCCCTGCCCCACTCTGGGACTCCCCACCCAGGCCCCTTACTCCACGGGTGGTTGGTGGTGCCCCAGCCCGAGATGTGGCACTGGGTCCCGGCCGCCACGCAGGACGTGGGCAGGGGCAGGGGCTGGACGCTGCGGGTGAAGTGGACGGGCATGCCCAGCCGCAGGAGCCGGAGGTCATGGTCGTGGTTGTGCCCAGCTCCCCGGTAGCTGGGGTGGGTGGCGGAGAAGCCGCTGTGCCGGATCTGCTCTGTCCAGTCCAGCCCGCTGAGGCTGTGCTCTCCCAGGCGGACCCAGTACCTCCTGGGAAGGGGGGTGACGGCGGCTCAGTGGGCGTCGGGAGGCGCTGCTTTCTGGTTCTCTGAGGTGGCCCCGGAGGGCTGGGCCCGCTCTAAGCAGTCAGGCCCCGCTGCTCGGGACACCTCGACACCTCGTGGGCATCAGCTGGATGATGGGCAAATAGGGAGCCCTGCCCTGCTGTCTTCCCCGCCCCCCAATCTGTCCACTGCTCCCTGCTTGAAACCTCCCTTTTGCAAAGAATCCTGAGCTTCCGACCTAGAAGCCCCATGGGGGGGGGGGCAGGCTGGGCTAGTGACAGATGCCACTGGGAAGGCGGGAGCCATGAGGTGGGGTAGGCAGGCTCCAGGGCGCCCCCCTGTCCCCCTGACTACTTCCAGCCCAGCTCAGAGCCTCTGGCAGGACCTTCCCCCAACTCCAGCACATTCCTCCCCATCCCCCTCCCTCTACCCACCCGGGCGGGACTTACCTGCCGTTGCAGTGGGCAGCGGTGAGGACCCACCTGTGGTCGATGAGGACACCCCCACAGCGCAGGTGGGTCCCCTCAAATAGCCCCACCTGCCAGGGCTGCGAGTGAGGGACACATTCTGTGCCGTTAAAAATCTTCTCTGTGGCCTCCTGGCTGAGCCCTGAGGACGGGGAGGCCGGGAGAGGGTCAGGGACCAGGACACAGAAAGGGAAAGAGGCGAGAGAGAAATCTGGGGACTCGGAGGCAGTGACACAGGGGGGAGACCCGGAGAAACACAAGTGATGGGGGGGAGGAGAGATGAGAGGTGATAGATAGACGGTGACAGACAGACAGACAGACACGGTGAATGAGGGAAAGAGAGGCGGGAGGCAGGAGATGGATGGAGGGAGACGGAGGGTCAGAATGAGAGAAGGGCGCTGACCAGGACAGAGGAGGGGCCAGAGGCCAACGACCCCTGAGTGCTGTAGGGAATAGTCAGAGTCACCCCCGTCCCCTCCTCAGTTACAGGCTGAGCCAGAGCTGGACAGGAAGATGGGGGTCCCCCCCACCCCCCGCCCCGGAACTCACCAATCACACACAGCAGCACAATGATGCTGAACTCCATGGCAGATGGCCTCCAAGCTCTGGGGGAGAGGTGGGGCGTCTCAGAGATGGCCCTTCCCTGGCAAGCACCCCCCCATGCCCTCCCCACAGCTCCCCGGCCCGCAACCTGTCTCCCAGCCACCCCCTTACCTTCTCTCTCCACCTGCCTGGTCCTGCCTGCGGCGAATGCTGTCTCTCTGTCTATCCACCTGCCGGCCACCCAGCCGGTGGCTCCCCCAAGGTCCTCCTGGCCGCTCAGCCACCTGTCATGCTGGCCGGCCTGCCCCCTACTTCTCTCTGCCCCAAACCGCAGCCGACACAGCTTTTAACTTTTTGTCCCAGCCCACTGAACTTCCGGGTAAAGGGAAGGGGACAAGGAAGACACAGGGCGGGGCACCCACTAATCCGTACAAACTCTCCACAGCTAATGACACTTAATTGAGCTGGGGGGGGGGGGCAACAGGGCCCAGGAAGGCTCTGCAAGGATGTCCCCAGACCCGTTCCCTCTCCCCCTCTCCAGTCCAGCCGCCGAGAGAATGACTCAGGGTGACCTGGGAGCTG